>NC_088710.1:0-1215000 GCF_963576615.1 Watersipora subatra | reverse complement strand
CGCACTTACTCAAAGGCATATCATATTTTCATATATATACTCAGTTTTCAAAAGCAAGTTGTAGGCTTATAAACTATACTCTGTGGCTTTCGAGGCAAAGCTACTCTTACGCATACATCAACCTTCCATAGATTGATAAATTATAACCCGCTGTTATTGATTTATTGAAAGTGACCTGACGCTGACTTATCGTTTCACCAAGTCAAGGCTTGCCTGCTATCTACTGTAGTTCAATTTAATAAAAGGCTCTATTCTGAGGCTCTATCAATTGTTTAATATGAGTATTAGAAACTTGGTGTATGCATAAAACTACTAAACAGATAAAGTTCTGCTAAGATTGAGCTGGTAACCAACCTCCTTATCTATGTTGAATATAACTAATATGGCAGCCACCTGTGAATTTATCTGAAGCTTTTAACATTGACAGTGTAGGTTTTGAGCTTTGTGTATAAAATCGAACATGATTCTACAGGAAAAAAAGTGGAGTTTGTGAGACATTGAAAACTATGGTTGACAACCTCGAAACCGAGGCAGCTGAAACACGTGGAGAGTGAAATTGGTAAGTAAATATATTTATCAAGTTTACAAAGCTGTGCAATTTATTTGACATAAAAAGCAATTTGTTTTCTTAAATTGTACTGTTTGATTTTTATGAGGCTTGGCTATAACTATGATTCAAGCAAAATAGAACAGCTGGTTTTATAATATAGCTGCTCAACATAATATAGGATTGAAAAATTAATAATATCACCAAATTTCCGTATGTGTGGCTGAAGATAACAGCGTGAAAGTAGCTGTTATTATCAGTTTCATCATTACATAACTTTACTGCTGACAGTTTAAACTTAAACTAGCAGTCAGATTTTAGGGTTTTCAAATTAGTATATCAGAGTCGTTGAAACTTGTATCATTAATAAAGCAAGCAAACGCATATATTCAATGCAGCCATCATTCTTGTCGGTTAATTCATTTGACAGATAAATGCTATGGAATAAAATATTTGTGCGTAAATCTAAGTTTGTTACAAATTTTGTGTTGCACAAGTAATTTTAATTTTTTCAAACAGTGATTTTGACAAATAGATAAAATTTGACTAGCTACATACATGTTGATATCGCTGTTTGAAATTGTACTATGCAACAGTTATTTGGAACTTTTAGTGGTATAATACAGATTCATTCTATAACTAGTATATATTGTGCCGCTAGATTAATTGGCTTATAACTTGTTTTGTACAACATTTCAGTTTATGGTTGTACTTTTATGAAACTCATATGACAGAAACTTGTTCCTAGCTAATGACTATCACTTCAATTTAGCAGTTTTAGCATTAGATTTGAGAAAAGACTTGAAGAAGCTAACAGATGGCGTGTGATTCGATAATATCCATAGCACCAAACCATCTTTCTTTTGTATTTCATAAACAAATCGGCATGTCTTCTATATCATTTGCTGTCTGCGTCGTCAAACTGTAATTATATGGCTGCTATGCATAACAATCATGGCAACAACTAAATTTCTTACATATTGAAATTTCTTTTAAATGGCTCATTCTGATTTTAAAGAGCTAGTGATAATTATTTTCTGTTTTAGATTGCCGTGACAAAAGTGACCCATTGGAGTTTCATATTAGTTGCATACAAGTTTTGTAATTTTGATAATTGTCAAAATAGAGACAGATATGACATTAATAAACTATATTTGATGAATGCTAGAAACCGGTCTTATAATTATTTTTTCTTGGTTGGATTTAGCAGATTCCGGAGAAGATACAGTTTATAGTATTATCTACTGACTTACAGGTAAAACAAATATAGTCTTGACATTTACAACAATCAAGGCAAACTTGTTATCACTAAAATATACTTTGTAAATGCTGATGAAACCAACACTCAAATGTAACAATCAAATAAAAAGATACCAGGTTTGTGTAAACATGAACTTACCCCCAACTCAGACTACACACAATATTTAGCAGCAAGCTACTTATTTATGGTCTCTAACTGGTAATAAGGGAGTAGTTCAAAAAATTGATTCACCATGACAACAAGGTTTATTTATTATCGTCTGTTAGACGAAATATTACAGGTATTAATTACGGATCATGAAGCTACTTTATTAGCTGCATCAAATCAAAATTCTAGAATGATGATTTTACACGTTAGTATTTATTTTAATTAATTATATTAATGAATTTAATGTATATGAAATATTTAAAAAACTTGTGCAAATGGTAAAATAAGAATGAAAAATAGCTACCCTGTATTAAAATACTTACTTCAAATAACCCATTTCTTTTATTTTCTTTTAAAATTACGGGCATTATTAGGTTTTATATGAACTTTTCCAAAAAATGAGGCGTTTTTCTAATAAAATTATTTTTATGAATAATATATGTAAAAGATAATGTATTAGTTGAAATGTCTGTATTCAACTAATGGTCAGTAGTACATAATATTTTTTGCAACAAAACAGAGATGAACAAAGGTTTGAAGCAAATACTTCATACCACTTCAATACAATTGATTGCAATCAAATACAAGAATAATTATGTCTGTCTTCCTAAAATTCACAAATATATATGCGTTTCTGATAAGAATTAGCTAGTGGTTTGTACGCATGTATATAAATAAGTTTTGATATTCTATGCAGCAGGCATAATAACATCCCTCCCTTTACTTATTTGTTGTCAGCCTATTTTCTCCGACACAATTCTTTGGTGTTGCGATTGTTTGTAAACGGTGTGAGTAGGAGAACCAATCAGTCTGGTAACAGATTTATGAATTGATTTCCAACTTTAACCAGAAACCTTTAACTTTAATCTTGATATTTATTGAGTAAAATTAAAAAAATTTTAACTTATTACACTGTTTGCCCGATTATTCACAATGTGATGAAACATTTTATCTCATCAAAAAAAAATCTTTTCAATTTAATTTTTCCTTTTGATTCATAAGGTTTAGCTCAGAGTGGACTGATGAAAATTTGGATTTCAAACAAAAAGATGAACTAAATTTATCAAAGACTGTTGAAGATCTTGCAGCAGAGTTGCAACAAGTTTATTCATTGGATATTGATCCAACGATTCTACTCTCACCTAACATTGATGAAGAAGATTGGGTGTTATTTCATGATATTGGACTATGTATCATAGTAGTTGATCATAAAATTGCACAGTTATTGAGACGACAATGTTCAGTAGATTTATCCGTGTCTGTTGAGTATCAATCAAAACCTGAATCAGTACTAAAATATCAAAGTTCAGCAAAGATTACGCAACAGTTTGATGTTCTTCAAATCATTCGCCGAGTTCAAACCACTTCAGCTCGTCACTTTACAAGTAGTCAGTTACCAAACGCTGTTCTCGTTACACTCAATCATCATATCAAAAATTTAATAGAAACACATCCAAATCGTTCATTCAATCAAACATTAAAATACTCTGTTGATAAAGTATTCAAGTCCATAACCGATCTATCAATTAACTTGAATCTGCAGAGTGAGATGGAAAAAGTGTTTAGAAATATGGATGAAGAATCGCTGAAAGAACTTGAGCTGAATTCACTGGATATAATACAACAACATTCTCACAGGGATATATCAAGCATGTTACATGATATAAAAAAGCGAACAGTGAAAATGTCGCAGAGTGAGAACAAGAAAAGAAGAGATGACATGTGTAACGGTGTCTCTAGATTATCTGCTATGAGGAACAATCTAGCACATAGAACACAGAACATGTCCTTTAAAGACAATACTGAAAGAGACAGTTTTCTGACAAACTATCAACAATTTTTAAATTTATTTGATTTTCCAAGTTGCTTCCCTCTGCTAACATCAACAGAAGAAAAGGTTGGTAAATAGCAACATTTGTATATACCATTTAAAGTTTTCATGCCTGTAGAATGACACTTATGCATTATTTGTTATCCTACTATTTGAGGGGACCTATAAAGTCAGTATAAACTTTTAATTTCCATCTAATAAGTAGTTTAACTCTACATGATTGTTACGGAAATGTATCATATACCATGTACCACTACACTCAATGTCTCTTTGGCTACATAGCTTTAGTAGTTAGCTTCACCTATGGCTATGATATCATTTTTGTTAACTTAATAATCCCTGGTTAGCAAGTTGGCTTACATTATAACACCAGTTATTAGTTTAAGGTTTTGAACTGAGAAACATTTAGCTGATAAAATATTTCCTATATGATGTTAGAGTAAACTTAGAGAAAATTCTATTTTTTCTGACAATCTGTAAAGTTTCAAAGGAACATATAGATAGCTTTAAAAATCTTATACATGTAATTTAGAGTTGCCCCGATTTTGGTATCGGAATCGGTATCGGTGCCGATATGGGTGTCAAGTATCTGAATCGGTATCGGCCGATCTTTTCTTAAAAAATCTGAACCTTCCGATACTTTTTACAGATCAACCATTTAGCAGAAAACTGTATTTTAGCTTGCTATACTAATAAAAAAGCATCATCAACTGTAAGCTTCTCACTTTTACTTAATGAATTTCAGGCCTGCCACACAATTTATTTCATGTCTATAGCCTGATCAACACAGCGAATGAAACTTTTTAGCCAGAACGTAAACAAAAAGTGTGGTATTTCCCAATTACAACGATAGGATTTATTGCAGGCAATTACGAACAAGATAACAAAAATGGGAGGCAAGAACGCAGTGTAATATTTCTATTTACTAGTATTACAAAAGTAATTTAAACAGTCGACGCATAAAGTTATCTATCACTCTCTTGATCCTGACGATACAATGAATCGTTTGTATTGTACAAAAAACGGTAACCCCAGTGGCGTATCGGTATGTAGCCTGTCCTCCTACATCTGTGGCAAGTCAATCCCCCTTCAGTACTCTTGGCTACATTGATAATGATGGAAGAAAGAGACGTCTTACTGAGATAATTGAATCACTAATGGTAATTAAAAGAAACATTGATTTGCTCTAAACTTGTACAGGCACAGCAGTTCATCCAAATATAGAAGAGGGACTTCGTTATCACAGATAGAACTGCACTACTAACAGTAATTACCTTTATTTACAAATTACAAGAAACATGGACTGTTTTGTTACTACATGCACGGTATGTCAGTATGTGAATATGTATATATATTTTTTCCATAAATGCAAACAAATAAATACAAGAATATTCATGTTTTCTTTGCATTATGTTTGTATTTGCATAATAAAATGAAGAACTATCTATGCAACACAAAAGATCTGAATCGGTATCTGAATCGGATTATTTTTCAATTAGGATCGGTATATCGGATCGGTATCTGAATCAGCTGGTGAATTTAGAATCGGGGCATCTCTAATGTAATTGACTGTCAAAAGTTGGACTTCCAAGGTATTTCAGTTGAGGGTGTGAACTTTTATTAATCACTATAAATACTACACAGTATTTTTAATTCAAATAATTGATTTTGTAAATTTTTAATGTATACTATTGTTTGCAGATGAGAGAGTACCTGATGCCGGTTGTCAGATTTAAGGTACTTCGGAATATAGCCAGCAACAATAAGAAGTGAGTATTATTACAATTGGATTCAGTGAGAACAAAAAGCCAAATCTACTGATTCTTGCACCGTTTAATTTAATCCACAAAGTTGCAGCAATAACTGACTCGCATTATTGTTTTATCATTATTTATTGTTTTATTCATAAGTAAGTTTTATTTCATAGGTAAGTTTGTTTTTATTGGTGAAGAGCAAGAAACTATGTGCAAGCTTAAAAAGGGGAGTCAAATTAGCGAAGAAACCTGAAATTTGAATCTGAATGCTTTTTGTTAAATTTCAATTTAGATCATAGTTAGTCTAAGTTAAAATATGCAGTATTTAATTATAAATTTCTTATAACAGATTAAAAGCTATAAAATAAACTATGAACATTTTGGTTGAAAGAACGCTTGACGATCTTTTATACATGAACATTCAGATGCAGCTTTCAGCAGCATGGATAGCTTTTTAATAATATGATACATTGCTTTCGTATGGAAATAATGTTGTATTTCTAACATAGAATCGCAAACAATTACTGGCAGGCTTTAAGATCACCAAGGATGTCTTGTGATCACTCCTGTTGCTTCAATGCAGCGCAATAGACATTTTGTTAATATACATGCAACAAAACTGTTACAAAAGTTATAGCGGCTCTGAATTTATCTGTACTCTCCTACCTGTAATACAGTAGTTTGGATTTTAAATGTCTGCTTTATCTGAATAATTTTGGAGATATAAAATCTCGGTATTATAGAATCGGGTTAAACATAGCATTTGATAAAGGTAGTGTTTCCCAGAGTAAGACTGATATGAATAAAATTGCTCTCCTAATCAGAAATCCTCACTATATTTTCACCTCATTATCAATAGTGACCTCAGGTACTCACTCTCATACCGTTATATTTATATTATTACTGTTGTAGTCTGCTGAATGATCTGGAGCCTAAGAAAGAAAAAGCAGTGTAAGGGTCTTTCTGTTATATTTTATCATACTGCTGATGATTATTTTAAAACTAGCCTTCTACTTTGCAACATGCGATATTTGAATATTACTGCCTTATTATCAACTAGCTCTGTATACTTATGTATGTGATATATTGATCAATGCCAGTAGAGTTTTTAGTAAAATAAAGTATTTACATTAGATACTGTAGTTGTATAAGTTCCTATCAAATTCTATGAATTTAGGCTATATGCATATGAACTGGAACTAAAATATTATGTCTATTGTTTTAGGACTGTCCAGAAAGAAGGAGAAACACTGCTAGACAAATTGGCAGCTGCCACAACAGCAAAAAAAGCGGTTAAAATGTTTTAATATTTATTTTACTAAAGCACATTTGTGTTTTCAAACCGCATTTCAAGCTAAAAAAAAGAGAGATTATTGGAAATATATATTCTGTAAGAAAAAGTTGAAGTTATCTTTTCTTTTTAAGCATTCCATGTCATGTAAAGTTTGCTGTTTGAGTTTTGCTAGTTGATTTTGTTTGTAAAAACATTCACTCTTATAACAAGTACTGTAGAGTTATAAACATCAGAGTTCATTAGTTGCAGCACTTTAGTTCCAATAACACCAAATTGCAGCAAATGATAAAAAATTCACAATGAAACAGTAGCAAAAAATGGTAGAACATAAAAGCAAAAAACGGTGCAAAATTTGTAATTGGTTCGTTCAATTTCTTTTTTTTTTTAATTGCAACTATGATGGTGGCATAAAATGGGTCTTGCACTTCACAAAGTTTCCAAAAATAAAAACCAAACACGGTTTTATTGATATGGAATCAAATTCAAATTTCTGTGATTACTTCCTTGACAAGTTCATAAAAACTACTAGCAACAAAGTTTAATATACCGCTGTTATTCACCAGGTGAAGATCAGAAAAAATTTATCCTTTTTATTTTAAGTTTTTTAATTTGTTGAGCAGTACTATAATAGTCAGAGAGACTGTAAGAAGGATTAGAAAGGGCAATAGAAAAGGTGGTGTACAGAGTTTGAACAAAACAAGAAAGAAATCAATAAATATAGAGGAATGTAAAAGAGTATTTGATGATATTACTTTGTATAAGTTGAGGCTTTGTAACTTAAACCAAATTGAAACTTCTTTATTGTATAACTGTATTTCTATGGTAACAAAATGTTTATAAGTACAATGGCTTTTTTAAAAAGCAGCTATTCAAACCCAGAACACCTGGACGTCATTTGCACCGCTTTATGCAGTGTTCAGACTTCAATGTTATTTGTAAAGATTTTTTAAGCCCTTGCTTAAACTGTTGTGTTTATTTTTTCTTTATGAAATTTTTAAGAGTTGGCATCATCGGACAAACTGTTGCAAGATTTTATTGCACAGTACAAAAACATGTGTTGAAATGTCAAGGCCATCATCTATTGATCTCCTTTGCGGTTGGCAAACATCCTGATAAGACTCACTTCTGTTTCAAATGAGCCAGCAGATTTTGATTTCTATTCTAAAAATTTAATTTATTCAATTTAGTTTTTAATTAATTCTATTTAATTTATTAGTTTTATTCAAATTTTAACGCGAATTCATATGCTGATTGCGGTATCTTTTGCATTATCAATATTAGTTTTTATGGCTTCAGAGTACAGCCCTACTTATTAACTGAATGCAGTATCTTGGTCAAAGCTTCTCAGCTCACTGACAATGTGAACAAGTTCTGTTACAGAAGTTCTGTTAAAAGGATCTGTTACAGTAGCATATACATTTTTCAAAAAGCGGTAGAAATTCTAGCCAAAAAAGTTAAAAGTGCTTCAGTAGATAATAAATGAAGACCTCAACGAAAGAACAATTAATGTCACAATTGTTCAAACTTGAGTTATAGCCATTTTATAGTTTACAAACTTTTAAAAAATAATCACAACTTACAGTATCTCATAGAAAACTTTTAGCTATTGATCAATAAGGTTACCTTCAAATATGATAAGCGAAGAGGTGGTAGACATAATTTGTGGTGGCACAACATGGACCAAGCTAAAACCACCACACGGACATTGATCTTTTTTTTTAAATTATTGACAAATCTTTACGCATTATGTTTTATTAAGTGAAAATGTTACCATGTTATAGTATTCTAATTTTAAAAAATATATCACAATAAAATATTGGAATGTCTAACATTTAAATTTCAACCAAACAAAAATGAACAGGTCACAATGCTACAACAACAACTTTTTTGTCAGTGTCCTAGAAAAACTGCAATATTTGGTTTCTCTTTACACTACAGGCTTTTGCACTCACTTCTTCTTTTTGGCTCATCAGTACACTTGGGATATCTTCCTTCATTCCATTCGCTTCTATTCATTGTATCAAGTTATTAACCTTTTCACTACCATTCATGTACAAATTTAGTTATCGACTTACTGCCAGTATTTTTGCTGAAAATTGCCGATTTTGCTTCATGATATGTATACCATTTTTTTCAACGGCAACCTTTATCTAGAAAATTTTTGTTATTTATTCTATATTTTCCACATGTTAAAAATTAAAGCCATGCAA
Organism: Watersipora subatra; assembly: GCF_963576615.1. Taxonomy (NCBI): domain Eukaryota; kingdom Metazoa; phylum Bryozoa; class Gymnolaemata; order Cheilostomatida; family Watersiporidae; genus Watersipora; species Watersipora subatra. The sequence goes on along the minus strand of NC_088710.1, from coordinate 1,205,956 downwards.
AAAACTCAACATATCTATACTTTGTGCATTGCTAAAGCTATGTGAAGGTATGACCGCTACAAAGCTAAAACAATCTTGTGCAAGGTTTCTTCTTTCCCAACACTATCATGTTTGTCACCGTCAAAGTCACTACTGCTACTTTAATTATCTGTGTAATCACAAAAATATGAATCTGAATTGGCTATAATGTCATCAACATAAGTAATTCTCTGTTTTCTAACTCGGGAGGCACTTACAAAACTTACACAAAAAATGTTGGTTTTTATGTTGGAATTAAAATGGCACTCTTTTAAGTGGTACATTCATTTATTTGAGAATATTTTGTGTTTCATGTTAAAAAGTATTGCATAAAGTCCTTTACAGCCAATAAAAAGCTCTGTGAAAAGCATGATCAAAATAAGTACTATAAACTTTTGTTATTTGTTACAAGTGTTTTATGTTTTCGCCCTTGATGGGATTTCAGTGCTAACTCAGTTTCAAAGTCATCACTACAATTTTTACTCAGACACAAGAACCATTCACATGAAGAACAAATTTCTGAAGTTTATTTTGCCCTCTGATCTTTGATCCTTTGCCACAATGGCGACACTATTTCACATAATTTAAACTTTGCCCAAAGTGCTCCCTTCTGTGGTGCTTCCTCCAACCACTAAAAGACAAGAAGTTTTGATCACACTTTGCTATGAGGCACCATATATAATCACATTGTTGGTAAGGACACTTCAGGTTTGATCGACCTCCATATCGTTGCTTTACATAGTTACAGACACAATACTTATAGTTATCTTGATTTGAAAATGACTCTGAAGCATGCTTGATTCGCTGGTGTGATGTAACACTATGTCTAGACTTTGAGAAGAAATGGCACATTTGGTAATTACATACATAAAGACCACAATGCGAACATGTTACGACCTTTGAACCTCTAATGGGAAGAAGGTTCCCGCAAAAGCATTTTTCTTTTCTCTTCAAGTGTGGGAATTGTTTGCTGCCCATATAATTTTCAGAAAGGCGGACCAGATGCTTCAATCTGTGATGCTCTACAGCATCAGCTTGAGATTTGTAAACGAAGCTGCAGTTGGGATACATGCAAATGGAAATTTGGCACTTTCTACATTTATGAGTCATGTAAACTGACTTTGGTGTTTTCCATCCACATACACATGTCTTTTCCGCAGGTTGTAATATAATTTCACCATGAAACTTTGACATTTGTTTTGTAGAACATTTTAAAGACATAGAAGAAGAGATTTCAGATATCTAAAAAATGTAGAAATCGCATAACAAAATTAGTAAATTATGGTATTTAATTAAATTAGTAGAATAATGTAAATAATTTAGAAAAAACTTGTCATCACTGCTTTTACACACTGTTGCTGCTTTTAATGCTGCTCTCTAAGTCTCTCTCCTGTTCCTTCTATTCTTTCACTCACTCTGAGTAATTTTACTCTATTATCCTTTCCCGTATTCATATTTGAACCAACCCTCTAAACTTGAAAGATCATTTAAAAACGCAATAGTACAAGTTTGAAAGTATTCAATTTTATGTTTAAAGTTCTCTATGACAACATTGTCTCTAAAGAAATAAAATTTTGTTTTCAATTAATTGGTAAGTGAAAAGATAGCAAGTCAAGAAGAGCAAGTATCGTAAATAAGATGGTCATTAATTGAGGCTCACTGTGACCTCTTTTTGGGTAACGACAAAATCAGAGAAACAGAAAGGTTTGGACCAGTCTGGTGAACACTTGCTTTTGAAAAAACATTTCTTGTTGCAAATTCTACCTGCTTGAAAGACGATTTGTTGTGTTCAACGTCTCAAACTTTGTGGCACAACAGATTTTACCACCAACAGGCTCTTTGTGGAGCTGTTCTAAAAGTACTAAAAGTTGTCTCAACGAAAGAGACAAAGTATTGCAAGCCAACCAATTTGTGTTCAAGCTTGGTGGCTAGACTAACTAGCAGATCTAAAGTTTTGAAACCTCTAATCATCTTTTTTGTAAAGTTGTAACTATAAGTAAGTGCCTAAAGTATTGCCAAACAAACTCCCAAATAATATTCTTAAATTTATTTTTTCTTAGCAAACCTCTAACAAATGTTGGTACTAATCTAATGTTTATTGCTTTCAAAACACCTTAACAAATATAATCTTTTTAAACTTGACCTAAAATTTCATGTTTTTCTTTATATATAAATGATGATAAATATAATTCATACATATATATGTATTTTTATCAATTCATTCAACTTTATTTCCCTTTTTATTGAAGGTTAAGATGCTCAAAATATACTCACAGCTTGATTAGATGTTTCTTGTTCTAGGCATGATGTTACCTTTGCAACAATTCCAGGCCAATCAACCTTTTGGCTTGCTGACAGCTCAATTATTTGTTTCTATTAATCATATTAAATCATACTAAATTTACCATTTAAAACCAAAGAAAATTATTTTTCCATTTATATTGTAATTTGTAAAAGAGGAAACATCAGAGATTTGGCATCGTCATTTTACAAGATATTGAAATAGAGCACCATTAATACAGCTCATCACTCCCTCAGCCATAAAGAGAACACATTAACAGATTCAGCTTTAAAACTTATGAAGTCGATAAAACAGTTGTTGAAAACTTAATTGAAAAGTACGTTTGAATAAAAATTGAAACAGGAAACAACATATCCAATATGCTTTAGCTAAACTACAATAGTGTCTATTATAAATCAATCTAGTGAATAATTTTCTCCGGTTACATTTATATTGAAGAATTTTTTTAATATACAGAGTACAAACTATTTAAAATATTTTCTCAGCTAAAGTAGTTGTACTGCATTATACAACCTGTAAAATGGCATTGTTATGTTAGTTTGTTTGGCACAATCGGCAATTCTCAAACTGGACAAAACTACTCAAAATGCTATCAATTACTAATTTTTTGTCTCTAATTCTGTTATTAATTTACTAAGTACAACGGTAAATGCTAGATTATATTCAGAGCTTGTGTCTCACCCATCCGCCAGATGCAGCAATATTCTCATTTATAGTATATTCATTGACAGACATCTTATCAAAGTAGTCAGTCAAAAGAGAAACAAGCTTCATATGCATCGGTTTATTTATTGTTATAGCTGCCAAAAGTTCTAAGCTCTGAAACAAAACAAATGGTTTGTTCAAGTTATTCTTTAAAAGTTAGCCGAAACACAACATGCCAGGTTGGAACAAATTTGGCATTTTTTAAACAATTAGACCTAGGTTTTGAGATTCATGCTTTGTAGAACAGCCAACTAGAAACTCAAATTTTTTACTGAATATTTTTGATGATTGTTTAACTAATATTTCTTCAACTGGTAAATTTACTTAAGCTTTTTTGTAATTGAAAATTTAATAGTTGTCTAAAAAGAATGTGTATATTTTTTTAGTTTTCAAGTGTAACGAGGAATCTATGCATATATTTTTATATTTGATATTTCCTTGTTAAACGAAAGTACTGAGCACACAGCAAATGGTGTAGTTCAATATTCCTACCATCAATAATCTCTCCCAGTAAACATTTCCATCAGAAAATAAACCATCTATTGCTTCTTTGAAACATGATATTTTTTCTTTAAAGTTGAATGTTTTACATATTTCTCCAACAGAACTCATCAGCTCTTCATCGCTGTATGTTAAGTTATCTAAAACTAAACCCGTATTAATCCGTACAAATCTGTATTAATCCATATTAATCAGAATGGCAGATTCAATGCATAGCTGTTTTATTATAGGCTGTAACTTTTATCAGACCATCCTGGATGGCTTACAACTTGATTAAAAATAATTATACTCAGCTGGCTGCCACAAAAATAGCTTTGAGAAGAGTTGTTACTACTGAATTCTGATGTGAAGCTGATGTGGAATTTCCCGTCACTTTTGTGAACCGCTTCCCAAATTGCTCAAACACTCAAAGTTACAAACATAAAGAATCACAGTTGAAAGCAACAAGAAAACACAAACACTTTTAACCAACTAGTTATTATTAACCCCAGGCTTGTATTTAATTAGTATGTGGTTTTTATTACTTATTTATGTGTCAAAACTATATTACCTACTCTGTTGTCCACAAACCTACTCTCGCATGGCTGATTTTACAATTAACAAATTTAGTTGTTTACAATAATTGAAACTAGGTATTTAATTTTACTTGTAAATGTTTAGTGTTTTATTTAACATAAACTGAATACACCAGACTCAGCAATTTTGAAACCAAATTAAAATATAACTCGTATTTTTTTATTTTTGTTTTGACTATGGTGCTCATTGCATTGTAAATTTTAACAGGTGCGGAGCATGGTGAGCTATCTATTTTAGTTTGGCTACATTAAAAATAATTGTTGCAGATGAGCAAGTTTTACTCAAAAGTACTAAAAGATGTGGCTATGATGTAATCAGAAACTAAACTTTTACTTTCAGCAAAACCAAGCGTTGCTAGTTTATTAGTGAGAAAGTGTAATGAAGAACTTCCAAAAACAGAAGTTGAAACCAACTGAAACTGGTTGGCTGTTATTTGTTTTACTTTTCTTAGCAATGGCCTCACCTAGTTTTATTTTGTAAGAAACTGATTTTTCGCTTTTAATTTTGTAAACAGAAAGGCTAATAGCTCAATGACCGTATTATCTTCACTCTTACCCAAAAGTTGTTTCGATTATTCTGACTTATAGCATTTTAGCATAGACATTTTAAATGTTCACTTTTTTTTAAAATCAACTTTTTAAAATAAATATTTTGTAAAGCAGTTTTCTTAATTAGAGCTTGTTTTGCAAGCTCACAAGTATAGATACTAAATAAAAAATACTTCTGAAAACCGCTTCAAGTTAAAATGAAATGCTTACAAAAATATTAAATTGGCATTGTTTTAGCCGATATTTTAACGAAATACTTAAAGAATAATGCAAACATCCTATATTCACGAAAATAACTAGTAATAGCCTACCTATCTGTCGCAGAGATTCAAGAATTTGTAAGATTTCTTTGTTCTGCAACATATGTGATAATTTTTCTTGAGGATCTTTGTTTTTCAAAATTAATTCTTTTCGGATTGATTTTAATCTGAAATAAAACATTCGACAGTTGTCAATAGTATGAACAAAAATTTTTAAAATGCAACACGGTTTTGTTTACCAGACTTTGTAAAAACTGCAAAGTTTCTTTAATGACTGAGAAGAGGAGTGGGTTTTGATTTAAAATCATACCAATGGTAATTTTATATCAAATATTAATTTGATTTAGTGATTTTTAATATAAAATTTACTTTTTAAATCATAATGCAAGTAAAACTTCAACCATTCACCCACTTCAACACATACTTGCAAATACTTTAGCAGAATTAGCATTTTAGTATTTTGTGTAAAAGCAGGCAGGTCATCATGTTTACCAAAAGTTTACAAGGAACGGTTTGCGTGCATATTTTAAGTAGTATATTAAGACATGCAGGGACTGTAAAAAAGAGTTTTCAAGGTAGTGTGGTGCTCAATTAGAAAGTTTTCAAACATGTTTTACAAACAACATTGTCAGTTCTTATACAAAGTACTTTACAAAGTATTTTCCTATAAAAATAACTTAGGGTAGTTTAACCTGATTTGTTTATTGTTCTAAAAAATCTACATATAAATAAAAACTTTTGAAAATTCATTCATGATTGTTTTACATTATCTTTGCTTCTTAGGAAATTTATATATATTTAAATTTCAGTGTTTGTCTTTTGACATTTGTTAGGCTGGTGTATGTTTATCTACTAATAGCAGTGACAATACACTGCTTTGCACTGGCATTGAACTAAGAAACAAATGTGTCACGAACACGCATGGGATTTACTAAGCAACACAGCGCAGATGTTGTACAATGTGTGCTTGAAGACCGTGACTGTGTGACAGGTTATGACATGTTCAATACGAACAAGCTTAAGCATGTTTGTGGTAAAAGTATATTTTATTCATGGCAGTGTTTGTACATGTACAAGATTAGCTAAATATTTGTTAATTGGTAATTTTTGCAGTTAATGAGTCTTTCCAAAACGTCTATCTAATGATTAATTTACTGCATCTACTTAACATTCATAGCTATCATCTTATGCAAACTAAAGGAGACTATGTAACTTAGCTTTTGCTAAGAGTGTCATCAGGTACAAACCAATAGCTAGTTAAAGCCTTTTTGTGCTGTCCCATTGTTTGGTTGTACCTCACTAAGTTACTACATTTTACCAGCTAAACTCATCTAATGCTTGTCTAGACCATTTAAATAGGTTATAGACTTAGGTGGTTAGATATATTTGCAATAAGTTTTATTCACAAAATCTAAGCTGTAATTATTTTGATCAGTTGACAGGAGTTCATTTTTGTTGTTAAGTTACTTCCAAATACGCCATGAATACCAGTTGTTTATTGTTCATGATTTCTATTTTGTTCCCTGTTGAAAGTGAACCAAGTTGCCAACCTATTTGTTTTCTCCCTTAGTTTGAGGTACCACTATTAATAATCTGTTTCTTGAAAAAATGGCTGACTAAAAAGTTTAAACCAAAAACTGAGTTTCAAACATTCCATATTTGTTTATTGTTATTACAATAAAATAAATGAAAATATTTGAAAATGAAAAATAAAATTCCCATATTATTTAAATGTTAATTTTACAAATAAAAATGACTAGCTATAGTGCTTGAATTAGTCGTTGTTACAAGCAAAGTAGTGTTGGATGTTTGATTTAAGCTTTGCAATTTGCACAATTTCATCAATAATCTTAAATGTGCTGCTTTGAACCAACATATACATGTACTTTTTAAATTATTTTTAAAGTGTACCTGTACAACAGATATAGATAGATCATTGCTTGTGATGATTCATACATAGTGAATATAGCAGTTGTTTTGCTTCCTTGGTTTTCTTTAAATACTTTGGTGCAAAAATTTGAGGAATTTAGTGTAAGAAATATTTGCATAGGTCTCAACATAGGCATGAACAAGACGCTGTAAAAGGGAAAAAACGCAATTCTCCAAAAAAGGAATGTTAATTATAATAAAGATAAAAAGCGCTAAAACAACAGATAATAGAACACAATTTGAGTCTTTGGCAAAATAATATCAATTGAGGATTAATTATTGATGTGTAACTTTCTCTGTCAGATAGAAAAGAGTCATGTAACTTTCTAACCAGAGTCTCATAGCTCTTGCAGTGCTGTTATGTGGCTCAAAGATTACCATCTGTTTTGCAGACATAATAAGAAATATATCTTTAAAAGTAATCAATGATACTATGTTACAAGTCCATTTAATACATTTATGGAGCAAAAATGCTAAATCATTTGCAATCTGTCACTCAAAAAATGCAGTTGCAGTAAAAGACTTGTAGCTATTTTTAGCTTACCTTTTACTTACTAACCATTTTATTTGTAATACATTTTAATAATTACAACAGGATTCCAACCACTGCTTTGTGATGGAACTTTTTTCAAAATAATTTCAATGAAAGTATGTTGAAAAATAGAAAATTGCCATGTTCCAAATCACCGAAAAATAAATTTGACTTTATTGATATGCATTAAAACTGCACTAGCAGAGAATGCACATCTTCAAAGCTGCTTTGACTAAAAATTTTATAACTTTTTTTAAACCTGAAAGCAACAATATAAATGCTTGCCTTAAGGATGAAGTTTAGTATATACCACAACTCGTAATCTCAATCACTATCTGTCTGAGGGTCATTTAAAATAAGGCCTGTCATTTGATGCTCACATAATTTGATGCTCATCTACAAGCTAAGCTTTTTTTCAACAAGAATGCTCACGCACCAGTGAGCAGCGCTAAAACAAAATAATCATCTATATTAAGCCAATTTGGCAATAAGATCATTAAAATTTGGTAAGAGTAAAAAGGTAAATTAATTGACAAAGTAATTTGGCAAAACAATTAGCTGCACGCTACAAATTGAATAGCACAAAGAAATGAAACGATTCCAGAGTTGCGATTTAAGCTGAATGTACAGAAATCGCTTCGTAAAGTGAACTGTGCAAATATACAAACACAAGTGATGATAAGTATTAAACATTTCACACCATTATGAACAAGCTGATGGTGAAATTGATAACAATCAAACATGTACATCGAAATTTTAAAACCCTTTTGATACAATTTTTAAAAATAATTTGTCTTTGGGAATATATTTTCTTTAATAATAAATTTCCTTTGAAAAAAGATTTTTGAAATTTACTTTTCAAAATTTTTATCTTTCAATTTTAAAATATTAACAGTAACAAGTGATCCCCTTAAAAATTATCTACAGTACAAAACAGATTTATAATACAACATGATGTAGAACTTCGCATAAAACTTACCAATAGATTACACAATGAATAGTAGATAATTGTTGTTGTCTGATGTATAATAATATGCGTGTGGTTTTGATTGAAGTAGTAATAAAAAGTACAGAATGACTTGACACAATATGACGTATTACTTGTATAATTTTACCATCACAAAATTGAAAAAACACGAACTTTTAAAAGTGTATAAAGTTTTATAAAATAGCTCCAATCTTTTTTCTCACCCAGATACACTGGCAGGCTTTTGGAGCAAGCTATTAAATCGCTACTGCTCAGAAACTACGTGAGTTAAGCCAACTGTTCCTATTGATATACCAGTATTTCTGCCCACACATAAGACTGACATTATAGGTTTCTGTTGGCTCTATTAGCGGATGCAACTCCCAAGCTTGTTTATTGCATACATATTATTAAACGTGTCTCACAACTGTGAGCCTTCCTACTCTTTTTATACAAGTGTTCGTACCAAAATTCGCTATTACTCTTGATGACATGACCAACTCATTAGCTATGGTTAGTAGTTAAATAGCTTCAGCGTTTACCATAGCAAATAAGGTGTATGTAATAGTTTCGTTCACAAACTCATTGAGTGCCTGTGTTTTTCTACCAGCTCCTTCTCAAGTGGTCTCAGCAATCAGCACAGCCTTTTCCATTGATTAGTTTTGAATAGTAGGTGGGTCTGTTTTAGCCCACCCATGGTGTTAGTAGAAAATAATAAGAGAGCCACCACCTAAAAGATATAATTGATTTTGATTAAAAACAAGTATTTAATTTTGGCAATAAGACTTCAGAAAAAGCAAAATACAAGATAAAACGCGAGATTAGTACTACCGAGAATAATAATAAAGTCTATATATATACACACAGTACCAAACGATACATATAGTTTTCTCTACTTTGTGTATCGTTTGATACTTTGTGTATATATATATATAGACTTATTATTATCAGTAGTACTATTTTCGCATTTTACTTTATATTTTAATTTTTCTAAAGTCCAATTGCCAAAAGTAAATACTCGTTTTTAATCATTATCAATTTTATTTTATTAGTGGTGGCTCTCTTTTCACTTTCTATCAGCACCCTCGGTAGGTCGCCTAAAACAGGCCTGTTTTTGGACATTACTTTATAGAAAATATACAAACTTATATAGCGAAGGAAGGACAGAAAATAAGCTATCCAATGGTAAAAAGTTCATTAAAATCAGACTGTTGCCCGCCGACTTGCGGATTTTTGAAGACCATCCATTATAACTATATATATTAGTAACTCATGGGTAGCCACGTCGTCGTGTACTTCTTACTAACCAAAAGGGGCCACCTATATTTCCTGTTTGAGTTTTAAATGTATCCTGTTATGAGCATTCTCCTGATTGGCTGTTTTCAGAAATACTGGATTCCGATTAGTCAATTGTGCATATGTTTTTGTTGTTTTCTCATTGGGTATCGTTTGATGATGCAGTCCAGCCAATCAGAGTAAAATGAAATGTATTTAAGAAGCTGCTCTGATATAATAGAATCAGAATATGTGTGAGCGATTCTTCATACAATTCTCACCTCTTTCTCCTCTCTCTTCTCTCCTCTCTCTTCTCTCCTCTCTCTTCTCTCCTCTCTCTTCTCTCCTCTCTCTTCTCTCCTCTCTCTTCTCTCCTCTCTCTTCTCTCCTCTCTCTTCTCTCCTCTCTCTCCTCTCCTCTCTCTCCTCTCCTCTCTCTCCTCTCCTCTCTCTCCTCTCCTCTCTCTCCTCTCCTCTCTCTCCTCTCCTCTCTCTCCTCTCCTCTCTCCTCTCCTCTCTCCTCTCCTCTCTCCTCTTCTCTCTCCTCTTCTCTCTCCTCTTCTCTCTCCTCTTCTCTCTCCTCTTCTCTCTCCTCTTCTCTCTCCTCTTCTCTCTCCTCTTCTCTCTCCTCTTCTCTCTCCTCTTCTCTCTCTCCTCTTCTCTCTCTCCTCTTCTCTCTCTCCTCTTCTCTCTCTCCTCTTCTCTCTCTCCTCTTCTCTCTCTCCTCTTCTCTCTCTCCTCTTCTCTCTCTCCTCTTCTCTCTCTCCTCTTCTCTCTCTCCTCTTCTCTCTCTCCTCTTCTCTCTCTCCTCTTCTCTCTCTCCTCTTCTCTCTCTCCTCTTCTCTCTCTCCTCTTCTCTCTCTCCTCTTCTCTCTCTCCTCTTCTCTCTCTCCTCTTCTCTCTCTCCTCTTCTCTCTCTCCTCTTCTCTCTCTCCTCTTCTCTCTCTCCTCTTCTCTCTCTCCTCTTCTCTCTCTCCTCTTCTCTCTCTCCTCTTCTCTCTCTCCTCTTCTCTCTCTCCTCTTCTCTCTCTCCTCTTCTCTCTCTCCTCTTCTCTCTCTCCTCTTCTCTCTCTCCTCTTCTCTCTCTCCTCTTCTCTCTCTCCTCTTCTCTCTCTCCTCTTCTCTCTCTCCTCTTCTCTCTCTCCTCTTCTCTCTCTCCTCTTCTCTCTCTCCTCTTCTCTCTCTCCTCTTCTCTCTCTCCTCTTCTCTCTCTCCTCTTCTCTCTCTCCTCTTCTCTCTCTCCTCTTCTCTCTCTCCTCTTCTCTCTCTCCTCTTCTCTCTCTCCTCTTCTCTCTCTCCTCTTCTCTCTCTCCTCTTCTCTCTCTCCTCTTCTCTCTCTCCTCTTCTCTCTCTCCTCTTCTCTCTCTCCTCTTCTCTCTCTCCTCTTCTCTCTCTCCTCTTCTCTCTCTCCTCTTCTCTCTCTCCTCTTCTCTCTCTCCTCTTCTCTCTCTCCTCTTCTCTCTCTCCTCTTCTCTCTCTCCTCTTCTCTCTCTCCTCTTCTCTCTCTCCTCTTCTCTCTCTCCTCTTCTCTCTCTCCTCTTCTCTCTCCTCTTCTCTCTCCTCTTCTCTCTCCTCTTCTCTCTCCCTCTCTCTCTCCTCCCTCTCTCTCTCCTCCCTCTCTCCTCCCTCTCTCCTCCCTCTCTCCTCCCTCTCTCCTCCCTCTCTCCTCCCTCTCTCCTCCCTCTCTCCTCCCTCTCCTCCCTCTCTCATCTCTCCTCTCTCTCTTCTCATCTCTCCCTCTCTCGAATTGGCTTTGCACTGTTCTATATACATGGTTCGGAGTTGAATCGAACATAGACTCTAAATTATTTATAGGACTAAGTTAGTAAAAATACTAGCCAGGATCCAGGCTGTACCCTTGCCATAGAAATAACACGTTGGGCAGGGGATGGATTTTCTTCCTCATCACCAAGCTAGTTTTATTGAGCCCTGGGTGGGCACATCCCACTCAATAATTGGCAACCCGTGGCTGGAGAGGCCCATTTGTTATAGAACTTGGTGCTAGATCGAAGCTGAAGTAGCCCATCTGGTAACAAGCAAAGTGTGCAGAATCTAGCTCCACTGCTTGTAGGCGTAACATTGGCAAGGCTGGATTGGCCTACCAAAAAACCGCGGTTAACTGAACAAGATACAAAGTTACCTATTTAGCTTTAGATCAAAACTGCTAAAATTTCCACAGACATATTTTACCTGTTGTGAATGAGTCTGTAATCCATAACACAAGCATGTCCTTAACATTATGTATGGTATTAAATAACATCATTTAAATTAGTAGGCCTATCTATTAACAATATGACTGTTTCAAAGAAACTAATGAAACTATTTAAAGGATAATCTTTGGAGAATTGTCTTCTAAGTTTAGTTGTAAGCAATAAAACATCCGTCAGAGTCTGAAGAAAGGTGCCACTTGAAGCCAGGCAGTAGCACAATAAATACATGTATGTCAGTGATACTGCACCTTATTCAGTTTGAGCAAATCTAACATACAGTGATAATGAGTCGGTGAGCTTTTGGGAGTTGTGTAAAACATTAAACTCAAACAAGCAATAGCATGCTTTAAAGAAGCTATAGTTTTTATTACGTCCACATTTTGTCTGGAAGAGAATATTAATTGTATGAATATTGAACTATTTGAAATGCAATTTAAATAATTTTTAGATTAGCACATTAGTGTTGATAATCAAGCTTGAAATTACAAATTAAATATGACTTGGATTGTAACATTAATGTAAAAGATGGATTTTATTATCTCTACCGCTATAGATCTTTCAATATGCATGCAATTTTGAAAAAAAACTTATAGAAGTCAATTCTGTTCCGAGAGATGTATGACACAAATTAAATTCTAAAAAAAGTAAAAACATTGATTAGTGTATTGATTAGTGTATTGATTAGTGTATTGATTAAGTTTTTTTTTAATTAGATGTATATTTTTTGAGCATTGCACACATCATGAAATGAGTTACATAAATATTTACATAACATATTTGTAGTTTGGCATTAGTGGCAGTTGACACTAATCTCCATGCCTCACATGTAACCTCTATAGCTCACATGTAACCTCTATGGCTCAGATGTAGAGGATCCCATACAAGCAGCTCAGCCAATTTAACTCTGTTATTAAATGACAACACAGAAAAAGAGATTGACCTCCTCTAGATTCTAGAACATCAAAGGCACATCCTTCTTTAAAAGAAATGCTATTAAATATCAGTAGTTTTCGTGCTAGCACTTTAGACTACCACGCTCTTCATAAGTGCTATCAAGAAAGTAGGCTAATTAATGTCTATACCAATATTTGTTTATTAGAACTAAACGAATTTTGAAGAAAGTTTTCCAGCTATTTTTCAATTATTCTGTGTTTCTCACTAGATCAACAATCAAAGTCACCAAGTAGAAGCCGTAAAATCAGGAAATTGTTTTCTGAATTAGCACAAAACTAAAAACCTAGAGCCAGGCTCTTTTGTTGCTCATCACTAAAATAGTAAATATCTTGTATTGAACCAGATGCTGTCGTGTCTTTTTATTAAAACTAAGAGTTGTCCTCGCCAGTTGATATGGAGTCCGGTGTCTTATTGTTACATTGCATTTTACAAGCATGACTGGTTGCTGCTGTCTTTTCATTATTTCTCCTGTTGTTTCGTAGTCGGTGACATCTATGTCTACAACGACACGTAGCGATTCCTCTGGGGTGGAGAAATGCATTCGCTCTGACCGGCAGCTTTTACCAAATGTTTAGAGCATTTAGCTTGAGCGACTACTGTATCAGTCTGTGTGACCTTGTCTGATTGTAGAATTGAGTCAGTCTGCGTTGTTTCATCAGCTGTCGTGATCACTCTAGTTAATGTAGCAATGCTGCCACCAGGTGTGATACCCCTTTCACCGAGTATGTTATCCTCCTTACATGATGTGTCGACTTGTTCATCTGGTGCGGTGCTCCACCTACCCAACTTGTTGTGATTATCATGGGATTGGGTACCTCTTTCACTGAGTGCGTTATTCTTTTTACTCGGGGTGTTATTGATTTCAGTAGAGGAACTACTTTTCTCACTAGGTGTGGGAGCCATCTCACCGAGTGAAATACAATCCTCATTGAATGCATTGCTCCATTCGATGGAAGTCATTTCTCCGATTGTACTTGCACAATCTTTCAAAGACCCAACACTGTGCGTAGTCACCTCATCAGCCTGAGTTCCTGCATTCGTAGTTTGTCTACATTCTTTGCAGGTCTGGTAAGAAGTGGTTTTTTGTTGCATAGAACATTTAGTTAGCTGTGCACACATTTTAATTGGCTCGGTAGTAACTCTCACTGACTGTACAGGAACGTCCAATAATCGCAGAGATGCACTAATAAACTTAGAAGAATGATCTTGCTGCGCAGAGGTCTCATGAAAGGGTGTAAATGGAATTGTTTTCAGCTTTGAACTTTTTGAACCTAATAGGTTTTCTTCCATTTCTGTCATAGATTTATGGAGTAATTCATCACTTTGGGAAGGTTCCTCAAACTCTCCCTTTGGCTCTATATTTGTACAGCTCCCTGCTCTTTCTCCAGAAGACCTGCATTTATATAGTTAAGTACAAATAAGGGTTATAGATGCATAATAGTAATTTTTATAAACAAAGTGCTAAAAATATTTTGACTACATCTGTAAAAATAAATAAAGAAGAGATCAAAATATTCTGCGTATTTCTCTAAAAAATTGAAAAATTAAAGTCATTTTATCATTGTAATACCGATAAACTATTTTTCAAACTGGAAGACAAAACAGTAGAGTGCAGCTGGATAGCTACTAAATTATTTCTAAATGTAGCACCCTTCAGGCAACAACAGAAACAGATTAGTGATAGATGAGAAGCGACGAATATGCTGATGCATAGTTTGTCTCACGGTGGAAAATGAACTTTTAGTTCAAAGCCTTAATCTAATAAAATATCTAATAATTTGTATCAGTATAAGAATAGATTCAAGCCATTAGATCTGAATAGTATCAAACCCTCTGTAAAAGCCAAAAATAAATTTTGGTAGCACAAAGAAAGCTAATTGAAGATCTTTGCAATATTAAGTAAAATATTTGCTCAAACCCTTTTAGCGGAGTATAATACTTCCGACAAAGTACTAACAATAGGGAGTGCAACTTGGTTCACTCTTATTTTAGAACGATTTCAAGCTCCTCATATGTTTAGGTCAGCCTGCTAAACATTTATGGACATCATAAGTTACATTAGATTATGTATGATTTTTTATAGATGTGATTGAGGTAAGTTACATTACCATATGCTTGAAGATATGTACGTAAGTTACACTACCATTGCTTGTGACAAGATAAAACTAACTTTCTGACACAAATTAATCTATATTTAATGTTTATTATTTATTGTTAATGTATTTTAACACGAGTTTATGATGACCTTAACTACCGAAATATGAAATGTTCACAATGCTGTAGCATGTGCATTAGAGTAGTTGTGAAAGTAAACATTGGGGGTCCTACCACACAAAGTTGTCGTCAGAATAGTCACTTTTAAAATCACTGTCGTCACTTTAAAAATCACTGTCGTCACTTTTAAAATCACTGTCGTCACTTTTAAAATCACTGTCACCTTTTTCAAGTTGGTAACCAAAACAACCTCTTTCTTCACATTCGTTATTTTAATACGAATATCCATTCTGGTAGCACTGGGTTGCGTTAAAAACCTGAAACTTGCTCAGTTTGAACTTCTGCTAACCAAAAGCATGGCTCAACCAGCGACCTTCAAACTTATTAGTGATGTTTGGGAGCGTTGCTGATTACTCCGCAAAGAATGACCGCTGTCTTAGGTTTTTAGGGCTACATTTTTGTACTGAAAATAGACCGAGATTGTCTTTAATAATCACTGACAGTCACAGACTTGGAAACGGATTTGCTGTCAATTTCGTGGCATTACATTGCTGTTTACTTCAATTATTTGGCAGTCTATAAATGCTGAACCAGTTGCTTCAAACCAAAACTAGTGAAGTTTCGGTTGAACGTGTTGATTTATGGACAAATAATAAGTTAGTAAAGGTACGGCTACACATAACAATTTTTTCGTTGGTTCTAAGCGAAATCACGAAATGATTGAAACACACAGAACTACTCTGCGCTGCTAGAATCGTGCTAGTAAGCACGATTCCAGCAGCTTTTGCAATTAACATAGTCCAAGAGACGTATAATTACACACAATAAAAGTATAAGTGCAATTCAACATAGTACACATGATGCAACTGCTTAGATTGCGTTATTGTATGTAATTATTGTTTGGACGCTATAGCTACAAATTGTTTATTTTTAAATTAAATATCCTTTTTAGCAACAAAAGTTTTGTGGTAAAAAATGTTGCCATCTTTAGCGCAATCAAGTCAGTTGCGTCGTATTTACTATGGTGGATTTTTTTAATATTTTTCTTGCGTGTCCCATTATGTTCTCGTACTACAGATCTTAAAATTTGCTAGAGTCGTGCTCGCTAACCAACAATAGCGCAACCTGAACAGTTACATCGTGTGTTCTATGTTGAATTGCTTCGGTACTATTATTGTGCGTTTCGATACATGTCTTGGACTATACTAATTGCTAACTAATAATTGGTTTAATCTGTTAAAAGCGTTTCGTCGACGAACTCGGTGGGCATGCACAGCTCAAATAATTCTGTGAATTTCGACCGATTAGTTCTGCGTTTTTCGTGATTTCGGCCAGAACTCCGAACCAACGAAAAATTCGTTACGTGTAGCCGTACCTTTAGTAATCCTACTTACGTAATCGTCGTCACCTATATTGATAAATGGTCGTCTTGTCTGTCACTTTTTAAATATCCCTGTCGTCGGGTCGTCAGAATCGTCACAAAACATGGGAGGACCCCCAACATTCAAGGGAAATGAACTGACTTGAGAATTGTTTGCCAAGTAGATTTTTGAACTTCGAAGGAAAACTTGACACTAACCAAATATTGAGAAATGTTTAAAATTAAAATGATAGTGGAAAATTCTGCGAAGTGAGAATCATTTCATAATTTCTATGGACACAATGTCAGTGTTACTGAAAATAGTTTGCGGCTTGTTTTTTCTTAGTGATGATTGGCTATAGCGAAAATAAGCTATAGCGAAAATAAGCTATAGCGAAAATAAGCTATAGCGAAAATAAGCTATAGCGAAAATAAGCTATAGCGAAAATAAGCTATAGCGAAAATAAGCTATAGCGAAAATAAGCTATAGCGAAAATAAGCTATAGCAAAAATAAGCTATAGCAAAAATAAGCTATAGCAAAAATAAGCTATAGCAAAAATAAGCTATAGCAAAAAATAAGCTATAGCAAAAAATAAGCTATAGCAAAAAATAAGCTATAGCAAAAAATAAGCTATAGCAAAAAATAAGCTATAGCAAAAAATAAGCTATAGCAAAAAATATGCTATAGCAAAAAATAAGCTATAGCAAAAAATAAGCTATAGCAAAAAATAAGCTATAGCAAAAAATAAGCTATAGCAAAAAATAAGCTATAGCAAAAAATAAGCTATAACAAAAAATAAGCTATAACAGAAAATAAGCTATAACAGAAAATAAGCTATAACAGAAAATAAGCTATAACAGAAAATAAGCTATAACAGAAAATAAGCTATAACAGAAAATAAGCTATAACAGAAAATAAGCTATAACAGAAAATAAGCTATAGCAATAATTAGCTATAGCAATAATTAGCTATAGCAATAATTAGCTATATCAATAATTAGCTATATCAATAATTAGCTATAGCAATAATTAGCTATAGCAATAATTAGCTATAGCAATAATTAGCTATAGCAATAATTAGCTATAGCAATAATTAGCTATAGCAATAATTAGCTATAGCAATAATTAGCTATAGCAATAATTAGCTATAGCAATAATTAGCTATAGCAATAATTAGCTATAGCAATAATTAGCTATAGCAATAATTAGCTATAGCAATAATTAGCTATAGCAATAATTAGCTATAGCAATAATTAGCTATAGCAATAATTAGCTATAGCAATAATTAGCTATAGCAATAATTAGCTATAGCAATAATTAGCTATAGCAATAATTAGCTATAGCAATAATTAGCTATAGCAATAATTAGCTATAGCAATAATTAGCTATAGCAATAATTAGCTATAGCAATAATTAGCTATAGCAATAATTAGCTATAGCAATAATTAGCTACCGGTATTATTACATTCCAAGTAATACATGTACTTGATCTGTTAAAGCACAGATTCTGACAGACACAGGTACTGGAGGATTGACACCAACAAAGGGAATGCAAGTGTGTTATACCGATCAAATACTTCAGGGCTGCCAGAGTCTACCAACTTTTCCACTTCTGTTTCCGTTTCCTGTTTTGCAGCTTGGGCTTGTTTTCGCTTGTTGGCTCGTCTTTTGTTTCTCCCAGTCCTTTTCTTTGGAGAGCTGCAGAGTAACAACATTTACCGTTGTTTCAATACCAGTTTTTCAAAGGAAATAAAGGTCCCGAGTTGTATAGAGCTTTTCAAGACATTTCCTCCATTTTAAGTTTTCACCATGCAAGTTTTTTCCTGGCACTTTTTTCATATTATCAAAATATATGGTATGTTTTCTGCTTCCTCATTCTTTGTTTTTTCAACAATGCATGTGAAATGTAAGAATAAAGTGAGTAACAATAAGGTAACAATAACAATGCAACAATATGATGAGCCTTAAAACCTTACAACTTACTTAGAGTGGGTTCTTAAGGGTGAAAACAACATCGTATCATTTTTTTATAAACAAGTGATTAAGGTCGTCTCTTTTTACATCAAATTTATACAAGGGGTCGGGTGATGCAAACATAGCCTCAGGACCATATAAAATGAGATAGCAGGGTAATTTGTACACATCGCAAACTTTTAGCACAAAATTGATACTTTAGTATTTAGTTAAGATTCTTCAGAAGTCCGCAGCTTAATCTAGAATACCACCCACAAAAATGGTCTTTAGAATACTAATGCTAATGCTCAAGTAAATATGTTGGCTAATTTCCAAAAAACTAAAATTAATGTATTATGAATGATCTCTAAAGCTAGTACCCTAGTAGCTTTTGTTAGAACTCATATTAGGTTGACTGTAGAGCAACTCAGTTGTTTATTGTTTTGGTTTTTTATTCATAATACTGTCAAGGAAAGCCTTTGGGTAGTGACATTAAACATTGCTGCCACGTAAATCTGCTTATGTGACAAGTTTCATGTTTTACCTGTAAGTTGAGCGCTATGCAAATTGGTTCAATGCAACTATTTTTGCTGGTAGTTGAAGCCGATTTAATGTTCAGCATGCTTTTATCTGAACAATTAAAACAATAAATTAAATGACACCAATATGAAGTGTAAAAGATTGGTCTCCACACGTGATTTCTTCGTGAAATTTTGAAATCGACAGATTCAGTGACACTAAAAATCCAGCAAGTGGATTAAACCATCATTGTGACATCTGGTGAAAAAACTTTAAAAAACTGTTTTTTTCTAAAAATGAAAGTAAAATTTTCAACAGCAAACAATTCGAAAACAGCAAACATTTAGAAAGAAACAGTTATCTACATTAGCAAAGACTCGTTATTTGACGCATTAAAGTTTGACAATAATGAACAGTTTGACATTTAAACCTAGACTATTTGCACCAACAACTAATATTACTGATTATAACTCACTCTTGTCAACTACTTTCACCTGCGTGATGGAGGCCTATTGCTGCTTATGAAAAAGGTGAAAGCGAGATGCACTTTTCTTGCTGTGGCACATCAGAGCAGCAAATTAAAACATACAGAAACAGCAGGCACAAAGATATTTCTGGTATCATAGAAGCCTTTTATGAAAGTTTGCAGGCACATCTGGCTAAGAATGAATTGGTCTCAACCAATGTTCCAGCGAGCTATAGAAATAAATGAGAGTGTGTGTGTGTCGAACTGCAACTTTTAATGGCAGCTTCAAAAAAGTTTACCTCAAAACAAGAGAAGCAGAGAGCAAAACAAAAAAATTAAACTTTTTGCAGGAATTTGTTTTCTAGCAGCTCACAGACCCAATGACAACCAAGCTTGACTAAACCAATTTGTCACTGTTGCAACTCTGTTTGTTCACGACCTTGACATGAGACTAGGCTAATTATCAATCGCCAATTTTTCTATTAGGTGCCTCTGAAGTACATACATTAACTATCAAATCAGATCACTGAACACTTGCATAAAATGCACATGTCTTGTTAGTGCTGTGGCTAAACAAACTAGAAGACTGAATATTGCTGTGTTGAAAATACTAGTGCAGTCTATTGGAGCTTGAGACTACTACCATATTTGAGTCAAAACAGTTTTGCTGAGACAGACTTGTCCGACGTGCCAATGGAAAGACTGCAAGAATCAGAAAATATTTAGAGCCAACAATGAGTATTTTGAGAAGGGATAACAAAATGAATATTGAGATGTTAAAAGAACAAGAATACCAGCGCTTGAAGACATTCTTGTCAGAAATTCGTTGAATTAAAGAAGACTAAAACAAGTGTAAAGAACGGATGATGTTCTCACTACAAAACTTGTACCTAATATTGGACCTCAATCAAGTCAACAACAAAAAACAAAGAAAGTAAATATGTACTGCAACATATCGTGAAAGTTTACAGAAAAGAGCAAACTAGATACATTAATTTATATCTAATCAAAGGCACGCATTGTCACAATGATAAAAGGCTATAGTGATGTCACGATGAATTTGAAAAGAAGTAACTTTTATAGACGTCAGGTTAACTACTGAAGGGATAAAATTTGCAGACAACAAGGTGTAGTACTTCGTTTATTTCTTATAATGCTAAGCAATAAATTATTTAGGTTATTATAAAAAAAAACAATTTTATCTCTGCTAGAATCAACCTAGTCTAACACACCAGTCTTTGTATCTACATGTAACTCTGCTTCAAGGTTGACTTAGGTTCTAAGACTATCATATTTTTTAGTTGTCGCACGAAAGACTAATGCCGCCTCAGCTTTTTAGATACACTATCTGCATTTGCCTCTAACAAGCAATACACTTTTCTTTTAACAAAATTATTGATGATACTATGAATACTATGTTTATTCTGAGCATTGCTAACAAACGATTTTTATTGTTCCAAGCAACTGCGCTAAAACAGTAAATATACAAGTAAAATATGAACTGGTGAAGAGTTGGGCTAATTATAGTTTTTAATCTTAATCTGTAATAAACTTAGCAAATCAATAAACAATCATAAATGTTTTTACAACATCTTACCAGCGGCTCGTGTGAGTATTTTGGTAGGTTAATGTTTAGACGGACTTCAGTTGTTAATGCAACTACTTATATGAAGTACACTGAACAGCACAGTACATTCTATGTATCAAGTACATTAGGAGGTTAAACCTTTACACACAGAATAGCTTTAGGCATCTTACATAACACGGATGGGGCAGAAGTCAGGACCGCGAGATATCAGCTCCAGAGTTTTGGTTGCCTCCTTTGATACTGATAACATTTGTTTAAGGTTTTCAAAGTTCTTTTCTTCCATCTCGACTCTGTAAAGAAATACATCAAATGTCAATAAAACTGGGTTATGTAATTAAAGGTCAGTTTCATTGAAGCTTGTCTCAACTAACAAACAATTTAATTTACACTTTTACACATTTTTCAAGGAATTAATATTGAGATGTTGGTTTACAATCCATAGCTGAAGTCAAATTCTATGTTTACCAGCAAAAAATATAACCAAAGAATGATTGGAACTAAAAAATGTGTAACAAAAAAATGTGTAACCAAAATATTATTTAGGTATTAGGCAATATAATTTCCATTTTGTAATAAAAGTAGTGCAACAAATCAACAGGTTTACTAACAGATTTTTTAATGTTTAACACATGCTTAACACCACAATACAACTTGAATGAACCCACAGGTATATATTTTCTGAATAGGAAATCTTGTCTATCAAGTTAGTTTGAATCACCAAATTTAACAAACTTTCGCTGAGCTCTAGTTTTAGTCACCATATAAACAAGCCAAGAAGAACACTGCTAACTGATGTACATGTATGTTTACAAATATGATTTACCTGTCTTATGTCAGTTGCAGCACATTTAAGTACCTTGAGGCCTCTACACTTATTTTGCCTCACCATCGCATATAACTTTGATGAGAACAATTAATAAAAAGCTTTTTAGCATGCTTTATTGCCAGACGATAACCTTGTTTAAAAAAGTTGCACACATTATTTTTAAAAAAATTATCAAAGTTTTAAAAAAATGTTCATTTGTTATGACTTACTACTCAATTTGCTCAATGGTAGTTTGAGAAATCGCAAAACTCCAAATCAAATACAATTTTTTGAAGTTGTACATATTCCAAATTATAGACATGCCAACATGTACATATACCAAGTTATAGAGGTACCAACATGTACATATACCAAGTTTATCAAGATGTAACTTTAGCTAGACCCAGATCTTAGAGCTACACAAACCGAAGATCTTTTGTGGCATACATCCAGTCTAGAAACTCTCCAACCGTTGTTTGGGTAGTTAGGGGAGGATGTCGGTCTGCTGGCCAGCCAGGAAATTTTCTTCTTTCTGGTGATATAGCTAGCATTTCCCAGAAGGTCTCGAAGTATCCAGGCTCTCTGTAGAAAGAGTCACTTGTATAATCACTTGTATTGTCACTTGAAAATAATTAGTGCTTATGTTTGTATTATCTAGTGATTTAGGTGAGCGAATCAGTAGACTAATCAAATCATTCAAGTAAATAATACATAATTATAACTTTTACTCACTCCCGTATGTTTGCGTAGTGGGCAAGAAAAGATCTAAACTGTGTAGTTGATCGAATTTTTTCAATATCTGAGAAACACAATCCGTGTCGTTCGAGAAGACAATTTCGCTGAGATGGTTTGACCATATGAAGCATATTTGTTGACCCAAACTCTTTCCTGTCTTCTCTAAAAGACATTAAGTTGTAAAGCAGTCAAGAAAATATTAGGTATTAAGAAAATAGAAAGTATTAGCAAATGCAGATAGCATAGAGAAACGCCTACATATTGGAGATATATGCAATATTACAATGAACATGACACCTAATACATTAGAAGACCCACACAGACATCATATACTTATTTAATAGCAGCTTAGAAGCCTCCTGTGGAAGTAGTTCATGGGAAAAAAAACATCAATTGATGTGCCAGAGATTCATTGAAAGAAAATTCAAACTCTACCAGACATACTGTAACCAAAACAATTGGAGTTAAGTCATTATTTCCAACTATTACACTCTCATGATGTACATGTACTTAAGACAAGTCCACTCATTTTTATCTCCCTGCTACATAACGAACAGAACCTGAGCGCCTCAACACCTTTTCATAGGCTAACAGAGACAACCATAAAATAAAACAGCTTCAACAACTCAGCATCTTTCCCTCTCTTCCCAAGGGCCTGCTGAAGCTCTCGCTTTCCCATGCTGAGGCACGTTCCTCCGTTACTAAAGCCTTCTCTCTTTTCTCTGCCTGGGGAGTCTCTATCTTTTCTTTACTTATAGAAGGTTTATCTTCTCCAACCTATAGAACCTTCTTCTCCATCATCCGCTATATCTGTTCTAATGCACCATTTCAACTGCCAAACCTCCATATCTAAGGACTGCGATGACTCTCGTTTGACTGTTGAAACTCACAGCAGTACGTGACTGAGCAAGCAACCATGGACAACCATTCGAGTAAGAGTGTAACTCCTTGGCTATTTTACCATTTTTTCATTATTATTGTTGCTTACAAAATTTTGTTAGTTGTGTATTTCAATTGTCTGACTTAGAGAATAAAGAAGTAACTTTTACTGGTAAATATCAACATTGCTTATAATAGCTTAACTCATTCACTAGTACCTGAACCAGTAATAATCGATTCAGTCTCCGCAAGCTAAGCAAAAGTACACAAACTGAACATCGTCAAGCTAAAATAAAAAAAGGCAACACAAATTGGACACTGATGTTGTGTGTGAATTTGGATTAGTTATGCATAAAATAATTTCTCCATATCTGCCTATGATAACAGAAATAGGTTTAATCTACACTGTAAAACAAGCTACACATATTAAGTTCACACTTTCCAACATACATTAATACTAATTTACTGATACTAACATACTAAATTATACTGTACACCGATATAGACTGTTTACCTGTTCACCACTGGCTTTAGAAACAGATCATTTCCTCCAGAAACTGCGATGGCCCATTCAAGCCAGCAAACTATCAGCTTTTTCTTTAGCTTGTGCTGGAATTTTGTTTTCTCTTGTTTGGCTGAACTAAAACAGTTATCAGCCGTACTGGTATCATTTGAGTTAGAACTAGCAAAACGCCAGGTATGCGCGAGTTTTAAAAATCAGCTTGTGAACAGTGACAAGTAATTTAGTTGCATGAGACTCGCCATTACCCAGGCAAATTGAACATCGCGTAACTAAGTAAGCTAATCATCTGTGGCCTATTATACTGATAAGAGCTGTAAGAGCAAGCGAAAAATGATGTTGTGACGGAGAATGGTAGCGTATTTTTACAAGCATAGCGACATGTATTGCCCAATAAATCCATCAATCTTGCGTAGCTGATTGGGTAAAACAATTGCCAGGCAAACGGGAGGTTCCAAGACTAAATCCAGCATAAACCGGATATTTAATTCCTAAACTTTATTAGTTATGTATAGCGAAAAAAAGCCTAAACACAAAAACTTCATTTTGCGATTTGTAGATTTGCTAGCATGTTTGCATAAAAGCAAAAACGGTTAGGGTAAATAAACACATACTAACTTATAATATTAGATAGAAGACAAACAAGGAAAATGGACTCATGACATGCAAGAATAGTAACAGAAGTAACAAACACAAGAGAATACATCATCGCAAACATGTTGATCTTAAAAAACCAACATTGAAAATCATTCATTTACTTCTCTGTAGCTTAATATAAATGGAGGCGTTCATAAAAGGGTGGTTCCCCAAAAGTTTACAGTTTTTTACAAACTTTTACTGAAAAAAGATAGCGGTCTTATAACCGATTCCGGTATTATTGAAAAGCAGATACCATTTTAACATGAAATTCTATCTGAGGAATTCTAAAACACAGTTGTAAAAATTGAAAAAAGCGTCAACGCTTCTCGTTGTTTGAAGAAAAAAAAGCAGGCCCCATTAGTGAATCAGTAAAGTACAAGACAGCAGCAACTTCTCTAAAAATCTTTGTTTCAGAGTTGCAGCAAAACTAAACAAGCTCGTCTACTCGCAACAAATGAATGCATAAAGGTTGAAACAGACCCGAGTTACCAGCTTCTTATATGAATGTATGTCTATGCTTACTAGGGTCTAAGTGTGGCCCCATTTGCTGAAAAATCAGTAATATTTATATCACTTGTAACTCATCAGAACTATCTCTTGCTTCGAAGCAGAACATTATTAAAGGCAGACTTCCTATGCCATGTTTCCAGCGTATCACAAACTTAAACAGTGTCAGTGTTAACAAGCAAGCTCGTTGTCAAAAGAACTACACTGAAACATAGTGATTCGTACTATTTGCGCTCGGTAATTACCTTTTTAGTTGACAAGGAAGAAGACGGACTGTCAGGTGATGAAGCCATTTCTGGAAGCCACCCACATTTCTCACTTTATTATTGTCCAAATGCATTGACTTGATTTTCTTGAAGCTCACATCTGCCTTTGCATGCAGAGCTTCTTTAAGTCGTGTGAATATATTCTCTCTCATTTGGTCAGGTTGAACCAGGAACCGCCATATGTTGGTAAAAGTGATACGACTGCAAAGTGATACAGCTGCAATTAACAAATCTGGAAACTAAGATACAAGGCATATATAAAGCAAATCAGCAGGTATGAAGTTTTAGTAAAATATGAAGCAATCGTAATGAGGTGTAACCTTCATGTAATGTCTCTGCAGTACAGTGCAAGCAATGCAACTATAATCGGAATGAGGTGTTGGTCCAGAAATTCTGGCACAAGACTTTTGGCAAGTAACAAGTTCAAAATTTATTCATCTCTCATTGCTACTTCTGGCTCAACAAAATGTGAGTAAAGGTAAAAACAAAATTTTACATTATGTCTACATTTACGTACTTGACAGATGTACATGTAGTTCTTCAAATTTTTCAATCAAATTTTGGCAATGTTAACAAAAAAGTTTCTGTAAAAGAAGAATCCACCCTACAGATAGTGAAGTGGTAAGCAAAATAAACCAGCAAAGTCACAGATCAGTCACGTCAATTGAAATTGTTCACATTAAATGTGCAATACAATGCCAAGTAAAATACTGAAATGAACAAACAAATTACGCCAAACTGAAATAAAATTACAGTATATTTTTTCCG
The DNA here is from genome assembly GCF_963576615.1 of Watersipora subatra. NCBI lineage: Eukaryota > Metazoa > Bryozoa > Gymnolaemata > Cheilostomatida > Watersiporidae > Watersipora > Watersipora subatra. Next base: position 1,179,960 of record NC_088710.1, on the reverse strand, counting down.
TATTTCAAAAAAAGTTTTTTTTGTGGAAAGCTTCATAAGCTTGTGCATTGCCTTTTTATTGTTATAGGGTTATTTATCTACTGGCGTATAACCATAAATAATTTCTTTAGTGTAAACATAGGAGTGTTAAATAGTTTTGGTACCAAATAGACTAGGTACCAAATAGTCTGGTGTAAGATAGACCTAGACTCAACCTGTACCTGTACCTAGACTCCTGTAGTGTTAATACCTAGTATCAATGCTGCTTCAGTACACTGCAACTAAAATGACTGACCGAAGCAAGAAAGAACTACAAAGATGTAATATGTTGTTTCGGCGCTGACATACAACTCTGTGTACTCTAATCATTGTAACAGACAACTAATGGAAGGTTCAACAGCAGTGTGGTGAGATTGGATAGTTGTAATAGTGATCCACTGTGGCTAGCAAATTTTAAATCTGGTCTTGTCATAATCTGCTTTGTTAACTCCTTTACAGGGCAAATTACAAGTGTGTTTATTTATGCCTTGTTAGCATAAATTAATCTTACGAAAGTGAGAAGAAATGTTTAATGTGTAACACAGCTCCATAATGCAACTAAAACTACCCTGTCAAACAAGGAATCTTACCGTCTTTATCAATGTAATGACTGAGCTTAAATTACAAAACTAACTCGGCTATCAGACAAAATTACCAGTTTCTAAATCTAATATGCGAAGACTATCTAACGAATCCTTTTATGAATTGCAAAAAGCATGAGTCAGCCTACTTTATATACATAATATTTGTTACAGTTTTGACTGTATATGTAGTTTCATGGATTCACCATGGCAGGGTTTAGCATCCCAGAAGCAGTGAAGCAATCAATCAACAAACAAATTTAATAACATGTGTCTTGTCTGCCACTCAGTAAACTACTAGCTGTCTAGTGTGCCACTCAGTAAACTACCAGCTGTATAGTGTGCCACTGAGTAAACTACTAGCTTTCTAGTGTACCACTCAGTAAACTATTAGCTGTCTAGTGTACCACTCAGTAAACTATTAGCTGTCTAGTGTGCCACTCAGTAAACTACCAGCTGTCTTGTGTGCCACTCAGTAAACTACCAGCTGTCTTGTGTGCCACTCAGTAAACGACCAGCTGTCTAGTGTGCCACTCGATAAACGACCAGCTGTCTCGTCTGCCACTCAGTAAACTACCAGCTGTCTCGTCTGCCACTCAGTAAACTACCAACGGTCTAGTGTGCCACTCCGTAAACTACCAGCGGTCTAGTGTGCCACTCACTAAACTACCAGCTGTCTTGTCTGCCACTCGGTAAACTGCCAGCTGTCTTGTGTGCCATTTGGTAAACTACCAGCGGTCTTGTGTACCACTTGGTAAACTGCCAGCTGTCTTGTGTGCCATTTGGTAAACTACCAGCTGTCTTGTGTACCACTAAGTATGTTACCAGCTGTCTTGTGTACCACTCGGTACACTACCAGCTTTCTTGTGTACCACTCAGTAAACTACCAGCTGTCTTGTGTACCACTCAGTAAACTACCAGCTGTCTTGTGTACCACTCAGTAAACTACCAGCTGTTTTGTCTGCCACTCAGTAAACTACTAGCTGTCTTGTGTACCACTCAGTAAACTACCAGCTGTATTGTGTACCACTCAGTAAACTACCAGCTGTATTGTGTGCCACTCAGTAAACTACCAGCTGTCTTGTCTGCCACTCAGTAAACTACCAGCTGTCTTGTCTGCCACTCAGTAAACTACTAGCTGTCTTGTGTGCCACTCGGTAAACTGCCAGCTGTCTTGTGTGCCATTTGGTAAATTACCAGCTGTCTTGTGTACCACTAAGTACACTACCAGCTGTCTTGTGTACCACTAAGTACACTACCAGCTGTCTTGTGTACCACTCAGTAAACTACCAGCTGTTTTGTCTGCCACTCAGTAAACTACTAGCTGTCTTGTGTACCACTCAGTAAACTACTAGCTGTCTTGTGTACCACTCAGTAAACTACCAGCTGTATTGTGTGTCACTCAGTAAACTACCAGCTGTATTGTGTGCCACTCAGTAAACTACCAGCTGTCTTGTGTACCATTTGGTAAACTGCCAGCTGTCTTGTGTGCCATTTGGTAAACTACCAGCTGTCTTGTGTGCCACTCAGTAAACTACCAGCTGTCTTGTGTGCCACTCAGTAAACGACCAGCTGTCTAGTGTGCCACTCGGTAAACGACCAGCTGTCTCGTCTGCCACTCAGTAAACTACCAGCTGTCTCGTCTGCCACTCAGTAAACTACCAGCGGTCTAGTGTGCCACTCCGTAAACTACCAGCGGTCTAGTGTGCCACTCACTAAACTACCAGCTGTCTTGTCTGCCACTCGGTAAACTGCCAGCTGTCTTGTGTGCCATTTGGTAAACTACCAGCGGTCTTGTGTACCACTTGGTAAACTGCCAGCTGTCTTGTGTGCCATTTGGTAAACTACCAGCTGTCTTGTGTACCACTAAGTATGTTACCAGCTGTCTTGTGTACCACTCGGTACACTACCAGCTTTCTTGTGTACCACTCAGTAAACTACCAGCTGTCTTGTGTACCACTCAGTAAACTACCAGCTGTCTTGTGTACCACTCAGTAAACTACCAGCTGTTTTGTCTGCCACTCAGTAAACTACTAGCTGTCTTGTGTACCACTCAGTAAACTACCAGCTGTATTGTGTGCCACTCAGTAAACTACCAGCTGTCTTGTCTGCCACTCAGTAAACTACCAGCTGTCTTGTCTGCCACTCAGTAAACTACTAGCTGTCTTGTGTGCCACTCGGTAAACTGCCAGCTGTCTTGTGTGCCATTTGGTAAATTACCAGCTGTCTTGTGTACCACTAAGTACACTACCAGCTGTCTTGTGTACCACTAAGTACACTACCAGCTGTCTTGTGTACCACTCAGTAAACTACCAGCTGTTTTGTCTGCCACTCAGTAAACTACTAGCTGTCTTGTGTGTCACTCAGTAAACTACCAGCTGTATTGTGTGCCACTCAGTAAACTACCAGCTGTATTGTGTGCCACTCAGTAAATTACCAGCTGTCTTGTGTACCATTTGGTAAACTGCCAGCTGTCTTGTGTGCCATTTGGTAAACTACCAGCTGTCTTGTGTGCCATTTGGTAAACTACCAGCTGTCTTGTGTACCACTAAGTACACTACCAGCTGTCTTGTGTACCACTCGGTACACTACCTGCTGTCTTGTGTACCACTCAGTAAACTACCAGCTGTCTTGTGTACCACTCAGTAAACTACCAGCTGTCTTGTGTACCACTCGGTAAACTACCAGCTGTCTTGTCTGCCACTCAGTAAACTACCAGCTGTCATGTCTGCCACTGAGTAAACTACCAGCTGTATTGTCTGCCACTCAGTAAACTACCAGCTGTCTTGTGTGCCACTCAGTAAACTACCAGCTGTCTTGTGTGCCACTCAGTAAACTACTAGCTGTCTAGTGTGCCACTCAGTAAGCTACCAGCTGTATTGTCTGCCACTCAGTAAACTACTAGCTGTATTGTCTGCCACTCAGTAAACTACTAGCTGTATTGTGTGCCACTCAGTAAACTACTAGCTGTCATCAAGCTCTCAAGTCAGAGAAGTCACACATAAGATACATTCGTAAACTCACTATTGTATTTGTCTCTTCTCCACCCAAGCCATCACAGCACCAAGAGACTCAAGATTAAGGAACTCATCAACTGGAAGATCTAAGCACAACATGTACCCTTCAAATTTATCTGGAGACGTCAGTAAAAGCTCTGTAATATCTATTTCCAAGCGGTCAGGTGGCAGTTCCTCGCCCATCCTCTCTAGTCTGTAAATAAAAATCCTGTTTAATTTTTTGGCAAAATACTCGAGCTACGATTTTCTAAACTAGTTAAAAAGTGTATTTTTCTAAAGTGTAACAGTATATGCATCATCTTTGCGATTGCCTTTGATAAACAACAAAAGGGAGAATATAGATTAATTTACTTGACCTTTTATCTGAGAATCCTACAGCATTTGAGTGCTCGTTTATCAAAAGTTTTGTCTGGACGATTTAACCTGATTATAAATTATTTTAAACAATGTTCAACAATTATTACTACTAGTCTTAATAAAAATTTTGTTCTGTAAAATAGCTTCAATTGCCTAATTTTTAAGGTTTTTTACAGTCTTACTGTTATTTGAGCAGAGTGTGTGCTTTTATTTTTTTAGAACCTTTTAACTCACTGTAGCCAAATAACCCTTTTGTTAACAAAGATATAATTATCAGTTTTAACTGTGGATATTTTGAGAAAAGCATCAGCCCCTAATTAATTATCTTAACATAAACTTACAGTTTAAGGAGCTGGAAACATAGTATTGATTTATCCTAGCAATATTGATTGTCTTGTGGGCTCTTTATTTTACAAATTTGCTAATTAGTTTACGAATTTGCTATTTAGTTTACGAATTTGCTATTTAGTTTACGAATTTGCTATTTAGTTTACGAATTTGCTATTTAGTTTACGAATTTGCTATTTAGTTTACGAATTTACTATTTAGTTTACCATTTTACTATTTAGTTTACGAATGTACTATTTAGTTTACAAATTTACTATTTAGTTTACCAATTTACTATTTAGTTTACGAATGTACTATTTAGTTTACAAATTTACTATTTAGTTTACAAATTTACTATTTAGTTTACCAATTTACTATTTAGTTTACAAATTTACTATTTAGTTTACAAATTTACTATTTAGTTTACGAATTTACTATTTAGTTTACGAATTTACTATTTAGTTTACGAAGGTACTATTTAGTTTACGAATGTGCTATTTAGTTTACGATTGTACTATATTGTTTACGAATGTACTATTTAGTTTACGAATGTACTATTTAGTTTACGAATGTACTATTTAGTTTACGAGTGTACTATTTAGTTTACGAGTGTACTATTTAGTTTACGAATGTACTATTCAGTTTACGAATCTACCATTCAGTTTCCGAATCTACCATTCAGTTTACGAATCTACTATTTAGTTTACGAATGTACTATTTAGTTTACGAGTGTACTATTTAGTTTACGAATGTACTATTTAGTTTACGAATGTACTATTTAGTTTACGAATGTACTATTTAGTTTACGAATGAACTATTTAGTTTACGAATGAACTATTCAGTTTCCGAATCTACCATTCAGTTTCCGAATCTACCATTCAGTTTACGAATCTACTATTTAGTTTACGAGTGTACTATTTAGTTTACGAATGTACTATTTAGTTTACGAATGTACTATTTAGTTTACGAATGTACTATATTGTTTACGAATGTACTATTTAGTTTACGAGTGTACTATTTAGTTTACAAATTTACTATTTAGTTTACCAATTTACTATTTAGTTTACAAACTTACTATTTAGTTTACGAACTTACTATTTAGTTTACGAACTTACTATTTAGTTTACGAAGGTACTATTTAGTTTACGAAGGTACTATTTAGTTTACGAATGTACTATTTAGTTTACGAATGTACTATTTAGTTTACGAATGTACTACTTAGTTTACGAATGTACTACTTAGTTTACGAATGTACTACTTAGTTTACGAATGTACTACTTAGTTTACGAATGTACTATTTAGTTTACGAATGTACTATTTAGTTTACGAATGTACTATTTAGTTTACGAATGTAATACTTAGTTTACGAATGTACTATTTAGTTTACGAATGTACTATTTAGTTTACGAATGTACTATTTAGTTTACGAATGTACTATTCAGTTTACGAATGTACTATTTAGTTTACGAATGTGCTGTTTAGTTTATGAATGTACTGTCTAGTTTACGAATGTACTAATTAGTTTACGAATGTACTAATTAGTTTACGAATGTGCTATTTAGTTTACGAATGTGCTATTTAGTTTATGAATGTACGAATGTACTATTTAGTTTACGAATGTACTATTTAGTTTACGAATGTACTACTTAGTTTACAAATGTACTATTTAGTTTACGAATGTACTATTTAGTTTACGAATGTACTATTTAGTTTACGAATGAACTATTTAGTTTACGAATGTGCTGTTTAGTTTATGAATGTACTAATTAGTTTACGAATGTGCTATTTAGTTTATGAATGTGCTATTTAGTTTATGAATGTACGAATGTACTATTTAGTTTACGAATGTACTATTTATTTTACGAATGTACTATTTACTTTACAAATGTACTATTTACTTTACGAAGGTACTATTTTGTTTATGAATGTACTATTTAGTTTATGAACTACCGTAAATCCTCTAATTGAACGCAATGTATATTTGAACGCCACTTCCATTTGACCACCACTACAACAAAAAGGTTGAAAAATAAAGCGCCACCCTCTATTTGAATGCCCCCTCCATTTGACCGCCACTTTGACAATCTTTGATTTTTATGAACCTATCATATCAAGTGATCAGGAGAAAGGTTGCCACAAATTTGTATTAATAATTAATTGTTTACATTAACAAAAATCTTTTCTCTCATTGTCCAACTTTAAAGCTTTTTGCTTTTTTCTGTTAAACTTCTAAAAGCAGCACCATAGAAATAATCAATAACAGTCTCAGGCTAATAGTAGTTGCTAGTTTAATGCAGTCTTTCTACTTCGAAGTAGCCTTACATGTATAAAGAACGATTCAAATTCACAATGGTAGGTTAACTTTGAAAACAGCACCTTAGAATTAATTACTGCTTCAGGCTAATAGTAGTTCTTTGTTTAATGCAAATCTAATACTTCAAAGAACATGCATATAAAAATGGTTTGCAAGTTTTGTACCAAAGGTATGTCTTGCAAACAAACTTTTCTGCTGTGCATTTGTCCTAAATGCTAAAGTGCTAAACTCAGCTGGTAAAAGTTATGCTCTGCCAAAAAAATAACATGTTTCTGCATGTAATATAAGTATATGATTCATTTATGTTACTTGTTCATGAATATATATTTGTATCTTTTGATAGATTATCATTATATAACGTATCAATATGCAGATTTATAACACGACATTTTATAGCATCCTTGCAGCTATCTTAACACAGCCCACAATGGATTGATGCTTATAACTCCACCTCTATTGCACATAATAAGCTAGTTTTGGCTGCAAACTGTAGAAAACATTTCAATGAGTGCAATGAGCTTTCATGCAACATTGTTAAATATAGATATAATAAAAACAAGTCTTCAAATTTAGGATGAAATAAAAATTGAAAATGTCAACAAATTGCAAAGCAGGACACAGGCTATAATATCATCGCTGGTCAATTGCAAGCAATAGCTATCAACTGGTAAAAATATATCCTGGTTTTTTGATGTAGGCCTATATTTATCAAAAGATTTTTGACAAATTGGAGGTAAGTGAGCAGGTTGATTGCATCCAAAAAGTTTAATATGGCTCTACCAAAAAAGAGGGTAAATATAGGCAAAATTGGCTTCGCCCATAATAGGACTAAATTTATCTTTCCGAAATTTCGGCGAGCCATTTGAACAATCCACCGTCAGCCTTGATTTGAATGTCGCCTCCAATTGACCATCACTATAAAGAAGAGGTTAAAAGAGCCCCAAGGCATTAGATTAGAGGTTTTATGGTATTTTACAGTATTTTACTGTATTTTACGGTATTTTACGGTATTTTACGGTATTTTACGGTATTTTACGGTATTTCACGGTATTTTACGAATTTGTTAATTATTTTAAGATTTTTCTGTTTAGGACTTTATGAATATGCTAATTTTTTTATGAATAACTTACGCAAATATTGCTTTCTATAGCCAATCATTAGACTATAGAAATTCATCTTTCTAATATGAAACAGGAAGGTACTCACATGCCAATGAACTTTGTGTTGACAGCTTCGACCAACTCTTGCACTGTCCTGACTTCATCATTCGCAATTGGCTCATATCCAATACTAGTTAGATAGAAATTCCTCTCTTCTTCCTTCATATCAAGAAGCATCCAAATACCTGGATACTCTGAAAAGCTAAAAAATTCCCATCACACAAATGTATAGACTAATTTAGTTACTGGATGTTTAGTGAGTGTACTCTCTACATGCGCTTGGTTGTCGAATAAGGTATTGGTTGTCGAATAAGGTGGACAACAAATACAAACATCCGATAGAGCTGTAATATTTTAGTTTTAGTTGTGATAGTGCTCTGAGTATTGTGATAAGTTCATATCATCCTGCGGCATGTTCCTATTCCTATTCCTAGTAGTTGACCGATATCACTAATTACTTGGCAGTAAAAGCCTTGTTTACAGCTTGGCGAAAGTCAAGGTATAAAAACACTACCAAGTTGGACTTGCAGTTTTGTGTTAAATGATTGACCAGAAACCACTAATTTATACAGACTAGAGGAAAGGGCTGGTAAAGAAAATAACCTGTATCCATCACCAACCAAACCTGAAATTGTCAATTCATACCAATATGCTTGCAGTCCTGAATAAATAAAACAAACTTTCTTCTTTTTGATTTGTGCCATTTTTTACGGAGATTAGCATAAAAACAGCAATATAACAAATTAAAGGAATAAGGTCAGCAAGTCAATTACTCTATCCCAGTTTTTAGGCTATGAATTGGCCTAAAATCCACAATGGCCATCTATTATACATTCATCTTTTACCACATAATTTATGGTGTACCAATTTATTTTAATCTAGCTCCAAGATTTCTCACTAACGACTAATGTTTGTTGCGAAGAGCGCATCCCAACCAATGGCAAAGTTACATCATATTTCAGCATATCTTATTCCATCGAATGCTCCTTTCAAATTTTACACCTCACTTTGCTTAAGGGGAATGTTAATCTATGTTTATAATAGGTTTCAAGATATTTTAAAAAACATTTTCAAGACATTTCAAGTTTTCAAAAAACATTTTGAAAGACGTTCATAGTCTGTGCCCTCTTTTATATGCAACAATTACAGGTTTTCATTCCATCATCTTAACTATATGGAACATGAACAAATTGCGTGCAGCCTTTAACAAACATTTTTCAAATATTTTTGCTAGCGCTGTTAATAATTTTCTCTATAATATTTGACCATCCAATGAAAATGGTATTTTAAATGTTGGATGTTACACTATTTATTGGATATGATCGACTGACCATAGCATCTTTACGCTATTTTCACAACAATTTAAAAAACATTCCAAATCAAAATGAAGTCGCTGACAATAAAGTATTAACACCAATACATAATACTGCTTACAATAGCTAAAACAGTGACAGACTAAATAGGAGATCAAACGACTTGTGTATATTTTGGTTTAGTTTTTTGTATCAACTTTTCCTGTTGGTGTAGAGAAAATCATAACAGATTGCCTATTGAATATTGAATATAACAGACTCCAACTTCAATATTTTAACAAGCTTATTTGATACATTTTGAATAGCAATTTTGTAGTTGAAATTGGTTAGATTCTACAAAATCACTAGCTTTCTCAACATTCTAAAATCATTATTAAAACATTAGAAATCTTTCAGCACAAACTGGTTTTAGTTGTGGTACAGCTGACTAGCTTTACCCTTAATTTAACCAATCAGCAAAGTGGATGCTTACCAAGCTCCCAGCCAATGTTTGTTGCCAGAAAGTGAAAGCTAAGGTGAGTGAAACATGCATACCGGTATGGTATCACTTTTAAAATGCTCAAAAAGTTGTTTGTTCACATCTTTAGACTTTTTAATACCTTCAACCAAAAACATTTCATGATGGTAGCAAAAGAGTTTTCAAGTTAAAATTCCACTATTGTCAAATTAATCCAAAAAAATATATTAAGCTATAGACTTGGCAGCCATAGACTTGGCTGCCATAGAATTACAATACAACTTGATCAGTGGAAGTCTGACACAGAAGATAAGAACCATCCTTACGTAGATATTTTGCCCAAGACAAGAGTTCTTTTCAAGTCAAATACTGGCTGGATCAGCATGAAGCATTTGTAGGGAAGGCCTACACTTTCCAAATATGCTTTCCGACTAGGTTCTCCCATTTTGAATATTATGTTGAGGTCATCAATTCTATGCTCAGCTGACTCAACACTCGCAAACTCTAAGACCCTGTAGAATAACATGTATTTGACAAAAAGCCAACTTTCAGATGACTGAAATACAAGTATAAACAGAATAGGCAAATACTCAGTTTCACCTCTGATTAGCTGGTGGTATAATCTTTGCTTGTCCTGCGCTTTCATCTATATCTCTCCAAGCTTCTGCTAAAGTGCACTGAAGTTTCCTTAAATACATATAGTTCATGAGAGTTCCATGGAATATTTATGTGAGCGAGTTATGTAAAGTTTGTATATTGTATAGATTTATATAAAGAGCAACTAATGGGCATCTCTATGGCCTGTTATTAAATTGGAGTGCTCAGTGAATTCAATAAATTGTTAGCAAAATTTCCTAAGAGGTAAATATTTGGTTCAGCCTTTAGCTGATCTATAGACAGGCTTCTTACCTCATAACACTAAACTGCTCTTGTGTCTAGAAAAGTGTCAAGTTGGTCCACTGTTCAAGTGAAGAAGATATACAGATATAGTAGTTTATACAGTAGTAGATATATATATAGTATATATAGCAGTTTATACAATGGTAGATATATATATAGTAGATATAGTAGTTTATAACAGTGGTAGATATATATAGTAGATATAGTAGCTTATACAGTAGTAGATATATATAGTAGATATAGTAGTTTATACAGTAGTAGATATATATATATAGTAGATATAGTAGTTTATACAGTAGTAGATATATATAGTAGATATAGCAGTTTAAAAGCAAGTATATGCTATTCAACTGCGCTTTGCAAAACATTTTCACTATTTTTATTGTGGTCCATCTTTGAGTCCTGTAGCTACAATAACACTTTTGCATCTGTTTGTGATGACAACTTCTCACAACTAGCTTTTTGAGAGCTTGATTAACAATGGATCAGTGTTCACTAAGACAGACTTCATGGGACTTTAATTATTAGCCTTATCAACTTGATCATGCACAGATGCCAGTATATTAGTACCTCAAAATAAGAACATTCTATAAGTTGTCATTAAACCATCATTAGCTATCGCAAGCAGGTTTCAATTTCTTATCAGCAACTCGTTTATATTTGTGAATTTTAGGAAGACAGACATAATTATTCTTATATTTGCTTGCAATCAATTGTATTGAAGTGGTATAAAGCATTTTCTTCAAACCTTTGTTCATCTCTATTTTGTTGCAATTATATTATGTGCTACTGACCATTAGTTAAATACAGACATTTAAACAAATACATTATCTTTTACATATATTATTCATAAACATACTTTTATTAGAAAAACGCCTCATTTTTTGGAAAAGTTCATTTAAAATCTAATAATGCCACACAATTTTTCTTCAAGACCATTTGGTCATGTCATGTTTTTTAAAGTTTTTTAAATATTTGACCAAGACATCTGATCCAGAATGATTAAAAGAAATGGGTTATTTGAAGTAAGTATTTTAATACAGGATAGCTATTTTTCATCCTTATTTTACCATTCGCACAAGTTTTTTAAATATTTCATATACATTAGAGATGCACTGAAATGTAATACTGTTGAAGACAGTTTTGAAGTCAAATGCTACCTTTTATCACACTGATATCAAAATGAAGCAACCGTACACAAACATTAGATTTACAATGAAGGTTGTTGGTAAGACTTACTTATGACTTCTGATCATAAATAGTCATTGACATAATATTGAAACAATTTTGGAAGCTGCATCTAATCCTAGATTTTCTAAGCCTACCAAAAACTTTTAGGTACATCATGCAAGTACGTAGCAAGTATTCAATGCAAATTTTGTACACAAAGTAGGCCATTGAGGTATGCTCAATGTCCTTAACAGACATGTACGAGACTACATATGTGTTGTGATGTCAGCAATTGACATTCCTAAGTGAGGGCTTCAGCTGAACCATTACAATGTATCACTTAAGTTATAATTTCAAATTATAATTTTCGCCATCTCATACCTTTTTAACAAATAATTTATAATTTTGAAATCTTTGCAAACCTATTGGTTCTGGTTAAGTGAAAAATTAAATTAAAATTTGACCACTTAACTGAGAGCAAGTGTGATGCCTGGAGCTATTCTTATTGGAATTAACAGACTGTAAATTTAGCGCTAGTCAGTCGTATCAGTTACGTTTTAATTCAGGTTTCAGTTTTGGTACTTTTAGTTCAGTACTTTATCCCAGCCTTTAGAATATTTGTCAAGATAACATTCCAAACCAAAACTCAGATTGCATTAAATTTGAGTAAAGAGTTTCCAGCAAGAGTCATACGCATACATGTATTTATCACAGAGGCATTTCAATTAAATACCTAATTGATATGAGTAAATGGATGCTCACCTGACTTCATCTTCATCGATATCATCGGTTTCCTGATCGAGTGTCTCATCAAACCAATCATTAATAAATTTTGTAGTGATGTCGAGAATATCTCTGTCGTTGCTGAGAGATAACAACTTTTGCATCGATTCAGAACTAACCACAGAATCTTCATCCGGATCTTTAGCAGCGGCCATTGCAACTGATCTTCAGTTACTTACACGTAAGTAACTGATCTTCAGATACTTACATGTATAGTATGCAAAGTCAAACTAAAACTAGTTTCTTTATTGAAGCCTTAACTGGTGAATAATCAGCAAGACTTACCACTGTAGAAATCACCAAAGCTCATTTGTAAAGACCATATATATACTCAGACTGTAATGCCTTGGCTATAGCATTAAGAAACATTGTTGAAATCTCCAACAAGCTGTGAGGCTTATTTGATAAGTAGGGAAAATAAGACAAACTTCAATTGTTGCAGTTTTCTTCATCATTTGACAATGACATCTCCTAAAGTTCGACAGTGACATCTCCTAAAGTTTGACAGTGACATCTCCTAAAGTTTGACAATGACATCTCCTAAAGTTCGACAGTGACATCTCCTAAAGTTCGACAGTGATATCTTGAAACGATGATCAGAGAAAATGGTAAAACTTTGTGAAAACTCTTTGAGGAAATTTCATATCATAAAATTCAACTGTTTTACTAATAAAATTATATAAATGTACTAAAGACTAATCAAATTATATAAATGTACTAAAGACAGGCACTCAAAGTCCAGAGCTCAAAGTAGCTAATTCACACTTATCTAAATATGGTGACATTCTCTCAGTTGAAAAAGCAGATTAAAGGCCACCTTTATCCTTACAATAACTTTTTTGAAAGTTAAAATATATATATATATATATATAATGCACATACATGCATATACCATACTTACATATATACATGTATTTGGATGTATGTTCATGTATATATAGTTTACATACATGAATACACATATAATGTACATATATGTATCTATATTTAATGAAAATACATGTATATACATACACTGTACATACATATATGTGTGTAAGTACATTTGTATATACATGTATGTACATACATACATGTATAACATATGTATATACAAGATACCCATACGTTGTATATACATGTATATACATATACCGTACTTACATGTATATGCATATATTGTATGTACATGTATATACATATAATGTACATAGGTGTATATGCATATACTGTACATACATGTATATTTAAACATGCATATGCATGTACTGTACATACATGTATATACATACACTGTGTGCACTTGTATATACATTTATATGAATTTTCCGCAAAAAGAAATGGCAGTCAATGGGAATATTTACTGCAGCAACAGATTTTCATTGCAGATGATGCAATCTCTATTTAGTTGGTAAGTCTTTTTGGGTAATTTTTTAGCAAAACTTGGATAAGTGCAGTAGATATTATATAAAAGCTGAAGATTTATACTTAAAAAGTAGAAAAATGCTGAATGCCTTTTATGACTATCATATTTGCTAGGAGAGATAATTGTTTTTAAAATAGCAAATAATGTACTTATTTATTTAACACAGCTTGTATTTTTACTTTAATGATAAATAACACTCTCATTTCTTGTAGTACAATGATTAATGGCAGTGTAACAAGTGTGGCGTTACAAGCCCTCCTTCGGATATTACCTGCATGTATGTTGTGATCAAAGATTAAGCCAAGATGCATTTTCTAAAGAAAGGGTAGCTTATATATATATATATTAGTAATTTATTAGCTGGACAGTTAGACAGCTTGTATATTAACCTAGGAGGCATGCATAGACTTCTCATCAGCTTAGTTAAGACTGTGCTTGCTTGTGTATTGGTGTTGTTGTCAGGTTTATTCACATTGTCAGTGAGCTGAGAAGCTTTGACAAGGATACTGCATTCAGTAAATAAGTAGGGCTGTACTCTGAAGTCATAAAAACTAATATTAATAATGCAAAAGATACCGCAATCAGCATATGAATTTGCGTTAAAATTTGAATAAAACTAATAAATTAAATAGAATTAATTAAAAACTAAATTGAATAAATTGAATTTTTAGAATAGAACTCAAAATCTGCTGACTCATTTGAAACAGAAGTGGGTCTCATCAGGATGTTGGCCAACTGCAAAGGAGATCAATAGATGATGGCCTTGACATTTCAGCACGCGTTTTTATACTGTGAAATAAAATCCTTCCAACAGTTTCTCAGATGATGCCAACTCTTAAAAATTCCATAAATTAAACACAACAGTTTAAGCAAGAGCTTAAAAAATCTTTACAAATAACCTTGAAGTCTGAACACTGCATAATGCGGTGCAAATGTTGTCCGGGTGTTCTGGGTTTAAATACATGTAGCTGCTTTTTAAAGAAGCCATTGTACTTATAAACATTTTGTTACCATAGAAACACAGTTATACATTAAAGAAATTTCAATTTGGTTTAAGTTACAAAACCTTAATTTATACAAAGTAATACCATCAAATACTCTTTTACATTCCTCTATATTTATTGATTTCTTTCTTGTTTTGTTCAAACTCTGTACATCACCTTTTCTATTGCCCTTTCTAATCCTTCTTACAGTCTCTCTGACTATTATAGTACTGCTCAACAAATTAAAAAACTTGAAATAAAAAGGATAAATTTTTTCTGATCTTCACCTGGTGAATAACAGCGGTATATTAAACTTTGTTGCTAGTAGTTTTGATGAACTTGTCAAAGAAGTAATCACAGAAATTTGAATTTGATTCCATATCAATAAAACCGTGTTTGGTTTTTATTTTTGGAAACTTTGTGAAGTGCAAGGCTTCTTTTATGCCACCGTCATAGTTGCAATTTTTAAAAAAACTGGAATTGAACAAACCAATTACAAATTCTGCACAGTTTTTTGCTTTTATGTTCTACCATTTTTTGCCACAGTTTCTTCATGAATTTTTTCTCATTTGCTGCAGTGTGGTGTTATTGGAACTAAAATGCTGCAACTAATGAACTCTGATGTTTATAACTCTACAGTACTTGTTATAAGAGTGAAAGTTTTTACAAACAAAATCAACTAGCAAAACTCAAACAGCAAACTTTACATGACATGGAATGCTTAACAAGAAAACATAATTACAACTTTTTCTTACAGAGCATGTACATGTATTTCCAATAATCTCTCTTCTTTGTTAGCTTGAAATGCGGTTTGAAAACACAAATGTGCTTTAGTCAAATAAATATTAAAACATTTTAACCGCTCTTTTCTGCTGTTGTGGTACGTTCCAATTTTTCTAGCAGTGTTTTTTTACATTTTTCTACTAGTGTTTCTCCTTCTTTCTGGACAGTCCTAAAACAATAGACATAATATTTTAGTTCTTGTTCACACGCATATAGCCTAAATTCATAGAATTTGATAGGAACTTATACAACTACAGTATCTAATGTAAATATTTTATTTTACTAAAAACTCAACTGGCATAGATCTATATATCTCATACACAAGTAAACAGAGCTAGCTGATGGTAAGGCAATATTAGTCAAATATCGCATGTTGCAAAGTAGAAGGCTAGTTTTAAAATCATCATCAGCGGCATGATAAAATACAACAGAAAGACCTTACACTGTCTTTTCTTTTTGAGACTCCAGATCATTCAGCAGACTACAACAGTCATAATATAAATATAACATTATGAGAGTGAGTACCTGAGGTCACTATTGATAATGAGGTAAAATTAGAGTGAAGATTTCTTAGCAGGAGAGCAATTCTATTCATATCAGTCTTACTCTGGGAAACATTACTTTTATCAAGTGCTCTGTTTAAGTCGATTCTATAACTACCAAGATTTTATACCTCCAAAATAATTCAGACAAAGTCAGACATGTAAAGTTCAAACTTAAAACCCAAACTACTGTATCACAGGGATGGGGTACAGATAATGTTCTATGAAGGTTATAAGTCTATAAACTAAATATGCAATGCAAGTATGATTGGTGACGTGAATACAATTTATAATTTAGTGAATGTTTCAGAGCTGCTATAATTTTTGTAGCATTTTTGTTGAATATATATTAACAAAATTTCTATTGCACTACATACATGTAGGAGTAACAATAGGGATTACAAAATATTAGTGGTGATTTTAAAGCCTGCCAGTGATTGTTGCGATTTTAAATTAGTTAACAATGCAACATTATTTTCATATGAAAGCAACATATCATTCTAATAAAAATCTATCTATGCTGCTAAAAGTTGCATCTGAAAATTTATGTGTAAAAGATCATCAGGCATTCCTTTAACAAAAACACTCATAGTTTATTTCATAGCTTTTAATCTGTTATAAGAAATTTATAATTGAATTCTGCATATTTTAACTTAGACTTACTATGAACTAAATTAAAATGTAACAAAGAAGTTGCAGAAAAGCTTTTGGATTCAAATTTTAGGTTTCTGCGCTAATTTCACTCTCCTTTTTAAGCTTGATCACAAGTTTCTGGATTTTTGCCAATACAAACAAACTCACCTTATTTACCAAATAACTTGGGAATAAAAAAAGGTAAAATAAAACTGGGAGTCAATTATTGTTGCAACTTTGTGGAGCTAAGTATAATAGCACAACAATCAGTAGTTGATTGCTTTATTTCTGTATTTTGTTCTCACAGAATCCAATTGTAATAATACTCACTTCTTATTGTTACTGGCTATATTCCGAAGTACCTTAAATCTGACAACCAGCATCAGGTACTCTCTCATCTGCAAACAATAGTATAGATTATACTTATACAAAATCAATTACTTGAAATAAAAATACAATTTAATATTCATAGTGATTAATAAAAGTTCACTACCTCAACTGAAATATTTTGGAAGCCCAAATTTTGACAGTCAATTACACATATAAGAATTTGAAAGCCTTCTTTAGAATGTTCCCTTGAAACTTTACAGATTGTCAGAAAAAATAGAATTTTCTTTAAGTTTACTCTAGCATCATATAGAAAAAATTTTATCAGCCAAATGTTTCTGTTCAAAACCTTGAATTAATAAAAACTGGTGTTATAATGTAAGCCAACTTGCTAATCAGGGATTAATTAAGTTGATAAAGACGATATTATAGCCATAGGTGAAGCTAACTACTAAAGCTATGTATCCAAGGAGACGTTGAATGCAGTGGTACATGGTATGTGGTACATTTCCGTAACAATCATGCAGAGTTAAACTACTTATTAGATGGAAACTAAAAGTTTATACTGACTTTATAGGTCTCCTCAATTAGTAGGATAACAAATAATGCATAAGTATCATTCAAGAGAAATAAAAACTTACTGCTGGTGCTAATGGTGCTATTTACCAACCTTGTCTTCTTTTGATGTTAGCAGAGGGAAGCAACTTGGAAAATCGAATAAATTTAAAAATTGTTGATAGTTTGTCAGAAAACTGTCTCTTTCAGCATTGTCTTTAAAGGACATGTTCTGTGTTCTATGTGCTAGATTGTTCCTCATAGCAGATAATCTAGAGACGCTGTTACACATGTCATCTCTTCTTTTCTTGCCCTCACTCTGCGACATTTTCACTGTTCGCTTTTTTATATCATGTAACATGCTTGATATATCCCTGTGAGAATGTTGTTGTATTATATCTAGTGAATTCAGCTCAAGTTCTTTCAGCGATCGTTCATCCATATTTCTAAACACTTTTTCCATCTCACTCTGCAGATTCAAGTTAAGTGATAGATCAGTTATGGACTTGAAAATCTTATTAACTGAGTCTTTTAATGTTTGCTTGAATGAACGATTTGGATGTGTTTCTATTAGAGATTTGATATGATGATTGAGTGTTACCACAACAGCATTTGGTAACTGACTATTTGTGAAGCGACGAACGGGAGTGGTTTGAACTCGGGCGAATGATTTGAAGAACCTCAAACTGTTGCATAATTCGTGCTGAACTTTGATATTTTAGTACTGATTCAGGTTTTGATTGATATTCAGCAGACACAGTTAAATCTACTGAACATTGTCGTCTCAATAACTCTGCAATTTTATGGTCAACTACTATGATACTCAGTCCAATATCATGAAATAATGCCCATTTTTCTTCATCAATGTTAGGTGAGAGTAGAGTCGTTGGATCAATATCCAATGAATAAACTTGTTGCAACTCTGCTGCAAGATCTTCAACAGTCTTTAATAAGTTTAGTTCATCCTTTTTTTTGAAATCCAAATTTTCATCAGTCCGCTCAGAGCTAAACCTTATGAATCAAAGAAAAGATTTTAAGTTGAAAAGATCCTTTTTTGATGAGATAAAATGTTTCATCACATTGTGAATAGCTGGGCAAACAGTGTAATAAGTTAGAATTTTCTTAATTTTCTTCTATAAATATCAAGGTTGAAGTTAAAAGTCTCTGGTTGAAGTTGGAAATCAATTAATAAATTTGTTAACAGACTGATCGGTTCTATTACTCACGCCCGTGACAAACAATCGTAACACCAGAAAATTGAGCCGGAGAAAATAAGCTGACAATAAATAAATAAAGGGATGTTATTATGCCTGCTGCATAGAATATCAAAACTTATAGATATACATGCATAGCAGCTACTAGCTAATTAGAAAAGCTGTGTGCCAGATAAAGCCAATGATTAAATTTACTTTTGTCAGGTTTAAATATAATTAATAATTAATTACTAACATGTAACACTATCATTCTAGAATGAGCACAACTATTATTGTTAGATTTTAATTTGGTTGATACATAAGCAATCATAAATTATAGATAAGATAGAACCTAAACAATCTAAATGTGAGATATAACCTGAGTTAGAATTTATTAGGTAAGTTACCTGATAATAGTGAACAAACCTGGTTATTCGGAGGAAACCAAGTCTTTTGAAGTAAAATGTTTTTGAAGTAAAAAAGTGTCGCTTTGTTGATATTTTTGTATAATCTTTTCTCTTGAACTACATTTTACAATGTTAATTCATTCTAGTTCATTCATTATAATGTCATTTTAAAATATTACTTTGGGTAGATTTTCTAGAGTGCTTTTTAAAATCACCCAAAGATTTTGTTTTACAGAGTTACAAATGTGTTAAAAAGCATTTGTAAAGCGTTTACAGTGTGAGGCTACTTAACTGAGTGTCCTGATTTTTTAAATGAATCTATAATTCTTTTAGATGTAATTAAACAACTTCCTCTTTCATTTGATGTGTAACAGCTTCCTATATCATTTGATGTGTAACAACTTCCTGTATCATTTGATGCAGCTAATAAAGTAGCTTCATGACCGGTAATTAATACCTATAATATTTAGTTTGACAGACAATAAATAAACCACGTTGTCATAGTGAATCTATTTTTTTAACTACTCCCTTATTACCAATTAGAGACCATAAATAGGTAGCTTGCTGCTAAATATTCTGTGAAGTCTGAGTTGTGGGTAAGTTCATGTTTACACAAACCTGGTATCTTTTTATTTGAATGTTACATTCGAGTGTTGATTTCATCAGCACTTATAAATTATATTTTTGTAATAACAAGTTTGCCTTGATTGTTGTCCTTGTCAAGACTATATGTTTTACCTGTAAGTCAGCAAATAATACTACGAACTTTATCTTCTCCGGATTCTGCTAAATCCAATCAAGAGGAAATAATTATAAGACTGTTGTTTCTAGCATTCGTCAAATATAGTTTATTAATGTCATATGTGTCTCTATTTTGACAATTATCAAAATTACAAAATTTTTTTCCTACTAATTTGAAAATGAGACATGTCACTTTTGTCACGGCAATCTAAAACAGAAAAGAATTATCATTGGTTCTTCAAAAATCAGAATGAGCCAATTTAAAAAAAAATTCAAAATATAGGCAATTTAGTTGTTGCTATGATTTGCTATGCATAAAACCTATGTGAATACAGCTTAACGATGTAGACAGCAAAAGATATAGAAGGCATGCCAATTGCTTTATGAAAAACAAAAGAAAGATGGTTAAGTACTGTGAATATTATCGAATCACAAGCCATTTGTTGGTTCCTTCAAGTCTTTCCTCAAATTTAATGCTAAAACTGCTGACTTGGAGGAACTATTAGCTAGGAACAAGTTTCTGCATTATGAGTTTCATAAAAATAAACTGAAAGTTTGTACAGAACAAGTTATAAGCCAATTAATCTAGCAGCACAATATATACTAGTTATAGAATGAATCTGTATTATACCAAAAAAAGTTCCAAATAACTGTTGCATACCCTAGGACACTTATGTATTCGCGGCATCTAACTTTCGCGCTTTCGCGGTGTCATCCTCTCGTGAAAATTTAATGAGCGAAACTAACCTATCATAACATAGGTTAGTTACCTACATACCAGTTAGAGACCATAAATAGGTAGCTTGCTGCTAAATATTCTGTGAAGTCTGAGTTGTGGGTAAGTTCATGTTTACACAAACCTGGTATCTTTTTATTTGAATGTTACATTCGAGTGTTGATTTCATCAGCACTTATAAATTATATTTTTGTAATAACAAGTTTGCCTTGATTGTTGTCCTTGTCAAGACTATATTTGTTTTACCTGTAAGTCAGTAGATAATACTATAAACTGTATCTTCTTCGGAATCTGCTAAATCCAACCAAGAGGAAATAATTATAAGACCGGTTTCTAGCATTCATCAAATATAGTTTATTAATGTCATATCTGTCTTTATTTTGAAGATTATCAAAATTACAAAACTTGTATGCAACTAATGTGAAACTCCAATGGGTCACTTTTGTCATGGCAATCTAAAACAGAAAATTATTATCACTAGTTCTTTAAAAATCAGAATGAGCCAATTTAAAAGAAATTTCTCTATGTAAGAAATTTAGTTGTTGCTATGATTGTTATGCATAGCAGCCATATAAATACAGTTTAACGACGCAGACAGTGAATGTTATAGAAGACATGCCGATTTGTTTATGAAATACAAAAGAAAGATGGTTTGGTGCTATGGATATTATCGAATCACACGCCATCTGTTAGCTTCTTCAAGTCTTTCTTCCAATCTAATGCTAAAACTGCTAAATTGAAGTGATAGTCATTAGCTAGGAACAAGTTTCTGTCATATGAGTTTTATAAAAGTACAACCATAAACTGAAATGTTCTACAAAACAAGTTATAAGCCAATTAATCTAGCAGCACAATATATACTAGTTATAGAATGAATCTGTATTATACCAAAAAAATTTCCAAATAACTTTTGCATACATGTAGTACAATTTCAAACAGCGATAACTATGTAGCCAGTTAAATTTATTTATTTGTCAAAACCACTGTGTGAAAAACCTGAAATTACTTGTGCAACATAAAATTTGTAATAAAGTTAGATTTACGCATAAATAATTTTGATCCATAGAATTTATCTGTCAAATTAATCAACAGATAAGATTGATGGCTGCATTGAATATATGCATTTGCTTGTTTTATTAGTGATACAAGTTTCAACGACTCTGATATACTAATTTTGAAACTCTAAAATCTGACTGCTAGTTTAAGTTCAACCCGTCAGCAGTAAAGTTATGTAATGATGAAACTGATAATAGCAGCTACTTTCACACTTTTATCTTCAGCCACACATACGGAAATTTGGTAATATTACTAATTTGTCAACCTTATATTATGTTGACCAGTCATATTATAAAACCAGCTGTTTTACTTTGCTTAGAGCATAGTTATAACCAAGCCTCACAAAAATCAAACATTACAATTTAAGAAACTAAATTGCTTTTTATGTCAAATAAATTGCACAGCTTTGTCAACTTGATAAATGTATTTACCTAACAATTTCATTCTCCACGTGTTTCAGCTGCCTCAGTGCCAAGAGTGCCAACAATAGTTTTCAATGTCTCACAAACTTCAATTTTTTTCCTGTATAATCATGTTTGATTTTATACACAAAGCTCAAAGCCTACACTATCAATTTTAAAAGCTTCAGATAAACTCACAGGTGGCTGCCATATTAGTTACACTCAACATAGATAAGGATGTTGTTTACCAGCTCAATCTTAACAGAACTTTATCTGTTTAGCAGTTCTATGCATACACCAAGTTTTAGGTACTCATAGAAACATAATTTATTAAATTGAATTACAGTAGATAACAGGCAAGCTTTGATTTGGTGAAACGATAAGTCAGTGTAAGGTCACTTTCAATAAATCAATAACAGCGTGTTATAATTTATCAATCTATGGAAGGTTGCTGTGTGTGTAGGAGTAACTTTGCTACAAAAGCCAGAAAGTATTGTGGTTACAAAGTGGGCCACCAGCTTGCCTTTGAAAACTTTGAGCTGCATACGCATAATGTTATGAAATACTATAGTGGAAGTGACCATGCTCAATGTAAAGTGCCATTGCGTGAGTGCGCCGGCAAATTGCCAGTGCCAGTCCCACATTGAACACAACGTCTTATCGGCTAAGCGCACCACAGCTTTTATTGCTAGCTAAGATAATAATAAAAAAGAATGTTTATTTTAGTTTATAATATCAAATAGGAAATATTAATTAATTGGTTTGGTTTGAGAAGATAATAGGTAAATTTATTTTTTAATAACGTTATCGGTTTCTTCCTTTAATAGTTAAACTACGTGTACTCGCACACAAAATGTATTGTAAATTACAGTCACCACAATTAAGATTATCTTTGTAGTTTTTTTTAATATTTTGCTGATGTTTATTTCAGTATTGTTGGTTATTTGATTCATCAAGAAATTAACGCTTGTTTTATAACGATTGGGAACAATAAACCCGTAAATATTCATGGTAATAGTTCACGAGACAATATATACTCTATATAGCAAATTTTATGACACAGCTTAATATTTTACCTGATATCTTCATCTAGCTCTCTGTCGGCAGTTACAAGCCTACAAAGTTAATATTCTTCTATAACATATATCATCAGATAGGTTCACTGACTTTATATATCTATAAAATCATCATCTTTATAAATACTCTGGTTTGAAAGTTGAGAAACAATTGTCAGTAGTTTGGATCACTTTAACCTGATGTACTAAGCGAGACATGACTTTAGTTTAAAAAGGCAATAGAGCATAGCCTTACAAACCTGTTAAATAACTTGATGTATTAAATATAGTGAGCTCTCTATCAAAACAGTAATTTGTAGCATCTCTTTCAAAGCTATTATTTCTAACATCTCTGTTAGTAAATCTCACGTAGTTAACGTGAGCGACAGAGCACACGTTAACAGAGCACACGTTAACAGAGCACACGTTAGCCTGTATAAACTTAGTTAACATGAGCGACAGAGCACACGTTAACCTGTATAAACTTAGTTAACATGAGCGACAGAGCACACGTTAGCCTGTATAAACTTATACACTATGTATGCCTTATCAGGCTTACTCTCCCGCATATCTGAATATTTACCAGACAAACTTCTGCTTTTGTTATAAAAAAATATGGTTAATTGCAAACTTTCATATTGCATTGAGGCATGGGGCAACGCACCTCCCATCCATCTTACAAATTTGATAACACTTCAAAAGCGCATGGTAAGAACCATTCACGAAAAACTGGCCTCCCCCACAGCAAACCTCTTTTCAAATTATCATTCATACTACCTATCAGTTCATTATATTCATACTGCATTATACTTTTAGCCCATCATAAATTTTATTGTAATTACATCCCTCGCACAATATGTCAAACTCGATTCTTAAATTTCTGTCTAAATCTCCCACAATTCTCTTCCCGTGCAGGCCATCGCAGTGTGGATTACCGAAAGGCCATTATTTAGAACCAATTCTCTAATACTATAAAAAACATAGAAAAGGTGGCCAGTTTAAAAGAACTTAAATTACATATTGTAAAGGTTTTGCGCGACCTTCACTTTCCTCCACTAGTACAAGACTCGTGCATGAGTACAATACATATATTTCTGCTTAGTTCATCAAGGTGTACAAAAAATGAATCAAGTGACAAGCAATGAACAGGCCAAGAACAGCTCTGCTCTACTAGACAAATGTTCAGGCTTATATAGCTGCTAAACTCCGCCCCTGTTCTGCTTGGTTAGACCCGGCACGGCTCGGCCCGGCTCGGCTCAGTCTTCAGTCGGTACGGCACTGGCTTGGCTATGCTTGACTCGGCTGTACATCGGCTTGGCTTGGCTAAATGTAAGGGGACACCATCCACCACAATATTTTAACGAATTAATAAAACCTAATTACTCATAAAATTGACCTCGATTACGCAATGACGAAATGTCCGGCGCCATGACTAGCTATGTTAATACGTATTATGGGCCTCATAACTCTTCCAGCATTTTTTCATTTTTTTACTGACTATTGTTGATGAACCTAAATCAAAAAATTAAACCTAATACATAGCGTTGTGTGTAAGGTATGTACATATATATGTACCTTATATATAACGCTATAAACAAGGTATATATGTATATAAAGTTTATATGTATGTAAGTTATATAGGTACATGACACTATGTATACACATATATACGTATATATATGTATATATATACATATATATATATATATATACATGTATATATATATATATATATATATATATATATAGGACAGATAGCGCAGTTGGTAAGGTATCGGGACCGTGATCATTAGGTCCTCGGTTCAAACCCCAACAACTGCACTTTTCTGGTGGTCCTTGGACAAGACCCTTGCTTGTATAATGTCTACAACCTCTATGATGAGTGCAATAACCAAAGCCATGCCGGCTCGGACGTCGCCCGGTCAAACAAGGTCCGCGCTGCCTGTAGCTGAACCAGGACAAGGCAGTGAAAAATGGGCTACTGGTTCAAAACGGATGAAATGGACTCGGACTGATAACACGGACCTCATGCAGTGCTACTTCAGAACCTCAGAAGTGGGGCTATATGGGAAGGATGCAACATGCGCCCTGAATTGTTATTAACCGCTAAGCAACTTGTGGCTCAGAGGAGTAACATAATCAAGCGGCACCTCATATCGGAACTTGAGGTAGATGAAATTAGAAAACAGTTCACCCAAGTAACCTCAACCAACGAGGAGTGCATATCAACACACACTGTCATGCATACACGATCATGTGTTGACTCACGGGCTGAAGAAGACATGCACTTGGACCTTGGCCCAAGGGTGATAGAGCTTGCGGAAAATATCATCAACAAGATGTCAGCTGCTAATGATTATGGAAGCAGGGTACCACTACGAAGAGTTAGCAAGGCCATACCTAAGAAGCTGTTAGAAGACATTAACATGGCACTGGCGTCGATCTCAACTGGATCAATCAGTGAGACTAATGCCTTAATCTACAGTACAGCAACCGTCATCTTGGAGGAGATGGATATTAAGCCAATGCCAACAAGGCTTCAAGCCATTCCATCCTGGCAGCTGAGGCTACAAAATAAGATCAAGGACTTGCGCAAGAAAGTTAGTAGGCTCAGTGAGAGATCTAACCACAGTTTGGAGCGTCCAAAAAAAGAAGCCACAATAGAAGCTCTAGAATCTGCCAAACAGCGGCTAGTAGCACTCTCGGCATGACTGAAGCGGTACACCAAAGAGCGAGATAACAAGAAAATGAACAAACTGTTCATCAATAATCCATCTAGAGTGTATTCCCAGTTCAAAGGTGAACTGCAGAGGCCAATGTCTGAGCCTCCCCGATCTAGCACTTCAAAGTTCTGGAAGGACATCTGGGAGAAAGAGACCACTCATAACACCACTGCAAATTGGCTGAAGAGGCTTAAAGAGAACCATCAACACACTGTGGCTCAGCAAGGACTCACCATCAGCAAAGACGACATTAAGTGCAGAGTGCAGCGTATGAAGAACTGGGCAGCACCTGGCCATGACATGATTCAAGCCTTCTGGTTAAAGAAATTGACATCACTTCACACTAGAATGGCTAAGCAGATGGAATACCTAATAGAACAAGGTGACCATCCAGAATGGCTGACCAAAGGACGAACTGTGCTTCTGATAAAAGATCCAAAGCAGGGGCCGATTCCCAAAAACTATCGACCAATAACGTGCTTGCCCACCACTTGGAAACTGCTCTCAGGAATAGTTGCAGACAAACTGGAAGAGCACATGAGTCACTATATGACCAGTGCTCAGAAAGGAATTGGGCGCAACACCCGAGGAGCTAAACATCAGTTACTGGTGGATCGGACGGTCTGTCAAGACAGCAGGAGAAGGCAAACCAATCTTGCCATGGCTTGGATTGACTAC
Organism: Watersipora subatra; assembly: GCF_963576615.1. Classification (NCBI taxonomy): domain Eukaryota; kingdom Metazoa; phylum Bryozoa; class Gymnolaemata; order Cheilostomatida; family Watersiporidae; genus Watersipora; species Watersipora subatra. The sequence continues at coordinate 1,153,345 of NC_088710.1, read as the reverse complement.
AGAAAGGCCTATGACTCAATTCCCCATAGTTGGATACTTGAGTGCCTCAGTATGTACAATGTTCACCCTGCTCTTGTGGCATTCATCAAGATGTCAATGACCAAATGGAAGACGGAACTGGAGGCTAATGGCAAAAAGCTGGCGAGTGTACAAATTAAGCGAGGCATCTATCAAGGTGACTCCTTATCACCGCTGCTCTTCTGCATATGCCTAAACCCTCTAAGCAATATGCTGGAGGAGACTCAATATGGGTACCAGTTTAAGAGTGGCACCAAGATAAACCACCTCTTCTACATGGATGACATCAAGTTGTACGCTAACAAAGAAAGGGACATTGATTCGCTAATACACCTCACTCAGGTATACAGCAAGGACATCGGAATGACCTTCGGTATTGAGAAATGTGGAAGGCTAATTCTTAAGAAAGGCCATTCTATGCTCACAGATGGCCTAAGAATGCCAAATGGTACCATCAAAGATATAGAAGAAGGGTACAAGTACTTGGGGATTATGCAAAGCAACATCAACCACGAAGCCGAGGTACTTCACAAAGCCATTACCGAATACAAGAAACGCCTTCGGCAGGTCTTACGGAGCCAGCTCAATGCCAAGAACCAAATCATGGCAATAAATACCTACGCACTGCCAGTAATAAGATATCCAGCAGGCATAATAAAGTGGACTGAGGAAGCCATCAAAGAAACAGATATAGCAACTCGTAAACTGCTGACCATGCATGGAGCACTCCACCCAAAATCTGATACTATTAGATTGTATCTTGATAGGAAAGAAGGCGGTAGGGGACTCAAAAGTGTACAGCAGACAGTGAAAGAGGAGGAGCAAAGCATCAAAGCATATGCAGCCTCCATGGCCATCTCAGATAATTTGCTAGCTGAATTTCAATCGGCTGCTCTCACAACGGACCTACGCCCTGATGATGAGGAAATTGACTGGCATACGAAACCTCTTCATGGTGCTTACCACCAACAAATATCTAAGGTTGGCGATCTTCACCAGACATATATGTGGCTGAACAAAGGAAACCTAACGGCCAATACAGAGTCGCTAATCATGGCAGCCCAGGAGCAATTGCTCCCAACAAGGCAACTCCAAACGAAAATCTATCACACTAGAGACGATCCTAGATGCAGACTGTGCAAAGATGCACCTGAGACCATCCAACACATCATCAGTGGATGCAGACAGCTAGCAGGGAACGCATACACTGAGCGGCATAATCATGTCGCAGGTATTGTGTATAGAAGTCTATGTGATGAGTATGGCCTTAATAAACCACAACTCTGGTGGGAAGCTCCTGGTAAGGTCAATGAAAATGACCGCGCTAAGATCCTCTGGGACTTCTACATCCAAACTGACAAGCATGTCCTAGCAAACCAACCAGATATAGTGGTGGTAGACAAGGAGAACAAGAGGGCTACTATAATAGATATAGCAGTACCCAATGACTACAATATAGCCAGCACAGAAAAAGAAAAGGTAGAAAAATATCTCCCTCTTGGAGAAGAAATTGAAAATGCTGGAATGTAAGAACAACCGTAATCCCAGTAGTCATTAGGGCACTGGGCGCAATAACACCAGCGCATAAAATGTGGCTTGCCCAAATACCAACAACAATCAACTCAGGTGAGTTGCAGAAAAGTGCGCTATTGGGAACAGCTAAGATCTTGAGATGAGTGCTCAAACTCCCAGGTCTCTGGTAGGAGACCCGAGTTAGAGCAGAATTTACCACCCATACGGGGTATCCGGGGTGAGGAAACAATTTTTTTTTTTTTATATATATATATATATATATATAGATGTACAGTAGGCGCTCCTATAACATACATGTATACCCTGTATAACTTATATTCCAGAAAATGTAAAAAGATTATGTGTACTTTTTGCTTCCTACTACATAAAAAATTTCATATAATGTAAATTGGTAAGTTGGGCAAGTTTGCAAAATCGATTCGAATGTTAGTTCACTTCGCTGTACTTGCGGAAGAAAGGAAGCTGTGTCATTAGCGTATTATTTATTATACTATATATAGCTCTGGTGACATTCTAGCTCGTCATAACAGATCGTTAAATGTGTCGACAAAAAGGCGAATAGAATAGCTGCGCAATTGTTCGTAAATACAAAGGTGATCGGTAAGTGTAGGTGTTACAGCATCAGTCTACCAGTCTTATTGTCACGAGTTGGAGTATCGGTGAAAATTATCTTTATTTTAGCCTTGACCCCTGGGTAGTAATAGATGACGAACAGGTAGAACTGAATTTTATAGCAAAAGTATTTTGTTGTTTTGCCTTATTGTAGATGTACAAAATATTTTTTATTAGCTTTACTTTGCAGAATAAATTGTGCCGTTTAGAAAAATAAGCGAATCCTAAATGAACGTCGAAAATGTGCAGTGCCCATCAACTTGTTGTGAATTTACTGCAATCATGGTCTATAAAACCAGTGAGATTGATCATAAAAAGGAGAAAGTTGTTGATGCAAACCAATAATTCTGCCATTACTGTGCAGACCACAAATTAAAACAGCTAAGCAAAGTTTTTCTTTTATCACATGACTAATGGGGTGAGTTTGGAGAGATCTTGAAATGGATTAGGCAATTTATATTTATTTTAAATTTGTTATAGAGTAAATTCCCTATAACGTAAACGTTACTGGGGGTCCTCCCATGTTTTGTGACGATTCTGACGATCCGACGACAGGGATATTTAAAAAGTGACAGACGAGACGACCATTTACCAATGTAGGTGACGAGGATTGTGTAAATAGGATTACTAAAGGTACGGCTGCACGTAACGAATTTTTCGTTGGTTCGGAGTTCTGGCCGAAATCACGAAAAACGCAGAATTAATCGGTCAAAATTCACAGAATTATTTGAGCTGTGCATGCCCACCAAGTTCGTCGACGAACGCTTTTAACAGATTAAACAAATTATTAGCGAGCACGATTCTAGCGGCTTTAGCAATTAGTATAGTCCAAGACATGTACCGTGACACACAATAAAAATACGAAAGCATTTCAACATAGAACACACGATAAAACTGTCTAAGTCGCGCTATTTTTAGTTAGCGAACACGACTTGAGCAAATTTTAAGATATATGTAGTCCGAAAACATAATGCGACACACAAGAAAATTATTACAGAAAGTTATCATAGTAAATACGATGCAACTGACTTGTTTGCGCTAGAGATGTCGACATTCTCTACCGCAAAACTTTTGCTGCTAAAAAGGAAATATAATTAAAAAATAAACAAATTGTAGCTATAGCGTCCAAACAATAAATGCATTCAATAACGCAATCTAAGCAGTTGCATCGTGTGTACTATGTTGATTTGCACTTATACTTTTACTATTGTGTGTCATTATACGTCTCTTGGACTATACTAATTGCAAAAGCTGCTGAGATCGTGCTCGCTAGCACGATTCTAGCAGCGCAGAATAATTCTGTGTGTTTCAATCATTTCGTGATTTTGGTTAGAACCAACGGAAATTTTGTTACGTGTTGCCGTACCGTTACTAACTTATTATTTGTTCATAAATCACCACGGTCAACCGAAACTTCACTAGTTTTGGTTTGAAGCATCTGGCCCAGCATTTATAGACTGCCAAATAATTAAAGCAATGAAATGCCACGACATTGACAGCAAATCCGTTTCCAAGTCTGTGACTGACAGTGATTATTAAAGGCAATCTCGGTCTATTTTCAGTACAAGAAATATAGCTCTAAAAACCTAAGACGGCTGTCACTCTTCGCGGAGTAATCAGCAACGCTCCCAAACATCACTAATATGTTTGTGAAGGTCGCTGGTTGAGCCATGCTTTTGGTTAGCAGAAGTTTAAACCTAGCGAGTTTCAGATTTTTAACGCAACCCAGTGCCACCAGTATAGATATTTGTATTAAAATAACGAATGTGAAGAAAGAGGTTGTTTTGGTTACCAATGTGAAAAAGGTGACAGTGATTTTAAAAGTGACGACAGTGATTTTAAAAGTGACGACAGTGATTTTTAAAGTGACTATTCTGACGACAGCTTTGTGTGGTAGGACCCCCGTTACTATAATGGATTAGTTACGTTATAGTAGCGTCTACTGTATATATATTGTCGTATATATTCTTGGGTCTAAGTTTTTTCCAAGCATCAGATACATATGCTCCGTGCCTTCCATGATATCACCAAAAGAATTGGTTTCAAAACTCCATCTAGTTCCAGAGAACCAGCCTTTAAAACTCTATCTAGTTCCAATGAACCAACCTTTAAAACTCTATCTAGTTCCAGAGAAACAGCTTTTAAAACTCTATCTAGTTCCAGAGAACCAGCCTTTAAAACTCTATCTAGTTCCAGAGAACCAGCCTTTAAAACTCTATCTAGTTCCAGAGAACCAGCCTTTAAAACTCTATCTAGTTCCAGAGAACCAGTCTTTAAAACGCCATCTAGTTCCAGAGAACCAGCCTTTAAAACTTCATCTAGTTCCAGAGAACCAGCCTTTAAAACTCCATCTAGTTCCAGACAACCAGCCTTTAAAACTCTATCTAGTTCCAGAGAACCAGCCTTTAAAACTCTATCTAGTTCCTGAGAACCAGCTTTTAAAACTCTATCTAGTTCCAGCGAACCAGCCTTTAGAACTCTATCTAGTTCCAGAGAACTAGCCTTTAAAACTTTATCTAGTTCCAAAGAACCAGCCTTTAAAACTCTATCTAGTTCCAGAGAACCAGCCTTTAAAACTCTATCTAGTTCCAAAGAACCAGCCTTTAAAACTCTATCTAGTTCCAGAGAACCAGCCTTTAAAACTCTATCTAGTTCCAGAGAACCAGCCTTTAAAACTCTATCTAGTTCCAGCGAACCAGCCTTTAGAACTCTATCTAGTTCCAGAGAACTAGCCTTTAAAACTCTATCTAGTTCCAAAGAACCAGCCTTTAAAACTCTATCTAGTTCCAGAGAACCAGCCTTTAAAACTCTATCTAGTTCCAGAGAACCAGCCTTTAAAACTCTATCTAGTTCCAGACAACCAACCTTTAAAACTCTATCTAGTTCCAGAGAACCAGCCTTTAGAACTCTATCTAGTTCCAGAGAACCAGCCTTTAAAACTCTATCTAGTTCCAGAGAACCAGCCTTTAAAACTCTATCTAGTTCCAAAGAACCAGCCTTTAAAACTCTATCTAGTTCCAGAGAACCAGCCTTTAAAACTCTATCTAGTTCCAGAGAACCAGCCTTTAAAACTCTATTTAGTTCCAGACAACCAGCCTTTAAAACTCTATCTAGTTCCAGAGAACCAGCCTTTAAAACTCTATCTAGTTCCAGAGAACCAGCCTTTAAAACTCTATCTAGTTCCAGAGAACCAGCCTTTAAAACTCCATCTAGTTCCAGAGAACCAGCCTTTAAAACTCTATCTAGTTCCAGAGAACCAGCCTTTAAAACTCTATCTAGTTCTAGAGAACCAGCCTTTACAACTCTATCTAGTTCTAGAGAACCAGCCTTTAAAACTCATCTAGTTCCAGAGAACCAGCCTTTAAAACTCCATCTAGTTCCAGAGAACCGGCCTTTAAAACTCCATCTAGTTCCAGAGAACCAGCCTTTAAAACTCCATCTAGTTCCAGAAAACCAGCCTTTAAAACTCCATCTAGTTCCAGAGAACCAGCCTTTAAAACTCTATCTAGTTCCAGAGAACCAGCCTTTAAAACTCTATCTAGTTCCAGAGAACCAGCCTTTAAAACTTTATCTAGTTCCAATGAACCAGCCTTTAAAACTCTATCTAGTTCCAGAGAACCAGCCTTTAAAACTCTATCTAGTTCCAGAGAACCAGCCTTTAAAACTTTATCTAGTTCCAACGAACCAGCCTTTAAAACTCCATCTAGTTCCAGAGAACCAGCCTTTAAAACTCTATCTAGTTCCAGAGAACCAGCCTTTAAAACTCTATCTAGTTCTAGAGAACCAGCCTTTAAAACTCTATCTAGTTCTAGAGAACCAGCCTTTAAAACTCATCTAGTTCCAGAGAACCAGCCTTTAAAACTCCATCTAGTTCCAGAGAACCAGCCTTTAAAACTCCATCTAGTTCCAGAGAACCAGCCTTTAAAACTCCATCTAGTTCCAGAAAACCAGCCTTTAAAACTCCATCTAGTTCCAGAGAACCAGCCTTTAAAACTCCATCTAGTTCTAAAGAACCAGTTTTAAAACTCATCTAGTTCCAGAGAACCAGCCTTTAAAACTCTTCTGATAAAAACTTAAGAATGAGTCTCCGCTTGCATCATGAACAATCGCCTTCAATGAATGCATTCACGGATTTCTGTATCGAAAGCAGTGCAGCAATTTGCTTTAAAACTTTGCAAGTATTGCAGGGAGCTGATTGAAACTTAAAGCACATAAATTATATAATTTTTTATTGTATATTTCAATACATCCGATTTTTGGCTTTCGAATGAGCTATTGTTTGCCATGGTTAGACAGACATTGTTTGGTGTTTATAGGATTTCCCCAGAGCTCTACCGCAAAAATGTTTAGCGGCATAGGCTCGGAAATTGTGACATCACAATTTTCTTATGCGGTGTTGTGTGCTCTTACCGCCTATTTTATTGCTTACCGCTTACATTCATCAACTACAATAATGACGCTAGTGTCAGGCAAAGATAGGACAACTCCAGAGAACCACTGAAGATGACAAATGATTCAGTGTCATTAATTCTCCATGCAAAGATTATTTCTATGATAAATAACTCAGATTCCGAGCACCATACCATGTTTTCCCGATGATATTATGCACTAGCCCTCTCATTTTATTGTGATGTTGTGGGTCGCGACTGAGACTAATTAGTTCCAAGCATTGTGTGTTCTCGCAAAAGTGCGAATGTGATTTCATTACCTTCATCAACAACAGTACATTTATTGAAGCATAATTAATTAACCCAGAACATGTGTTTGTATTGGTCGGCGTTGGCACCATCCCGGGCATTGTTGATTATCTAAAATCCTAGTTTATTATTAGCACTCTCTTGGTTTAACAGCAGCAATTGTCACAGAAATGCGCAGCCTCAATGACAGCGAAAGGGATCGACTACCTAAGGCTAAATAATAATTGTGACATCACATTGTGGGAACCGCAACCAAGTGTTTTTTATCACAGGACGTACTTTTGACACCCTGTTTTTCATAGTTCTATTATTCTTTGTGTATTGAATATAGGCTCATTCGAATGCCAAGACTCTGATATACTGAAATTTATAATAAAAAAATTATGTAATTTATGTGCTTTGAAAAAACCCTTGGCAACACAAGGCTTAATGCTAGTTGCTGATTTTTTTGTTTTTTGAACTAAAAACTGTGTCTACTGTCTCCGCAGCTTATAAGTTAACACTAATCAGCTCAAGAGTAACAAGCAATAAGTAACATCATGTATCTTACTGCCATCATAGGCTTTGTTTGCATACTGCAGCGATCAAACAGGCTAATACATTATAACTTAATTTAATTCAGTGTTTTTCTATAAAAAAAAGTAGCTCATCAGGTTTTCCACCATTTTGATAGCACGGTCAGCGTGCTCTGGTGTAGCTTGAAAAGAAAAGTCAATGTCTAGCCATGACAATGTTTACCGACTGTGAATTTCTCAACTGAACTTTATTATACTTGTAGCCCAAATGTTGGCAAAATTGTCAAAGTTAGTTTATAAGATATACGTATAAGAAGTATAAGATAAGTATGCTCTATTTACTGTCTAAACTTAACATCTTATGCAACCCAAGCACCTGCACACACTTTCTCCCTTTTTCCTACGATAATCTCTGACTCTGTTGTACCATTTCTCTCGCTTTAGCTATTTTTCATTCTTTTCCTCTCTCTCTCCCTATCTCCCTCTCCCTCACCCTCCTTCCCTCTCCTTCTTTTTCTCTCTCCTTCTCCCTCCCTCTTCCTCCCTCATTCTCTCCTCTCTCTCCCTCTCTCTCTCCCTCTCTCTCCCTCTCTCTCCCTCTCTCTCCCCTTATCCTCCTTTCTCTCTTTTTCTTTCTTATCCTCTCTCTCTCTCTTTCTTTCTCTCGACGTCATAATTTCTTTCTGACTCTGTCTATCACCATCTATGTGATATGTGATTCACGTTCATATTATTATGTACAGTATCCCAAATTAATGAAAGCTAGTGTTTAAACATAATTTAACAATTAGAGGATAGCACACATTTTAATCAGTTGTAAATAATATTTTAGGTTACAACACTCACATGCTCCACTTTTCAATTATATGCATTCATTTTAAGGTATTACATTGAACTGTTACAAAAGACACAATCTTATGAAGTTTACCTGCTAAAGACACCAATTAGCTTTAGGCACTTAATCATATAGGCCTATAACACCAACCTGTCATGTACAGTGATCATCTGTTTATACTCTGTTTGAGATATTGCTTGACAGAGATATTGCTGTTTCTAAATAAACAAAAGGAAGGAGTGATGAGAAATATATTGCTATCCGTTACCTGCTTTGGCTAAATATTCTGCGAATTTTAGCTGAGCAGAACTAAAAAGGCATAGGCCCTATCAATGTGATAGGAAAGAAAGCCATTGTTTATTTGCCTCGATTTAACCAATTGCAGCAAAGCAGTTAAATATTTAAAAATATAATATTCAACAGATACAAAAGATTTTGTTGATTAGAGAGAGTGAGGATTTTCCTTGATTATTAAAATCTTTTATTGAAAAGAAAGTAAGAGCAGAACAAATGGATCAAACTCTAAAGGGCTTTGAAAACCTAACATCAGCGCTTGAGTATTAGATTACTAAACTTTTCAATAAAAGCTGCAATATATTTCTTTAAATCACTAAAATGCAACTCTGCCTAATAAAAATGCAAAAAATTAAAAATGATATGTAAGATTTGCATTGAGCTCTTTGGAAAGAACTATGCAAGTTTTAATGCTTGGTAGATTTTTTAGAGCTAGGTAAAAGTAAGGAGTCAAAGACAGACAGCTGATTATGCAATAGGTGCGTTTCAATTTACTTATTTCAGACATGGATTTGATAACTCATAACCATTTACAGATGTATTTGGATGACAAGTATTTGTTGAGAAAGGTAAAGTATAACAAATACCAATACACATGTTAATCTGTAACTGATGGATCAAGATGCTTTTTCCCAATAAAGTTTCTTGATGAGTCAAGTCAAGAGTAACGGACACGCTTTTTACTGTATAAATTTTTACTTTATAAAATTGTTTTTTTTCTAGTACGCTACTCATCAAAACCCTCCACATCTATGGTACTTCTTTCTATCTTGCAAAAAACAAACATCTCAGATACTTGTGATATGTGCCTCCATCTGTCTGTCTACCTGTTCACCTTTTTGTCACAATACACATAGCAAAAAGATTGGTACAATTATTCTGAGACTGCAAGGCCAATTGGCTGATTAGCTCAGTTTATTAGAGTATAAGTCTAATACGCTGAATTTCATGGACTTGACTCCCTTTTTGAGAACATTTTAGTTCTCTCATTATTTACATTTATAGAATTTCGCGATTACCTAAAAGTTGGCACATTTAAAACAGCTAATATTGTAACTCAAAAATCATACACTCTGACATTCATACTGCACGTTATCAGTTTTTCCCACAATTTAACATTGATTTGAAAGTCACCTTTAATCAACAACAAACTTGTGAGACTTAAACTAATCTCAAACTAATCTCAAGTGAAGACATCTTAAACTAATCTCAAACTAATCTCAAGTGAAGACATCTTAAACTAATCTCAAGCTAATCTCAAGTGAAGACATCTTAAACTAATCTCAAACTAATCTCAAGTGAAGACATCTTAAACTAATCTCAAGCTAATCTCAAGTGAAGACATCTTAAACTAATCTCAAGCTAATCTCAAGTGAAAACATCTTAAACTAATCTCAAGTAAAGCTGATTTTATATAGAAGAAATTAGAAAGAGGTTGTAATCTGTCCAATGCTAACCAATCATTTCAGCAAATCAATTATATTATTTATATAATATATAATAGATATTGCATAATATGACATACAGTATATTGTATAATATATAATTAGATATATAATATATATAAATATAGATATATACACAATTAGATATATATATACATATATATACATATATATATATATACATATATATATAGATATATACACAATTAGCTATATATATATACATATATATACATATATACATATATATACATATATACATATATATACATATATACATATATATACATATATACATATATATATACATATATATATATATATATATATATATATATATATATATATATATATATATATATATATATATATACATATATATACATATATATATATATATATCAGGTGTTAGATGTTGGTGAAATAGGATATTAACTTAATTATAATATGTGATGCTGCCAAACATATGTACACAAACACATGTTTGTGTACTATTAAAAAAGCATTTAGAGTTTACAGGGAAATAAAAGTTGGAAAACTAGAGCCTGCTATCATAGCAAACAACCAATTTTCATTTGTAACTTAGACTTCAAGTAGAAGTTTAATCGTCTAGATCACATTGTTACACAAATTAATGCAAATATGTAAGAATCTTTGAAAGTCGTATCTTTCTGAATAAATATCTGTTTAATTTTATTTCCATTTCTTTTGCATGATAAAAATAATCTTTACAGGCTGTTTAATTAAAGTGGATAATCTTTTTTAAAGGAAATATCACATTCATTTTATGCAATAATAGTTTGTTAATTTTTCATATATACCGTAATACCTGTATTTGAACACCACCTTTATTTGAGCGCCACCTTTATTTGAGCCCCACTATTGGAGAAAGATTGAAAAGTAGAGCGCAACCCTTTCATTGAACACAAACTTTATTCAACCACCACTTTGACAATCTTCAATCTTTATGAACCCATAATAGAAAGTGACCAGTAAAAAAGTGTCCACAAAAGCGCCCTCTATATGAGCCCCTCTATATGAGCCCTCTATATGAGCCCGACTATAGCACAAAGATTGAAAAGTAGAGCACCACCCTCTAATTGAACGCCACCTCCCTTTGACCACCACTTTGACAATCTCAGATATTTATGAACCCATAATAGCGAGTGTTCAGTAAAAAAGTGTCTACAAAACTGTACTAATGACTCGATTACATCAATAACTATTAGGTCATCTATTTTTTCTATTTGTATTAGCGTCCGTTTTCTAACTCCCAGTTTTTACGTTTTTCTCATAAAACTTTGTACGCAACAACATAGAAGTAATTAGTATTGTATCACGCTACTGTACACACCGCCCTAAGGTTACAATGGCCCTGTTGTACCATTTTGTCGTCCTGCAATGTAGAACACGATGATTTTTGCCCTCTCCATGTGCATTATTCGTCGCCGTTCAATAAAGAAAAATCTTTCTTCCAAAATTTAAATTTGGCGGTCAATGTACGGATCACGTTAGAATAACAAATATGCCAATTGCTATTCACCGAAATTCCTCTAACAATGAATGAAAGAGATATGATGCTCAATCTCCCTCAGTCCGGTGTTATTTTTCATTAGTTATTGTGAAAATGAAACCAGAAACAGATAAGTGGTAAGTTTTAGCAAATAAAAAATTTAAGTTGAATAAAATGGTTAAAAATACATACTAAAACTTAGTTTTAAGTATGTGTTTAGTCAGCACAATTAATTTAAATTGAATTTGACGTTTACGTCATACGCCTGCCTCAAAGGTAAGAACTTTCTACGGTACGTACTGCATATAGTACATTGTAGTGTTATATTTTCTTGCAGATAAGAACCACTAAATACACTAAAGAAAATAAAGGTAACTATAGTTATTAAGGTTAACATATTATTTTGTCACTAAATTTTAATATGTTGTACGCAAATAAAATTTTGATGATTTTACCACGGGTTGTTTGCAGTAGATGTTCACTATGGGTTTCTATACCTCACTATACAAAGTTTTTGTCGTACGATGCCAACACTGGCATGCATTAAAATCATATGGTGAGGGTCTTCTGTAGAGCCTTTTTAATGTGGCTTGATACTTCAGTGTCTGGAAAAACAGTTTACATTTTCGATGATGTATGAACGATTAAATTTACGCTAAAAGTTGTGCTTAGAGTGCATGCTCTAAAGGTTTATCGTTATCTGCTAAATGTTGTTTGGACGCTAATATCGACTAGCTCGACTGTGCATAAAAGAAATCGAGGTAAGAAAATACTGTGGAAGGTATTGAACAGCCAGAAGAATATGGAATAGTTCTAAATGAAAACATCAATCAGAACGCAGCTGGTCATGCAAACGATGCCAATATTTTGGTTTTAAATTGTAATTTTGGTTTTACAAGGATAAGTTTAGTTTCTGAATTTACTGTGAACACGATTTGTTTATGTCACTTTTTATTGAATATGTATTCGTAGCATTTGATAGATTATAGTTATATAACTTATAAATATGCAGACGTAAAGCATATTGTGGAGGACCGGGACATACATGTATATCAATTACTGCACTTATATATATATCCTCACTAGCACTTACCCGAACCTCCCGAACTTCCTTTGTATTATATAATCGCATTCTTGAACTGCCTTTTTATTATATAACCATAGTCCTGAACTGCCCTTTTTGTTATATAACCATACATCTATCTTATACTAATCTTGTTATATCTTGCATATCCTTAGTGCTATAAATAGATTGATAGGCGGAGCTAGGCCATAGGCGCTGGCTATATAAGCCAGCGCAGTAAGTAAGCAAGGTGTGCTTGATACCACTCATACTTGTGAACACTTGTGTTGAAGATATCATTAATAAAACTAGTACATACTCATACGAACTGATTCTATTGACGCCTGCCTGGTTGGCTCACCGATTGTACAAGCAGGCTTATTATAACCAGCAGACGGAACTGCCAGGGGGACTCTAGAAGGCTAGGAGGCGATCCACGGCTTTGTCTAGACTCGATCGGGTGTGCCATGGCGCAAGAGATCCAGTCCTAAGGCCAGCCATTAGTGGATCCAGACTAGCCTGAGATAGAGATCCAGAGGCAGGCCGGGGGTTTGGTTCTTGTCTTGGACTGACTTGACCGCCACGGGCGGGTCAATCAGGCCTCAGACAAGGCCAGCCAGTAGCCCAGGTTGCGTCTCCCTTGTTAGGAAGTAAAGCTGACTCAGCTACCGGAGTCAGATCCTTTACAATATTATATCATAGCAGCCTTGCAATAATATAAACCTGGATTACAATGAATCGAAGCTTGTAACTCCTCTTCTATTGCCCATAATAAATGTGTTTTGGTTGCAAGCTCTATATCAGCAGCAAAACATATCAATGAGTGTGATGAGATAACTAACAGTTTTTGTACTTTTGTTAAAACCTGTGTCCAGATGTAGAGATTAAAATCTAGCAATGGAACATCCGCACACCACTGGATTTGATCTCGGGACCTATTCTAGAAGCAAAGAACACAACCATTAAGCTGAATGAAATACCATGGATTCATTGAGCAAATAGCCATTACATTGGTTAAGGTAATCACACCTGAAGCGCTTGCTTAGGGTTAATAACTAGCGCTGTTAACCATTACGCGTAACGATTGCTAAACTGGCCCAAAAGTGTGCTCTTAAAGATTTTAATAAAGATCTAGCTTTCCAGGTAACGTAATAAAATTTAATAAATAATTATTCTATTACCTGCGCAACACCGGTCATGCATCTATTACCAGCCTGCGCAACATTCTATTACCTGCGGTCATGCGTCTATTACAGTTGTGAAATAAAAATAGGCCGTCAAATTTAGAATGAAAAACCTTGAACACTCCAACAAGTTGCAATGCAGGCTATAAGATCATTATAGGTTAATTGCAAGCATGTATATCAGCTAATAAACAGGTATCAGCTTTCCCGTGCATACTTATTTAGAGAGCTACTACAAATTGGCCATAAGCTAGCAGATTTCTTCAACCCAAAGGCTTTATGTTTTTCACCCTAAGAAGAGTGCAAAATATAAGCCACATTCAATTCGTCCGTAAAAGAGTTAAATTTATCTTCTCAATATTCTACCAAGGCGTTTTAAAAATACAATGTCTCCCTTTATTTAAACGCCACCTCTAATAAAGCGCCACTCTAAAAGATGTGTTCTGAAAAAAGTTTTGTGTGCCATGGCGTTCAAATAGAGGTTTTACAGTCAATATTGTTTGACTATACCTAGTTTATGTTCATTACTAGGTCTCTTACTAGGAGACATGCTACAGGCGCTACATGTGTCCGAATGAAATATAACAGCAAATAAGGTTTTTGCTGAGTTGCATTAAATTAACTGTTAGAAACTAAATATAAAAATTAAAATGTCGACCAGACAACTTTGTCATAGAAACCAAAAAATTTTCTTTTGAACTGATGTTTAAAAGAGTAATATTAACAGATCTCTAAAAGAATATTGTGTGCAAATGCCTGAGGGAGTGTTGCTTGTAAATAAAAAAAATTTAGTCTAGAGAGTTATATCCGAGATACACGTAGGTGTTAGAGAAGTGAAAGTAGTGACTACTTCAATGTGCTCAACTTACCATATATTCAGCATCCCAGGGAAAGTACCTGGCAAAGTGAAATTCACCAACAATTGAATTATAGGTTTCTAATAACATCTCTCTGTCATAGTCTCCAACAGGTTCTAAACCATTCATGTGGACAACTAATCCTCGGTAAATGAAAAGTCTATTCAGGTCATCAGATGAAAAACAACCGTCACTCGCTAGACTGGCGTATGTTGAGCACAAGTCTCTTAATTTTTTCGGCCCAAAATGGAACATCTGTAGCATAATATTTAACTGGCCAATAATTGCCAACTGTTTAAGTTCATTTCTCACACGTAATAGGTGCATAAAGTTTCTCATCTCTCTCTCTGAACAGCCATCCACTAAACTTAGTGAGAGCAGATGTTGTGCAACGTTAAGTTCGTTCCTTGGGTCAAAGGTCTTGAAAACCTTAATAACTTGGTGGAACAATTTTTCCAATAAAATCCGCCTAACATTAGAAATAGCCTCTTCATCTACTTCCCATACCCAACAAATATCAGAAATACTTCCTTGGAGTTGAGAGTCATCAATAATTTGTCCAGGTGTATTAATGGTGACGTTTTTTTTAATTTCAGTTATTAGATCCATTAGAACTCTAAACTTTCGACCCGCTTCCTTTTGGATACGATTGTAAATAATATTACAAAAAAGGACTTGAAGGAGACTACAAACTTTGCCATCAATGATAGTCAGAAACGATCCAATGTCATGGAAGTCTTTCCATTGCTTATCATTACTAGGAGAGGTTATTTCAAGATGAAATTTTTGAAGAGCTGAATCAAAAGGAAGTGTTTGTGATGCAGACGTAAAATATTCCCCCTTAAATAGTGACACTGAACTACCATTTACCCTGTAGATGACAAAACAAGAATGAAATAGTTCTCCTTCAACTTGATGATTTCCTTCCATTAGATGACGTTGTAACGAAAAGCTGTGATTGAGAAATAACAGCTGAAATGAACATTCTCAGACTTTTGTATGTATTATTCTACAAGGGGACTACTAGCTACTTGTTTACTAACCTTCTAGTAAACAATACAATTTTCACAAACTATTTACTGCTTCCATTTTCTATCTTTAATTCAGAATTGTAAGTTTTGGCAATTAAAATAACATATTTTGTTTAAAGAAAATTTTATTTTAGTTAAAAAGCCATCCCTAAGCCTAAGTTCAATTTATAAAATAGTCTTAATATCGGCTTGTGACAGTCTGATTTATGCAAACCTCAATTATAGTCACATATACTGAACACTCCACAGTAAGTTTTTCAGACACTTCTGTATACAAACAGGTAGAAACTCAATATGTCACTAGTTTCTTAACATAGTTGATGGAGAAGAAATATAATCAACTTCCAACACCACAGGGTATTCTGAACACAAGGATCTTGTCAATACAATCTACAGCCATTATGTATACATGTATATATAAAAATATTGTAGATGTATGCATATACATGTATATATAAGATATATAATACATATACGAATATATATATATAAGATATATAATACGTATACGAATATATAAATAAGATATATAATACGTATACGAATATATATATAAGATACATAATACGTATATGAATATATATATATAAGATATACATGTATAACACGTATACGAATATATATATATATATATATATATATATATATATATATATATGTATGTATGTATATGTATATGTATATATACATGTATATGAAGCAGATGTAAGATTCTCACATGCTAGTCTGCAATGTTTTACATAAAACTAATTTAGCCAAGCTTTGACATGTCCATTTGTATAATAGTGCTAAAATAGTAGAAATTTCAGAAAAAGACAAAAATTTAATATAAAAGCTTACTTGAGAATTTCACGTGGTTGATCTGATGTTAACTCTGTTTTTCCCTCAAAACTACAACAAAGATTCTTACTTTTTGAACATTGGCTATTAAAAATGTCAAAACGAGCAGCATAAACTTGGCCAAAATGAATTCAATGTCCTTTAAATTGTGGCAAACCTGGTTTTATAAAGTGGAAAGCTTTATGGCAATACTTTTGTGTTAGAAGTATATTGAATATTTTTTAATAAATTATGATAACATGTGTTTAATGTCAACTTTAATTATTTTTAATTATCTTATACACAATATCCATCTGAATTGAACTAAGTTGAGCTGTTGTAAGTTGAGCTGTTGTAAGTTGAGCTGTGGTAATTACTCACATAAAGTTAGTGAGTCTTCTGTAGAAAAGCAAGCAGGCATCTTTATTATTTACATCATTTTCTGTAGCCTCAGTTATCTAAAGTAAGTGAGAAAACTTTATAACCAACACTAACTAGTAAGTCCTACAAAATCATAGCTGATAATGAGTCTCAAACAACCAACCACCTCATGAATGAGAGAAGAATTATAGACTAGAAACTCCCCTGTCATACAGCCCACAACCAAAGTGATAATGAAAAAAAGAAATGGTACTGCTGCTTGTTGGAAAAGTAGTTGTCAGCAGGTAATGACAGATTATAGTGTAAATGAGCGTTGTTTGAGATGATATAAAATAAATTTGAGGGCACACGACTCCACAAAGGTGCAACGAACTACTTATTTTGGAGGTAAAGTTGGGTTGAAACCAGGTATATGAATAATTGGTTAATTGTTGATATTATAGTTGTATTTGGAAGTGTAATATAAATAAATTTATAAAGGTGAAAAAGTTCTATTTTAAAGGTGTAAGTATAGAAAAATGATAGAAATGTTGTAAATGGAAAATACATGGGAAATGTAAAGTTGTATATAAAGTAATAGAAATGGAATAATGGTATATGATATAGAATAATGTTGCAAATAGATTTGTATGTAGGCCCTATAAAAGTATATGTAAACTATTTTGTATACAAACTAACAACAAAGGAAATATATAAAAATTGAAATATAGAAAAGGAGACATATAAAGTGTTTAAAAAAAGTTCATATAGAAAATAATAGAAATAATTTTGTTAGATAATTGCAGTGTTCTGTTAAAGGTCGCGCAGTCTGGTCTCCTTTCTTTTACGTTGTAGGATTTGGTCATTGATAAATAATCGAGTGATGCGCTACCCCAGCGAAGTTGTTAACACGTAAGTTATTAATATTTCGTACTCGAGAGAGGGAAGAGTATAGTTCATATTGGAAAAGGTTTGTTTCCTGTTACAACGGTAAAATACTGAGAGTTGGTTTGTGTGAGCCGATGAATAGTAACTTTAAGATCTTGAAATTTGGATTTTAGTGAAGGAGCACA
Source organism: Watersipora subatra (assembly GCF_963576615.1). Classification (NCBI taxonomy): domain Eukaryota; kingdom Metazoa; phylum Bryozoa; class Gymnolaemata; order Cheilostomatida; family Watersiporidae; genus Watersipora; species Watersipora subatra. Next base: position 1,135,496 of record NC_088710.1, on the reverse strand, counting down.
AATTTCTCAGTTTCCCTAATAATAGGGAAAAGTATAGTTCAGTAAAATCTAATCTCAAGATCTTAGAGTTGCTATTTTCAATATTTTACCATTTTAACAGGAAACGAACATGTTTCGATATGAACTATTATATAATCTTTCGAGAGAAAGCAACAAACGATATGCTAGCGGTAACTTGGGTCACTGACTGGTGAAATGTGCACTATTTTCTCGTGAAATGTGCACGGCTTTATGGTTCTACTATCTATCGCACGGCTTTATGGGTGTTTTGCTGGCCGGTGTTAATTTTGATTGAAAAGGTTTGTCAGGTTTTAATGGCGACTTTAGGCCAAATTTATCTTCCTAGTTATGTATTATTCGAACAGATGTTCAGTTTTAGAATATTGTCGACGCTTTTTAAAGACTTGGTAACATATTTAAATAGGTTTATATGTGTTTTGTATTATTATTATACTTAAACGACTCCACAGAAAAATTGTTAAACTTTTTGATGGGATTTCGGTACAAGGGTTTGAGTACGGCCATCGATGGATACTTTTCGGGAGTTGTGTGCACATACGCATTTATCATAATGCTCCCAAACACTCGCTTCACTCGTGTTTGGTCGTGGGACTATAGATGAATGAACTGCAAATATTTTGTAGCGGTTATGCGTTTGACACAACTGATCATCGCTAAGAAGAAAAGTGATCGAAAATTTAGGCCTTTGAGAAGCGAAACTACTCTCACAATAGCCTTTTTCTATTGGCTCAACGCAAGCACATAATTGTTTGAATCAATTGATGTACATTTTTGATAGACTAATTAATAAATTGCTCATTAGTGAGAAACATTTTCTTCAGAGCCTACCAAAGTTGGACCTCGCGGCTCTTGGTCATATGCAAACCTGTTGACAAACCTTACCATGTTGCTCATGGTAGCGAAATTGTTAACTCTATGAAAGATGTTAATGCTAGCTGAGTGCCCGTGTTCACTCTATGAAAGTTGCTAATGGTAGCTCAGTGCCCGTGTTCACTCTATGAAAGTTGGTAATGCTAGCTGAGTGCCCGTGTTCACTCTATGAAAGTTGGTAATGCTAGCTGAGTGCGGGTGTTCACTCTATGAAAGTTGGTAATGCTAGCTGAGTGCCCGTGCTCACTCTATGAAAGTTGCTAATAGTAGCTTAGTGCCCGTGTTCACTCTATGAAAGTTGGTAATGCTAGCTGAGTGCCCGTGTTCACTCTATGAAAGTTGTTAATGCTAGCTGAGGGCCCGTGTTCACTCTATGAAAGCTGTTAATGCTAGCTGAGGGCTCGTGTTCACTCTATGAAAGTTGTTAATGCTAGCTGAGTGCCCGTGTTCACTCTATGAAAGTTGGTAAAGCTAGCTGAGTGCCTGTGTTCACTCTATGAAAGTTGGTAATGCTAGCTGAGTGCCCGTGTTCACTCTATGAAAGTGTCGTGTACATGAATAATAATAATGGTTATGAAATGGTCATCAAGTTGTCTCGCATATGGTAACCAGACACACTGAATAGACTGTATGGCGACAATGCAATACAATAAAGATACATACCCAAGCATCATTCATTTTGTGCCATCGATCATCAGCATGTATAAAACAGAAACTGTGACCAGAATCATTCTCTTCGGTTTCAATAATGACAGCATGGAGCTGGTACTGAACATCTGAAACCTGTCAATTCAATCATGGAGAGTCTGAATGAGGCTAAAAAGAACGAGATGCAGCAAAAACATAGCTGATGATAAACTATAGAAATTCTCTTTAGTATAACTAACAAAAGACTGTTTTTAGTATGACTAGCTAGGCATTGTTTTAATCTAATGATAAGATGTTCATATTACTGCACTGCTATGACCAATAATTTCTGCGCAGTTGCAAAAGACTTGACTTACCGTCAAATCAAAAGGAAAGGTTTTTCCTCTTTGACATTTTTCAAGCATGACAACTAAAATAGGCGGAAAAGCAACAAGCTCTGTTCGTCTGCTAACAGCATAATCTCTACAATTAGAGAAAACAAACAAATTTACTAATTGCTGTAAACAATAATTGCAAACATGTAGTAGGCAAATGTAGTTGATCATATTTCGGACTGGTAATAATTATGTCAATATTTGAAATTTAGAGCCTTAAGATGTCCATATTAAAATATTTCTGCTGCACCATTATTTTAGTCAATTTATAAAATAATCAAAGTTTTTCTACATTTTTTCATTTTCCAAAAGATGCGGGATGAAATTTTTATTCATTTATAGATTCTAGCAGAAAGTTTTAAGGTTTATCTAACACAGACATGTCCAAAGTCCGGCCAACGGGCCAAATGCAGCCCCTGGTCAATTTTATACCGTCCCGCAGCCCCCGTAATAGAATCGATATCGGAACTCACATGGCTTTGTTTACAAAAACAATTTTTAAGCGACAGCGTAAACCAATCAAACTAATTCTAGCAAAGGATGATGATTGATCAGAATTTTAACTTCCATTTGTATCAGTTTTCAAATATCTTTACTTCCCTCGTTGTAACAGAGTTGTAGAGCTTCAGCGCTGGGAAGCTAAATGGCTCTGCGTTTAATAAAAGAATTTATTAGAACGACATCGTGAAAAAGTCGATACAACTTGTTTGTTGGTAGGTCTGTTTTGGTAGGTCTGTAGGTTTGTTTTGTTGGTCGAGAAAACAAACAAATTCACTAATTGCTGAAAACAATAATTGCAAACATTTAGTAGATGTAGTATAGTAGGCATAATAGTAGGCAAATGTAGTAGATCATACTTCGGACTGGTAATAACTATGTCAATATTTAAAATTTAGAGCCTTAGGATTTCCATATTAAAATAATTTTGTTGCACCGTTATTTTAGTCAACTCATAAAATAATCAAAAGTTTTTTAATTTTTTCATGTTCTAAAAACTGCGAGTTAAATTTTTATTTAATTATAGATTCTAGTCGAGGTTTTTATAGGTTCAACAAACAAAAGTTTTATGCAAGTTAAAATGTTTCATAGCAATAGCTATTTATAACGAAAATGTAATTAAATTTAGAATAAGTCAGTTCTTTCAACAAATGACAGTTTTGAATATTATACGATATTTACTTGTTATATTTTTATATGTTTAATATTACAAAGGCAAAAAGTTGATACTATACATATATGAAATATTGTAAAGGATTCTTGCGACGCTTTGCTGCTCCACAAAATACTAAGCCACTCGGAGTGTACAATGCTATATATATATTTCGCTCAAATATATATATAATTACAGTGAGTTTGTTCAAAAGCCAACTGCATTAATTGAGGTTTTCCCAGGCTCTCCCGCTCTTTGTTTATTGTTCTCCTTTCATATTGTTATCACTGGCAGGCTCCGCCTCTTGTCTGGGGTGGCTGACTCGGCAGTGGGTCGGCTCATTCAATGTTGGCTCAGTAGCAGGTTGGTCCATCCTGTTGTCGGCTTAGCAAAAAGTCGGTCTCTGACTTGCCGGCTTGGTGGTCAGCCTGACCTCTTCTACTGGCTAGTGGCCAAATGGCCATGCTTTCAACTGAGTTAAAAGACAATCCTAGTTTTCTCTGACCTCATTCCGGCGTGGCTGATCTTAGTCTTTTGGCTCGATGAGACAAAGTTGTCTCCCTGATCTTGGTACGGCTGGCTGTTACAGCTTTCTTTTGCCCTGGTTCCAGCTATGCTCTTTTTTCACCTTTTTCCCCACACTAGTTGCCATGAGGATCTCTAATACGCAGCCTATAAGGGTGATCGGCTGGGCCCAAAGCCAGTGCTGCCTTTTTCTGCACTCTAAGTGACAGAGCTCCTGTTCGACAATCTTTCTGTCCTCTTAGCTGAGCTTCCAACAATGCATTATATCAGCTATGGCCTTGGCCACCTTTTCTATGCTACTTTCTATCAACTGCTAGGCTTTCCTTTTCTGCTATTCAAATAACGCCTGGCTGGCTGGCACTCCAAGATCCAAGTGAGGCAATCCTAAAAAGGGCCCGAAGCTGGTGGCAAGTTGGCTGAGGCTACTGATTCGGCTGAGACCGGCTCCTTTTTGGGCTGTCCAGCTGATAGTGAGGTGTGTGATCGGCTCGGTAATGGTGATAAAGGCTTGGTGTTAAGATGGTACATTAGCGCTTTAGAGTAGAAATAGCAGTTTTAATGCTAACTTTGGAAATTGGCACCTTTTCTTTTTCGGTATTACTCTGTCGGAATCGTACAGGATTGGTGGACTGGCATTATATAAAAGCACGCCCGTTCGCTGTATCGATCCAGTTTTTGGGTTGTCCAAACCGGTCAAAGCTTGTGACGAGTAAACGCTGAAGCCAGTTTTCCTGAGTCGCAAGACCATTTTGGTTGTCCCAAATGTCAAAATATTTGTTGTTTGTGTTTATAGTTTCTGGCTCCTCAGTGAGCTTCTGTGTTGTGTTTTTGCTCCCACGGTTTCAAAGTATCTGGTTTCGAAGTAGGCAACTCAGCATTTCTTTCTGCCAAAGCTCTGACTTTCTTGTTTGTTCTAACTCCCTTCATATTTAGACCTATTCAAAGCTCTATTGTTCCTGGAGCTCACCCGGCTCCTCTGAGCAAGCATGATAAGGTTTCAATCGGCCTTCATTTTAGATAAATGATTGTCCCTGTTTCTCCACCAGTATGTATGGCATGGCCAGACTAAAACGACCTGGTATGGCCCTACATATCTGGCTAGCATCTTAAGCTTGTCTCGCCTCTTCTACCACTTGTTTACTATCCATACATAAACTCTAAAAGCATTGAGGGTTGGCTCCTCTTGGTCCTCCTGTCTAATATACTTCTGTGCCTGACAGAGAATGGTGTCTGCCTGTTTCGGCCTTTTGAATAGCTTTACCACATACTCTTGTGTTGAATAGTCAACACATGTTCAAGTCAGTTGTTAGCCAACTCCCAAACTGTGCCCCTTGATCTGTGTGGATCTGTTCTGGCAAAACCGTGTGGCAAAAGAATTTTTTCAGGGCGCTGACTACCACTAGCGCCGTGGTTTCAAAGAGTAAAATCATACTGTCATCAGGTGAAGCAGTCGGTAACGACAGTATCTACTTGTTACCCTTTTTACTTGTACCTTTTGGTTTTGTTGGAAGTGACCCTACCAAGTCTACTGCTACCTTTTACCAGAGTTGGTATCAGGTTATACAGAGTTGAATGGTCGCTTTGCCCATCCCGAAGTTGGCCAAAGCATGCATTAGCCTGACAGGCGGGGTCAGACTAGACCATACACCTCCTAGGCTGATGCTGTGTGATGCCCAGGCTTCTAACATTCTGTTTAGTTGTATCTGGAGAAATGGCCAGATTTTGTGCAGTTGCTGGAGCTCCTGACCTCCCAGCTCCTGTTGCTCTCTGGTCAGCTCCTTTTCCTGTGTGAGTGCTTGGGACATAGTGGTCACATGCCCTCAGTTCATGGCTGGCACCTGTACCAGTTTTCTCCTACTGTCACTTTGAGTCTTTACCTGAGCTATGTCACAATGTCAAAGAATATCGTCAGCCGGCTCTGGCTACGATTTTAACGACAGTAGGTTGATCCAAATGGCCATCTGTTTGCCATGTGGTTCTAAAAACTACTGGCACTGTGGCTGGGCTTCCCTAAAGTCTGCTTGGCAAGGATGATTTGCCATGGCGAGTTTTGGCTTATTGGGTCCACCATACCTTAGCTCGATCAGTGATAGTTGGGCCAAACAATGTTTTTCACCTCAGTAGGATCGACTAGCTGTCATGGCTTTTCTTGACTCTTAGTCCAGCTGTTCTCTTTTTTTACAACATGCATTCCTACTGGTAGTTCATACCAAAGTGAACCAATGAATACTGTGATACAGAATAAAAGAACTTAACCAAAGTCTTACAGATAAGAGCTTAACATTTTATACAGAGATAACAATGATATCACACCAAAACTTACTCTTCGTCCTCTTGTATGCAACAACCAACAAGTGATTCCTGAATAGAGATGTGTTCATCCATCACATACTGCAGGTCTAGTAGGTTTTCGTTCTATAGAAAAAAAATGAATGAGACGACTCTATTCTGGCAAACGAATAAAGTCTCCATAATATCATGATGTGCATATATAATACCATGCTGTGCATATATAATACTATGATGTGCATATATAATACCATGATGTGCATATATAATACCATGCTGTGCATGTATCACACATTTCATTCAAGCACAAATAAAGCTGAACAAGAGAAAACAGTTATTATTGCGACTTGCTCACAGCACAGAAATCAATTTATTTAAAATTATAGATTTTAGAGCAATGGAACATATTTAAAATACAGCAGAAAATCCAAAATACTGAAAGTTTCAATTTAAATTCATTAGAAATAATATTGCAACTTCATAATGTCATCTCACGAAGATTTTTCTGCAGTAAGTAATATTTTGGTTATAAAAGGTGACTCAAGCAATTGCACTTGAACAGTGAACCCTCAGGATATGATTTTGATCAGATCCAGAGTTGGCATCGTATGGTAAAAAAATTGTATGTAGGGGTATAGAGACTACAGTAATTATATAATGCAAACATCCCCTGGTAAAAACTGTCAAAATGTTATGTAAGTGCAGTACATATTAAAGATAAGTAATGAAATAGTATGTTAAGATTAATAATTATTGAAGGTTACCTACAGTAACTTTATTGCATTTAGTTGTTATAATCTGCAATAAAATGTAACACTATGATGTGTCGCAGAAAGTTCTTACCTTCAAGACAGGTATGAACATAAACTCTGAACTCAACCCAAATAAGTTTAGCTTACTAAAAACACACACACTTAAAGCTAAGTTTTATTATGTATTTTTAACTATTTTACTGAATTTCACATTTTTATCACTAAAATTTTATCACTGATCAGTTTCTGTCTTCACTTTCACTATAACTTTTAGTGGACTTATTTAAATCTTTTTAACCTAATTCTGCAGGAAAGTCTGAACAATGCTGTTTTGTAATGAAGTGGATTTTTGTTAGCAGGTTAAAAGAAGTTTTCTGACAACTACTTTCTGTGTAAAGGGATTGCAGCTCCTACTTTGCTACTGGTTTTAAAGCTAAAATCAGAGAAATTGGTCATTTTGCCTCTTCCAGGCATGTGAAGATATTTTCGGCAAACAGCATTTTGACGTCTTGGTTATTTTGACACACATAATAAGCACACCGATTGCCACATTAGAACACAGGCGAAAATTTTGTTAAATTTGTAAGGTGAAAAAAAGATTTGTATGTTGGAGTGAAAAAATTCTCATGTTCCATTTTGTAAAATGAAAAAATTGCATATCAGGGTAACCGTATCTTGAAGGCACGCTATAATAAAAGTTGACGTACAAGATTTATTATATGAAGTTGTGCAGCTAGTGTGTAAACCGTATGACATGCAATATCAGCTACATAGACTATGTCATAAAAGCATATTTTCTAAGATACCCTAACTTGATAGAACAGTTTTTGGTAGATTTCAATGCTAATTTCGATATACAAATCTTAGTCATTGTGTGTCTGTTGCTATGTTAATCTGTAATTCTGTACTCCGGTGTGTCCAGCTACAGTAATTAAAATCTTGCTACGAAAAAGCTTCCGTCATGCTGGATTTGAACTAATGAAGACTGCATCCACGTGTTTGTAAACTATTCATCTAATCACAAGTCTACAGAGGTTTTTACGACTATATTGATCTTACTATATGCTTTACACAGTTTTCCCGATTTCACACACTAAATGACTTATTAATTGATACATTGAGTCTACGGGTTACAATAATCCTTATAAAATATTTTTTGCCTGAGCTGAACAAAACACGATATTTTTATCGTCCTTGCTAGGTTAAGGCAAATTTGTTTTTCCGTCGTACTACATAATCATAAATTTCTCTTGAAATTAAAAATTGCCAATTTGTGTACAGATGATATACGTTATTAAAAGATATATGTTGATTGCCATGCGAGTCCAGCATTGTTCGTTTTGGTAAAAATTGATTTCCATACAGGTAAATAATAAAACTCTAGTTGAAAGGTGACTAAAATACGTGTTTAGTGAGATAAATTCATTCCATTTAGAATCAGAGTGTACGTTACGCGCCTGGCTCAAAAAATGAAAAGGCGTAGTACATTGCAATGTTACATTTTCTCGTAGATCATAACCACAAAATGCACTAATGTTACTGTAGGTAACTATGGTTACTAATGTTATTGTAAGTTACTATGGTTACTAAGGTTGACTTATTGCTTTGTTACTATTTTTAAGATGATGATTTTGATTATTTTTTACCAGGTGTTTGTATTACATAATTACTGTGGGTTTCTTTATCACTCTATATGAAAGTTTTCCTTATGATACCAACACTAAATGGAATCAAAATCATATAATTGTATACCAAATAACTTGTGATTGTAATTGTAGCAAAACAGACTATATTTAGCCATTACATTCTAATGATTTTACATTTACATTTAAAATATTAACCGTTTTATTTTTTCTCCTAATTTATTTCACCAAAACAGGTATTTCAATATATGAATTTTAAAAATTAGTTGTTTGAAAAGTTTGATAACCTTTACAGTTGTTATATGTATTTTTCGTAAATCATTTGAACTGCAAAAAAAGCTTTTTTCTCATGAAGTTTGAAAGTTAAAATGGTAAATGTTGCATTTATGTTTAATAATGATAAATTTTTGTGTTGAAAAACTTTTTATCACCTGAGCAACGTCAGGCATTCGGCTAGTATAAAGCAAAGCATTACCAGTATCTGGGCATTAATGAGCAGTATCTGGGCATTAATGAGCAGTATCTGGGCATTAATGACCAGTATCTGGGCATTAATGACCAGTATCTGGGCATTAATGACCAGTATCTGGGCATTAATGACCAGTATCTGGGCATTAATGACCAGTATCTGGGCATTAATGAGCGAATTGTATACAAAAGTGTGTCATACTACAATGTGTTGCGCTATATACTAAAGAGCTGAGCCTTAGTTTCTTTTTATTCGTATGATTAGTCTAGATTCAATATTTTTAACCCTTTCACTGTCATCCATGTACAAATTTAGCTTTTGACGTACTGCCAACTATTTCGCTGAAACTTGCCTTTTTGCTGCATTCTACGTATACGTTTTTCTATTTCAAACACTTTTAAGGACGTCTAGGAAATTTTTGTTATATATTTTATGTTTCCAACATGTTTACAAACATAACTATGTTGTGTTCTCACTGTAATGTTCTTTATTCCAGTGCTGAGTTTACAATGAATTAGTTAGAGACATCCTAAGTATATATATGTATAGAGAGCTGTTATAGCAAAAGTATTATCCTTGAATTATACATTAAGAAAGTCAAAGTAATCTGTAACTATTCCATAAATAACCTGCTATGTATAATGACATAGCCAATATCATTCGCCATGTAATGCACTGGCTATCCATTGTAATGTCCCAATACAGAAGATTAAATGTATCTATACTATGTGTATTGCTAGATGTATGTGTAGTTATGATCACTAAGAAGCTATTGATATCCTCTACGATGTTCCTTAGCCTTAAAAAAACTATCACTTTCTCTATTCTAAATTCAGTGCTACTACTTTCTTAATATTTTATCAAGTCTGAATTTGCTATAATGTCATCAACAAAAGATTTTGTGTTTCTAACACGGAAGTTGCTTACGGAAGCCTTATTATAACTAAAAAGGTTGATCATCAAGAAAAATGTCTGTTTTGATTTCTTGATCAAAAATTATAATCTGCATCGCGAATATGAGCTAATTTTTTTCGAAAAATATCGTTCTATTAAAATCAACACTTTAAAAATCTTTGGTTATGTTGTCACGAATCAATAATATTCAGTTACTACACAGTCACTGTAAATTTGGAAGGAAATGCGTTTACGGCAGTCAATCTTAGACTTTGAATAAACCGCGTAGGGCAGTAAAAGGATTAAAAAATGTAAAAAAAATTCTCTAAGTTGGAGTAAGTAATATACTGAAGTCGTGTTACCATGACAGGTGAACCGTAAAGTAGAGTAAGGCATTTACGCAACGGGCTCTCGAGTTTTAAAGAAGTGGCAAGATGAAATAACTCCAAAATCTCTTTTATTTTAATTATTGTTTGTTTTGATAGTAAAAATCTATTTTACACGATTTTGTGATGAAGATTTTAAATTGGACACGTGTCACAGTGCTAATATCACAGCGCTAATATCACAGCGCTAATATCACAGCGCTAATATCACAGCGCTATTATCACAGCGCTAATATCACAGCGCTAATATCACAGCGCTAATATCACAGCCCTAATATCACAGCGCTAATATCACAGCGCTAATATCACAGCGCTAATATCACAGCGCTAATATCACAGCGCTAATATCACAGCGCTAATATCACAGCGCTAATATCACAGCGCTAATATCACAGCGCTAATATCACAGCCCTAATATCACAGCGCTAATATCACAGCGCTAATATCACAGCGCTAATATCACAGCGCTAATATCACAGCGCTAATATCACAGCGCTAATATCACAGCGCTAATATCACAGCGCTAATATCACAGCGCTAATATCACAGCGCTAATATCACAGCGCTAATATCACAGCGCTAATATCACAGCGCTAATATCACAGCGCTAATATCACAGCGCTAATATCACAGCGCTAATATCACAGCGCTAATATCACAGCGCTAATATCACAGCGCTAATATCACAGCGCTAATATCACAGCGCTAATATCACAGCGCTAATATCACAGCGCTAATATCACAGCGCTAATATCACAGCGCTAATATCACAGCGCTAATATCACAGCGCTAATATCACAGCGCTAATATCACAGCGCTAATATCACAGCGCTAATATCACAGCGCTAATATCACAGCGCTAATATCACAGCGCTAATATCACAGCGCTAATATCACAGCGCTAATATCACAGCGCTAATATCACAGCGCTAATATCACAGCGCTAATATCACAGCGCTAATATCACAGCGCTAATATCACAGCGCTAATATCACAGCGCTAATATCACAGCGCTAATATCACAGCGCTAATATCACAGCGCTAATATCACAGTGCTAATATCACAGTGCTAATATCACAGTGCTAATATCACAGCGCTAATATCCTAGCTAAATCTTTTGCATGCACGATTAAAGTGGATCAAATAAGTTATATATAATGTGTCAAAAGCAATGTCTATATATACAAAACAAAGGATCCAGATTTACTTACATTGTACAGACGCTGATCCAAATGTAGCATTTTTCTGAGATATGTTTTCGTTTTCTGACCTTTACATTTCTGGCATTGTAACCTTTCTAGCTTTCGAAGCCAAAACAGCTCTCGGCTAAAAACAAAAAAAAATCTTTGATGAAATCTGTTTGTCCCGAGTTAGAAGCATTGTCTTTATAGACTTTAATGACTCTCAGATTAATATTTCTACAAACCTATTAAAACAATAATGTGATAAGTTATAATTGTTTGATAAACTGCAAGAAAGATAACAGAACTGAGACTGAATTACTCGGAAGTATTCGTATCTTGATGAAATTTATCAAGAAACTTGACTTGGAAATGCTTGATATTTACTGTGTGTTTGTTCGTGATAACATAATATGATCTCCACTTTATGTTTGTTAGTGATAACATATAGTATTTACTGTATGTTTGTTAGAAATAACATATGGCCTTCACTGTATGTTTGTTAGTGATAACATATTGTCTTCACTGTACGTTTGTTAGTAATAACATATGACCTTCACTGTATGTTTGTTAGTGATAACATATGGTCTTCGCTGTATGTTTTAGTAGTAACATATGGTCTTCACTGTATGTTTGTCAGTGATAACACTGTATGTTTGTTAATAATAACATATAGTAAGTACTGTATGTTTGTTAGAAATAACATATGGCCTTCACTGTATGTTTGTTAGTAATAACATATGGCCTTCACTGCATGTTTGTTAGTAATAACATATGGCCTTCACTGTACGTTTGTTAGTAATAACATATGGTCTTCACTGTATGTTTGTTAGAAATAACATATGGCCTTCACTGTACGTTTGTTAGTAATAACATATGGTCTTTACTGTATGTTTGTTAGAATTCCCGGCTGTCAGCTTGTGTTGGTTGGCAACGCCAATCTTCAGCTAAGGTTTTTTAGTAACATTAGCATTTATTTTGCGCAAGTTGATGACATCAATTATAGTCAGTGCTTGTTTGTCGGTGACATCAATAGTCAGTGCATGTTCGCTGGTAAAGCCAATTGTCAGTACTTGCTTGCTAGTGTTATGTTTGTAGGTGACCTCAGCTGTTACGAGGTTTGTAAAAACAAAATCTATCGCAATGCGTTTTCAGGGTTGCCTTATGATGTTGAATCATAGTTCTAACACAAACACTTGAATGCAATTATTTAAACGCTAAGGTTGTCTTGAATGATTTATGGTTTGACTGGGTCAGGCTAAACATACTGCTGGTATATTTTATAAACTCTGTTCTATATTATTGAAATGAGAGACGACTTGCTAAGAACTGTAATAACTGTTAAGCGCCGACTACAGTGAACTTTGCTATCTTTAAACTGGACAATAACAGAGTTCTTTGCTGTGAAACTTCAAGTTGCTTACTGCATTTAGATACTACGGAGTTGCAAATTATCAAGTGATAACATTTGTAGACATCTCTATTAGTGTAGTAAAAACAGGATATCATGAGCAGTTAAGTTTGGTTGGTCTCACTAACTTACAGATTGTGATCACAGTCTTCACACATAGCATCAAACAAATCTTGTACATTTATACGATCTGCTTCAGCCATTTCCTTTAAATGGGAACTCCCTGGAAAACAGTAAACTATGAGTAGACCAACTCAATAATCGTTCTCTGAGAGAAACACATTAAATCTTAACATATTTTAACTTTCTGTCATTGTTCAGTAACCGGGTTGAGAAATCAATGTTGTTATTTTACAATACTCTTCTAGACTATGGTGATACATACTTCAAAGCCGTTTTTTCTAATGCAGAATAAAAAAAGCGTAAGCTGTTATTGAGATCTCAACAGGAGTAGTATAACCAACAACTAAACAAAGCAATGGTTGCAGGAAGTAGGAGTATTTTGGGATAACTTGAAATATTTTGTTCCTAATAACTAAACTGATTTATCATTTTAAAACACAAAGACTAGCTAATTTCATAAATTAACAATTCCAGACCTTCTGAACGTCATTAAAAATAAACTTGCACAGTATTATTAGAATTCTATCAGAAAGTTTTTTTTTCTATCATTAACGATTGTTTTCGATATTTTAAATTATTTGATTGCTGAATGTTTCAGGATTAATATTGACAAAAGCAATTTTGGTTAAAATTCTATAGTTATGAGTACTATAGAAGGTTATAGTTATCACCATTTTTCATGGTACTTCTGAAGATGTCGGCGTCTAATGTTTCAAGGTTAAATGACTTCTCAGCTTCATGTTTGAATTTACAAGCGAGACACTGTGAAGGTCCTTTAACACCTACAAATAGATGAGACTCCATAGAGGTATTCAACAAGCAAAACTAGTAGAAAGCTATTGATAGGTCTTAGAGTCACCAGTTGCAGCTAAAAGTGTTTGGGTTTATCACTGGTTATTACACAGATCTACTTACACATTGGTAGAGCAGAAAACTCCTCACAGTGTATTAGAGTCTTGAATAAACTGCTTATCGCACCATCCTTCTCGGAGAAATCATTTACTGACCCTGAATGACATTTAATATACAAAATCCTCCAGTTTTTGCTTGTATGTGTATAAGTAGAACATGATATGTGATTCTATATTGTACTTTATGAGAAATAGTTCCAAATTCATTTACAAATATTTACCATTCTACAGCAAAGGATTGCAATACATTCATCTTGTTTAGATTTTTAATATTATTTTATATCTGAAACTAGCCCAGATAGAAGAACAAAAAATCTAATTGAAAAAGTAATTGAGTATTTTTGTGTACTAATTAAATTTAAAGGAGCAATGCAACTGTACAAACTGTTTAATTGAGTTTCACACAAACAGACCTGTGAAGACCTATCAGACATTCAAGCTCTTGTTCAAAATACAGAAAGTATATACAATGATTTTTGCAGAAACTAATTTAAGGTTTCTAATCTTACTTTGTATGTTTGCTGATAACCAACTTATTTTACGCCTGCCGCCATTGACTACAGCTATCGTAAGATATATCAGGTTTGCAAATGGTGTTAATAATAATTTATATAAAATTTATTAAATGCGTTACTGTAAAGACAAGTACCTGGTCTTACTTCAATTGCTTTCAAGTTTGAAATACTGCAGCACGTCTTTAAAAAATGTTTCTTTTTATATATTTATTCAACTCCAAAACAAGGGTTTTGTAACCAGCAAAATATTGATGAAAGGGTGAAGCAAAGAATTTTCAAAAAGCCACCTGCTCTAAAATAGTTCAACTTGAAACAATTTAGCAAGTTTGAAAAACACAAAACATTCTAGAACTTAATCTTTTGTGTGAGATCTTCTATCACCATTTTTACTCCTTTTATTGCAAGTCATTAAAAGATGAAAAATCTTTTAGTATTTAGAAATAATCAGCACCTTTTTTAAAATACTTATGAAATGGAAATGTAGTCAACATATTTTCACTATTACACATAAAAATATTTACAATATAATTGACAATGCTGTATTACTGGAACTCTTACAAAAGGTCAAATTAAGGCTTAAGTTTTTTGATTTCATTAAAGACTAGAAAATTTACTTTTAATCAACATATACAACATTTACCATTCTGAAATGGAGGTTTTTTATTTCTGTGTGTTTATATTGCTGTATCTATTTTGTGTAATTAATACTGTACCGGCTGCAGTGCCTACTACATCTCCATATCGATTGCAATAGTTTTGTTGGCCACGTGAGTTTAAGCATTTATTCACGTATGGGTACGTATTTTTCTTAGATACAGCTTTACGTAGAATTATAGCTGGAGTGTTAAGTGTGAAGTCATCAAAGATTGGCAGATGTAAAAAGTCTGTGCCTAATTTATTCCATAGTATAGATTTATACATAGATGGTTTTGGGTCATAGTCAGGACCCCTTGCACTAAATGAAACTTACCGGATGGTGGAGTGTAGACATCTTCATCTATTGGATTTTCATCATCACATGTCTGTTCTCCTTCTTCCTCAGCTCGTGTCCATGTACTATCTTCAGGTATGGTGTCACTTTAAAAAAAGCAGTTATATTTATGAGCTTGGCTCCTTCTGTACATGTATTTATTGAATTAGTAAGAGCAACAGAGGTGACAATACATACAAATAATAAATGTATACGAAGAAGGATAAGGTATGCGTAGGTGTATAATGTCTGAATGAGTAGATATTAACTTGCTCCATGTTCCATAATATCTGGATGTAAATTGGTAGTAGTCAATAGTAGACTTCTCATAATGACCAACAACTAAGCAATGCATTGTAGAAGCTACGATCAAACTATAACATTGTAAAAATAGATATTTAGTGGGATATCGTGCTTATTCAGCTAAATGTATAGCTTTGACCCTTTGACCTTATATAATGAATGCTTAATTTATGAGCAATAAGTGTGTTTCCTGTTACTATGTAGTGAAGACATACATGTACACTCATTAAACTGTCTATTCATGACAACTTCATCATATTAATCAACATATTATATTTAAGTTCATACCACTTCGTGGCTTCACTGGTAGCTTCCACAACCGCTTCAGAACTCACAGTTGTTTCATTTCTTATACTTCTACCAATCACATGTAATTGATATTAATTTATTATGGTGCAAAACTCTAACTCAAAACAAAAATGATTAGTGGTTGATACTGAGTAGAACAATCAGGACAAAATTGAAAGAAAAAATGTCCAGAAGAATCATCGGTAAGTTAAACAGAAGTTTGACCAGTTCTAAAGACACCATGTAAAACAATGATGCCACCTTTTTCCCAACTCTAACTTCAGATGGACAAACACAGTTCTTATTATAGTAAAGATTTAGACTAGCCTAAGTTACTAGCTTAAGTTACTAGCCTAAGCTACTCAAGCCCATAGGGTGAGGATACTAAGCCAACAGCAACTAGTTTATATGCTGTTTCATATTTTGAATGAGTGTGAAGCATAAACAGTAAGAAATGTAAAGCATGGGTGAGCAAAATCTTTCAACAACCTGTTTTGCTACACCTCGAGCGTTCAAATATTTTAATTATGCATTAAACGGACACAGACAGAAATAAACATCCAGCTTAAATTAAAATTTGGGATGGCAAATGTTGTATGTGCTGATTAAAAATAAATTTTCTATACAAAAAGTTTTTATTCCTTGTGCAACCTCAGGCACTTATATGTAAACTAATATTTACTATATGGTTTTATATGTAAACTAATGTTTACATATAAAGATATGCACTTCGAGCAATAAACCTTTTCTCATCTGTGACAACAGGAAATGCTTTTTCCAATATTTACCAATGCTTTCAAATTGTATTTTTCAAATTGTCATTCACAGCCTCATTAACCAAGTTTTAACACAATGGAACCCTTTTATAAATCTATGAAATATTAAAAGAAAACGCTACATTGCTTGATATTTGCTTTTTTACCAATAGAGAAATGATGTTTAGCAAAAGTCAATTGCTATCTTAACACTTCTGGCAGCAAAATAAAATGACTATCATTCATGAAATATGAACTAAAGCCTCATTTGTATTTTTTTTGAAAAACAAGCATTTTTGTTTTCGACATGATCTGGTTTGCTATAAAGTTGCTATATGTTGTTTAAAAAATTCTAATGATATATTGTTAACTTGATAGAACTGCTAACAGCAGAGCAAGCGTCAAAACAAAATGCCCTGTTTTTGAATAAGAAAATGTGGCACTGTAGCACTTGGCATGACAAATCATGCGGCAGTCCGAGGATTATGTACTTACCTTTCAGTGATTTCACTGGTAGCTTCAACAACTGATTCGGAACTTGCAGTTGCTTTTTTTCTACAAGGTGTAATTGAAATGAAGTTGTTATCGTACAAAACCCCAACTCAAAACCCCAACTCAAAACTCTGAACAAAAATTATTAGAGGTTGACAGTGAGTTGAACAATCATGAAATTTAATTGGAGGAAAAAATGTTCAAAAGATCTATTAATAAGTTAAACTGAAGTTTTAGAAGTTTCAAAAATATCATGATAACCAATAGGAACCACGTAGAAAACAGCAGAACAATTACATTAGCCGAGTTGACCGGCAACTTTTCTATACACATGCGCCTTTGCGTGCATGAAATATTGATCAATGTACATATATCCACATGTGCATTGATCCATACATAGATGTTAACATGTGAGCGTGTTTATATGTACATGTGCACATAAATATATGAAAATGTGTTTACATGTACCTATGCACCTCGAGCAATAAATCTTTCCTCATCTTTTATCAGCATAAAAAGCAGTGAAAACTTGCAGTCAACTTGCAATACAGACAATCTGGTAATAAGTATAATGTTATATTTAATAGTTTTTAGGTGACAACTTAAAAATTTAAATTCTTAGAATAGTTCTTTTTAAAAAAATACAGTAAATCATGATATACTGAGGAAATTAACTAGCTGATTCCGCCATGATATCCACGCGTACTCAAATATTACAATAGTACTTTATCCTATAACAAACATTTATTTAATTGACATCAAGGTTGTTCAATGTTCTCAATGCAACGCAAAATCTTTTGCATAATAACTTTCTGTGTGTCGCTTAATAGTTTACCTTTGCAACCATGGCTTCTAGGCAATCATTACTGTAACGTTGTATCTATCTTAGATTGTCTCTGAACAACCAGACTTGAAGAGAATTTATTTGTATATGTCAGTTCATCAAATATATTATTAGAGGCATAAAAACTGAACTAATGGGAGAAAAGACCAAATAAAAACTGACTTGAACCAGACTGTTTATCTACAGATAGAGGGGTAAAGGTTAAAATACAAAACAAATATTGAATATACGCTGTCGCTCCACCACAGTTCTGCTTTAATTATATGCAGTCACTCAACCACAGTTCTGCTTTAATTATATTCTGTCACTCAACCACAGTTCTGCTTTAATTATATGCTGTCGCTCAACCACAGTTCTGCTAAATTCACTTACCGACGCTTCCTTCTCCTTTTCTTCGCAGGAGATGACTCAGTGCTGGTTTGTTGAGATGCTCTAAATATAAAAACAAAAGCCTGCTTGCATTTAGTGGTAATGTTAGAGTCAGACGAGAGCAAACTGTTTACTGTAGACAGTGCTTGACCTCACCAGGATGCTTGAAAGGAAGTGTGCCAAGGTTTGTCAACGGTAAAGGCTTGTTTACTAATAAGTAGCAAGCACTTTGAAGCTACCTAGTAAATGGACTACTGAGCAGAGGTCATACATGAAAAGTATTTGTCATTTATGGTCCCACAAATGCTCATGCACTAGGAGGTCATAGACATACAAATAGTTTTTCCATTGCGATTCTCAAATGCAATCGACTTTGGCATGCCAAATGTTATCATTATATAAAAACAATGACAACGTTGTCACTAAGCGTGTACACAATGCTGAACCAAGTTACACCTGGAGAGAAAACGATACATTTTCTTCATTTCCTATAAGAAATAAAGATTTCTTAGCCTTGGTTTCTAACCATAAATAGTATTGTTCTTTACATTTACTCTGGACAAAAATAAAAGATTAATAACACAAAAATTTAGTAGAATTTATCAAAAAGTATTGCTATTTGCTATTTGCTATTTGCTATTTGCTATTTGCTATTTGCTATCATTTGTAATTGTTTTTGATGTTTGAGCTGATCTGACAACCAGGATGTTTCTAGATTAAAATTGATAAGAATAGTTTGCAGTGAAAACGCTCAGATTCAAGCAAAAGTGTGAGCATGACATTTATAGTTGCGGTTCCGCAAATAAACCTGAAGAATGGAGGGTGAATGCAATAGCTGGTATCAATAACGAGAGACAAAAGTCGCGCAACTAGTGACATCATTGCGGCGCGTATATTTTTCTTCTGAGCATTTTATCTGCGACCAAGTCTTATCGATTTTAATTTTGAACCATATTTGCAGTCAGATCCTTAGGAAGATCAACCACAGTTGCAAATAATAAAAAATACCGATACTTTTTGATAAAATCTACCAATATTTTGTAGAAGCTCATCTTCACAAATAGTTTATTTTTTTGTTCAGGAGTTCTAAGGAAGATTCCGTCCCACACCGCTGCGAACCTGTCTACCAATGTTTACCAATAAAGAACCTTTATGTTTGACTAGCTTGTTGGAATGTATCAATAGGGCACATCTGTCAAATTAACTTACTGTGACAGCTCCTCTTCCCATTTACCTCTTTCCGCTTGATCTTCTCTTGATGATTTTCCTTCTAACCATCTGTTTATTTTACTCTCATATGCTTCTAACTCATTAACATGCCGTTGGAACACTTGGTTTGTTTGAGCAAGTTGATTCAATTTTTGCATTCTAAAATTTGATTATTCAATTTGCTAATTTATACTATTTAAAATTTACTATTTATACTAGTTTAAAATACTAATTCATGACACGCCTCTCTATTATACGCATCTTTCAGCGAAACATCTACACAATTCTTTGTGCTGGAGATGCAAAGGTGTACTATGAACTATGAAACGGAAATAACACATTTGTATTAAAGCTGTTTCTAGCAAATACTTGGAGGACAAATGAAGTGTTGAAACCAGATTCTTAGCTATTAGACATACCAATTTACTGAGTTTCCATGCTTTGAACGGCTTCGATTTGGCCTCTTCCGAAAAATTCACACTCTACCGTTTCAACAATGTGGAGATGCGCTTTATCAACCTTTCCAAGACTTGCGATTTACTTCTCAAAACAGAGCTTGGTAAGGTAAAGTTGCTTTTGGTTCCTAGTCACTTTTTCAATTAACGCTTTGTACGTTTGTTTCATTAACTCAGCCGGCATACCTGATCAAAATTTTCTTTATTATTAATTATAATTATGTCTTTTTATATTAAAAAAAGCAACAGAACTTTTGATATGTTTTCAAGGTCGCAAAAATGGCATTCGCTTTTAGTAAAAAGAACATTTTTATGCTGGAAGAGTTAAGCCTAGGAAGAGGTCAGCACCAGTGCAGTGAGAATCTTTACAATCAGTAAGTCCAGTTATTTAATACACAATATATATATATAATATATACACACTGTAATAAATAAATAAAAAGATAATTAACTCAGCATTGTTATGAGAAACCTATAGCTGGTAGTGTATACCTGTAGTTAGAATATACCCCCTGTGGCAGTGTGACATAATGCACTGCAATTCTTTACTTCTACCGGAGAGAGCTTAACTCGATATTATCATCTGGAATTCATTGGCAGTTAACAAATCTGTAACGACAAATTTGTGGCCTCACTGCAAATGCCTTCGCACAAATTTGGCAAAGCGAAATGGCGTCAAATCCATTCAGATTTTATTGATACTATGATTCAGAGGGAAAAAACTCCGAATATATTTGAAGAATGGAAACCCAGTAAATAGGAAGCTGTAAGACATTCTTAATAGCTTGTTACAGCAAATAGTTGGCTAGCTAATTGAGTTTTTTTTCTCCAAAAGCTGAAGGTACCAATATTGTAGCCAAAGGAAATGTAGCCAAAGGTATGACACACAGTATAGTAGCTAAACGATACATTGACGACTACGTAAACCATAAAGTTTACAGTGAGTTACTTGAAGATAAATTTTTCCAAATTAGTTTCAGAGTTGACAAAACGAAAATGAAAATCTTTTTCTATTTATAACGCCACTGACGGAAAACGTTTACCTGCTTTTTTTTGAACTGTGCATTAGGTTTAGAAAGTCACCTACACAGGTAACACTTAAAAATCTTCTCTTTATTTGTTCACTGTTAGGGCATGCTCTTGGAAGTTTCCTATGTATCCTAGATGCATCTAACAGCGCCCAGAATGGCTCAAAGTACTCCAGCTCTCTACAAAAATATAATGAAACAGAATGCTTTTGGCAAAACTGTACATTTACTTACAGACTTTCTAATTTAGCCAATTGTAAGTGATACTTGGAAGCAGGGTTGCAAAGACTTTCCTGGGACAGTAAATATCCCTGGGAAAATACCGTTTTGACCGTCTGCCCTAAATACCAAGGGATAAACGGGGACAATATCGAAGAATGCTAAACTGAGAGACAGAGCATTGTATTGGTTTCCATCATTGTAGGAAGTATTTCGGCAAATAGCATATCGGGACTCTATGATTTTTACCGATTCAGCACACCAACTTCCAAATTTACATTTTGAGAAGCATGTTGTTAATGGTGTAGGACAAAAACATTCTGCAACGAGAAGACGAAGAACCTCACGTTCCACGTCACGTCAAAAACAGTAAATCAGGAATGCCGTAACCCGGCAGACACTGTATGTCATTTTCTCTTCTAAGTGTGGCAAGAATAAAAGCGATACCTTTGAGATTAACTATGGGACCTTCTTTATTCAAATTAAATTTAAAAACATGCACCAATTTGACGTTTTATGAAATTTCTTGCATAGTGTGAAACAAAAACTTCACATAAATTATTTACGTCAACTGGAATTTGCGTAAAATGAGACTTACATTATAAAAGCGCCCACTGTATTTAGGAACCATACATTTTAGGTTTTTTTACACTCGCCCGCACCCTTCAAGTCGGTGTTAACGATAGGAAAGCTTAAAAATTTATAAGTTGATAAAAATTTAAGATTTCGCTTAATTTTTTTAAGAGAAGTTGTTTTATAATTGAATATAATATTTATAAAATTAAGTCTGTTGCTTAAAACAACAGTTAAAAAGTAAAACAACTGTAGCGTTTTTTAAGATTTCATGATAAGTAAAGGAATGCGTTAATTCACAGATGATGATGAACCCAATGATAAACAGCAGTAAACAATGTTAATATCGTTGGATACACAATTATGAATAAAAACTTTCTACAGCAGCTCTCTTCTGCACGAGTCTAGGAATTTTTACCTACCGTAAGTAAAATAACATAAACATCGATAATGATGGCAAGTCTATTAATGTTGGGAAATAACATGCTATGTGTATAGTCGGCTTTTCATTGAAAGTTTACATCCATCATGATGGTATTGGTCAAGGAGTGCAGGGGGTCTTCACGGTCTTTAGTCGGCTTCTGACACAAGCTTATCTTTAGCAACATGAAGCTTAATCCGGCTTTTATGTCAGAATGGCTTTTTTTCTTTATTTCATACACATGGTATGGTAAGGTCTTCATAATTTGATATGACTCAATAAATTTAAGTTGTAGCTTTGCATTTTTCCCTTTTTCTTTGAGAAATGATTTCAACCAGACTCGGTCTCTAACTTTGAACAGTGGTACAAAGCATTCGACAGCCTTTGCATCTATTTGCCACTCTCTAAGTAATTCCCCTGCCATCTGCACTCGCTCCTGTTAATCAATGACGTACTCACTCTCCACAAACTCCAGGCGATGAACGGAGTGTAATACAATTAGAGATAGTCTCGTTTCTCTGCCCAAAAATAAGAAATTAACTGATTCTCTTATCATTCGATGTGGCGTTGACAAGACAATCCTCATGATTTTTAGGAGTAGTCGCCACTATGTACTCATCCTTAGCCAGCCGGTAACGTTCATAGTGAATTCTCCACAATCCTGTTTAGTCTTTTTACAATCAAGTTACCCTGGAATCGATAGGGAAAGGTCTGTGTTTTATCACGCTACCAGAATTCACAACATGCTTAGAACAGTTCTAATTGGATTTGTGTGGCCTTGTGAGAATGTATGGAATCCGGTATGCCAAAATATGCAAAGACGGGTTCATACACTACTTGAGCAAATGGCGTAGCCTTTCCGTCGGGTATTGGGAAACGATCACTTCATCGAGTAAAATGGTCAGTGAGTACCAAAATTAGTGTTTTTATTTTCAGTGGTAGGCAGTGGTTGGCATATGTTGATGGCAAAAACTTGCTAGGGATGGCTTGTGTACAAATGGTTGTTCATTTTACTGTGCATCTGATTGGCTCTCTTGGCACACTGACAATAGGGTTGTCAGGGTCTTGAGTTGTTAGGGTCCTCGAGTTGCTGGTGTCCAAGGTTTGACCTCATGGGCGTTTGTACTTGGCGAATGGGTTTCTTCTCCTGTTGAGGTACTCAAAAGCAAACAACTCCACTCCAACTTTTACACTCTAGTTCGATGTTTAGAATTTACATTTTTTTCATTTTTGCATCCCCATAGGAGTGCTGCAGAGTGGCGTATTTCTTGACAGTAGATGGTGGTTCAGTGAAAAAACCTGAATCTTTTCGCAAATTTTGGATTTGTTGCCAGGGTTTGAAAAGAGCAAATGGCTCAGGGGAATACAGCCGACTTTGAAACTAAAGGGTTTTGGGCTCATGCACTATGCTTTTCCAAGGTCAGGGGCTCAGAATAAGCTTCCAGAGGTGCTTCGGATACAAGTTCATGTGGTGTATCTGCGGCAATTTGTAGTCGGTTTTTTGGAAAGCTTCAGGTTGATTAACATTTTCCTTACGAAAGTCTGTGCAAGTCATGCGGGTGTGTAAGTAGTAATCCTTGCATACTTGTTGGCTGAGAACATCAACACTTTTAGGAACTCTCTTTTTCTGTACTCGATCAAGAAATTACTATATGGAGCAAAAACTCTCTCCAGTTAGCCAGTTGACCTTGGATGAGGATAAGCTATTCGAAGCAACCAGGCAAGAATTGCATGGTCTGTTTGAACACAAAGCATTGTCCATACAACCGAAGGCTAAAGTGTATTTCCGCCTTGACTATTGCTTGTAACTTTTTGGAGTGATATAATAGTTATATTCCTCTGCAGACATCATCTTGGAGAACTAAACTCTTTTCCCCTCCCCTTTTTGTTGTTGAGACAACACAGCTTCACTGCTAACCACACTGATGTTGTTGTCCAGTAAGAGTGGGCTTGTATAATCTGGGTAACCCAGAATCATTTAAGTGAAAAGTTTATGACAAAGAGTGTCGCAAACATTTAAATGAGGAATATCAATCTGCATTTGAATTTATAAATGCCGATTGATAATCCTCATTTCAGCTGAATGACTTGTTTTTAGAACTCATCTGGGTAAGTGGTCAGGCAGTCACGGGATATTCTTGAATGAATCATCAGTGATAATTACAAGTGCTGAAAAATTAACAGAAATCCTTTTTAACCTCAGAGCAATGCTGGCTCTTAATGGGGCTAATTTTATCTTTGTAAGTCTCTACTCTTTTGCCGCTCACCATGCGTCCCGGATATTTGACTCAGTCTGTGAACAGGCCACATTTTTCAAGCTTAAATTTCAAATAAGCTGCCATTAACCATGAGCAGACCTTTTCAAATCACTCAATGCGGATGTTACAGTCTGAAGCAAATATGATGATATTGTTTAGCTAGATTAATACGGTCTACCAGTGCAGGCCTCCAAAGACTGTTTCCACTACCTTCTTAAATGTAGAAGAAGCAAAGGTCAAGCCAAAAGTTAACACCTCTCATTCGTCAAAGCAGACTTGTCTTTGGCAGCCTTGTCCAGCTCAATATTCCAGTAGCTACTAGGAAGGCCCAGGGTACTGGAGATAGTTCTACATCCAAAGATAGTTGATAGTTGTGTGTCAAAGATGTCATTCTTGGCAATAGGTAAGTTTCTTCCGAGATCACTTTGTTGGGTTTTTTATAGTCTACACGAAAGTTCTAGCTACTGTCCTACTTTTGGATTAGCACCGTTGGCAAGGTCTATGTTTCCTTTTTTTTATATTGAGGACCAGCTACTTGAGCTCCTTCCCATGTCCATCGATTTTCCCTTTTTGTTCCGGCACATGTATGTATAGGCGCTATTTGATGGGTTGTGCCCTTTGACTAATGATTTAGGCTATAGGTATATTCATCCGGCATAAGTCAAACTTTGTGGTGATGAACGCATTTTGGTGGCGTGCCAGCATCTGCCAGGCATTGTACTAGTCTTTCTTTTTTAACCCGCTTTCTTGAAACCATTTGTAAAGGGTGAATAACTTTTGATTAGTTTCTATGAGTGCGACCAGTTCGATTTTGTTTTGGATTTTTTCGCATGTTGCGATAGTTTTACCAGCTGGTATTTTGATGACATTGGTTGTTCAATTACATACTGAAGGCGTCCATTTTGTGGAAATTTATAGACGAGGCTACAAGTGTTGTGAGTCAGCGTTTTTTGTTTTGATAAGGGCTAGTTGTCTGTTCCAACCTTGGTTCAGGCATTCCACAAACATTATTGCTGAGAACGGGGCTAATTTGTTTCTGCCTACTGTTTGGACCTCAATCTATAGCAAACTCGCAAGCTGTTCACACCGTTTTATCATATCACCGTTTATGTACAGCCAGACTTTCTGGAAGTTGATGCGACACCTTTTATCATTGAAGATGTCTATGCCTAGTAGAAAATCTTTCAAATTGCCAATGAAGAACTGGTAGCAAAGATTGTTGGCGTAGTTTGATGGTCACACATGTTTCTCCTTTTAAAGGTTGACTTGCAACAAAATTCACATTACAGTTATTTGGTATCAAAAGTTTCACCATGTCTTACTCTGTTGTGTTGTAGGTGCAAAATATGTGGAACTATGATTACAAGCTTTTAAAAGCTAAAAAACGAACAGTTAATCACGGCTGTCTCGAAAACGCTGTAGATTGGAATCCCTTTCCAAAACAGCTCAAATGAGACATAGCTGAACACAAGGGCTTATGTTTACCTTTTCATGCAGCCTCATTCGTCGAAATATTTTTGACGTGTCTGTAATCTGTAAAGTTTTGAAGTGCTTCATACAAGAATAATTTAGTCAGATGTTCATTTCTGCCATTTTCACAGTGATCACCTTTACTCCCGTGTTGTAGTTCCATTTCAATAAGTCCAAAGTTGGTTTTTGACCATCATAATTAATTTCAAGGTGTTGAAAAAACAGTTTTCTACCATCTGAAACATTTTCCCCATTGTAAACTTCAAAAACAAATTTAATTCGCTTCTGTACTAGAAAAACCAGTCTTTAGTCAATTTTCATTATCTTGCACAATAAATAATAAGAGATCAGACGTGTATAATCCATATTAACTTGTTTTATAAAATACTCCGCCATAGAAAAACTAGGCTAGAGAATACATTGCCATATCTGCTGTACTTGTGCCTAACATCGTTTCCTAATAATTTCACATAACACAGAAAATAAATGCACTGTATTGTTGTATTGAGATATTAGCAAAAACATATGCAGAGCAAGCGAGCAACGCCTAAACCGGAGAAGATACATGCAATACTGCAACCAACAAAACCCCTGGTGCATCGTAATACATCAGGAGAAAAGAAATTTTAAAAACCAGAACAAACAGAAGTATCCAGTGAAAAAAATTCATCTGAGATGTGTCAATTAGCCTGTAAAAAACCACCAAGAGAAATTAAAGGCAATGATACGTACTCAGCTCTACCAACTTCTACCAGATATGAACAAAGTAACAGAAGTGATTCATCATTTATAAACAATGAATTATCATGATGTGTTACAGACAAATCCACTTCAATACCAACTCTCCCCAACTTAGCAAACAAGACATGATCACATAAACAGTGTGTCACGTGCTAACAGAAAAATCTATAGATGTGAACAGCTCCAATGATTCAACCTCTTCTTCATCTGCTTAGCCTTTTTTTCTTTCGTCTGCGGAAACTGTTTCTCTTTTCTTCTAAGGCACATTTTATTTCAATTGTTGTGCATTTCTATGAACCGCCAAGATTTTCGTTTGACTTTCAAGATTAGTAAATTTAGGGAACCAAGTGAAAAAACTATAGATGACCATTTGTGTAAGGGCGTATCTCATATCCCCGCATTTCAGCATATCTCGAATATAAGCCGACCTTAGAAAAACAGCGCTGAAATCAGGGCAGTTTTTCTAATATAAATTTTATAATTTTATAATAATAATTCTTATAAATTTATAAAAACATGTATGTACAAGCTGACTCTATAAACCGTAACACGTTGTACATACCTATTAGGGCAAAAAATTGCAGAAATGGAAAGACTTCTGTAGCCTTAGTGTAAAAAGTTTCTGATTAGTGAGTAGTTGTATAATTAGCCTATCATGCTTCTGTTTAACCAAAATAAAACAATCATCTGTTTCCGTTTAGCCAATGGAAAACATGTTTGCATCACTCGCTGAGTTTAGCTTCGCTTTGCAAAAACACCTTTTTATAGCTTTTTCTGTTTCATGATAATCAGAAGCATTACAGTTATGTTGGTTTCACAAATTGTAGATAAATGGACTTTAAAATGATTATCTATAGGACAATAGCAGCAGTGACAGTGAGTATTTATTTTTAACAGTAATAATTATGCAGTAAGCAACAAAGCTATTATAATAGTAGTGGCAACTATTATAACAGTAGTGACCCAGAAAGTGCTCAACTTGTCAACAATGGTAGTATGAAGAAAAGAAAAAGGTGTCCAAATGGACTCTGCAACATATTTGTGGCATTATTATGGCATCAGCTGATGTGACATTTAATATTACTTAATTTGATCAAATGTTATGACAACATAATTTTATGCTCCAATGTCAAATTTTCCATTTTACCAAATATTCGGTTTTCTCTGTAAATAAATTTATTTGATAGTGAAAAAGCGAATGATAGATTAATCATTATTGAACAAGCATTGTGAGACATTAGTTTTTTTAATGTAAAAATTAGACATTTTTAGGTAAAATACCTCTAACTGCATGTATTTTGTTAACTAGAAATTCTAAAATGCTAGCAATCATGTGTATATGGCTCACCAACCATGACTGTTACTGCAGTTATAAAACAAAAATTGCTTCGGGCGTGGGTGTGCACGCGCTGACCATGATAACAAACTCTGGACAGAGAAAATCAACTTAAGCCGGTTCCGTTGCATTGCTTTTTCAATGAATTTTCACATGTGGCTTTTCTTCAAGTGCAAGCTATCTCTACTGTACAAAACAACATGTCAGTAAAAAGCTATCAGCTGCATGCTTAGCTTGATTCAAATAGTAATTGTTAAAATTGAGTTAACAATGTCAATTCATCTGCTTTCAATCAGAGATACATGCGCATAAGCCAGACCCTTAAGTTGGCGAAGGAAGTTTTGCATTCTAGAATTGTTTATATTTGGTGGCAACTTTCATTGGCTATTTTTAACGTTCCAGCATTAATATTTTGTTGTAGAATTTTATTAGTTGTGTTTTTTAATTGTTAGACTTTCAGAAATAAAAAGTTGTCTTTACTAATAAATATCAGTAATGCTTATAATACCGTACTTTTCAGGCTATAAGCCGCACCCCTATATAAGCCGCACCCCTATATAAACCGCATCTGCTTTATTTCAAAAAAATGATAATAAAACAATACATATGCTGCACCTTTGTATAGGCTGCAGATGTCAGGATGGTGCTTTTTGACGCGGCCGCAATTTTTCTTGTTTAAAACGTATTAATGTATTAATCGACGCTTTTTAACCTAGTGCCTAACGGGACAGTACCATTAGGCATTGTTTCGTATTTTCTTTCACCGCTAAAGGCGCACTAACCGGAGGTTCTAGTTAATGCGCCCTAGAGATGAAAGAAAAAGCCACAGATTAGCTGCACCTTTATACAAGCTGCATGGCTCAAATCATCAGAAAAAGTAGCGGCTAATAGTCCAAAAAGTACGGTAGCTGAACACGGCACGAGTGTCTAAGACAGTAATTATCAAATTAGTTTACACGACTGTTATATATCCATACTGCAACACGTTTAGGAATAAAGAGCCACAGGCTAAATAGACTACTAGAGGTTATAGTTACTGAGGCTAATAGATACAGCTTAGATATCTAGGAGACGCCTGACCCTCCTCCCCATCGATGTATAGTGACTGGAGACGAGGTCGATTTTCTCTCGTGATCTTGTGTTCACGGTGAGTGGTAAATTGCTCCTTTGAGCAATATAACTTAATTAAAATGACACAAACTAAATATAGTCAAACAGAATAAGATAATAAAACTAGAAATTCTCCTGTCATACAGCCCACGACAAAAGTGATATTGGAAAAAAGAAAGGGTACTGATGGTTGAGAAATGCAATATTAGCAGTCAAATGGCACTGCAGCACAATAGGATAACTGCAATCGTAGCTGTAATGTACTGGGTGTGGGTGTTATTATATACAACAAACAGCAATAATGAAAGGAAAAGATTATATGTTTATATTTTTCCCCCTGCAATAGGAGAAATGCATTGTTGGCCAATATTAGAAGTAAGATGCACTGATATTACTAGAATAACCAATATTATTAATATAGTAATAATAGAAAACCAATGCACAATTTTGTTTACATTTCAAAACGTCATAGCTAACAATATCAAGGAATTGTGATATTTATATGGACTTTCAGAAAATCTATTTAACAAAACTATTTACAAAAAATAATAGCCGTAACATATTACCCATCATCGATGTTGTTAGTGTGATTATTACACTTCAATAGTCATCCAAACTTATAATTAAATATTGTAATAATCTCATAAGAACCGTTAGAAAAAAATATCATCTTCATTTCTTTTACTTTTACTGCTTTGGACATCAGTTAGAACACCAAAGTACTCAAAAGTTTCCAAAATACCAGTTACTTTGAAATCAGCAAAAAAGAAACAATTTCTGTACTTCTACGTTAATTACAGAAAACTTCGGCAACTTGACATTGCTATAGACTGGTGAAATGTGCACATTATTTTTTCGTGAAATACGCACGATTTAATGGTTCTATTCTCTGTCGCTCGGCGTTTCGTTTGCCAGTCTTAACTTTCATTAAACCAAGCTTTTCATGCATTTTGTGACAATTTTCGGCCAAATTAATCTGTCTATTTGTGTATAATCCGTTCAGATGGGTAAGTTTTAAGAATATGCGACACTTTTCAAAGACTTGGTAATATATTTAAATAGGTTTATATGTGTTTTGTATCGTTATTATACTTCAACGGCTCTACAAAAAAATGGTTAAATTTGTTGATGAGATTTCGATGAAAGGGTTGCGATGTTGTTGATGAATAATTTTCGTAAGTTGTATGCACATACATTTATCATAAAAACTCTCAAACTTCGCTCCGCTCGTTCGGTCGTGAGACAAATTCAACACTGTAGTATGTGTGGATAACATAATTCTTTTCAAATCGAACATAAAAGTATTGCTCTAAAAATGATTAATATTATGTACTAATACGCTACAAACAGGAACATTATACTGTCACTATTTGGAAAACCATAAAAATACATCTGTTTATAAAAGTTAAAAGATTAAAGTAATAAAAGGGTCAATTACAATCACGGCGGTTGCGTTGATTTTGTATCTAAACATTAACATTGCAATGCTATACCAAAGCACCATGTGGTTTGGTGGTATTAAAAGATCACCAACTCGCTCAACGAACAACAGCTCTTCTTAACAAAGTAAGAGATGATTATTATTGGTATGCTTATTGCCGCAGTTAGCGCTTTGACATGAACCATAATATAAGTTTAATTAGTTATTCCTTTGACCACTGGTTTATAGCAGTACCAGTTTATCTTGGACAGCTGGCAGATTTTTCTATAGATGCACTTCAAATGTGGTTTTACTTGTCTCTGCTGGTTTAGCCTTATAACACAGGTTATAGAATTTGTTTTGTTTGCCATAAATACATGACATATATTAATAGGAACTCATGCTAGCGCAAGAGCCAATCAATTGAACTTCTCGCTTGTCTGTGTTTTCTTTTGCTGAGCGCTCTAGAGCTAGGCTACTTAGTTTTCACTAACAACCCCGAATGTATACTTGCATTCGCACATAGGAATATTGCAACTACCAGTCATTCTAGAACTGAAGACAACGTAAGCATAGATATTTACGTGTTTATTGGACTCTTGTTCCTTCTTTAGTCTATAAGTGATGCATTTTTGCTGCGATTACTAAATTTTACGGTCATTTGAATTCATTGAACCTTTTTTTAAAGAATGTATAATCAGGAAAAACGCCATTGCACTCATCCAAAGTAGAATGCTTACGTGCCACATATTCCGAAAAACATTTTCCCCTTTTTGTCCGGACTTCACAAAATTGAAGACAACACATTTGATTTGATACCCATCTGAGTAATTTTATTAAAAACTATAAATATCCATTTTTATAGCTTTTAGTGTTAAACTATTAGCTTTCATAGTCTGTATTGTTAGTTTTTTGAAAGAAATTGAAGATTTTATGATGAAGGATTTTATTTTGCTTCTCAATAGCGCGAATGCCAGAAACGGAAGAAGGGACTAAACACAAAAGGGTGTTTGTAGCAATTAACACATAGACATGAATATTTCTATAAACATTTATAATATATGTAACACACAAAGTGACATATTCCAATGTTTATTAGCTACAGTTTTATGAAAGAATAGAATGGAATTTAGTTGCGGGCTAAGCAAATACAAATAAGTGTGCACAAAACTCCAAAATATATCGACATTTAGGGATTCTGAAAAATCGTAACTTTTTTTGGCCTTTTGTTGCCACAATTTCTACACACTCACAGTGAGGTCTCAGTAGGAAAGTGTTTAACCTATGGCCATATACGGAGTTCGCGTGCGTCTATGTCAGTCTGCAGACAAGTATACCAAGTCAAGGATGCAAGAAATATCAAGACACTAATTTTCATGAGGGATGCTTTATGGTTATCGTGTCTTGATAGAGTAAATTCATTTTTTGTTTGCTCAAATAATAACTATAAAGTGTTTTTTTAATTGTTCTTTGCACATGTATTCGGTTTTATAATAGTTTGAGGGTCAAAATTGAGTACTTCTGAAAGTCACAAAATATTCAATGTATTAATTATCAAGGCCAATTGATTTTCATAAAGGATGCCTCATGGTAATGACACCCAATATATTTTGATAGGGCCAATTCCTTTTTGGGCACATACTTATTTTTACAATTGTTTTCTTAAAACACGTCTTAAACATGAAGTAAGCCTCAGAGGTATCCACAGTTTTAGGGCTAAACATGTAGTAAGCCTTAGAAGTAACCACAGTTTTAAGGCTAAACATCTAGTAAGCCTTAGAAGTATCCACAGTTTTAGGGCTAAACATGTAGTAAGCCTTAGAGGTATCCACAGTTTTAGGGCTAAACATGTAGTAAGCCTTAGAGGTATCCACAGTTTTAGGGCTAAACATGTAGTAAGCCTTAGAAGTATCTACAGTTTTAGGGCTAAACATGTAGTAAGCCTTAGAGGTATCCACAGTTTTAGGGCTAAACATGTAGTAGGCCTTAGAGGTATGCCCAGTTTTAGGGCTAAAGTTAGAATACTCACTCAGAATCGCAAATGAAGTAGTTCTCAAGAAATCTTTTCAGTTCTGTGAAACTGCGTAGCATCTCTATGTCAGCCCATTGGAGGCCTTGTTTCTGAAGATGACGCACTCTAGCTTCCATTGGTACCATATGAAGCATGTTTATTGTGCCAAATTGGATTTTATGATCCCTACAGATAGCAAAGTTTATTTAGTTGTAAGTATAGTTTCACTTTCATTAGAAATACAAAAAGTACAATAGAAAGGCTGAGGTTTATACGTTGTATGACTTTGGTAATAACTTGCCAACATAACTCATTGTGCACATAAAAGCAAAAATTTCACTCTGCTTTATTCTCTTTGAAGACTGCTTTATTTGCAAAGTAAAAGCAAGCTTCTAAAATTTTCCTTTTTTTGTTATGGTTTCAAATGTGTGACACAAAATTTTGCATTGCATTGAAGTTAACTTAATTTGTTTCTAGTTATTATTCCTTACTTTTCAACAGATCTAACACATGCAGCACACTCACTATTCTTGAAATTAAATACTAAGAACTGACCACTTATCGGTTTAAGACTGGCAGCATGCTAAAGCTACTGGAAGCAACTATGGCTAGCATACAGCTAGTCCTATACAAAGGCTGGATTTCAACGCTGTGATGAGAAATTTTTGGTTTGTCAACCATATTTGCGGTAGAGTTGATATCTGTAATCAATTCTACCACAAATATGGTTCATCAACCATATTTGTGGTAGAGTTGATATCTGATATCAACTCTACCACAAATATGGTTTATCAACCATATCTGTGGTAGAGTTGATATCTGTAATCAACTCTACCACAAATATGATTGATCAACCATATTTGTGGTAGAATTGATTACAGATATCAACTCTACCACAGATATGGTTGATAAACCATATTTGTGGTAGAGTTGATATCAGATATCAACTCTACCACAAATATGGTTGATGAACCATATTTGTGGTAGAGTTGATATCTGTAATCAATTCTACCACAAATATGGTTCATCAACCATATTTGTGGTAGAGTTGATATCTGTAACCAACTCTATCACAAATATTGCTCATCAACCATATTTGTGGTAGATTTGATATCTGTAATTAACTCCAGCCAACCTTATGATGTGAAGTTTGAAGCAACATGTAATCAGACTGTGACGTAAACAAACTGAAATTTTGGTATCTGGTAGAAAAATACTTCAGCTCAAAACCTGAGTTTTATAGCTTCCTGCCGTTGCCTTGGTATATTCTATGGCGTAAAAAGCTGTTTGCTAGTATAAAGAACATAGCGGAAGCAGACAGCAGTCATCGTAGCTCTTTATCGAATGTTTCCAAAACTAACGTCTATGTCTTACTCTGCCAGCAAAATTGTTCCCTTTTCTGTCTGGTATATTCTGCTTTGATAAACTATTTACAGTTCACTTTGTTTACTGCCAGAAAAGGTCAAAAGGTCAAAATACTTTCATCTAAAAGGTCTAAAACCATTTGTTTTATCTGATGGATGGAAACGGGCCAAATCCGCAAGTCAAGTGAGTTGTGTTACTCGTAAATCTTTTACCGAAATTCTTATGCTTGCAAAGATGAAAACGGCTTTTGTGAATGACGCGCAAGCAAATATCATTAAATTTTTTTTCAAATTAAGTGTTTTCTACACTCCCATCATTGTTATTTCAATTTCACACAGCTCCATGTGCTTTATTCAACTCACAAGATAAATTGGTAACCAGTACTTGTGTGTAAACAATGCTGCTACTTCATTCAGCGAAAAAGAAACATTGGTGGTATTGTCTTTGATAGAACGACATAATTTGCAATGGCGCATTGATGAAACTATCCAAAAGAACTCAACTACTTTTAGAAGCTTAGCAGACTGGCTCGGTGGCAACAGAAGCTACAAGAAGCTGCGAATCAAATAGAAATTGCTGGAGAAACGATACTTGGAGGGAAAAAAGAGAGTGGTCCAAATCAGGTATGTTATGTGACCAAATATTTAAATGAACTACAAAAACTAACACTAGGTGCATATTGGGCATGTTAAATTTAAACAATCAGAATAAATTATTAATGTTTATAGGTTTAAATGTGTGATTGTTTTAATCTCTCTTTACATATTAATGTTTATAGGTTTAAATGTGTGATTGTTTTAATCTCTCTTTACATATTAATGTTTATAGGTTTAAATGTGTGATTGTTTTAATCTCTCTTTACATATTAATGTTTATAGGTTTAAATGTGTGATTGTTTTAATCTCTCTTTACATATTAATGTTTATAGGTTTAAATGTGTGATTGTTTTAATCTCTCTTTACATATTATTGATCTAAAACAATTAGAATAAATTATTAATGTTTATAGGTTTAAATGTGTGATTGTTTTAATCTCTCTTTACATATTAATGATCTAAAACAATTAGAATAAATTATTAATGTTTATAGGTTTAAATGTGTGATTGTTTTAATCTCTCTTTACATATTAATGATCTAAAACAATCAGAATAAATTATTAATGTTTATAGGTTTAAATGTGTGATTGTTTTAATCTCTCTTTACATATTAATGATCTAAAACAATCAGAATAAATTATTAATGTTTATAGGTTTAAATGTGTGATTGTTTTAATCTCTCTTTACATATTAATGATCTAAAACAATCAGAATAAATTATTAATGTTTATAGGTTTAAATGTGTGATTGTTTTAATCTCTCTTTACATATTAATGATCTAAAACAATCAGAATAAATTATTAATGTTTATAGGTTTAAATGTGTGATTGTTTTAATCTCTCTTTACATATTAATGATCTAAAACAATCAGAATAAATTATTAATGTTTATAAGTTTAAATGTGTGATTGTTTTAATCTCTCTTTACATATTAATGATCTAAAACAATTAGAATAAATTATTAATGTTTATAAGTTTAAATGTGTGATTGTTTTAATCTCTCTTTACATATTAATGATCTAAAACAATCAGAATAAATTATTAATGTTTATAAGTTTAAATGTGTGATTGTTTTAATCTCTCTTTACATATTAATGATCTAAAACAATTAGAATAAATTATTAATGTTTATAAGTTTAAATGTGTGATTGTTTTAATCTCTCTTTACATATTAATGATCTAAAACAATTAGAATAAATTATTAATGTTTATAAGTTTAAATGTGTGATTGTTTTAATCTCTCTTTACATATTAATGATCTAAAACAATTAGAATAAATTATTAATGTTTATAGGTTTAAATGTGTGATTGTTTTAATCTCTTTTTACATATTAATGATCTAAAACAATTAGAATTCAACACAAATGCTGAAATCTCATAATGCGCGGAATAGGAATGTTTGAAGTAGCAGAATACCTAAGGATTATATGGCTATAAATTTGCTTGTTATCTTGTCATTCTATGGAAGTATGGTAGATTTGTTCAGCCATTGCCCGAATGCCATCAATGCAAATCAATAGCTTGCAGCACTCATCACAGATGAATTTGAGAGATCTGAAGGTATGTATGTAGTATATATAAAGGTTTGTAGAAAACCCACGAGTTTTATGGTACTGCTCAGACTCCTTAAAAATTCCTTTTAAATCAAAAAAGAAACTTTGTCATAGCAAGGCTATGCTATGAGTTCAACTATATGTTCTTACTTGAAATATATCAAGAAACATCTGGCCTTTGTTTTATTCTATAGGTGGGTAAGGACAGACTTCCTTTTCAACGGGCTCTATGTTATTTATTAGTACACTGAAAAGCTATACTCTTGGAAAAGAAGTACCTTTACTTCCGATGGCATTTATGAAAGATTAGGAGAATGATTGATAGAAGCAATGAACGGATAGTGAGCGGCTTATCATTTATTCCAATAGATGTAGCATCATCAACACTTTTCACTGAAGTAGCTATCAACATTCACCTGTTTACTAACAAGAAACTGTATATATAACAAGGCTTTCCATGCTCTGCCAACTTCTGTTTGCTCGGCTCCTCATACATTGTTTGCATCATCAGAGTTACCGTTGTCTTGGGAAAACCAACTCAGTGGCAGGCTAGTCTATTTAGTTGCCAGCTCGTGAGCGGGTCAGGTTTTTATCTGCCGGCTTGATAGCCTGCTTGGCCCTACTGGAACGTGTTTAGGCGGCCAGTCAAAAAATGGCTCGGTCTACTTTTGTCTCGGTCTGGCAGAGTCTCTTCAACCCTTATCAGCTGGAAAAGGCTGAGTCATCCTCTTGGCCTTAGCACGGTTAGTTGTAGTGACTTTTTTGGCCTTGAGCCTGGCTGCTTTCTGCCATGACATATTCTCCTTTACAATCACCTACTTACCTACCTTTGCAATAACCCTCTCAATCGACCTCAGCAGCATTTTCCAAATTAAGATTGATTTGATGATTTATTGGATTAGTTTCCTAATGATAGTTGCAAAATATTAATTCCTGTGGCTGTGAGCAAATGAAGGGTCAACGCGAATACTACTGAATGGGATGTATCTAGTTGTTTAAAGAATTCTCTTTTTTCAGTGGAATTGGTGTTCTCACACACTCAATTGCTGGTGGCATGTCTCACACACTCAATTGCTGGTGGCATGTCTCACACACTCAATTGCTGGTGGCATGTCTCACACACTCAATTGCTGGTGGCATGTCTCACACACTCAATTGCTGGTGGCATGTCTCACACACTCAATTGCTGGTGGCATGTCTCACACACTCAATTGCTGGTGGCATGTCTCACACACTCAATTGCTGGTGGCATGTCTCACACACTCAATTGCTGGTGGCATGTCTCACACACTCAATTGCTGGTGGCATGTCTCACACACTCAATTGCTGGTGGCATGTCTCACACACTCAATTGCTGGTGGCATGTGTCACACACTCAATTGCTGGTGGCATGTCTCACACACTCAATTGCTGGTGGCATGTCTCACACACTCAATTGCTGGTGGCATGTCTCACACACTCAATTGCTGGTGGCATGTCTCACACACTCAATTGCTGGTGGCATGTCTCACACACTCAATTGCTGGTGGCATGTCTCACACACTCAATTGCTGGTGGCATGTGTCACACACTCAATTGCTGGTGGCATGTCTCACACACTCAATTGCTGGTGGCATGTCTCACACACTCAATTGCTGGTGGCATGTCTCACACACTCAATTGCTGGTGGCATGTCTCACACACTCAATTGCTGGTGGCATGTGTCACACACTCAATTGCTGGTGGCATGTCTCACACACTCAATTGCTGGTGGCATGTCTCACACACTCAATTGCTGGTGGCATGTCTCACACACTCAATTGCTGGTGGCATGTCTCACACACTCAATTGCTGGTGGCATGTCTCACACACTCAATTGCTGGTGGCATGTCTCACACACTCAATTGCTGGTGGCATGTCTTGCACCTCATCAGAGTGTTGCTGCCATTTCCTGAAGAAGTCTGAAGCTTTTAATCGATTTATCATATTGGCTTTTTAAAAGCACGTTTTCGTACCAAGAATTGGTACTCTGCAACATACAAAATGCTTGATACTGTATAAATGTGCAGTATTACGATA
Organism: Watersipora subatra; assembly: GCF_963576615.1. NCBI lineage: Eukaryota > Metazoa > Bryozoa > Gymnolaemata > Cheilostomatida > Watersiporidae > Watersipora > Watersipora subatra. Next base: position 1,097,491 of record NC_088710.1, on the reverse strand, counting down.
GATTCCCATTTAATGAAGCACTTTTTACCCTGCTAGCTGGAAAATAATTTTTGTTATACTTGCAAACTGAATGCTTATCCATTCTTATGGAGTGTTCATTTTTCTTCTTTTTTGCAGCCTTCTATAACTGATTTGTCCGCCATATTTGGGTGTGTCGAAATAGTGTGCTGCTGAGCTGGACAGGAGTGCGCCGCTATTGTCCTTTGACGTAGAACTCATTTTTTTAACAAAGTGCCTGTGTTAATTTGCGACATGCAAATGTCTGTAAAATTGCTTATCGCATGGTAACTAAACGTGCGCACTATTATAAATTGTGTTATATGGAAAATGTGTGAAACAGTGTTCCTTAAGATAATCCAGAATGTATGCGCGTGGTCTACAGGGAGGTGGCTGCCGTATACACATGGCGTTATTCATGCGGCTTGTCGATTTGGTCGAAGCTTTGCCTACATGTAAGAAATGACCCATGCTGAAGTCACCTTTGAAGGGTGGTCCATAAATAGTTCACCCATTTAGATGCGTAACATAATGCAGAAAGACAATATTTGTGTCTACAATTTGCTATTCTACTAAAGTCTAAGGCCTAAGCAGTAGCTTTAGCTGACTATAAAGATGTTTATACATAGCTGTCTGTTTCAGCAGCTGGATGTTCTCTTAGTAATATTTGCTGCTGTAAAATTCAAATCTTCAGACACATCTGCATTATATTGCATTACAATGCATTACATCTACACTATATAACACATCTGCTTTACATGGCAACGTTCCAGATATTTTTAAAGATGTAGTTGCAATTACAGGGCAACAGCTTTTAGATGATATTTATCTAAGTGTGTGCCAACACCGTTCACAGTCATAGTAAGACCAAGGTTGTTTATAAACCCTTTGGCTCAAGCGCCGTTGTATGAATGTATCGGTGTTACAGAGGTTAAATGTTTTCACTGTCTGCCTTTCACAGCCCATGTGTGATAGAAAGGTAATAACTGCAATTCCATTAGCCTTTCCATATTTTCAAGAAACATGACGCTCATTAGTTTGATATATAGTACTTTATTGGCAATAATTTCATTTCAAAAATATACCGTAAATGTTTTTTTTTTAAATTAAGCCATTCAACAATAGTAAAACAAAAACAACAAAAAAGGAAAAAAAGCAACAGTTAGCCATTAAAATTGAATAAATAGTCTGACAAGTAGTGTTTAAAATGCCTTTCTCTGCTAAGAGAACGGATGTTAGATGGAAGATTGTTAAACCAGCTGGCAATTATATTTTCAAAGTGATTGTTAGTAATTGTATGCAATTTGTTCCTATTGCGTAAGTTGAAATGAGTTGAGAACCTGTAATTGTCATGTAAAAAATGAAAACACAAACCATGAAAAATCTTGAAACCTTGAATTGAAGTAAAATAAAGATTTATCATGGGCAGAGTAAGAAGATGCAAAGAATCATCCGTTGGAATAATATATGCAGGAATAATATATGCAGGAATAATATATGCAGGAATAATATATGCAGGAATAATATATGCAGGAATAATATATGCAGGAATAATATATGCAGGAATAATATATGCAGGAATAATATATGCAGGAATAATATATGCAGGAATAATATATGCAGGAATAATATATGCAGGAATAATATATGCAGGAATAATATATGCAGGAATAATATATGCAGGAATAATATATGCAGGAATAATATATGCAGGAATAATATATGCAGGAATAATATATGCAGGAATAATATATGCAGGAATAATATATGCAGGAATAATATATTCAGGAATAATATATGCAAGAATAATATATGCAGAAATAATATATGCAGGAATAATATATGCAGGAATAATATATTCAGAAATAATATATGCAGGAATAATATATGCAGGAATAATATATGCAGGAATAATATATGCAGGAATAATATATGCAGGAATAATATATTCAGGATTAATATATGCAGGAATAATATATGCAGGAATAATATTTGCAGGAATAATATATTCAGGAATAATATATGCAGGAATAATATATGCAGGAATAATATATGCAGGAATAATATATTTAGGAATAATATATGCAGGAATAATATATGCAGGAATAATATATTCAGGAATAATATATGCAGGAATAATATATGCAGGAATAATATATGCAGGAATAATATATGCAGGAATAATATATGCAGGAATAATATATGCAGGAATAATATATGCAGGAATAATATAATATACATATAATAATATAATATATAAAGAATATAATTTGCAATGAGTCAAAAGGCTCTTTTTTGCAGCAAAAATAAATCTTTTGAATATCTTATATATATATATATATATATATATATATATATATATATATATATATATATATATATATATATATATATATATATATATATAAGATATTCAAAAGAATATCTTATATATATATATATATATATATATATATATCCTATATATATATATATCTTGGATTATAATAATTGTGAATACCATAAATAATATGGCAAAATATAAACTGATAATAAAATGCAATAGCAGATTTTGAGTTCATGTATGGCCTGCAAAACTGGAGCGGAGTCAATGACTTCGTGACCTTACTACAAATAGTGGTGACATAATTATTCCAAGAGAGTCGATCTGTCAAAACAAGTCATAACAATTATGTATCATGTCTAAAAGTATTTACCCTACAGGATGAATTTATTCGCGGAGTTATATTTCGCGAAAATTGCCACTTCATGCATGTTCGTGGATTAATTTATTCGCGGCTGAAAACTGTCACTCTCTATGAAGAGTTAACTCTATTATGTCTACCAATAGAGTTAACCCTACGCATGGGGGCATTGCGTGTTTCGTTTTCTATTTCACTTACAACTACGGGCGGATCGTGCTAAGCTATAATTTTTTTGCTGCGTTCAGAGGTTTTTACGAATATTCATAGATTTGGAGGCCTTTGATGAGCCAACAATTTGTGGTAAGTAATAAGTTTTTTCAAAACCATTTACTAAATTAGTTGAATTTTACTTTGGTTCTTCGGTAAAAGGCAATATTTATTTTTTCTATTCCTACCGCTTCATTATTTTTTTTAGTGTGAGAGAGAGATTTTTCATCATACACGCAAGCACAATGACTGCAAGGATGGTATATGTCATTCTTAGAAGATCACTAATCATTCAGGGAGGTCTGAAAATTGAGGACCGCAGCTACTTACGAGGAGAATACTGTATCTGTTTTTAAAAAAGGAACAAAAACACCCTTACGAGCACAAATCTTGGGCCAACCGGCTGAACTTTGCAATAGTAAGCCATGAGGAGAGTTCTGATGATAACATCCTTACCAGCCATGTAGTAATTGCCTTTAACATCTACCCAGGACAGTGACAACGATATAGAGCTGCTATTACCAAAATAACTAGTCAGAGAGCACTATTACATGCTACTATTCACTTATCATGAGTATCAGTTTAATTTTATTGCTAGATAACCGCCAAATAGACTGATATGTTTATATTTACTCCATTCATCGTTTGTAAAATGTTATTTGTATTTGAAATATTTTATTTGTACACTCAAGTTTGTAATAAATCATAATATATCTCTACATGAAATAAAATATATAATATAATCATGTTTGCTGCAGCGATATCAAGGAGTTGTTGTTGATGAACGGGTCTGGGTTGACTGGTTGCTTCTCTGCCAATATTCCTGCCTTGATGAATATTACTACTTGTCTCTAGTTTTTGTAATCGGAGTAGGTTGTTTCATTTTCAATCTGCAGTAAACACAAAAAAGAACAAATATTAATAAGTGTTACGGAAGTACAAAAACAATAGCTGAAGTATTTAATGAAAGCGATCAGTTTTTAAACAAAAGAATTAACTAATGCAGTTAATCATGGAAAAACGTATCTGCACTACAAAATCAAATATACATACCATAATGTCCAGATCAGAATCATAATCGTCCTCAACTTCGATATTAGAAATTGATGGAGTTGATTTCAATGTAAAAAGACTAGGAGAGATTTTTTTGCAACGACGAAGCCATGCCGAATAACTTGTGAAAACCTTGAATAATTTTGTAAAGTTTGATGCAATGGCAATAAAACTCGAAGCCTGGCGATGATTTTAAAAAGGTTTTGGAACTCGGCTACGAAGCTTAAGCCTAAAAGTCAAGTTGTTTCGAAGGTTCTCATTAGTATTATAAAGAAGAAAATGTAATTTTTGTAAATTGATTGTCATATGATTTGAAGTACACCAGCTGCTGATAATTTGCATGATGAGATTGCAGTTGGCTTCAAAGGTTGCACATCTTTGTGATGACTTACAAAGACAGTATCATCGGCGTAGGCAAAGCCTCTTGGAATAAGTCTAAGAAGATCATTTATATATATTAAAATAATACTGGAGCAATAAGCGGAAAACCAATATCTATTTCTTATGACAATTATTCCTTGTCATTCATCACGACCTTTTGGCGCCTTTCGTGAAAATAGGATTGAAGTATTTGCAATGATTTACTTCTAAAACCAGCAAGTTCCAGTTTATTAAATGAATTGTGTATGTTACTGATGTATTTTACAATATCATGAGGAGTAAATTTGGGAAATTCATTAAATGTGGTCTTCAATTCAGTGTTTTGACAAGAAAAATAAGGATTAGATGACGGTAAAATTGAACTTGAAAGTTTACTTGCAATAGACACAAAATGAGAGTTAAGTTCTGAAGCTGACAAACAAGTGTAACAGCTTTGAGGTTTCTTATCTTTCACATTCAGAGCTTGCCAAAGCTTACGCGTATCACCAAGCTTTGACTGTTTAACAAGTCTGTCGATAATTTTTTTTTTTTCTTTCAATAAAATTCGTGACAAAATTGCGCTGCTTTGTGTAAGCAGTCCAATATTTGCAGTTTTTAAGTTTTTTTCTCAATTTTATCTTTTGCTGTACCTCTTTGTCAAGTCAGATACACTGTTGGTAAAGATTCTGACTTGACTTTTCTAGTTTTAAGAGGTGCTAACTTATTGGCAGGCAAAGAAAACATTTGATTAAATAGGTTAATCATGCCATTAGTGTTTTTTTAATCAAAATATCATTTCAACTGATGGAGGAAAACTTATTTGAAATATTGTCAGGAATGAATCTGGAGTTATCTCTATAAGTGATTTTCTGAAGAAATGATTTATGTGCAACACCAATTTATCTTTTCTTACAACAAATACTAAGTTATGATCACTCATAGACAATTTAGGTACTCCAGAAACTTGGCTCCAGTTACTCTTGTGGGTTTGCCAATCAGCTGTTTTAAAAACAGCGGATTACATATTTTCCTTTTACAATTGGAACTTTCTTTTGTGTTCAACAAATTGATACTGAAATTACCCAGTACTAAAATTTCTCAAGTGTTGCTTTAACACTCTTTATTGAAGTTTAAAAAAAATTTTATCCAATCTACAGTCAAATTTGGAGGTCTATAAACAAAATACACTACGTAAGGTCTCAAAATAACTGGAATGACTATAATGGAGAGACTATCAGCAGCAATTTCCTTAATAGCAAATTCCAAGCGTTTTCTATTTAATGGAGTGGTCAATATAGCATAATAAGCCACCACCCTGGTTATAGTTCCTATCATTTCTTACCATTTTAACCAGAAATTTTAAAGTAGTCATCACCTTGGCTAGTTTAAAAAAAAACAAATAACTTTAAATTTACACTTAAAATCAAATACTTGACTTCATCCCTTTTGGAAGATAAACCTTTTATATTTAAATGGGCAATAAAAAATCCTTTAGAGAGATCCATCATTTAAGAGGTTCGTCATGACATAAACAATGGGTTGGTGGTAGACTTAGTCCATGTGAGATGGCATTTTGATAAAATATGGAGGAGGAGAACTTAATCTTCAAGGACCTCAATCTTTTACCATCTTTGAACAATCTTTCTATGAAGGCATCAGGGTCAGTATCTTTGATATCTTGATTTATTTTACTGTCATCTGCATCAGGTGGGATACCTTTAACAATAACTACATTCTCTTTAAAAGAATCTGGATCAATGGACAGTCTGCAGGAAGATCCATCAAACAGATCAGATTTTCAGCAATCTGTAATTCTTTTAGCGATGTCCATAGATCAGAACTGAATCATAATCCTAGGATTGTTTGATTTGAAGTTGTAACGAGTAGCGAGTTCAATGATGGTTGGCCCGTACTGACTGCTTATAGCTTTCCGTACCGTGTCTTGATAAAATGATTTAAGGAGAAAAGAGTTTGGTCGAACGGAAACCACAAGGTTGTTGTTTCCAACAAAAGCAGTTTTCTGTTGTTTAGATTGAGCCGTTTGCTTGACAGCTGTTGCTAGAATACAGCTCATCAACATCCATTAGGGTAGGATTTGAAGCTGAAGGTATATTTTGTTTGTTGCATGATTTACTTTCTAGGTTTGAACGCACTGTAGCATTGGTGGCTACAGTGCCGCCACCAATGCTACAATTGCTACAGTGCTGCCACCAATGCTACAATTGCTACAGTGCTGCCACCAATGCTACAATTGCTACAGTGCTGCCACCAATGCTACAATGAACAACTGTAGCATTGGGCTGCGTTGAGATAAATCTCAATGCAGCCCGATTCCAAAGTGTTTGTTTATAATAGCATTATAACTAGCAGGAGCTTCCCGACAATTATTTGATTAAAGAAATGTTGGATGCACCGCTTGAAATTTTCTTCCAATTACAATCCTATTCTCAGCAACTCACCAACTATAACAACTCACCTGTTTCTTGTCTCTGAAGAAAATTCATTCTTAATTTTGTTGTATATTGCCCTGCTTAGCATAGGCATAATAATATCAGGAAGTAGAACGTTTTTATAGTGCCTGTGGCCTGTTCTCTCTATTATTTCTTCGGTTGTATTTTCGTATTGCGGGCTAAAAAAGGCAAATTCTGCAAACCGATGAATAGTCATGATATTGCAGACATAGTCATTTCAATAAATACCCAAAATGTATAGATCTATAGCAGGCGTACATCCATTTCTAAAACAGACTTATGGTTGTTGTATGTATAAGAAAACTACTTTCGCTGTTTGATTTCTCAAAAAGTGTTTAAATATTGGCAATTTTGCCTTTCTCGCCACGCTTGTCTCATTGCCTCATCCCGCTTTTGGTAGCCTCAAATAGGTCATTACTATCCCTTATTATCTCTCATAGACTATTAAAGAATAGAAAAAAGTAAGGTTTGAAAAATGTCAACTTGTAAAACTTGTAGACTGGTTATACACTAAAAACTCAACTAATTTGCTGTCGAAAGCTTATAAAAGATTATTTCTGAACTTTGTGAATTTGTTATCTTTTTCCACAAAGACTAATAACTTACAAATGTCAATTCAATTAGTTAGGTTTATCTAAAGATAAAATAAGGGAAACCATGTGTTTCATAGACTTACTCTTTTAACCTCTCATTTGACAAAATCTTATAGATTGCTCCAAACCATTCGCATACACTTCCAAAGGTACCCTGGCAACTGGGAACTTTTACCAACTGCTGCATCAGCAAAGGCCCTAAGTTGTTCTTGGCTTGTAGTTCTTCCATAAAGTTCTGCATCACATCACTTTGAGTTTGTTGGTCCAACTTTAACATTCGCCATAAAGTAACATTTGTCATACCACTAAAAAAACAGCAGCACTTGTAGTTCATACATGAAAGCCAATGCTAGTTGGCTACAAATTCCACCTTATTACGTTCAGAATAGTGTTGTGATAGTATAGACTACCAAAAGTTCTATCTAGAAGGCCAAACAACCAGAGATGATTAGCCTTCTATTTAGAAGGTCAAACAACCAGAGACGATTAGCCTTCTATCTAGAAGGCCAAATAACCAGAGACGATTAGCCTTCTATCTAGAAGGCCAAACAACCAGAGACGATTAGCCTTCTATCTAAAAGGCTAAACAACCAGAGACGATTAGCCTAAAATTGAAGACCCTTCTGATCTACTTCATTTTATTCAAATCCTAATGAGTTTCTCTAACATTTAATATTGAGCATGCGAGGGCAACGGACAACCTGCTTGATTTTAGCTACAAGAGTTTAGCTGCTAAATAATATTTGAAACTGAAGTTCTTGCTGTATTGTGCTGCTCAACTGCCTTAGCGAAGCACAATTTTGTAAGTTAAAAGGTAGTTATTCAGTAACTAAACATCATGAAGAACTGTTTTCAGTAGCTGTTTCAGCGTTGGCTTAAAGTTTAAAATTTGGTAAAAGTGCAAAGCTAATGACTTCAGTCACCTACCTTCTTAGATTCGGCTAGATGGCATGATGGGGCAAGTTATAAATTTGAACACAAACACAATGCAACTACATCAGTTTTGCGCAAACATATTCCATTTTTTAGCTTAACTACTTTCTGCGCTATGTCAGATCCAATATTTTTGTGACCTTCTTTGCAGAGGGAAACTATCAAAAAGCATGATCTTTACAAAGCATTAGTTTTTGAAGTTGTCATTCAATTTGACAACAGTTATTACTGATTAACTTACTCTGGCTACATGTTCCTAAGGCAGCACAACTCCCATAGATGTGTCACCGGTGTAAGTGTAAAGTATATACAACTCTCATAGATGTGTCACTGGTGTAAGTGTAAAGTATATACAACTCTCATAGATGTGTCACTGGTGTAAGTGTAAAGTATATACAACTCTCATAGATGTGTCATTGATATAAGTGAAAAGAATATACAACTCTCATAGATGTGTCACTGGTGTAAATGTAAAGTATATACAACTCTCATAGATGTGTCATTGGTATAAGTGTAAAGTATATACAACTCTCATAGATGTGTCACTGGTGTAAGTGTAAAGTATATACAACTCTCATAGATGTGTCATTGATATAAGTGAAAAGAATATACAACTCTCATAGATGTGTCACTGGTGTAAATGTAAAGTATATACAACTCTCATAGATGTGTCATTGGTATAAGTGTAAAGTATATACAACTCTCATAGATGTGTCACTGGTGTAAATGTAAAGTATATACAACTCTCATAGATGTGTCATTGGTATAAGTGTAAAGTATATACAACTCTCATAGATGTGTCACTGGTGTAAATGTAAAGTGTATACAACTCTCATAGATGTTTCACTGGTGTAAGTGTAAAGTATATACAACTCTCATAGATGTGCCACCGGTGTAAGTGTAAAGGATATACAACTCTCATAGATGTATCACTGGTGTAAGTGTAAAGGATATATAACTCTCATAGATATGTCACTGGTGTAAGTGTAAAGGATATACAACTCTCATAGATGTGTCATTGATATAAGTGAAAAGAATATACAACTCTCATAGATGTGTCACTGGTGTAAATGTAAAGTATATACAACTCTCATAGATGTGTCATTGGTATAAGTGTAAAGTATATACAACTCTCATAGATGTGTCACTGGTGTAAATGTAAAGTATATACAACTCTCATAGATGTGTCATTGGTATAAGTGTAAAGTATATACAACTCTCATAGATGTGTCACTGGTGTAAATGTAAAGTGTATACAACTCTCATAGATGTTTCACTGGTGTAAGTGTAAAGTATATACAACTCTCATAGATGTGCCACCGGTGTAAGTGTAAAGGATATACAACTCTCATAGATGTATCACTGGTGTAAGTGTAAAGGATATATAACTCTCATAGATATGTCACTGGTGTAAGTGTAAAGGATATACAACTCTCATAGATGTATCACTGGTATAAGTGTAAAGTATATACAACTCTCATAGATGTGTCACTGGTATAAGTGTAAAGTATATACAACTCTCATAGATGTATCACTGGTATAAGTGTAAAGTATATACAACTCTCATAGATGTTTCACTGGTATAAGTGTAAAGTATATACAACTCTCATAGATATGTCACCGGTGTAAGTGTAAAGGATATACAACTCTCATAGATGTATCACCGGTGTAAGTGTAAAGGATATACAACTCTCATAGATGTGTCACTGGTGTAAGTGTAAAGGATATATAACTCTCATAGATGTGTCACTGGTGTAAGTGTAAAGGATATACAACTCTCATAGATGTGTCACTGGTGTAAGTGTAAAGGATATACAACTCTCATAGGTGTGTCACCGGTGTAATTGTAAAGGATATGCAACTCTCATAGATGTGTCACCGGTGTAAGTGTAAAGGATATACAACTCTCATAGATGTTTCACTGGTATAAGTGTAAAGTATATACAACTCTCATAGATGTGCCACTGGTGTAAATGTAAAGTATATACAACTCTCATAGATGTTTCACTGATATAAGTGTAAAGTATATACAACTCTCATAGATGTGTCACCGGTGTAAGTGTAAAGGATATACAACTCTCATAGATGTATCACTGGTGTAAGTGTAAAGGTTATACAACTCTCATAGATGTGTCAGTGGTGTAAGTGTAAAGGATATATAACTCTCATAGATGTGTCACTGGTGTAAGTGTAAAGGATATACAACTCTCATAGATGTGTCACTGGTGTAAATGTAAAGTATATACAACTCTCATAGATGTGTCATTGGTATAAGTGTAAAGTATATACAACTCTCATAGATGTGTCACTGGTGTAAGTGTAAAGTATATACAACTCTCATAGATGTGTCATTGATATAAGTGAAAAGAATATACAACTCTCATAGATGTGTCACTGGTGTAAATGTAAAGTATATACAACTCTCATAGATGTGTCATTGGTATAAGTGTAAAGTATATACAACTCTCATAGATGTGTCACTGGTGTAAATGTAAAGTATATACAACTCTCATAGATGTGTCATTGGTATAAGTGTAAAGTATATACAACTCTCATAGATGTGTCACTGGTGTAAATGTAAAGTGTATACAACTCTCATAGATGTTTCACTGGTGTAAGTGTAAAGTATATACAACTCTCATAGATGTGCCACCGGTGTAAGTGTAAAGGATATACAACTCTCATAGATGTATCACTGGTGTAAGTGTAAAGGATATATAACTCTCATAGATATGTCACTGGTGTAAGTGTAAAGGATATACAACTCTCATAGATGTGTCATTGATATAAGTGAAAAGAATATACAACTCTCATAGATGTGTCACTGGTGTAAATGTAAAGTATATACAACTCTCATAGATGTGTCATTGGTATAAGTGTAAAGTATATACAACTCTCATAGATGTGTCACTGGTGTAAATGTAAAGTATATACAACTCTCATAGATGTGTCATTGGTATAAGTGTAAAGTATATACAACTCTCATAGATGTGTCACTGGTGTAAATGTAAAGTGTATACAACTCTCATAGATGTTTCACTGGTGTAAGTGTAAAGTATATACAACTCTCATAGATGTGCCACCGGTGTAAGTGTAAAGGATATACAACTCTCATAGATGTATCACTGGTGTAAGTGTAAAGGATATATAACTCTCATAGATATGTCACTGGTGTAAGTGTAAAGGATATACAACTCTCATAGATGTATCACTGGTATAAGTGTAAAGTATATACAACTCTCATAGATGTGTCACTGGTATAAGTGTAAAGTATATACAACTCTCATAGATGTATCACTGGTATAAGTGTAAAGTATATACAACTCTCATAGATGTTTCACTGGTATAAGTGTAAAGTATATACAACTCTCATAGATATGTCACCGGTGTAAGTGTAAAGGATATACAACTCTCATAGATGTATCACCGGTGTAAGTGTAAAGGATATACAACTCTCATAGATGTGTCACTGGTGTAAGTGTAAAGGATATATAACTCTCATAGATGTGTCACTGGTGTAAGTGTAAAGGATATACAACTCTCATAGATGTGTCACTGGTGTAAGTGTAAAGGATATACAACTCTCATAGGTGTGTCACCGGTGTAATTGTAAAGGATATGCAACTCTCATAGATGTGTCACCGGTGTAAGTGTAAAGGATATACAACTCTCATAGATGTTTCACTGGTATAAGTGTAAAGTATATACAACTCTCATAGATGTGCCACTGGTGTAAATGTAAAGTATATACAACTCTCATAGATGTTTCACTGATATAAGTGTAAAGTATATACAACTCTCATAGATGTGTCACCGGTGTAAGTGTAAAGGATATACAACTCTCATAGATGTATCACTGGTGTAAGTGTAAAGGTTATACAACTCTCATAGATGTGTCAGTGGTGTAAGTGTAAAGGATATATAACTCTCATAGATGTGTCACTGGTGTAAGTGTAAAGGATATACAACTCTCATAGATGTGTCACTGGTGTAAGTGTAAAGTATATAAGGCCTTTAGCGATAAAAATTAACAAATAATTGATAAGAAAGCATTAATAAAAACATCATCTTACTTCCTCATGTGTCATACTTGATGTTGATTTGGATTAACAAACTGATCTGCCAATTAACCCTGTCAAGCGGATCAAGGTTATTTGACTGTCACTCAACATTCAAATTTACCTTAATTGATCGAACTCAGTATTTGACTGATTAAGGCAAGGGTTCCCAACCTGGGGTACAAGTACCCCTAGGGGTACATTTTAGAAATCTAAGGGGTACAATACAAGTTATAAGCTTAATAAATTTTTAGTTTGTTTGGATCTATTTATTAATAACTGTGCTGAAACCTCTGCTATAGAGCTATTATTGGTATCATTTTAAAGCCAACTAGTTTTACCATTCAGACAAACTTAGGCAAGCATCAGCTCTAAACACAAGGTTGTTTCATCAATTATGTCAAGATTGCGATGCAGTTGCGATCTGGTTGCAGACAACCTCTCTCGGCTGACTTGCTAGTTTCAACAATATTTTCCTGACTTAAATGACACAGATTTGAAGTTGGCTAGAAACCCGTTTAAGTTAAATGTAGCTCATATTGATAGTGACATGCAAAAAGAGTTGATTGACCTCAATGACTCTGGTGCACATGATAGATTTGAAGATTGCGTTCTTAGCAAGTTCTGGTGCTCATTGATAACATCCTACCCAAAGCTTTCAGAGGTAGCTTTAAAAGTGTTGCTCACATTTCCTAGTAGTTATAAGTGTGAGCAGGAGTTTTCCTCACTTTTGTACATGAAAAGCAAATATCGCTCACGACTAAATGTTGATGATGACCTCAGAGTTTCATTATCTGTTACTGAACTAAACATCAAACAAATCACTGATGCAAAGCAGGCACAGCCTTCCCATTAGACTTGCCAAAATAAGGTGGGAAAGTAACAAAACACTGTGATGTATAAAAATTGTGCTGCATAGTTATCATTATTTTAATAAATAGCAATTTCATACAATACCACATTTCTTTACCTGTTTATGTGACAAATTTTAATAATGCACACATGTCATATTAATGAAGTTAGACCAATAATACCCTTGATTGAACTGTGTTTTTCAAAGGGGTACATTTTTTGCAATATGACTCCCAATGGGTACCTAGGCCAAAAAAGGTTGGGAACCCCTGGATTAAGGGTAGGTGATGGCCGATCTCACAGGTGTTAGCGTCTTAGGCTTCTATGTTGAGTTTCAAGCTTGTGACTCGTATCATGTATTTGTTTATCTTAGCCGCTAGACTTAACATTACACAGACATGTTGTTGTAGTGCGGTTACTGAGTAGGATAAGAGCTAAATTCGATATATTAGCAGAACACTGCAGGTTCAACTTCAGTTCAATTCTTAACTAATAATTGTGTGCAAATGATTGGATAACAACGGTGCTGTTTGTGGTGGCAACTTTATCAGAAAGAGCTAAATAAATCTACCAATAGAAAGAAGGACGTTATAATGAATCATTTAGGTTTAAAAACCATGTTAAACAATACTTCATGGAAAAAATAAAAAAGCTACAAGTTATTGCTTAAAACCATGATATTTATATACATTTTAAATGTAGCTGGTAGGTCACTAGCTTTTATATATAGCTTCTAGCATTCTATATATAGCTTCTAGCATTCTATATATAGCTTCTAGCATTCTATATATAGCTTCTAGCATTCTATATATAGCTTCTAGCATTTTATATATAGCTTCTAGCATTCTATATATAGCTTCTAGCATTCTATATATATCTTCTAGCATTCTATATATAGCTTCTAGCATTCTATATACTTGTGGAACGCTGCAGGTTCAACTTCAGTTCAAGTCTTAACTAATAATTGTGTGCAAATGATTGGATAACAACGGTGCTGTTTGTGGTGGCAACTTCATCAGACCCACTTAACTAATTCTACTAAAGGAAAGAGGGACACAACAATAAATTATTTAGTTTTTAAAAACCATGTTAAATATTACTTCATAAAAAAATTAAAAATCCGAAAGTTATTGCTTGAAACCATGATATTTATATACATCTCACATTTAGCTGGTAAACCATTAACTTTTTCATGTTGCACATGATTTTCCATTTACCGTGACAAGCTCATGCCAATGTTAACCCATTTTTTACCCTCTTAGAAAGTGTTTTTGGGAGTTTAACTCGCATTCAGTCATTTGTTTAAAGTAGTACTTACTAAAAATAACCGATTTGGTTTGCCAGTTGTATTATAGACTCAAATGACGTTAGCTCCTTACAGCGATCAAAAGTCTGCTTTCCTGCCTCATCGCTTTCACCTATACGTGAATTCATCATTCCTTCCAAATTTACAGAAATAGACCATGGACCACCTAAAAGTGTCAAGTTTTTGAAAGCTGTTTTCCTACAAAAGAAAATAAACATATAAACATAAATATACGCTCGCATATATATGTAGCGCAAACACTCATACGCACTTAGGCCTACATACACAAAAACATACATACATACTCTCCCGAAGGGAGCTTATGACAAACACCGAGGTTGTTACATACAAATGTGTATTACAAACACCGAGGTTGTTACATACACTGACTCTCGCATACACACGTACACTCAAATATACAAACAGACCAAGTGTGTTTATATATAAAAATGTTAATGTTTCAGCAAAAGCAATTAATCAAAACTTTGAATACTATGAAAAACCCGAAACAGGGGTGTAAACAGGGGTGTAACCGTGTAACGACACATTTGAATTGAATCGGCACATTCAAAACTTGCTAATTAAATAATTATTTAATTTTAGCGAAAAATTAGTTTTTAAACAATTTCAAAAAATATCAAATGCAAAAAGTAATATTAGTTAATAGTCAGAAATGCACAGTTGGCTCTTATTAGAATACGGTATCTAATATGAGCAATAGAATGCTAGGACTGTATAGCTCAGTAAGAGCTATACAGTCCTAGAAAAATTACGAATTTAGCAAGTTTTCCTTCTTTTTTATAAATTTCAAAATCATAAACTAGTTCACTTCAACCCGCCAAAACAAAGTTTTTTAAACCTGTGTAGTTTGGTTTCCTTGGAACATACTGCCTTGCTGGACACCTGCCTGTGGACGAAGTCATCTGCTCGTCAATGCTTAAAAATCTTTCTCGTGGACATTCAGTGCAGATCTTTCTGATATGCTCCACGAATGGTGTAACTTTCCACAACCTGCCCTCTTTTGATATGCTCCACGAATGGTGTAACTTTCCACAACCTGCCCTCTTTTGATATGCTCCACAAATGGTGTAACTTTCCACAACCTGCCCTCTTTTGATATGCTCCACGAATGGTGTAACTTTCCACAACCTGCCCTCTTTTGATATGCTCCACAAATGGTGTAACTTTCCACAACCTGCCCTCTTTTGATATGCTCCACGAATGGTGTAACTTTCCACAACCTGCCCTCTTTTGATATGCTCCACAAATGGTGTAACTTTCCACAACCTGCCCTCTTTTGATATTCTCCACAAATGGTGTAACTTTCCACAACCTGCCCTCTTTTGATATGCTCCACAAATGGTGTAACTTTCCACAACCTGCCCTCTTTTGATATGCTCCACAAATGGTGTAACTTTCCACAACCTGCCCTCTTTTGATATGCTCCACGAATGGTGTAACTTTCCACAACCTGTCCTCTTTTTTGGCTTCTTTACTAATGAGCCCATTGTTTACAACTTTCAAGTTGCTCCGGATCTTAAAAAATGATTTCTAGTTATCGCATTTGCAATAATAATAATAATAATAAGCACCTTGGTTTTCTTTTCCCACGTCTTGAGGCGCTTCATACCGATGCATCGAATTACCAAGCTGATTCCAAAAAATGTTTTGATCTCAGCAGACGTCACCTTCAGAAATTTACCTAAATGCTGAGTATGATGGCGAATGGTTAAATCCGCCATTGACTCAAATATTTTATTGGAAAAATACTTGCTAATAACTTTTACTGGGCTTTCACAATCATCCATCTTAGCAGATGTGATAACTTGAACTTGCTGGCAAAGCTATCACTTTTGCGGAATGAGCATGTTTATTTTAAGATTTTTTTGTTCTTTTTGATGGTGGTGGCTCAACATCATCATCTGATTCATAGGAATGATTCAATAGGAATGTATTGGTAGGATCATAATCTACATCTGCATCACTGTCATCTGAACATAAGTCTAGGTTGGAGTTGTCAAGCCTTTCTAGTACATCAATGACATCAATGTCAGTTAGATTCCCTGATGGTATTTTCCTTGGTAATCCTAAAATGAATAAAAACAAAAATGCTTCAAGTTTAACATTAATCCTAATCTTGATAGCAAAGATAATCGAATTTTATTTTATTTCACTGTTTACAATTATAGCTATTCAGCAACAGATTTAGTAGGTTGCGAAAAAAATTTCACGTATGTGATGGAAACCTGCAGTACCATCTCCTTTTTGGTTATTATCATTAGAGTTGTGTTCTCTTGTGTTATTTTATATAGTCACGCCCCTAGAGGAGGTTGGCCTTAGCCACCTCATTTGCATATTCTGTTATATTTAAGGCCGTGTTTATCGGCCTAGAAGTTGTTCAATACATGCTTTGCATTTGGACCCACACTCTTCTGTTACCTTGCGCAATAACAGAATCACACTGAGCACTTATTTACTCCAAGTCTCAGTCTACGGACTGTGCTTTGGGAGTAGAGTATAGAAACACTGTCGACCCCGGTCGACCTCAGGTCGACCTTGTCGAACGAGCATAATATCACTCAGGGAGCAATTCCCCGTGTAAGGTGGTTGTAGTAGACCGGTGGTGTAAGCCGACTGAGTCGCCTCCGCGTGTTGGTCAACGGGCAACACTTACACGGCCCCTGTGGAAGGTGAATGCAGACCGGTAGAGTAAGCCGACCCAGGTCGCCTCTACGTGTTGGTCGCTGGATCCAACACACTGGTGGCAGCGGTGGGATTGAACTGCGGTAATTAGGACTTATAAGACGAACCTAGTAACCATGCCAAACAGCCGACGGAATGCTACCAGAGATCTGGCTGAGGCAGAGTTACAGCAGGTCGACCAGATTGGTCAACTGACAGAGGCTATCACTAGAGCCTTACAGATACCCCGAGGGGGAGCCAACTTCAAGCCTCCGAAGTTCGATGGGAGTGAGGATGTAGAGCTATTCATCTCCCAGTTCGAAGAGGTCGCGGAAGCAAATGAGTGGAGTGAGAAGGCCACGCTCCTCCACCTGCGGGAGACCCTGAAGGAAGGAGCCAGAGGATGCAGTCGAGGGGACTCACCTGCCTCCATCTTCTCGGCTTTACGCATGAAGTACGGGCTCTCCCCGAGAGAGGCTAGGAGTAAACTCCACCTAAAAAGAGAACCCAAGACGAGTCTCCAAGAACATGCCACAGAGATGGAGCGTCTGGTGAAAATAGCATACGCTGACCTCCCAGAATCCTACCAGTCCAGTATGGCCATGGATGCGTTTTCTCTGACACTGGGAAATACGCCCCTCCAACGCCACCTGTTAGCGATGAAGGCACAGAGCTTGGAGGAAGCAGTGCAGGCGGGGAACGAGTTCCTGCAAATCCAGCCCACTCTTCCTCGACCTGGTGCCCGACCCCTAATAATGACGGTGGAGGAGGAAGAAGTTACCCCCGCTACAGTCGCCCCCGTCCATTCGGAACCCCCATCAGCCACCTTGAACGACGTCCTGATGGCTATAAAGGGGTTAGCAGATGGACTGAGGGAAGGGAAGCTGTTGGGACAACGGGGAGTGGACAAAAGGGGACCAAATTGTTGGGGTTGCGGCCAGGCAGGGCACATCCAACGCCGGTGCCCCCAAGCCCCCCAAGGACAACGGCCTCAAGTCACGAGGCCGGGAAACGGTTACCATCCACAGCAGTAGGGGGAAGTACTGACTGTGGATCAAATATACCCTTGCAAGGACAGTGGCAACAGCCACGACGGACTAGGCGACGCAGGCTCCCCCCCTGCTCGCCACCGGTCCCCTTGCATAACCAATATCAACCCTTACCTGAGTGTGCAGGTCTCCCACTCTCAGAAGCCAAGGATGAAACCTACGTCTGGCCAAAGCCGTCTCGGCCTTCCAAGAAGGGCCCCCAGAGGACTAGCAAAGCCAGACGGACCCACGGAGACGAATCATGGAAGCCGCATAATAGCAGCTATTTCTTGCCAGGTCGCATCGGAGGTCAGTCCGTCCAATTCCTCGTGGACACCGGGTGTACCTCTAATTTGTTGGGACGACATGTCTTTGAGCGGTTACCTAAAGACGTCAAAAGCAAATTGGAGGTCCGGGAGGACTATGGGCAAATGGCAGATGGTACCCGGCTGCAGTTCCACGGACTCATCACTCTCCCGGTCAGAGTCAGGAGTGTCCAGGTTACTGTGTCTCTCGTGGTGTGTGCCCTGAAGGAGGATGCCATCCTGGGCATGCCTTTCTTGGTCGACCACCACTGCGAGATGAACTTCCAGCAACCCACGTTGGTGTTAAATGGACAGAAGTTGACGTGCACTGACCGAGAGGGTCGACCTCTGACAAGCAGCGTACAGGTAATGCGAGCCACAACGCTTCCCCCTCGAACCGAGGTCCTGGTTGCCGGACGTCTCACGTCCTCCTCCTATCAGCCAGTCGGGTTAATTGAGGGAACGAAGAACGGATATATGGTGGCCGCCAGCCTACACCAACCCGGTGAGAAGGGGAGAGTGGCCATCCGTTGTATGAACCCCACCGACCATCCCGTCAGTGTGACGGCAGGAACGGTCGTGGGGCAATACACGGGGGTCGGGCCGGACGAAATAGGGGCCCCCTGGACAGCGAAGGGAGAAGCCGAGGTTTCCAAAGAAACTCCCCCTCCTGTCTCCAATGTACCACCCCACATGCTGGACCTGCTCCGACAGGCGGCACCACATTGCTCGTCCCCTACCGAGCACCGAAGAATGAAAGACCTCTTGACCCGTTATGCGGATGTATTCAGCCAAGGGAGCGAAGACATGGGGCGTACCACCCTGGTACAACACGAGATCCCCCTCCTCCCAGAGGCACAACCCATCCGTCAACACCCGTACCGTGTAGGACACGAGAAGGAAGCCGAAATCGAACGACAGGTTTCGGCCCTGGAAAAGCAAGGCATGATTGAGCCCGCTCACGGGGCCTGGAGCTCTCCGGTGGTCTTGGTGAGGAAGAAGGACGGGGCGTGGCGATTGTGTGTAGACTATAGGAAACTTAATAGTGTCACTCGCCAGGACGCCTACCCCCTCCCCCGGATTGATGAGAGCTTGGACGCCTTGTCTGGCAGTAGGTTCTTCAGTACCTTGGACATGATGAGCGGGTACTGGCAGGTACCCCTCTCCGCCGAGGCCCAGGAGCGGTCGGCATTCGCCACACGCAGTGGGTTGTGGAGGTGGAAGGTGCTCCCCTTTGGACTGACCTCCGCCCCAGCTACCTTCCAGCGGCTGATGGAACGTGTCCTCCAAGGGCTACACTGGAAAACCCTGCTGCTGTACCTCGATGACATCATCGTCATGTCAGCCGACTTCTCCAGTCATGTCACTAGGCTCGCCGAGGTGTTGGAACGATTGAAGCAGGCCGGGCTGAAATTAAAGCCCTCCAAATGCAGCTTGTTCCAGACCCAAGTCAAATACCTGGGCCACATAGTCAGCAACACAGGGGTGGCTACCGACCCTGAAAAGATTCAGGCTATAAGTGGATGGGCAGCACCCCAAGATGTGACACAGCTAAGGTCATACTTGGGTACCACTGGGTACTATCACAGATACGTGCCGGACTATGCCTCGGTCGCCAAACCTCTCACCTTGTTGACCAGCGAAGGGGTCCCCTGGAAATGGGGAGAAGAGGAACAGGAAGCTTTTCTTAGGCTCAAATGGTCGCTGACACACGCTCCAGTACTGGCATATCCCGACCCCTCCTTGCCCTACGTACTAGATACTGATGCTAGTAATGTAGGGACTGGGGCTGTGTTATCCCAGGTCCAGCAGGGCACGGAGCGACCCATAGCCTACTATAGCAAGACCCTCTCCTCCGCCGAACGCAATTACTGCGTAACCAGAAGGGAGCTACTGGCAGTGGTACAAGCTGTCCGGCATTTCCGGCCCTACCTATATGGCAGAGAGTTTACCATCCGAACCGACCATGCCTCCTTGGTTTGGTTGCACCGGAGGAAGGAACCCTCTTGCCAGGTGGCCCGGTGGCTGGAGAGTCTGGCCGAGCACAAGTACCGAATTATCCATCGAAAAGGCGATAAACACGGGAACGCCGATGGATTGAGTCGACGACAGTGCGTCGACTGCCGGCAGTGTGCTGCTATTGAGAAGCGGGATCAAGGGCCAACGAGGTCGCAAGTATACGACTCCCTAATAAACCCAGGAACGAATTGGGACACTGCGGTGCCAGTGGACCAAGTTCCGGTACAGCCACCGAGAGGCGTCGGAACATCCAGTCCCAACCCCCGCCAGTTGGATGAGGATGAATGGCCTCAACTACCTGGCAACAGACCGGCTTTAGGGCACGGCCCCCCGATTCTCACACCAACCAGTCCAGTCCCGGTACGGCTGCCGGGCGGGGCAGGAACACCTAGAGTGTTGGACCACCCTCCCAGAAGACCTCAGGATCCTCAGTCACAAGCCGTCAAGATAACTGGCGAAACCAAAAATTTGGATGGAACTGGTGAAAGTGTAGTCAAAAAGGGTCCAGAACAGCTGACGGTGGTACAAACCCCGCTGGACGAAGTACGGGCGCTACAACAGAGGGCCACTACCGACCTAGGGGTCATTTACCAAGCCGTCAGGGACCGGAAAGGAGTGGAAGAAGCCGTGCTACGAGTGGGCAGCCCCGAGCTGCAACGATTGGCCCGGATGTTTCACCAGCTCCAGCTCGACGAGTCGGGCGTGTTGACTCTCCATCTTACCCAGAATGGGCGAGAAAAGGTAGTGGTGGTATGCCCGAAAACATTGAGACAGGAAATCCTGTGGAAAGCCCACGAGCAAACACACTGCGGGGTGGAGAAGACCTTGA
This sequence comes from Watersipora subatra, assembly GCF_963576615.1. Lineage (NCBI taxonomy): Eukaryota > Metazoa > Bryozoa > Gymnolaemata > Cheilostomatida > Watersiporidae > Watersipora > Watersipora subatra. The sequence continues at coordinate 1,076,114 of NC_088710.1, read as the reverse complement.
AACGCGTCCAATTGGACTGGTATTGGCCGGGTATGGCCGGAGATATCCGGAGAGCAGTCCTCTCTTGCGAGGTTTGCCAGAGGGCCAAAACAGGAAAGGGGCGGACCTCCGGGAATAGACAACGGCTGTACGCCGGGAGGCCGTGGCAACGCCTAGCCGTAGACTTGGTGGGACCCCTGCCTCCGACCCCTCGTGGAAACAGTTGGGTGTTGGTGCTCACTGATCACTTCACTAGGTGGTCAGATGCGTTAGCCATCCCCGACGCTACAGCCCCAACGGTAGCCCAGATCCTAGACGAAAGGGTATTTAGTTACTTCGGGCTACCCGAGATTATCCATACCGACCAGGGGAGCCAATTTGAATCCTCATTATTCCAGGAGCTATGCGACTTGTGGGGAGTCGATAAGTCTCGGACCACCCCGTACCACCCCGAAGGGAATGGGGTGGTCGAGAGAAACAATCGTGTGTTGGGTGACTCCCTACGAGCTCTCTTGCTGGGCAGAGGACAGGAAGATTGGGACCAGCTACTGCCACAAATCATGAGGACGCTGCGAGGGTTACCACACTCCGCGACTAAAGAAACACCCAATTATCTGATGTTGGGTCGGGAACTACGTCTTCCTGACCAATTGCAGTATGGGAATAGACTAGAATCATTCGCAAGCATACATGAGTATGTGCAGACTGTCCACGACCGGTTGATACAAGCCCATACTCTCCTCCGAGATAGGCAAAAAGATATTGTGTCAACCGACGCGAGAGAGCCTCCGTTATTCAATGAGGGTGACCTCGTGTGGTTGCTAAGCAAGCGGCGGAGAAGAGGGGAAAACCCGAAGCTAGCGGCCAAGTACTTGGGGCCCTATCGCGTGTTGAGGAGTCACGAAAACCACACTTACGAGATAGAGAGGTATGGACAGCGATCTATCCAAGCAGAGGGAAGGTTACGACTCTGTCGCCCCAGTCCGGTGCAACAAGGACGAGCCCCAGTTGAAGTCGAGCCTGCTCGCCGTCCCAACATGAGGGGCCGACCCAGAAGGCAAATCGCACGAGGAAACGATAACCCAGAAGTAGTTATTTCAGAGTTGCCCCTGCCTAGCCAACTAACGGAGTTGCGAATACCTCAGTCGCCAGGAAGGTCAGAAGCCCTTCGAATTCCCAGGAGGGACCCCTTGGTTCCACCAGGGGAGCACAATCCTACCTTGATGATTGACCCCGACCCTGGCGACGAGTCGATACCCGAGGAAGAAAGAGCCACAGAAAATATGGGAGCCCAGGCTAGTGATACCGGGGCTGGAGATGCACCACGGCCCCAACGAATCAGGAGGCCTCCCGCGTACTTGGCCGATTACGACACTAGCACCGTCCAATCGGGAGAAGCCCTCGGAGTTCAAGGTCAGAAGGCGGCCATTTTGGGTCCCAGACAGAACGCGCTCATTACTTGTTACCAACTCGAGGCGCACACACCTATATCTTTTCTCAACATGGAAGTCACCAAAGAAACCGTGAAGAAGTCGGCACCGATTATCGGAGCTTTACCCCTGTTGCCAGAAGTAAAGATCCTGCCACTGGAGCTCCACCCAGCGCCGAGTGAAACCCTGGACGACTCAGAAACGGATTCTTTAGATAATCACGTTCCACACCCTCCACTACCAACCAAATGGATTGCGGCAGAGACAGCTAAAACGATCTCGAAACTATGTCGAGTGAAAGGTACTAACTGTCCATTGTGCCAACAACTACTCTCTACCCCTCGACGGCGCAGAATCCACATCGCCCAGCACTTTACACGCTTTTTCTGCAAATGTGGGAGAAATTCTACATCTCGAGATACTATTGCCAAACATCAGGCTCGGATCAAGGATGCCGAAGTAAGGAAGGCGCACGGTGGAAAGGGAATTACTATATACGAGGTCGACCGAGATAGCTACCCGGCCTGGAGCAAAAAGGTACAATTAAATAATCCTCCGGCCTTTGAAAAGCCTATACCCTACGGGCCAATTAAAACCAAGCCACCTACACGAAGAGGACCTCCGGCACCTCTCCCCTCTCCCCCGAAGAAGAAGTGGTACAGTCCGCCTAAGCTGGAACGACCGGTCCCAGCTCCTAGAAGGTTGACGACAATAGGCAGCATCCAGAGCCGGCTGGGGGACGTACGACCCCGGGTTACAGTGGACGCTTTACGAGAAGAGGCCTCCAACCTCCGACGGGCGGCTCGTCGCCTGGAGGACCTGGCAAATCGCATGTCGACCTCCTAGATGACCCGGTCGACATGATTTATCCGTATTTCTCTTGGTATTTAGTAATTGCGGTTTCTCATATTATTATATTCCCTTTTCTTTGTCTGTTTTGTTGTAGCTAGTTGGTGTGTTCCTATATTTCTTGTGTTTTTTTTCTTTTCTTGTGGTTTTTTTTTTTTATATATATAGCCGGTAGTCGTCTATAGGGGCGGCGTGTGTGATGGAAACCTGCAGTACCATCTCCTTTTTGGTTATTATCATTAGAGTTGTGTTCTCTTGTGTTATTTTATATAGTCACGCCCCTAGAGGAGGTTGGCCTTAGCCACCTCATTTGCATATTCTGTTATATTTAAGGCCGTGTTTATCGGCCTAGAAGTTGTTCAATACATGCTTTGCATTTGGACCCACACTCTTCTGTTACCTTGCGCAATAACAGAATCACACTGAGCACTTATTTACTCCAAGTCTCAGTCTACGGACTGTGCTTTGGGAGTAGAGTATAGAAACACTGTCGACCCCGGTCGACCTCAGGTCGACCTTGTCGAACGAGCATAATATCACTCAGGGAGCAATTCCCCGTGTAAGGTGGTTGTAGTAGACCGGTGGTGTAAGCCGACTGAGTCGCCTCCGCGTGTTGGTCAACGGGCAACACTTACACGGCCCCTGTGGAAGGTGAATGCAGACCGGTAGAGTAAGCCGACCCAGGTCGCCTCTACGTGTTGGTCGCTGGATCCAACACACGTAGCATAAAATAATAAAAAACCCATTAAATAAGATGAAAAAGCTGTTAGAATGAAACATTCAACATATTTTTAGATTTATAGCTGATCTAATTCATAGGCATCAAAATCAATTTTTCAATGTCCCTTGTAAAGGGACATTCAAAAATTCTTTTTAACAGAAACAGTACCAAAAACGTTTTTGGAAAGCTTGTTTGAGCTTATGATAGAGGAATATGTTCAACCAATAACTAATCAAAACTTTTTAAACACCGGAAAAACTCAATTAGTTGAAAAATTTACCTGAAGAAGTTGAAGCGCATGGACCAGAACAGGAAGCAGCCATCTGGTTTTTGTTGTAGTTCTCAACTGAAGGAGGTAGCAAATATGAAATTGTGAGAGAACAACTCACAATTTGTTCCTTGAACATGAAACCTGGTTGTTAGTCTCTATAATTGATTTATGCTGATGATACCATTTAGTTTATGACCGTTCCCTGACGGGGACATAAGGACTCAAAGGCGACATTCGTTTTGCCCGTAATAGCGCTAAATTTGCCTCCCAAAAATTCTGCCGAGCAACTGGAAAAATACACCGCCAGTCTCTATTTTAACACCGCCTCCAATTGATCGTCACCATAAAAGAAGGGTTGAAAAATAGAATGCCTTGGCGTTCAATTAGAGATTTTACCGTAAATGCGTGGCATGAAACTTGTGGTTGCAATCTCCGTGAGTTCAACTCCAGCACGCAATGAGCTTTTCATTCCAAGATTTTAATAGCTATAACTGGACAGGCAAACATCTGAACAGACGAAGACAAACTTTGATATTTATACACAGTATTTAGATATATATATACACATCCATATATATTAATATAAGTGTTTGTCATAGGGATTGAATCTAGCAATGCAAAACTCGCTTCTGCAGTCATGAATGCTAGACCCTCGTCTGCAGTCATGAATGCTAGACCCTCGTGCGCTTTACTGACGTAGTTAATTTTGATATGTCATTTTTATGTTTGTACCAGTATTGCTAGGCACCAGTATCGTCACAATAATAATTCTGTTAGATAGTTTCTGTTGCAATAGTAATATTTTCTATATGCAAATGCTTGTTATTATTGCTTCACCATATTCATAATTTCTATTGTTTCCTCAGTTTGTATTAGATATTATCAGTGTCTAATCATTTCATTTGTTTTTGTAATCAGAATAGTTTGTAGCAGAACAGACTATTGAGCTTTTGTTTGCTAATTATTTCAGATGTAAACACCTTTAGTATTGTTTCAATTTTTCTATAAATTTATTTAGACTACAGAAAACACTTTTCTTATGATATGAAATTTAATATTTATATTAATAAATGGTGTATGTATTAAATAAAAATAAATCTCATTTTCTGTGCTAACCCATTTTACTACCTGGGCAAGGCCGGGCCTTCACCTTGTAAATATATTTAGATATACCGTAAAACCTCTAATTGGACGTCATGGCGCTCTATTTTTCAACCCTTCCTCTGTAGTGGTGGTCAATTATAGGTGGCCTTCAAATAGAGGTTGGTGGTGTACTTTTCAAATGGCTCATGAAAATTTTAGGAAGATTGCCTATTACGTTTGAAGAAAATGTTGCCCATACTTTGTTCCCTTTTTCTGGTAGAGCGATATTAAACCTTTTGGATGCAATAAATCTTTTAACTTACCTCTAAATTGTCGAAGATCTCTTTATATAATATATATAATATATATAATATATGCATTGAAAAACCGAGAAATATCTCTACCAGTTGATAACTATTGCTTGCAATTGACCTGCGATGATATTATAGCCTGTGTCTTTCTTTGCAATTTGTTGGCACTTTCAATTTTAATTCATTCTAAATTTGTAAACTATTTTCATTTTATATCTATATTTACCAATAGTGCATAAAAACTCATTGATATGTTTGCTACAGTTTGTAACCAAAACTAGGTTTTCATGTGCAATAGAAGAGGAGTTACGAGTGTTGACCAATTGTAAAATCAGATTATCGCAATGATGCTTTCAAATAAATCGCTATAAATTTGTAAGTTATATAATGATAATCTACCAGATGCTGAAAACATATATTCATTAACAAATGACATAAATGAATTTTACATATATTACATGCAGAAACAGAAATTAACATTTTTAAATCAAAAGTATTTCCATTGTTTGCTCGGATTGCTGCAATTTGATTGTTTCTTTCGGAATGAAGATCTTTTAGTTGTCCAATACCTTCCACAATGTCCACTGACCTTGACCCTTATTCTGCGCTGCTGAACTTGCCAACATTAGCGTCCAAACAATTTTTTATCAAAACAAAACTTGTACCCGTTCAAACGCATAAAAGTTTTGCTCGCTAATCAACCTGTGGCCCAAAACTTGCAAACCGTTTTTATATACATGTATGTACATGTACATACATGTATATACATGTACATACATGTATATACATGTACATACATGTATATACATGTACATACATGTATATACATGTACATACATGTATATACATGTACATACATGTATATACATGTATGTACATGTACATACATGTACATACATGTACATGTATGTACATTCTATTATATATAATATATATATATATATAATAGAGGCAATATTTTCAGTCTCTTGTGTAAAAGTGCTCATTAATAAAACAGAGCAATGCAAATTCAAGTAAGATGAAAGTCTAAGTTTATTTTAAAACAATTTTATTACTAATAGTTTCATATTGCAAAGCGATATTCAACAGATAAAGTTGCTATCACTGATAGCGCCGATTATATATAGGTTGTTAAAATACTTGAAAGCGTCGCTGATAGGTAGGATATAAATTAGCGAGCAATGCCATGATGTACAGTGTAATGAGACAAAGCTTAGCAATTTAGGGGTTAAAAAGCTAACACCTAAAACTACTCAATAGGAATCTGCCAGCATGTCTACATGTTGATACAAGCCCACACCTTTTGTTCAAAAGTAGCGGTCTCAAGTCTGCATAAGATGTAGAACTTCTCATATAAACATAAGATACATCTGCCTATTGTCTTATTATACGATGTTGTTCTTTTCACTATCTTCCACTTGATGTTATAATTTATGTTTTTGTCCTTCATTGTCCATATATACATTACTTAGCTCAGTGGTTGATCTTTTGCACTCGTTTCTAAAGGTTGAACTATGGTTGTGATATCGTGGTTTAAATGTAGTCTCTGTCAAATCTATGTAATGCTCATCTGGTAAGCTATTGTCGTCGGTGACTGTTGCTCTGTACATGATAGACTTGCTCAGCACTTTCCTTGAAGTAAGCAGCTACCACTATCTCGGCAGTTGCAGTCTCTCAATTCTGTGTCTATTGGCGAAATATTATGGCGCTGCAGTGGTCTAGTTTTGTGAATACTGATGATATTGCTCACGTCGTTTATGGAGCTTTAGCTAACTTTAACCGAGTTTCTATTGAAAATATTATGTAGAACATGAGATTTTGGGAACATTATGTCTAGAATATGAAAAATGTCTTACTGATGTTAGTTGCTACATTCTTGTTGAAAAGTAGATTATACCATAGTACCTTTCTTCACCTGGTTTTTTGTTGTGACTTTGAGCATTGATTTTCTGGTCAGCTTGGAACACAAGGTTGTAATTATGTCCACTTTGGTAGAGTGCTTGCTGGTATATGTCAGTTTCTGCAGTGAATGTAGTGTTGTCTGATGATAAGTCACTAAGCCTCTTGTTTATACCTAGTGGTATGTTGTTTATTACTCTAGGTCAGGGGTAGGGAACCTAAAGCTCTCGAGTCATATGTCGCTCTTTTGATGATTGCATTTGGCTCTTTGATAAATCAGTGGAAAAATAATCCATAAATTGGCTGTTAATTTAATCAACACAATAATACAAATAATGCTTAAATTACAGTAATAATAAACAAAGTAAAAAAAACGTTCATTTAATAGAAATATATTTTCTTTTACAAACTTTTGATGGGGCGCAGCAGTTTCTAGTTTCAAGAGTGTCTAGTGCTTTCTGTCCTACGCTCTCTCCGCAGGCCGCACAAAGACTGCACAAGTCTTTTTAAATCAAAAGGTAAACCCTTCAAACCAAAAGATGGCTATGAGAAAAAATTGTTATTTGAATATTGTTGTTCAAAATAAATCCAGTTTTGTTATACTCTAAAATTGCTCAAACAAACTAAGTTTGTTGGCTTTCCTCTTCCTTTTATGTTTTCGGGATTTAAATTATAAATACGGCTCTCCTAGAATTAAATTTGAAACATGTGAGTTTTTTTGGCTCTCTCAGTCAAAAAGGTTGCTGACCCCTGCTCTTGGTGGATGGTTAGACTTGGTATGTACATAATGTGGATGTGCATTAGGCTTGGGGTAGATTCTGTGTGTACCTGCGGTTAGGTTGAGGTCAACATCTAAGAAATTCTCCACCGTTTGTTTGCGGATACTGTTATATGCAGTCCGATTTTAAGAAGGATGTAACAGAGTTTCTTTTTAATTTTTTTCGCTTCTTTTGGTGTTTTGTTGATTATTCCAATATTTTATTTCAACCTATGTATACACGACGCTTTTAGTGTTAGTAACTTTATCTGATGATTATTGCATGGCAATATGAAACTATTAGTAATAAAATTGTTTTAAACTGAACTTAAACTTTCATCTTACCTAATTTTATATATATACTAGCTGTGCCTGGCGTGGCTTATATATATATACTAGCTGTGCTGGCGTGGCTTATATATATATACTAGCTGTGCCTGGCGTGGCTTATATATATACTAGCTGTGCCTGGCGTGGCTTATATATATACTAGCTGTGCCTGGCGTGGCTTATATATATATACTAGCTGTGCCTGGCGTGGCTTATATATATACTAGCTGTGCCTGGCGTGGCTTATATATATACTAGCTGTGCCTGGCGTGGCTTATATATATACTAGCTGTGCCTGGCGTGGCTTATATATACACTAGCTGTGCCTGGGGTGGCTTATATATATACTAGCTGTGCCTGGCGTGGCTTATATATATACTAGCTGTGCTGGCGTGGCTTATATATATATACTAGCTGTGCCTGGCGTGGCTTATATATATACTAGCTGTGCCTGGCGTGGCTTATATATATACTAGCTGTGCCTGGCGTGGCTTATATATATATACTAGCTGTGCCTGGCGTGGCTTATATATACACTAGCTGTGCCTGGCGTGGCTTATATATATACTAGCTGTGCCTGGCGTGGCTTATATATATACTAGCTGTGCTGGCGTGGCTTATATATATACTAGCTGTGCCTGGCGTGGCTTATATATATACTAGCTGTGCCTGGCGTGGCTTATATATATACTAGCTGTGCCTGGCGTGGCTTATATATATACTAGCTGTGCCTGGCGTGGCTTATATATATACTAGCTGTGCCTGGCGTGGCTTATATATACACTAGCTGTGCCTGGCGTGGCTTATATATATACTAGCTGTGCCTGGCGTGGCTTATATATATACTAGCTGTGCTGGCGTGGCTTATATATATACTAGCTGTGCCTGGCGTGGCTTATATATATACTAGCTGTGCCTGGCGTGGCTTATATATATACTAGCTGTGCCTGGCGTGGCTTATATATATACTAGCTGTGCCTGGCGTGGCTTATATGTATACTAGCTGTGCCTGGCGTGGCTTATATATATACTAGCTGTGCCGGCGTGGCTTATATATATACTAGCTGTGCCTGGCGTGGCTTATATATATACTAGCTGTGCCTGGCGTGGCTTATATATATACTAGCTGTGCCTGGCGTGGCTTATATATATACTAGCTGTGCCTGGCGTGGCTTATATATATACTAGCTGTGCCGGCGTGGCTTATATATATACTAGCTGTGCCGGCGTGGCTTATATATATACTAGCTGTGCCTGGCGTGGCTTATATATATACTAGCTGTGCCGGCGTGGCTTATATATATACTAGCTGTGCCGGCGTGGCTTATATATATACTAGCTGTGCCGGCGTGGCTTATATATATACTAGCTGTGCCGGCGTGGCTTATATATATACTAGCTGTGCCTGGCGTGGCTTATATATATACTAGCTGTGCCTGGCGTGGCTTATATATATACTAGCTGTGTCGGCGTGGCTTATATATATACTAGCTGTGCCGGCGTGGCTTATATATATACTAGCTGTGCCTGGTGTGGCTTATATATATACTAGCTGTGCCTGGCGTGGCTTATATATATACTAGCTGTGCTACCTGGCGTGGCTTATATATATACTAGCTGTGCTACCTGGCGTGGCTTATATATATACTAGCTGTGCCGGCGTGGCTTATATACACTAGCTGTGCCGGCGTGGCTTATATATATACTAGCTGTGCCGGCGTGGCTTATATATATACTAGCTGTGCCTGGCGTGGCTTATATATATACTAGCTGTGCCTGGCGTGGCTTATATATATACTAGCTGTGCCTGGCGTGGCTTATATATATACTAGCTGTGCTACCTGGCGTGGCTTATATATATACTAGCTGTGCCTGGCGTGGCTTATATATACTAGCTGTGCCGGCGTGGCTTATATATACTAGCTGTGCTACCTGGCGTGGCTTATATATATACTAGCTGTGCCTGGCGTGGCTTATATATATACTAGCTGTGCCGGCGTGGCTTATATATATACTAGCTGTGCTACCTGGCGTGGCTTATATATACACTAGCTGTGCCGGCGTTGCTTATATATATACTAGCTGTGCCGGCGTGGCTTATATATATACTAGCTGTGCCGGCGTGGCTTATATATATACTAGCTGTGCCGGCGTGGCTTATATATATACTAGCTGTGCTACCTGGCGTGGCTTATATATATACTAGCTGTGCCGGCGTGGCTTATATATATACTAGTTGTGCCGGCGTGGCTTATATATATACTAGCTGTGCCGGCGTGGCTTATATATATACTAGCTGTGCTACCTGGCGTGGCTTATATATATACTAGCTGTGCTACCTGGCGTGGCTTATATATATACTAGCTGTGCCGGCGTGGCTTATATATATATACTAGCTGTGCCGGCGTGGCTTATATATATACTAGCTGTGCCTGGCGTGGCTTATATATATACTAGCTGTGCCGGCGTGGCTTATATATATACTAGCTGTGCCGGCGTGGCTTATATATATACTAGCTGTGCCGGCGTGGCTTATTTAAATACTAGCTGTGCCTGGCGTGGCCTGGCTAATAAAAAGGTCATTGGACAGAAAATTTCATAACTTGAAAGTGCATTAAGTCAGTGCATTTTTTGGTTATGATCTGCAAGATAATGTAACATTACAATGGACTACGTGGAGAGTTTTTAGCTTCGAGACAGACGTGTAACGTAAATGCTAAAACTAACTTAAATGAATTTAGTTTACTAAACACATACTTGAAGGAAGTTTTAGTAAAGATTTTAGCCAACATGAAACGTTTAACAAAATGTTTCATCATTTGTCTGTTTGCAAATCGTTTTTATTATAACGAATCCGGATATACTGGAAAACCGATCCGGACAACTCGCCATGCCAACTTCAGCGAGGTATATCTTTAATAACGAATATAATCAGTACACAATCCGCCAAATTTTTAGTTCAAGATAAATTATTGTCGATATCGTGGGGCAAAAAAAATTTTCCCCTAACGAAAAAAAACGAAAAAGCATCGTGTTTAATGTATACCTAGGTTTCAAAATATTTCTTAACAGGGAGATCGTGTGCGTGGGCACAATGCTAAAATAATATCTATAGCTGGACAATCACAACAACAAACGAATACACGAATATACACACAAAGTTTGAAATATATGTATATATAGAGATATTTATACATATATGTATGTGTAGGTATACATATACGTATATATAATATCCATATATATATACGTATATATATATTATGTATATATATTATCTATATATATATATAATATATATATAGATATTATATATATAATATCCATATAATATAAGATATAATATCCATATATATTATATATATTATATGGATATTATATATATATATATATATATATATATATATGTATTATATATATATAATATCCATATATTTATATTTGTACTGGGCGTTTTGCAATTTTGTGTGTGTATGTAGCACAAATATAGCTTGATAGAGTAGCTTGATAGAGAGGTAATATAGCTTGATAGAGAGGTAATATAGCTTGATAGAGAGGTAATATAGATTGATAGAGAGGTAATATAGCTTGATAGAGAGGTAATATAGCTTGATAGAGAGGTAATATAGCTTGATAGAGAGGTAATATAGCTTGATAGAGAGGTAATATAGATTGATAGAGAGGTAATATAGCTTGATAGAAAGTTCTAAAGTAATCTAAAGTGAAACACAACTCACATTTCCTCAAAGGCTTCTGGTTGTTCAAGATGCGTTTGCACTAACTCTTCCACATTTCTGAAGTTTGCAGCGTTCTCATAGCCAGGTACAATGAATTTAAGTCGGTCTGTCGGGTGCATGTCTAACAGCCACCACACAATCGGCCAGGCTGTATAGCTTTGCCAAATAAAAAGTTGCCAGGTTACATTAAATTGCAATGATAACAATAACAATTCAATAAAAGCGCAAACAATAATACTGGATTTAGATACTTCAAAATTATATTGAATTGAACTAAAGAGGAACTCTCAAGTTTTGTTAGACAAATGATGTAATATCTGACTGTCAACAGAGCAATGCGACCAAAGCTGTCTACAAAATTGCGACTAGTCTGCGCCTAGCAAAGATTAAGGAAGGATATGACTTGAAATCAGTAGAAGAAACCACAAGGATTGAAGGATTTCGATTGCAGAACTAGACACAATGTAAAACAGATTACAACAAATTATTAAAGAAGGTTACTAACAAAAAGGGTACCAATAAGAACCGAAAGGAACAAGATCCAAAGACTTCAGATAAGAAAGAACGTAAGTTGTTGAATAAATGGTAGATGATATGAGACAAAAACTCATCACCTGAACATGATAGCAGGCACTTTGAACGCAGTGGAAAAAGAACCATTGAGGTACAACGAAAGATCCACGCTCTATCATGGGTAAAGATAATAATGGAGCAGCTTTCTACGTGTACATTTGGTCTGAATCTTTGACTGCTGAACAGTTGGAGTAAAAGAGAAGCCAGAATAAGGCGAAGCTGTTGGTCTATTAAAACTCGGGTAAAAAACTTTTCACTATAGCATCCAAAATATTAATATGTATATCACGCAAAGAAAGTTGCACGGTGTCTCACGACTATGCATGCAAAGCAGGCATAGTCGTGAGACACAAACACGTGTGCCATACTTAGATTGTGGACATAACAGTGTCTGAAGATGCTTGAGTAGAGAATATCACAAAACTAGATGAATGCCCGGCGCTGCTCGAGTGAAATAAAGTCCTTGGATAGAAAACTTATTCTTATTTAACATACATATTTACCATTTTAACTTTTAAACTTTATATCATGAGAAAAGTCTTTTGAGAAAAAATAAAAGAACTGTAAAGGTTTTCAAACTTTTTTAAACTGTTGTGACACGTAAAGTTCATCCCAAGAAAAAATTGTTTTGTTGAAGTAAATTAGGAGGAAAAATAAAGCTGTAAAGTTGTTTACATGTAGATGTAAAATCATTAGCAAGCAATGGCTAAATATAGTCTGTTTTGCTTGATTGCAATGAAAAGTGATTTGGCATACAGTAATATGATTTTGATTCATTTCAGTGTTGACATCGCAAGGCAAAAATATTGTGAAGATGGTATAGAAGCCCATAGTAATTATCTAAGGCAAACACCTCCTGGTAGAAATCATCAAAATCATCATCACTAATATTGAGTAACAAAACAATATCTTAACCTTAGTAACTATAGTCAGCTACAATAACTTTAGTGTATTTAGTGTTTATGGTCTGCAAGAAAGTGTAACATTACAATGTACTACACGCAGTATATACTTTGGGGAGTTTTTATCTTCGAGACAGACAGAAGTGTAGCACAAAGGATGAATCTAACTTAATGTATTTAGTTTAATCAACTTGAAGGAACTTTAGTATGTATTTAACTAAACTTCAAATTTTGAACTAAAATTTCATCGCTCATCTGTTTGTAAATCGGTTCTTGTCATTATGAATAACACTGAGCTGAGATAGTAAACAACGTTATCTCTTTCCGGCGCTGTGGGAAGTATTTTGGCAAGTATCATATGAACATTTTTCTTACAATGTATTTCACCTTAATCAGTACAACAATAGCCAAATTTTAATCTCAAGAGAAACATTTTGTTGATATCATATGGCGGAAAACAAATTCTACCAAGTATGGCGAGGATGGAAAAACATAGATTTTTATAGAGCGAGGAAAAAAACATTTCATAACAGGGACATTCTAACTCGTAAGCGCAATGTACCGGATAAAATTAGGGTATCAATTAATATGTCATTTAGCGTGTGCAATCAAAAAAAGGGTATACAGTATCTAGTAAGAGCGATAGAATCGTAAGAACTTCGTAGATTTATGGCTAGATGATTAGTTTACAAAATTATGGTTGCAATCTTCCTGAGTTCAAATCAAACAAGAAGTTAGCTTTTCATTCCACAATTTTAATAACTATCGCTAGACAGACCGAGTTACAGAGGCTAATAACTATCGCTAGACAGACTGAGTTACAGAGGCCACTCAAACATTGAGATTTATAGATTGAAAGATTGACGAACTGACAAGTGCTCAGATCTAGCAAGAGAAGTTAAAAAACTAGGGTTGATGTCAGCTGATGTAAGGCATCAGCTGTGTGTTGTTGCGAGTATGTGTTGTTGTTGTTAGGACGACAAGACTGCGAACTATGCCTGAAGAGTATATGAACAAACTATACTTGAGAATCATCCCTACAGACTATGCTAACGAACTATGCCTACAGACCGTAAACACAAACCATACATCCTGATCGTACCTACAGACTGTACAGACAGACCATACCTACAGACTATATGAATCTATTATACGTGAAGCTGAACTTAACGTATAGTAAATTTTAGTAGACAAAATCTAATAAAATTTACAAAATTTCAGTAGATAGTATGAGAAAGTTTTGGAATTTTTATCATTTGCGATCGCTGTTTTTTTTTTTTTTTTTTTTTATTGGCAATAATTTCATTTCACAAATAGAAATGTTTTTCAAATTACGCCATACAACAATAGTAAAACAAAAAAAAAGGGAAAAAAGCAACAGTTAACCATTAAAATTAAATAAATAGTCTGACACGTAGTGTTTAAAATGCCTTTCTCTGCTAAGAGAACGGATATTTGGTGGAAGATTGTTAAAGCAGCTGGCAATGACATTTTCAAAATGATTGTTAGTGATTGTATGCAATTTGTTCATATCACGTAAGTTGAAATGAGTTGAGAACCTGTAACTGTCTTGTAAAAGACACAAACCATGAAAAATCTTGAAACATTGAATTGAAGTAAAATAAATATTTAGCATAGGCAGAGTAAGAAGACGCCGAGATTTGGAAAGATCATTTGTTGGAATAATATATGCAGGCATATGATGTAAATTTGCAATGAGTCGAAATGCTCTTTTTTGCAACAAAAATAAATCCTTAATGACATATCTTGGAGCTAGATTATAATAGTTGTGGATACCATAAATAATATGGCAAAATATAAACTGATAATAAAATGCAATAGCAGATTTTGAGTTCATGTATGGCCTGCAAAACTGGAGCGGAGTCAATGACTTCGTGACCTTACTACAAACAGTGTCGACATGATTATTCCAAGAGAGTCGATCTGTCAAAACAAATCCTAACAATTTTGTTTCATGTCTACAAGTGATGGATTGACTATTAAACTTAAGAGTAAAGCTGTTTCGAAGGTTTTCATCAGTGTTATAAAGAAGAAAGTGTGATTTTTGTAAATTGATTGTCATATGATTTGCTGTACACCAGTTGCTGATAATTTTCATGATGAGGTTGCAGTTCGTCTCAAGAAGTTGCACATCTTTGTGATAACTAACAAAAACAGTATCATCGGCGTAGGCAAAGCCTTTTGGAATAAGTCTAAGAAGATCATTTATATATATCAAAAATAATACTGGCGCAATAAGTGACCCCTGTGGGACACCAACATTTATATCTAGTGTCAATGATTCCTTGTCATTCATGACGACCTTTTGGCGCCTTTTGTGAAAATATGATTGAAGTATTTGCAACGATTTATTTTTAAAACCAGCAAGTTCTAGTTTATGATATAATATTTTGTGACGCAGTCAAAAGCTTTGCTGAAATCCAAAAACATCAAGCAAATCTTCTCACCTCTGGTTTTCAAATCCAAACAATCTGAGATTAGTTTATGAACAGCATCAGTGCATGAATGACTTTTTCTGAAACCACACTGATAAGGATGTAAAATATTATTTTTGGACAAATGAGATGTTAATGTCCGAGGTGATCTGACTGTCAAGCTGTTTCACGATTAAAATCGACAAAACTTGACAGCGGATAAAACGCCCATAATAAAAATACATACATGCGTACATACATACGTACATACATGTGTACATACATATGTACATAAATATGTACAATACACATGTGTACGTGCCGAAATAATATCACTTGTCGCTATCGTTGCAATAGTTGATATCGACTACTTCGACTACTAAGTTTCAGCAGTATGTTTTTCTATTCTGCAGGTTTCTTTGGAACTAAAAACGTCATAATCACACTTTTGTATGTTCTAACCTTTTTACCGCAATCAAGTTTTGTCAATTTTAATCTTGAACCTTTTGAAAAGTCAGATAAACTCAAACACCAAAAACAGTAGCAAATCATAGAAAAATACCAACACTTTCTAATAAAATCTACTCAAATGTTGTGTCATTTCATCTTTAAGAACTAAGTTCACAAAATACGTTTACAGACTAGACCCACAAACTAACTCTGTAGCATATAGCCAGTAAATAAATATCTTTCAGAATTATTTAACAATGACTCCACAAACGACTGCATATTGTAATGTTAACTAGTGAGAGGTAGCAGGTTTTACTTACAGGGTCACATTTCTGTTGCGAGCATACTCATCGATTTCATACATGCAACGAAGCTTTTTAAAGCCTTCTATTCCAAATTTTCCATCTTTTAACTCGGTAGTAAATTCACTGGTGAAAAATTCATCTATTTTCACCCCTTTAGCAGCATTATCAGCGATTATATTCAGTGACACAACGCTGCGAAATAGAGCAAAAGTTGTGCAAGAGTTACAAAGGGCGACAGGTGTTATCTACAACCACAGGTGTTATCTACAACCACAGGTGTTATCTACAACCACAGGTGTTATCTACAACCACAGGTGTTATCTACAACCACAGGTGTTATCTACAACCACAGGTGTCATCTACAACCACAGGTGTTATCTACAACCACAACTCACTTTGGCTCATAGAATCATTCGACTGATTTAAATACTATTAGTTGACTGCAAAATTTTTGTAAGTCATGAGTGAACCAGAAAGTAAGTCATTATTGGACATTACAAGTATACACTTCCTAACCAGTATCTTTACAAAAATTATAGTATTTCCAAACTTGCTTGTAGTTCTGTTACTCAGTTTATATGAGTTATGTCTATAAATAGAAGCAAGTGATGTCTATAAATAGAAGCAAGACAAAACTAAAGCTGCCAAGGAGCAGGCATGACTCAGCAGGACATCACCTACCAATAGAAACTAAAGCTGCCAAGGAGCAGGCATGACTCAGCAGGACATCACCTACCAATAGAAACTAAAGCTGCCAAGGAGCAGGCATGACTCAGCAGGACATCACCTACCAATAGAAACTAAAGCTGCCAAGGAGCAGGCATGACTCAGCAGGACATCACCTACCAATAGAAACTAAAGCTGCTAAGGAGCAGGCATGACTCAGCAGGACATCACCTACCAATAAAAACTGAGGTACTAGTTATCCTATCCTTCTATAAGATGTTCTGTATTATTCATTTATATCCACACGGTTTATGGTCTGAGCATAACTCTGAATCACTACATGATTTTAGATTTTGTACTTCAGTACCAAGTAGTAGCAAGAGTAAGAAAATTACTAAGCAGTCCATCATTGTATGTTTTAGACAGTCATCATATCCATAACTGTACTTCATCATAGCTGCCAATGAGATAGTATGATGGCTGAAGTTTATTGTTTTTGTTCCAAAATTTAAGAACTAACATCAAAAGAGATTTTTATTATGTATGTACGTGTAGTTCTATTATAAATGAGCGTCATCCAATAATAAATATTCATCAATTCACCATTTAGGCTGGGCATTACAATTTGTTCAATCTTTCATGTAACCTCCTGAAAGATGTAACATGCTTTTGGAATTTCGGAAGCTAAAAAAACAGTAGGTAGAAAATACTTGATGAAATGAAACTCGCATACCGTCGCGTATTGTCGTCTCTATCCATTTGTTCTGCTAGATCTAGCTCAGTTCAACTCTCCTTAACTTGACCTTCCAACTTATGACTTTTACCCGAGTTTGTTTTCCAGACCAGCTGAGAACTACAAATGTGGCAGCATTAGCTTAAACTACTTACAGTAGAGTCATCAAAGGAATGCTAACTATTTTAGTTGTAATGTCAAACTATACAGCTGATTATTATTAACTCAAATAACATATTTAATGTAAAGTCACAAAGCTGAAATAGCTTTAAGATAGAAAGCGCTCCATGTTTCTTTGGGCAGAAAAGCAGTTTTCGTGCTGCTAATACTTCTAATACAGTCATACAGTGGAAAACTGCAACAACCTGGTGTCATAAATGTTGATGAAACCTTAGAGATAAAAGAGAAGAAATCAGCTTTGTAAAAAACAAGCAACCTTCTGATTGGTTGATAGAGCGGTCGTATACTCAAGATCAGAAATGCAGCTCATGGGAAGAGAACTTTGGTGTTTCTACCAAGCTCTAAGTTCAGTAATTCCTACTTCCTACTTTGGTGTGTTTCTACCAGGCTCCATGTTCAGTAATTCCTTGATACTTTGATGTGTTTCTACCAGACTCCATGTTCAGTAATTCCTTCCTACTTTGGTGTGTTTCTACCAGGCTCTAAGTTCAGTAATTCCTTCCTATTTTGGTGTGTTTCTACCAAGCTCTAAGTTCAGTAATTCTTTCCTATTTTGGTGTTTCTACCAGGCTCCATGTTTAGTAATTCCTTGATACTTTGGTGTGTTGCTACCAGACTCCATGTTCAGTAATTCCTTCCTACTTTGGTGTGTTTCTACCAGGCTCTAAGTTCAGTAATTCCTTCCTACTTTGGTGTGTTTCTACCAAGCTCTAAGTTCAGTAATTTCTTCCTATTTTGCCCTTCATCTTTTACAACTTTAGTAATTTGTAGAGTAAAATTATTAGTTAGAAATTTAAAAACTTAAAAAAAGAAAAAACACTACGAACTGCAAAAATGAGTAAATCTTTCTCATACTCTGAGCCAGGAAGAATCCTTTGCGAAACTCTATGTACTAGCAGCCTTGGCAAGTCTTTATGTTATGTTTAAGAAGCATAAAAGTACAAAATGCTTGTGGCACCCTTTAATACGCTTATGTAATGTCTACTACTCTCACAATTGTCTAATAAACATGAGTAATGAGAAAAATGCTTAGGAAAAAGATATCGATGTTATATCACTGAGAGAAATCGGTCATCTTGTTGCTTTTAGACGTTGGGGAAACGTTTTTGGTTAATATAATTTCAGCATCTTTGTTAGTTTGACGTGCGTAATGAGCACACTAACTGATAAATTTGAACTCGGGCAAAAATTTTGTTGAATTTGTATATGAAAATAGGATTTGTACCATGAGGGAAAAATATCATCATTTTCCACTTTGTTAGGTGAAAAAACGTATATAAGAGTAATCGTATCCTGAGGATGCACAGTACCATCATTTACTGTATCCTCCAACAATCTAGGCATCACCTTCTAAATTTGTTCAACAACATTATGCTAATATTTTAGTATTTTGAAAACAAATATTGTGAACAATGAAATGGAGACTTTCAAACTCATAATTGTTACGTATATGCTGATTGATATCTGTTTTTTGTTCATGTACAAGCGAATTTCTTTTACAAATTCAATGAAGACTTCTACCATAAATTTTGAACAATATCTGGTGAAATTCCTTTTCATTTCAGCTGACCTCATTTCAGCTGACCTCATTTCAGCTGACCTCATTTCAGCTGACCTCATTTCAGCTGACCTCATTTCAGCACATTCAGGACAAGTACATTCACCTTATTGTACCTCACCAGCAGCTCCTGAAAACCTAAACTATTGCAAGTTCTCGTAGAGATCACAACTCCATCCATTGGTCTACTGGTGTGGTCCACCGGGTGTCAGGTTACTAGCATTTTGATCCATCCTCCAGGACTGTGTCAAATTTGCCGCAGTCAGACGTTCTGCAGGCTGTTCAACTTCCTTTCCATCTAGAAATGAATAGACCACAGGAACCAAAACTAATAGGAATAGTCCCTACATCGTGTGACTGTCGGGAAAATAGTGCTTTAGATGGGTTGTGGAAGAGTAGGGATTTGAAAGGAGCTGGTTCAATTGGTTCATAGAGGTTTTTAATGTTGAAATAACAATATAATTGGACAACAACAAAAATAGATAACAATATAAATAGGTTAATACAAGCTGGCAGCTCTCACATTAAGGTATAGTGTACTGCATGTAGTGCGCGCGAGACAACATACATGTCATTATAGCTTTCTGTGTGGGTTGTATAGGTTATTTATAAAGCCCATTTTAATTAAATTTAATCAATTTATCTTGATTATTTCTTAAAATTTCTAATTTATTTTTTACTCCGTATAACTCACACTACTGAAAGGTAACTATTTAATTTTCAGATTGCGGTGTATAGCGAAGCCAAAATATTCATTCAAATGTTTTAGCTTCCATGTCAAACAGCCATGTGTTAGGATGTAGTAGTGACAGTAGCTCTAGTAACCATAGTAACCATCTAGCGCTGAAACTCTTTTCCTAATAAGAGTATTTGTGCATTCCCTTTGCTTTCATTAAGGAATATTTATTGATTTATTGATTAAGGAATATTTATTGATTTGCTGACCTTTAACTTTAGAATTGGATGAGTACTGAATTGCAGTCAAGGTCAAAATAAACTGAATTATTTTTTACTAAATTTGATCGAAAGTGCAATAAGTAAATGTCAAGTATTGCAATCTTCACAACTTATAATGTGTAACCTTGAAATGACCTTCATAGAAAGAGTTAATACAAAAACTTGGTCTTTAATGACTCTAAAAAAATGGTCTTATTACCTTGATGGTCACAAAAATTTGCTTGTCTGTTTTATAGGGTAATTTAGCCAACTAGATTAGACGTTGCTCCCCTCTCTATACTTCTGAACAGATGACAAATCTCTCTACCTATGCACTACAACTCAAAACCATTTAAATGTACTGTTTTTACATGCAGAGTCGTAGCGTCATTATATATCAGGGGTGCCCAAATACTTTTGGTAGAAGACCAAACAGGTAACCAGGCCTTATCAGGAGGGCCAGGCATGAATATAGCTGTATATATGCACACATATGTGTATGTGTATTTTAAGTAATGTGTAAATAAACATATATACATGAGCATAAGCATGAAAGTAACAAGATGTAACATAATAACAAATGTAGGTATATTCTCAACATAATCTACTGTGCAGAAGAAGTATCTGTAATGTTAATGAGACACATGGATGCGAGTTTACTTTGCAGCTATTGCTGCAATATCTGGTTTATCTTTGGTGACTGCTACGGCTAAGAGCTGTTGAGTGTGTTTCTTTGTCAGTACACTCCGATACCTACTTTTTATAAAGGTCAGCTTTGAAAACATTGATTCACACAAGTAGGTTGTACCAAAGAAAGTAAGTGCACTGCCATTTTGCATAGCATAGGATACTTCTCCTGTACAGCAGGTTGCGTTCAGAACCTTACAATAGTTTGCCTAGCAAATTGATCTCTAAGCCGGTATACCTGCCTTTAAATCACACAGCTCTAATTCTGCCACACCTGTCTGAACATGAGAAAAGTTATCAACTTGGGCTTTTCAAAACTGATGTGTCTGAAATGGGCATGCAACCAGCTCAATAATGCCATTGATACTATCAAAGGCAGCAAAGCGACACTCCATCTCTGAAGAAGCATCAATGAGAAAAGCGTGTGCTGCTGTAAGGTCCACAACATCATCATGATCATTCACAAATTCCTTGATGATTGGAAAGTGGTTCATATCACCGTTTATGTTCTCCTAAAAGCAGTGGAGTTTGTCTTTAAAAGATGTTACTGCCTGCCAAGGTTCTATCAGATTACGACCTTCGCCCTGCAACTTCAAATTTAGGTCATTCAGATGAGCCAAAATGTCTGTTAAAAAAGTCATGTCTCTCAGTGAATGTTCTGATCTGAGAATCTCTAAAAAAATTTCTGCTGCATCTCCTCCAATCTCACTAAGAAACTGCTCAATATGCTGTCTTACAGACCATACTCTTTGCAAAGCTCTACCCTTGCTCAGCCATTTGCACAAATACATTTAAGTACATTGTATACTAAAGATAATTGACAAGATTCAGAACTTTGCATTGATTTTTTTACCTCACCATACTGTAATAAAAATGAGTATGTCAAATATAAATCAAAGATAGCAGTATGGTACTAACCTGACATTGTTGTGTACTAACAATTCATCATACTACGAATCAGACTTGTAGAAATTTTCTAAGCTGGTGGTGTCGTAGAGATGATTTTGATCTGAGAAAGTTTATTAGTTTCATTATGTCCAGCATAGGACTTCCATATTCATCTTTCACTTGTGCACAGAGAATGCTTTCGTGTATGATATAATGAAATGCAATCATCTGAGGATTGTTATCTTTCAGGCGATTAACAAAACTAGAATATACACCCACCATAGCTGGGGCGCCACCTGTTACTACAGAAATTATCTTATGCATTGACACTTTATGGGAGTCCATGTAAGCCTTAAATGTCTGATATGTATTTTCTCCAGTCGTATGTTCTGTCTGTAGAATAACTGCTCTAAGGTCTTCATTAAACTTGTTGTTGAGATAATACCGAACAAAGACATTCAGCTGAGCAACATCGTTCATGTCAGTGCTCTCATCTACTACAACTGAAAATGATTCACATCTGTTCAAGTTATATATGACACTTTCAGTCACATGATTGACAATAGCTTCTATCCGTCGGGCACACGTATTCCTAGATAGCGGTACTGACTGAACAGCTTGCTGAATATCTTGCTTTTCAGGGTAGAGCGCTTGAACGGCTGAAACCATTCATTCTTTAAACAGTTCGCTGTGGCTGTATAGAGCCATTGCTTTGGCACTTTTATAACAAACCTCATACCCAGCAGTAGCTGCTTTTTGTTGCAAGCTTGTAGCTCCCTTAGCATAGCCATTTGTCCATTGGCCTGCCTTGTTAGTCTATCAAGCTGCTCCTGCCTCCGAGCTTTACCTGAAGGAAATCTCCCGTCATAGTCAGGATGGTTTTGAGTGTAATGCCTTTTGACATTTGCTACCTTGTTTATAGCAACTGAATTATTGCATATCAAACATATAGGTTTCCCTTTCACTTCATGAAAAAATAATTGCGTAGTCCAGTCTGGATTAGATCATCGGTTTTCTCTGTCTACCAATCTCTGAGCCATGAGTGCTTACGAGTTATTTTTTTAAGTCATTAGTCATAGTAGAAGTCTTGAAAATGCAAGCTGGGAAATTCCCTGTAGATAAAAAGCTCAAGTTGAACCAATCTCAAATGTGGGACTGTTGAATATTCCCTAATCAAACAATTTATGCTGAGAAATCCGCCGAACTAATGCAAAACTAAACTTCAGTATTGTCAATAATGCTGGTCAGGTCTTTCCAGATAACTAATAATTACTACTGATACAATAACAATAATGCATTGCCAAACAAACTGTTTAAAATTTTCAAAACATTTAAAAAAAATTACAACAGCTGGGAGGCCTGATCACATCTGTGGGCCTCAATTTGGGCACCCCTGTTATATACTATACAGTCTACTCTCTCATAGTTTCAAGGTGGTTGATCAAGGTAGCCAATCGAGATTGCAGATCCAAGGTCATCGATCAAAGTCACTTATCAATATCACTGATCAAGGTCCCCGATCAAGGTCAACAATCAAAGTCACTCATCAATATCGCTGATCAAGGTAGCCGATCAAGGTGGCTGATCAATTCTTAGATTGACACATTTATTCTGAGATTTGAGAAGGTGGCTGATTAGCTCAGTTGGTTGCAGTGTCAGTCTAATAAGCTGAATGCCATAGGTTTGAGCCACATATAGGTCAACATATAGGTCAGCATTTTACTCGTCTAATTTATTACATTGATAGAATTTTGTGATTTAGTGAAAGTTGGCACACTAAAAACAACTGAGAAAGCTTGAACACCCAGCATTTTATCATTTCTGACAAGTTAACATCTAATTCAAGGAAGTCACCTATATTCAACGAATCAGTCGAGTCCTTTTAAATGAATCTCAAATGGAAGTTTCAAATAAAAGGAATTAACATATAAATTGTGAGTCCAACGAAAACCACTCTTTATAACGATTCAAATATTTACAAATTATTTCTCATTTATCAAGAAGGTTTATGAATGATGAGAGAATTGTAGCCACCATTTAGCTTGTAATATAATTACCCGGACTGTCTGCATAAGTGAAGCTTTTCAGTATGCAGTAGCTAAGGTGGAGTCATGTTCTCCTTGAAGCCAGGTCAGTCCATAATAACTATAATAACTATGAATTCTATAGCAGTGAAATTATCGAAGCTACTTTATAACTTATGAAAAAAATTAAAAGTAGGATTAAATTTTTTAAAAAGATTTTTAATTTCACTAAACTATTCTAATTCTGTTTCAAAAGATTGATATCGCTCAAACATATTGTTGGTTGGCTTCCTCAGACTCTTTACAGTGTATTGAGAGCTTTGAGTTGCCAACCTTACAACTAGTATTTAATGTTATAGAAGCTAAGGCTACTGTGTACTACTGTTTCCTTTATGTTTAGCTGATATGTAATGATAGATTTCGCTCTAGAGAGAGTTTAGCTGAAGTGTCAAAATTTACTAATGTATTGGCACTGTACCAGAATGTATTAGCACTGTGCCAGAATGTATTGGCTCTGTACCAGAATGTATTGGCACTGTACCAGAATGTATTGGCAATGTACCAGAATGTATTGGCACTGTACCAGAACGTATTGGCACTGTGCCAGAATTTATTGGCAATGTACCAGAATGTATTGGCAATGTACCAGAATGTATTGGCAATGTACCAGAATGTATTGGCACTGTACCAGAATGTATTGGCACTGTGCCAGAATGTATCGGCACTGTACCAGAATGTATTGGCACTGTACCAGAATGTA
Source organism: Watersipora subatra (assembly GCF_963576615.1). Classification (NCBI taxonomy): domain Eukaryota; kingdom Metazoa; phylum Bryozoa; class Gymnolaemata; order Cheilostomatida; family Watersiporidae; genus Watersipora; species Watersipora subatra. The sequence continues at coordinate 1,051,650 of NC_088710.1, read as the reverse complement.
TTGGCAATGTGCCAGAATGTATTGGCAGTATACCAGAATGTATTAGCAATGTACCAGATTGTATTGGCAATGTGATAGAATGTATTGACACTGTGCCAGAATGTATTGGCACTGTGTCAGAATGTATTGGCACATGGTAGGTAATGGCAACCTGCCAGGTCCTGATGAGGTTCTCTGTGACTAAAAAATTAAAATTAATCTCTATAATCATTGCGACGTTCTTTATTGATATTGCTTTATATAACTTTATATTTAATATGGTTTGATTAAATATGCGGCTTCATATAGCAATAGAGCAACCATAGAAAAAGCTTAAAACAAAAGTTCCTTTTATTCTGTGTCTTTAATAAAAACTTTGTGACCCTTTACAAATGGGCTCGAATGTTCAATATCTTTACCAGTCACTAAAAAACAGAGCAATGTCAAGAATTATGGCTAACAAGTGGAATTGAGGCTAAATGAGAGTGCTAATTAAACAAGAGAATAATAAAAGCTAAAAACTTAAAGCGCTTTCACAAGCAGTCATATTTGTTCAAGTAGAGATTTAAAGAAAGAAGCAGAAGTGGATAACTCGTGTAAATACTTAACGATGAATTGAATAAAAACTTTTGGACAATAGTAGAATAGAGTTGCTGACTGGGTATCAAATAGACAGCCAGTTACCTAAAATCATTTAGCAATGGCGGAAGGGCAAGAGAATGCTGCAGAAAGTTTGACACAGCTACTACGACGATACGCAAATGACGGGGAGCAGCCACAAAATGAAAGGCTAGAAAATCTTTTGACATCTATTTCTGATGAAGATAAATTGGAAATATTGTCGCAAAACTTGCATCCTGAGGGCCTTACAGCTTTGCAGAATGCTGTCACTTTGGGACAAACAGGCACCATAGAAACTCTTTTAGGTAGTGTACCAGAGGGTGAAAGCCAAATTTCACTGATAACCTCTCGAAACGGCAACGGAAGAAATGCCATTTTCTGCGCTGCATCAGGAAGCCGGCCTGAAGTTATGCAACTTCTGCTTTCTTACATACCTGAAGAGGAGAGATCAGAACTAGTTGCTCAAACTGGGCAACAGACTAACATCTACTCAGCTCTGAGGGAAATCGTAACGTTTGACAAGGTTGATATGCTTGAGCTCGTACTAGCTACTATTCCTGATAAAGTAAGTGAAGTTCTCACTCACCGATATGGCAGCGACAACAGCACTTTATTAGTGGCAGCGTCTAAGAACGCCAATTCGTCAACCGCCTGCACCTTGCTTCGCAATTACCCAGATGACTCAAAGTATGATGCCCTGACTCAACTCGACGAGTCTGGCAAGGCACCAATTCATTGGCTGGCAGAAAACAGTAAAACAGGTTTCGACAAGCAATGTTTAACACCAGTCGACATATCAGATCTTGTGGCTGTCAAAAATAGTACGGGACAAACATCTCTTCATTTGGCAGCAGTAAACAGTAATCAGATGTTTCTCACAAAGTTGCTATATGGAGTGCCAGAAGATCGACAATATGATGTTCAGAAAGAGAGAGACAGTCAAGGTCGAACATTGGTTCATTATGGAGCGGGCGTGTTGAGTGAGCTCCGAACAATCGTGAATCTGGTGCCGGTAAAACAAAGATTTGATCTTCTGAGTGCGCCGGATAATGATAGACAGACAGCCCTTCACGAAGCAGCCAAAAGGAATCGTGTGGACCATCTTGAGCTTATAGTCAATGACCGAACACCTGAACAGAAATTGCACCTGCTCGATGCCAGAAATGGCTCAGACGAAACTGCAGAGAACGTCGCTGAAAACAACGACTGTCAGGAAGCTCTCAATTTTCTTAGGCAGAAAAAGGAAGAAGCTGAATATGGTCAGTATGTCTATTACAAATCTTTCTTTGTACTGTACATCACTCTGGTGTGTTTATTTAGAGATGACTCTACCAGCGTCAAGATAGTTGAGGAGTTTAGTCAACCATAGGGCCTTACTCAAAGAGCACGTGTGTTATCTAATTCCAGTTTAAAAGAAGAGAAAAGCTCCTACCGGTTCATTATATCTTACTAGAGTATGAGATGAAAATATGGAAACTTTTAAGGCAGCTGACAGTTAATTCTCTCCAAACCCTTAAAAACAAACCGCCTTCTATAGGCCTAATAATGAGATTTATTGAATTGTCAAATGCTTTTCATGCGGTCTCTAGATACATAACTTTATGCTATCATGTTATACACCAAGCAGCAACAGCTGCAGCGGTAACAAACAAAGTCAAGTCTTAACTTATGGTCATATCGCTGTCTGAAGTTTTTGATAGAGCGCAAAGTTCGAGCACATATTTGTGGCAGCATTCAAAGTTTGTCTAAATATTACAGTTTGAAAGTTAAAGTAAAGAGATTTATAGAAATTTAAGTAAAATGCAAAAACTAGAAAGAAGTAATTTAAGTGATCTCTAGTGTAAATCAGAGTGAGTTACATGGTGTCTGTTGATATTCATATCTCTCACTCTACCAATAAACTGAAGCATTGATGAGCCTTTGCTCTCATTTGAAGTTCTATAGAATAAAATAACAAAATGAACTCATTTTGTACAATTATTACTACAACTTGTTAGTTTCCTCTTTACATCAAACTTGCATTCTTTTTTAGTTTTATGCTTTATTATTATTTTAATACCATAAAAAATACTGGAAGTACTTGTCTTTTCGTTACTCTGAAATAAATAATTAAGATTGTAATTATATAAAAATACTAGTTGTGCCAACCGGCGTTGCCCGGGTATTAAAAATCAGCTTATAAACAATGAGAGGTAATGAGATTTGCCTAGCACATCGCTATTAGCCTGGCACATTGCCAATGGATAATTTGAGTAGGCTTTTTAATAAGAGCTAACCCTCTTCATGACGCTAAGCAATCACTTTGCGTCGGGACCAAAAGCGTAGTGTATTTGCTTCCGTATAGTGACATATATCGCCTAGCAAACCTATCAAGCTCGTGTGGTTAAGTTTGTTAGGTCTTGGACTGGGGAACGAGAGATTGCGAGATCAAATCTTCTGCTTTATGGATTCTTTTTTCCGAGTTAAGAAAATTGCTATAGCTAGACATGTACAACCACAAATACACAAACTTTGAGAAATATAGATTTGCTCCAACATGCAACCACTTTGACATACAAAGCAAATGTTTAAGCAGATTAGCTTTGTAACCTTGTTTAAAAGGCATTCAGTAATGTGTAGGGTGAAAACCAGTTTATCCTACATATTCCTACAAAACAAGCGCCCTACATTTTAATAAATCAGCATACTCTGACATGTGTCCTGTGTAATGGCTGGCTGTCTGTATCACAGAAATATTCTCTCATGTGTGTACAGCTAAAATCTTTTCGTCTACAATCAAGCAGGCCATTTAAAATTGTTTACTTAACAACTTGTTTTTACAAGTAAGTGCTTGGAGCCACGATCTTAATTATTAGTTCCTCTATGAATTCTGTCTATTGTTCAACAGTCCTACTTAAACCACTTTACACAGTTAATGGTTCCTTTCATAAATACATGTATTTCAGTAAATTTTATTCTCATATATTATGCAGGCGCTGCGTTTTTGTTTTATAAACTTTTTTCAAATAAACTTACTGTTTCCAAGAAACAAAATATTTCCTTTACAAATAGAATAACTGAACTTTATTAAACTTTGGCTAATAGCATGATATCCTAATATATAATAGTTATATAATTCATAATAATAATAATTATATAATAATTATTATAATTGTTATATAATTATATTAATAATTTAATTTGGTTGTTCCAAAATTTTTAATGTTGTATAATTTACAATTGTTAAGGTATGGTGATATGCTAATAATTATGATAATGACCTCATTTTGATGGCAATACAGTGATCATGATGTTATGTAAGTGTACAGCCAATGACAATACAGTGATCATGATGTTATGTAAGTGTACAGCCAATGACAATACAGTGATCATGATGTTATGTAAGTGTACAGCCAATGACAATACAGTGATCATGATGTTATGTAAGTGTACAGCCAATGACAATACAGTGATCATGATGTTATGTAAGTGTACAGCCAATGACAATACACTCATCATGACCATATTTTGACCCTAATATTTTGGGCTGGAGTCCGTAACAAGCTTCAAGGTACCAAAATACATTTGACAATAGTTTGCTCTCTATTCAACTAGTTCAATTAGAGAGTGAATTCTAAATACTTTGATGAAACAAATGGTAGCTTTACCTGCATGACACAGACTTTGCTATAGATGACTATCTGCTCAGCTAAAAGTCATATTCATGTAAATGTGACACTAAATAGTGCAGTCTGACCACAAGGTTATATTTTATGCAATAGGTAAACTTTAGACAAGTAACACATCTCAATTAAGTTCATTTCATCTATCTGTTATTTGATAGAAATGGCACAGCTCAGCCAAACCCTTAACCCATCTGCAGAAGAACTACCAGGTACAGAATCAGACCTTGCTGATCTGACCAGACGAGTTGAGAAATTAGAGGATGAGGTGATGAATCAGCCTTCAGAAACGGAGAGAACTGTTGAAAGACTTCAAGAAGAAATTAAAAGTTAGCTTCTAAAACTATGATTAACTTCGTAGATCTGTCTGTTTGTTGAATTCACATAAAATATACAGTGTTAAATGCTCGAGTAGATGGAATCTGTTGCAAATCTCTAAGTGATCAACAGGTTCTTAGGTTAGTTTCATGCTGAAGTTGTTTTATATACGTCCAGACACGTTGGTATGGAATTAAGTGTAGGCCTAATCCTTTTATGTGAGTTAGCATAGCTTTCATTCAATAAAAATATGATCCATCCACTTTAATTTACCTAAAATTAACTGATATAATTTACAGCCTTAGTAGACCATAACGAAGTGCACATAGAAAAGCAAGAAAGATTGACTCAAGCCATAAGACGAATCACAATAGATGAGGAAGATATCAGAAGAGATATTAACGGTTTGACCTCACAGCAGGAAAAGGATGAGCAGCAGTTAGGAATTACTCAACAGCGGCAGCGGGTGACAGATGATGAGCTGACGAGGGTAAATCTGAGATTGGAAACCCTTTCTAATCAGCAAAACAACCTTAATTCTTCTGAATATCGAGGTGAATGATTTCTAAGTATTGTTAACATCGTTTACATTATAGTAAAATTATTTAGCAATTGTATAGACTTATAAAATAGGGTAGCGTGTTTGCGTGGCATCATATAGCATGCATATATAGACTGTTTTTATTGTTATTTCAGTTTTGTTGCCTTCTCTCTCAGCGTTTGCAAGAACAGTAATTATCAGTTCTGCTGCAGATATGCTTGATGCATTCATTATAAAAATGTGTATAAATGTATGATTCCATGACTGCTTAGTCTAAGTGCGTATACCGCCTGCAATCGTGTACATGTGTGAGAGCAAAAGCTGCGCATACTCTAAGACGGTATGTCCACATGGCCTATGCATACATATTCATTAAAGAAAGAAGCCCACATATGGGTACATTTCAAGTTCTGTAGTTTAATATTTATCTTTTTGATGCACCTAGTGCATGTAAACCTGTATGTATTCATGGTTATTTTTCTAAATGTTTATTTTTTATAGGTGACTATACTCAGATTATTGGCCAGCTGGTGTGTTTAATATGCAAGTACCCATCCCTAATTTGTCAGCATAATCCTACTAAGGTCCTTGTTTTAGGAATATCAGAGTTACATATTCTCATTGTTTTCAGGACTGTGCCATGACAGGGAAAGGTTAACCAAACAAAAAAGAGAGGACACACATGCGGAGCAGGCTTTCACAGAGAAGATACGGCTAACCCAAGAGAAAGTGAATGTTTTGGAAACGCGTCTAGTACAGGTTGAAACTGTTGTGAGAGATTTGGAAGAGAGTAAGCAAGAGCATACAACATCTATCATGAAAAATAAACAGATGTTGTGGGAAAAAAGAGCAGAGGAGAAGGAAGCTCGTAAACGCCAAGGTAGGAATAATAGGCAAGGTGCCAAGCACTATCTATAGCTACAGGTTACTCCTCCGCTTGTAAAGTTCTGTTAGACACTACATAATCTACATTAGACTAAAGCAGCTGAGAGAACACCTAAATTTGTACATTGACTTTGTCCACTATCACTTTTTGCACCCTCCCGTACAATTACAACACCCTCTACAATTATAACATCTCCTACAGTTACAACATCATCTACAAGTACAACACCCTCAACAATTACAACACCATTTACAATTACAACATCATCTACAATTACAACACCTTCTACAATTACAACACCTTATACAATGACAACATCCTCTGCAATTACAATATCCTCTGCAATTACAACATCCTCTACAATTACAACTTTCTCTACGATTACAACTTCCTCTACAATTACAGCATGCTCCAATAGTATGTAATTATCTATATAATTACTAATCTATATAATTCTCCCCTAGAATGTAATTCTCTATTAGTAGGATGTGAGAAGTAGCTAGTGTAATTAATAACAGCAAATCTTCTACGTAGCTCACTCATCCTTGAACTATTCAAAGTCGGGTCTATTCACCTATTTCTTGTCATTTTAGGAGAGGACATACACACGGTCGAAGAAGAGCTGGAAATATTGCTTTCAGACTATGTTAAGCTAAGAGGACTCATCAACATTCCAGACGAACGGATTGAAGAAATCTTGTATACAATAACTCAAGGCACCAAGTATGAAATTATCAACAATGCACCACGTTTGAATGAAAATACCGTTTTGCACCTGGCTGCTTCACATGATCACAATGAGATGCTGAGCCTTTTGCTTGATAACCTGAGCTCTGAGCATATCTGCTCCCTTTTCCACATTTTGAATAATTCACGCCAAACTGTGCTCTACTGCGCTTCTAAGGAAGGTCACCATGAAGTGTTCGAGATGCTTTTAGAAAAAATAGAAAAGGCTAAGAGATGCAATATTTTGCATTTAGCTGATGACAAGCAGGCTACTGTATTTTTGGCAGGTATAGCTAGATATGACAGTAATTTGAGAACCATTGAGATTAGCCGTCGCTATCTAAATGACGCTGACTGGGTGAGCCTACTGGCTGATAAAAATGCAGATGGATGCACTGTTATGCATCTCGCTGCTGCTTATGGCCATAATGACTTAATACGCTTCATAAAATCAAAGACTGACTCACAATCTGTTATGCGCTTGCTAAAGGAGGCTGACAAGAATGGTCTATTACCAATCTTTAGGTCTCTAAATGAGTCTACAGCATGTGAGTTGCTAGATCCTATGACTGGCAATGAAATAGTTGAAATCCTTACCTATGACCCGTCCAATCAAGAGCCTGCCCTCCATACCTGGACAAAAACTCGGTGTTCGGACCAACCAAATCCTGAAATTATCCACGCTGTAGCCAGGTCTGTGAGTTTTGCAGAGTGGATGCAGCTTAATGCCATTAGAAGTGAAAATGGTTACACAGCTCTTCACTGGACTGCTGTAAGCGAACGTGTCGAGCTTGCTAGGCTAATTACAGAGAACACGAAAAAGAAAGAGCCAGAAAAGTACTCTTGTACAAATATTTTGCGCTTGCTTAGACAGCTGGATAAAAGGGGTTCTACTGCATTGATGAAGGCTACGGATGATGCTGTCATTTTTGCTATTCTAGAAAACTTGGAGAAAGGCCAGTTGTTGGACTTGTTGTCAACATATTACGCTTACAGAAGAACCATAATCCACAGATTCATTCAAGAAAGAAGGCCTACATCTATCTTAGCAGTCATATTTCATCTCCTTGATGCCAACTCTATTTTAGAACTGCTAAAGCAACAAGAAGCCAACAATCTTACTCCGCTACATCTAGCTGCTTGTCTCGGCAGCATCCAAACAGTTGAGTTTTTAGGCGAGTATTTGCAAGTGAATTCAGTTTCAGCCTTTGAAGTTTTAAGTTGCGTTGACGGTGCGAACGAAACAGTCATTGACTGTTTGGCAAAGCAAGGCAAAACTGATGTGGCTAATCAACTCCTCAGCAAGATCTCCCAGAGGCAAAAGTACCAGCTGCTTGCTATCAGAAGCAAGGAAGGAAAGACGGCAGATCATTTATCAGGTAAGAAGTCTGGCTGTGAGCAAAAATAAAATTGCTAGAATTGATTGACTGAAGAAGAGACGTAACTAGTAGAATTTTTAGCTACTTCGAAAATAATACAGTTTAGTTTATCACTTGAGCAGTCATTTTTCTGAACATCGACTCTTTTAGTGAGCTTGTTTCAAACAATTACAAGCATACATGTAGGTATATTTTGGTTTATTTTGATCTCTGAAAAACTTTTAAAATAGAAATAATTATGGATTTTAATAACTGTAAAGAAAACTGCCGGTTGTCTTTACTTATTCACAAGACAAATGGCAAATGAATAAACACATGGAGTGTTTAATCACCAGAGAATATACCTTTTATTACAAATATATATAAATACATGAAGCCAAAGTGTGTATACAAATGACAATAACAGAGAGCCTGCGCCTGCTCTGCAGTACGATGGCGTTCTTCTTTCTTTTATAACGATTTTTGGCATTTGGCTTTTGCGTTAGTATGGAGCCTTATAGTGCCCCGTGTTCCATGTTCTCAACCCGAGTTGTTGAACTTGTTGAAGTTTTACAGTACATAGTACATACATAGTTTAATTTCTATTAGCTAACGAGTGCCTGCCAGTGTAGCATTGTTAGTATAACCAGATCTACGGTTATGCTATCGTATTACCAGTATATTGGTATTTTTACCTCATTTTTACAAACTCGAGTTTGTAAATATAACTCGAGTTGTAAACACAACTCGAGTTCATCAAAAACTCTGCCTGAGTTCTTTCAACAGCAACTAGAGTTCAACAACTCGGTTTGAGAACATGGAACTCGAGGCACTGTAAAGTTCCATATCTGTCTCCTGGCTTTTGCCCCTTTCACGCTAGGCTTTTTCCAGAGTTCTATGGTGGCTGGTGCTTGTCCGAGCTTTATTGGGAAGGAATGCGGCCAGCTCTCACTCTCCACCTAGGAATGGCCCTGTCACTTTATCAGGCAAATGTAATTTAGCTAGACCTTTACAGCCTGGAAAGGTTCCAAAAACTCAGCTTGCAGCTTAGGTTTCTCTCCTCATCTCCTCTCTTTATTCAAGAGCCAGAACCAGTTTTTCGGTGCCTAGAGAGGAGGCTCCTTTTTGTTGTTTTGTCAGATAGCCATCTGCTCCTCTCGGAGGGTTGTCTCAGAATTCCAACTAGTCAGAAAGCCATAACTCCCAACCAAGCATCAGCAAGTTGGTCGTTTCTCCAGTGACTGAGTGTGGCAAGCCACTATAGGTTTGTATCAGTTGAGAGCGCAACCTGTCCCACTCTTCTTGACACCAGTTTATTAGCAGTACTCACAGGAAGTCGCCAAGCTGTCAATTATTGCACTCGACAACACCATTGGCTTGGAGGTGATAGGGTGTAGCATGAGTTTTTTTAACACACCAGAATCGACACAGCTCGGTGATCAGTTGACTTTTGAACTGTGCTCCCTGGTTGGTGTGGATCTGCTCTAGGAGCTTCATATAACAGAACACCCATTCATTCAATGCACTTGCCACTACTGGAACCATGGCCTTTGAGAGGGCTAGGGTTTTTTTCCACCTCACGAAATGATTCGTGAGTACCAGGATCCACTTGTTCCTTCTCGCAGTCTCCTGTATCGACCCTATCAGCTCTACAGCCTTCTTTTGTTAGAGGCGTCCGGCATAAATCTATACTTGCCGCCAGCTGTTTAGGGGCCACCCCGTTTTGCCCTCTGACACACCTTGCAGCTTTTGATTAGTCCGCTTGCTGTTGCTGTCATAACTGGCGTGTACCAGGTCAGCCGCAGCTGGCTGGTCGTCCTACTTACCCTAAAGTGAGCAAAGGCCTGTCTGCCAGACAATCATTTCCCTGATGGCTGAGGGCAGACCAAGCATCATTATGGTTGGCCATAGATGAAAGTTTGGGTGTCCAGTACCCCGTTGAATCGTAACCTAAAGAATAAACAATTTTTATGCAGCTGGCAAAGTTCTTAGTCTCCGAGCTCTAGCTGCTCCCGAGTCAGTTTCTCAACCTGCTCAACAGTCTGGAGGTGGTCACTGGTCCTGGGCCAATGGCTTGCATTTAAGCCAGCTTTTTTCCATGTTTCCCCAAGTTTATACCTGTGCCATGTCGCAGGGTCCCAGGGTGGCCTCGGTCGGTTCTGGACAGCTTCTTCGACTGTCGTAGCAGTAAATGGACTCATTCGACTAACTGTTTTCCGCCAGGTTTTAGCGACCCGTGGCGCAGTGAACGAGTTTTCCTCAGATCCTTTCAAGGGGTGCTGGCCCTCTAAAGCAAGCTTTCTGCAAGTCAGTCTTCCATCTTTTACCTCGACGAGCTCACATCACTGACAGCCTTCACAGGTCTGTCATTTCAGTCCAACAGCCTTTCCATAATGAAAATAGCTCAGTGTTCCAGTGTATACTGAAACTTGGCCAGAATCTCCAACCATCTGGCCACTTGGTTAGAGGGTTCTTTTTACTGACACAGCCACTGCACAGAGGCACCATCTGTTTGTAGGAAAAAATGCATGCTGTATAGGTGTGACCGAAAGTGTTCACGACCTTTACCACGGTGAGCAGCTTCTATTAGGTCATGCAGTAGTTTCTCTCAGCAAGGACCAGTGTCTTGCTGATGAAAGCTATCACTCTCTTGGCTTTCTCGTAATGGAGAGAGAGCACTGCACTAACTCGGCAGCCACTGGCATCCGTATCAAAGATATACGGTCAGCTCAGATCCGGGTATCCCAGAATAAGAACCAAGGAGAAATTTTCCTTCTGCTTGGCAAAGGCTGTCTGCTTTTCTTTGCTCCACTGCTCCTTGCTCCAGCTCCTTGCTCCTTGCTCCTTACTCCCTGTCTACTTTTCCCCCTTGCTCATGAGTCAGTTTAAAGGCCGGGCTATAGTGGCAAAGTTAGGAATATATTGTCAGTAGTATCTTACTGTTTCCAAAAATCCTTGTAGCTCCCTGAGTCATCTTTGGATCAGCCATTGACGGACCGCTTGACTTTTTTGCGGATCAGAGAAGTCCGACCTCCGGACAAGATTCGACTTCTAGAAAAGTTAAAAGAATTTTCATTTAGAGGGCTTGAACTTTAAGTCGGCTTTTTTTTGCCACTAGAGAACCTCCTTCAATAGTTGCAAGCGGGGTCAAAGTTGGGGTGCAATGACTATGATGTCATTCAGGTAAAGCAGCAGCATCTTCCAATGAAAGCCGTGCAGTACCTAATCCATCAACCTCTAGAAGGTGGCACTTAAATAAAAACAAATGGCAAGATCTTCCATTTCTAGAGGCAGAAGTGAGTAGCGAATGCTGACTTTTTTCTGTGCATTAGTGTCCAAGGGTACTTGCCAAGTTCACTGGCCAAGTCCAGTGTGCCAAACTACTTGCTGTCAAACTATGCATTGAGACTATCATCGATCCAGGGAAGGGGGGTAGGCGTACTGCTTGGTGATGGCATTTAGCTGTCAGTAATTGACGCAAAAATGCTACTTGCCATCCTTCTTCCGGTTGATGCACAACCAGCCGGCTCGATGAGTTCATTGTCCAGCAGCGCTCAAACTTGATGCTTGGCCTCGGTTTCTTTCTCTACACTCTCTCTCTCTCTCTCTATGGCAGTGGCAGATAAGATGGGTTCTTTCCTTTAGTGAAATCAAATATCTCACTCCGTAAGTCCGGTCCATATCCCTGTGACCGAAGCTGAACGTGCTTTGGCGGCGTATCAGCAACTGTGCCAGTCGCTCGGCCTGTCCCGGCTCTGTGCAGTTACTTTGGGCTGCCAGATAGAGATGTGCCAAGTGAGCTGACAGCCCTCTCTTTGACGTATCCACACCCAGGGTTAGAGTTCCCGAGCTATGGGAAAATGGTTTGTCATTCATCTGGTGGTTTTCTACGCCTGTGTACGTCCTGACTGTACTACCAGCTCAGAAGTAGAGGGATAGGTTCATGCAGCTGAGGCATTTCGAGACTATGCTTTTTTTTGGCTCAAGCCGATTTAAACTCATAGTCAGTGGCGGCCCATCTCGACAGCTCTTGATCATTCCCAACGGGCAATAATTCCTAGTTGTCACTTTGCACGAAACAATCATCTCAGTCCTGGCTAGCACCACCATGTCGCGCACCACCTGAACCTCGCGGAGCAGCAACTGGCCATTTCTGTTTGTACAGGTCAGGGGTGACCATTCACGGAGACCATGAGCTGCTGGAATTCTATGGGGTACTGGTGTACCACCAGGAATGGTAGCTCTAGGATAGTGACCTTGCTGATGTGGCTCAACACAATGGCCTCCTTGGTCTTTACATCATGGATTTATACAGGCAGTAGTACAACCTAGCAGAAAGGCAGCCTGATCTCATCAGCCATGAATCTGTGGCTGTCACTTTTTTCCAACAAGTCTCTTGCAGCCCAGAAGAGCTTATAGAACACCTGCTTGCTTAGCAAGTTTGTGGTGCACCCGGTGTCGAGGAGGAACTGAACGGTCGCTCCTCAAATTTCCTGACGAGGAAGTAGTTGGTGGAGTAGGGTCGGCTCAGTGCCTGCACCTGGACTTACTCGGCACCACTATTGCTAAGCCAGGCAGATCTCCCTGATCCAGGCACTCCTGAAACTGTCGAGGTAGCATTCCTTAGTGCCTGCGGAGTCCGACCAGCATGTGTACCGTGAATCGGTCCTACCACCTTTAAGGCAGGCTTCCGATGGCTTACCAGCCGGTCGTTCTCTTTTCTGGCTCTAGGGTATCACCCAGGGGCTCACACTTTTGGAGTTAGCTTCTGAAGTGCTTTTGATCTGTTGAAGTGAGCAACAGGAGACAGGTTAGACCATTTGTACAGGCAGGCCTCCAACATTGTACCGGCCGGTTTCTCTTCAATTGAACTTTGAGTGTGCACTCTTGGCTGGGCAGCCTGGTGCAGCTCATGTTGGTTTGTATGAACACGATGGCATGCCGCGTCTGTCTTTCTGAAATCTGGGCTCCAGATTCTCTAAAGCCTAGTAGTAGTTTCGAAAAGCCATGGCCAGAAGCTCTTCTACTGCTAGCATGGCATGGGCAGACCCCTCTGCCTCAGCCCTTTTCAGCCAGACGTCTCCAGTCGAGGCCTAGTCAGGCCAGCTATTGTGACGGGCCTCTGATGCAGTGCCAACTAATTTTCTTTTGCCAAGGCATTATGGTTTGGGTCGTAGTTCAACCAGTAGGTGGCACTACTGTTGCGGCCTGCGGCTATTTCTTTGGTGTACCGGTTTCTTGGAGCATTGCCGGTGCACTTGCTCGAGGCCTCGCAGCTCCAACACTGCAGAGGCTTCTGTTACTTCTCTTCTTTTTGCATCAGCTGCTGTATGAGCCAGGCCAACTGACCGACTATGTGGTTTTGAAACACCGCAGCCAGCTCCTCAGGAGCCTTTTCCACAGTCCAAACATTGGATGCTCCTCGGCCTTTTGGCTAGGTCTATCCCAGTGCGCACGACCTACACCATGGTAGCCATGGGCATAGCCAGGAGGTGTATCTGCAGCCGGCATGGTTGACCAAGCTGCAGAATAGTTCCCTTCCATGTCGTTCCTGTAAAGGCTCTCAAGCCTTCATATGCCTCTCAAACCAACACCTGGAGAAAGGTTGCTGCGGCCCGCCTCCGTGTGCTCAACTTGTTGTAAAACTGCCTGGGCAAAAGGCTGAACCTCTTTTAAGAAACCAACCCTTACAACACCTCTCCTCCTCCGAAACCAAGTCTTACGTGGTCAGTTTGTTTGAAGTTTTCTGCCTCTCTTTTTCCTCAAGGTCTCCCAGAGATGCAGCAGGCTGGCCTCCATCTCCTTCTCCTTAGCTCTAGCTACTTCTTGAAAACGATTGATAAAATACTTGACATCTCCAGACCCCGAGTACTGAGGTGCCTTAAACTGATGGGCCGAGGTGTGGGCCAGGAGTACCATCACTAGTATTTCAATAACTTTTGTCAGCCAGTCGGTTTCTCAATTCATGCTCTTTGAGCATCGATCATCCATAGTCTGAAAAAAAACTCGCCAAGATCAGAGATGGTGTAGCTCATGAACACGACTTACGTAGTTTAGGAAAATCCCTTTTTACAGACTCACTCAGGCAAGCGCTCGCCAACCTCAAGAGGACAATGATGCTGTCTCCAGCACACGGCCCATCAAATGTCAGAGTTTCTCCAGCCTCTAGTGTAAAGTTTAAAGGAAATTGCCGGTTGTCTTCACTTTTTCACAAGACAATCAACAAACGGAGTGTTTACTTGCCAGAGAGCATATACGTTATTTGCAAATATATATAAATACATGGAGCTAAAGTGTGTGCATTCAAATGACAATCATGCAGAGAACCGGCACTTGCTCTGCAGTGCAATGGCGTTCTCCTTCTTTTAGAATGATCGCTTTTGCATTAGGCTTTGCCACTTTTCTTTATTTATCGCTCAGTCGTTCAAGCCTGTCCATTGGTGACCAAACTTGCTTCGATGGCAGAATGGCTTTGTCCGGTAATACCAGTGATTCATGAGGCATGATACCACACAAGTTGGTATCATGACTCATATTACACAAGTTAGTATCATAGCTCATACTACACAGGTTGGTATAATGACTCATGTCACAGCAGCATTACAACTTATGACAAGTTGTTAGAATTAGTTGTCATTGTTTTACTAGTTGTAATATTCCATTGCAGAAGCCACCATCTCAACAGTATGTACAATACTGTAGTACTGTAAAGAATCTGCAAAGAGAGCCTCACAGGCCCTGTAATTGATGCCATGATATCCTTTTCCTACTTACTGACTTGCAACGGTGTGTTACCATCAGCTGTACACAGTTCGAGTTTCATATGTATGTCTGTAAGTGTGTGAAAGGAGTTTCCTTTTTCATTCGCTTTCACTTCTGCTTGCGCTATAGTTTTCTTTTATGTCAGCTTATTTGTAGATTTTTGCTAGCTTTTAATGTTCAAAATCATATCAAAGCAAATTTAAAATGTATTTGTGGACATTTGAAAAAATCTCTTCCTCTTTGTTTTTATGATGTTCTGTCCCTTCTGTTACTAAAGCAGCTACAGCCATAATATGGGTTAAAATACATTTGTCTAGAAGTGTGTTAAATAATTTTTACGCTTTTCCGCTCTTTCAATCTCACTTTTTATGTAGCATACTTTTACTTTGTATTGTGCTAAATATATGATGAGTTTGAACCAAAAAAGTTTAAAGTATCTCTGAGTCTATGTGTGATGTTTTTCTTTTTGTACTGGTGAATATATGCTGGAGAAAAAGGGGGAGGAAGAGGAGAGAGGGATGAGAGAAAAAAATAGGAAGGGGAGTAAAGAAAGTGGTAAAGGGAGTCGACCGAGCATCTAGAGTGGCATCTAGATCAGAATTTTGAGCTGATTTCAAATATCTGGTTTCTACACCTCTTAGATTGTTCATTTTTGAGCAACTTAATTAATATATTATTTTAATTAAATAAATGTCTGTAATGTTTCATGTGCTTCTACCAACAATGTAATAATGAAAATGGCATATAAATACTAAATAATTAGCAATAACCTAAGTTGGAATCAATTCTGATAACATTAAAATATTTATTCTTCAAATATTATAAAATTAGAATTGTATTATATAATATTATGTATTCCCAGTTTGGGTGATATTGTGGTAGCTTTACAGTTGGTCCTTGTTATTCTGTAACTCTTATATCATTACAGATCTGCAAAATAAAATGTAAAGTATTTTTAAAGACTCAGATCATGTATATTTAACATTTTAGTATGCATATATTCATCATTAATGCTTATTATGTTGAACCGTTTACTTTATTAGGCAAGTGAAATCACAATTAGTCAGTCTTTTATACGGTGTGACACATATGTATTCTAATCAAACATGAAGTGCACCTTTGGTTACAATACTACTCGAATAATAACCTTCTAATTCACAGTCATCTGAGTCTTCTGCGTCACTACCTTCATCTCCATCCTCTTTATTTCTATTGCTACAGCAGCTGCTTCTGCACATGTCCGTACACTTGAGATCTGTATTGTTGCACTGACAGCGACGAGACTGGCACCCAGTTTTGCATCGACAAAACATGTCCACGAGCACATCAGGAGGTGCTGGTTGTTGTGTTATCCATCTAGCTTTAAGCTCTCCATCTTCGATAAACCATCCATGTTGCTGGGGGATGGGGCATTGATGATGATTTGCTTGGTTCTTTTCCATATTGCGGCCTGATAGGCAGCCTTAGATGTATGGAGATTTAACTCATCTAGTGTGGGTGGTAGGTTTGGTTGTGATGTGCGAGACGGTGAGCAGAAGATCTTATACCTTGCTTCATTGATGGAATTTGTCTCTTCACCATATAATATGCATATGAATGTCTCAATAGATTATCTTATTGCACCAACAATTTCAAAATCTGCTCCCAATGATTTCAGTGTGTTACAGAATTCAATATTGTTCTTTAGCAGCTTGAAGAAAGTTATCTTTCCGTTGGAATAGAATGCGCGTACACTGTCGCATCCACTTAGAGCATGGAGCCCGAGCAGTGCTTTGCATCATTCGGGTGTGAGGACAGTAGACAGACAGCCTGTTTACATATCTCAACTGCTTCTTACCACAGCAGTAAATGAGTTTTTGTGATGGCAGCTCATCCACTAGAGATAGACAGCTTAGGAAAACATTTGTGTCCTGGCACTTGACTACAACTTTTGAGCTGGGTTTGTCTTCTATTATCTTTGCGATATGTGATAACATGCGCGTATCTGCTTCCTCGTGGTCTGATGTCAAACTATCTATTTGGCTTACAGCGATTGATCCATCAAGGTCATAGCTGATCATGTGGCATTCTTGAGAAAAAGCTGTTACAAGATCTAGTTTCTGCTTCACAGTTGACTTCCTCCATGTATCCTTAAAAATTTCACTAGGGCAGTCTTGTTTGAGCCATCTGCTAAAAATTCAGACCTTTTTGGCACTGATTAGTTGGACTAAACACAGCAACCTTCTGCCTTCCTTTCACACTTCTATGACTTCTCTCACCTCCTTTAATGCTGATATCAAGGTATGTGTCACAAACAAAATCCACAGGACATGTGTGATGTACGTTTGCAATACTAACTATCCGTTGCAAAAGCTGACTTGCAATCATGCCAAAAGTTGGAGGAGCTTTCAGGGTCTGAATTTCAGCCATAGCAACAACCACAACAGTGTCAAAGAATAGTAGCTGATTCTGGTTAACATAGATTGATGGTTGATCATCAACATCTTCCTCAACAGCAGCCATCAGAGCCGACTTGGCAGTTTTCAATATAGAGCCATCAGAGTTAGCCAGGGACCAGCTGATGTTGCCAAGAGAGAATGATAACACTTTTCTCAAATCCAAGTTACGCTGTTTGTTGATCACTAACAAATTCTCAAACAGGCTGTGCGAACACTCTAAGACTTTTTCTTTTGATTTCTTCTTAGCTGATTGTAATGTGGGGAAGGTTTTGAGCTTGTTTGACTTGATGGATGCATTGAACTCAATCTCTTGGGTGCTTAACCTCCTTTGGACAAATTCTGAAAGCTGTTTCTCTTCTATCACATTTGCCATTTCAAGATCCTGCTTCACTTCAATGGAGGCTTTTACACCACTGGTAATATGTACTAGCTTGGTGGTTTGAAACGCAAACAGGTTTATTCTTGCTGTTATGAGTCTTTCATGACTTCCCACATTTCCTCATCAGCCTTCCATGCCGTTTCACGCATCTCATAACTTGCGGCATCCGAATCACCAGGCACTAGCATCTTCTTCATGTCTGTTTGTACAGCTGTTCATTCTGGGTGAGATAGAGTCCAGCATTGAAAGGCCGATGATTCCTGGTAAACCCTGTGATTCCACCGTGAGACATTGAGTTTCTTTTAACTGTTTGCTCAATAGATTGATCACAAGCGATAGAGCTGAATGGACAGTGATGTCGTGATTGATAAGTAAAATACCCCTTCTTCATAAGAGCCTCATACACCTTGCTACGCTATACTTTCAGATTAGTCATCTCTGCATAGTACAGCGTGCCATATCTAGTGTAGTTTGTGTGGTCGTATGCAAAAAACCAAAGAAGGATCATACATGTAATTTATCTATAAATTTATGTCCAAATTGTAGGCTATAACACGTCATGTAAACTGCAAAGAGTTAGTTTTGCTGCTCAAAAAATGTGCAGACAGAAATGAAAATGTTTTTTTTTTCTCTCACCAAAGTACCATCATCTTGGAGTAATCATCATGAATTTGTAAAGTT
The DNA here is from genome assembly GCF_963576615.1 of Watersipora subatra. NCBI lineage: Eukaryota > Metazoa > Bryozoa > Gymnolaemata > Cheilostomatida > Watersiporidae > Watersipora > Watersipora subatra. The sequence goes on along the minus strand of NC_088710.1, from coordinate 1,033,299 downwards.
ATAAATATCTAATCTCACCTTTTATGCTGTATCACATTTTTTTGTCTCTTTTCATGTCTTTTCTCAGCTCTTTCCAAAACGAGTTTGTTACAATACTTTTTATAACAGGCATAATGACAACAAGTCTGAACTCTCATCGAAGTTCTCAATGGTTAGCACTTTTTGAGCAATTTCACATTGAATGCTTTCTTCTTCTAATATTAACCATCTGTTTGAATACTGTATGGCTGTCTCATATTGAAGTTTAGTCACTCTGACTAGGGTTTCATTCACAAACTAATCAAGACAGTGAACCAAGCGGTCTTGCTGCATCCTTGGCATGGGTTAAGGAATGCTGAGAACTGACTCACTTAATCTCAAATAAAAGCATTTATTAATTTTTGAGATTATAAAATAGTTTTCTTTGTTTGATATGTAAGGTTTTCCAACCAAACTTGGAGTTGCCCCCTCCCATTTCGAAAGTGCTCCCTAGCTCAGAAATGTGCAAACACATAGGTGTAGAAACATTATAATTGAATTCAGCATAAATTTCTGACTATAAAACATCTTAGTTTGAGTAGCCCACCCTCCGAAGGAAAAGGCTGAAATATAAGTTCATGTTCCTGCTCTACTAAAAACAATCAGCATAGGTACGGAATGGCGGTAAGGGTGCGCAACTCCGGCATGTGTCCAATAAGTCGATTTCATACGTCACAATTCTCGGGATTTTGAAATGTTTTCCTCTGATTCGTTACTAGGTAGACCTGTGTTTGGCTGGCTATATCTCAGCTTCTGGTGGGTCAATCTCCTTGATTCTTTTTTATAACATTCAACACCTCAAGATAACTAATAAAGCATAATAATATCATGCTTTCTCTATTCTTCAAGTCTGTTTTGCTACGATTACAACGAAAAATAATTTGGTACTGATATAACTAATGTGAACTGAGTAAACAAAATAAAAATTCTAAATATGTTGAATTAATAATAACAATCATTGCATAGAAGTGTGTGTGTATAAAAAAGGTTACTGTTCCAGCAGAAGCTGTCCATCAAAACTTTGAATACAACGATACCGGTACCTCTCGATGCTGGCCCAAACGTAAAAATGAGAAATCGGCCTGTTTTTTGTACTTTGTCTGGCCGAATGGAAAAAGAATTTAAAGGCTTTTCCTACTCGAAATAATACAATTGTCCACGTGAAAATTATTTAGTCTTTACAGTTTTAGTAATCGAAGCTTAGGAAAAACTAAAAATGGGGGTCTAACGGAACATTAGAAATTAAAATGGCACATTAGAAAAATACAAATTAAAAATATTGTGATGGTGGCGAAAAAAATTTTTTTAAACAATTTCAAAAAAAATAACAAATCCAAAAATTAATATTAATTAATAATAAAAAGTGCACATTTAGCATGTGTAATCACGAAAAAGATACAGAGTATATGGTATGAACGATGGGAATGATAAGAACGGCTTGGCCTTGTGGTTAGGTGAGGGTGATTACACACTGGCAGTTGCACTCTTCATGGGTTCTATACTAATATTAAGCTGATTTTTCATTCCGAGATTTTAACCGCTGGACAAATATCGAATGATGACATAAGATGACAAACTTTGAGATTTATATATATTTAATTAAATATGCTAAATTAATTGATTACTTAATTAAATAGCAAACAGATTGCAGGCATAACCAGAAGAACTTAAAACAAGAGCTTCTTTTACTTCGTGTCCTTATTAAAAACTTTCTGATCCTTTACAAATGGGCTTGAATGTTCAATTTTTTACCAGTCACTAAGAAACAGAGCAACGTAAAGAATTATGGCTAACAAGTGGAATGAAGGCTAAATGAGAGTGCTAATTAAACAAGAGAATAAGAGAAGCTAAAAACTTAAAGTACTTTCACAAACAGTTATATTTGTTCAAGTAGAGATTTAAAGAAAGAAGCTGAAGTGGATAACTCGTGTAAATACTTAACTCTTGGACAATAATAAAATAGAGTTTCTGACAGGGTGACAAATAAACAGCCAGTTACCTAAAATCCTTTAGCAATGGCGGAACAAAAAGAAAATGCTGCAGAAACTTTGACACAGCTACTACGACGATACGCAAATGACGGGGAGCAGCCACAAAATGAAAGGCTAGAAAATCTTTTGAAATATATTTCGGATGAAGATAAATTGGAAATATTGTCGCAAAACTTGCATCCTGGGGGCCTTACAGCTTTGCGGAATGCTGTCACTTTGGGACAAACAGGCACCATAGAAACTCTTTTAGGTAGTGTACCGGAGGGTGAAAGCCAAATCTCACTGATAACCTCTCGAAACGGCAACGGAAGAAATGCCATTTTCTGCGCTGCATCAGGAAGCCGGCCTGAAGTTATGCAACTTCTGCTTTCTTACATACCTGAAGAGGAGAGATCAGAACTAGTTGCTCAAACTGGGCAACCGACTAACATCTACTCAGCTCTGAGGGAAATCGTAACATTTGAAAAGGTTGATATGCTTGAGCTCGTACTAGCTACTATTCCTGATAAAGTAAGTGAAGTTCTCACCCATCGATATGGCAGCGGCAACAGCACTTTACTAGTGGCAGCGTCTAAAAAGGCCGATTCGTCAACCGCCTGCACCTTGCTTCGCAATTACCCAGATGACTCAAAGTATGATGCCCTGACTCAACTCGACGAGTCTGGCAAGGCACCAATTCATTGGCTAGCAGAAAACAGTAAAAAAGGTTTCGAAAAGCAATGTTTAACACCAGTCGACATATCAGATCTTGTGGCTGTCAGAAATAGTTCGGGACAAACATCTCTTCATTTGGCAGCAGTAAACAGTAATCAAATGTTTCTAACAAAGTTGCTATATGGAGTGCGAGAAAGTCGACAATGTGATGTTCAGAAAGAGAGAGACAGTCAAGGTCGAACATTGGTTCATTATGGAGCAGGCATGTTGAGTGAGCTCCGAACAATCGTGAATCTGGTGCCGGTAGAACAAAGATTTGATCTTCTGAGTGCGTCGGATAACGATGGACAGACAGCCTTTCACGAAGCAGCCAAAAGGAATCGTGTGGACCATCTTGAGCTTATAGTCAATGACCGAACACCTGAACAGAAGTTGTACCTGCTCGATGCCAGAAATAGCTCAAACGAAACTGCGGAGAACGTCGCTGAAAACAATGACTGTCAGGAAGCTCTCAATTTTCTTCGGCAGAAAAAGGAAGAAGCTGAAGCTGGTCAGTATGTCAATTAAAAATTTTTCTCTGTATTGTAAGTCATTGTGGTGGATTTATTTAGAGATGAATCTACTAGCTTCAAGATAGGTGAGGAATTTGGTCAGCCATAGGGCCTTACTCAAAGAGCACGTGTGCTATCTAATTCCAATTTAAAATAAGAGAAAAGCTCCTACTGGCTCATTATATTTGACTGGAGTATGAGATCAAAATATAGAAACCTTTAAGACAGCTGATAGTTAGTTCTCTCCTAACCCTTAAAAACAAACCAGCTTATACAACAATGAGATTTATCGAACTGGCAAATGTTTTTCATGCAGTCTTTAGAAACATAAATTTATGCTATCTTGTTATACACCAAGCAGCAACAGTTGCCGTGGTAACAAACAAAGTCAAGACTTAACTTATGACCACATCGCTGTGTGAAGTTTTTGATAGAGCGCAAAGTTTGAACAAATATTTGTCGCAACATTCAAAGTTTGATGAAGTATTACAGTTTGAAAGTAAAAGTAAAGAGATTTATAAAAATTTAAGTAAAATGCAAAAACTAGAAAGAAGTAATTTAAGTGATCTCTAGTGTAAATCAGAGTGAGTTACATGGTGTCTGTTGATATTCATATCGCTCACTCTACCAATAAACTGAAGCATTGATGAGCCTTTGCTCTCATTTGAAGTTCTATAGAATAAAATAACAAAATGAACTCATTTTGTACAATTATTACTATTGTTAGTTTCCTCTTTACATCAATTTTGTTTTTTTCTTTTTTAGTTTTATGCCTTGTTATTATTTCTTATTTGTTGTTTTTTATTACCATAAAAAATACTGGAAGTACTTGTTGTCTTTTCGTTACTCTGAAATGAATAATGAAGATACGTTGTAATTATATAAAAATACTAGTTGTGCTACCCGGCGTTGCCCGGGTATTAAAAATCAGCTTATAAACAATGAGAGGTAATGAGAGTTGCCTGGCACATCGCTATTAGCCTGGCACATTGCCAATGGATAACTTGAGTAAGCTTTCTAATAAGAACTAACCCTCTTCGTGACGCTAAGCAATCACTTTGCATCGGGACCAAAAGCGTAGTGTATTTGCTCCCGCATAGTGACATATATCGCCTAGCAAACCTATCAATCTCGTGTGGCTAAGTTTGTTAGGTCTTGGACTGGGGAATGAGAGATTGCGAGATCAAATCTTCTGCTTTATGGATTCTTTTTTCCAAGTTAAGAAAATTGCTATAGCTGGACATGTACAACCACAAATACACAAACTTTGAGAAATATAGATTTGCTCCAACATGCAACTAATTTGACATTCAAAGCAAATATTTAAGCAGATTAGCTTTGTAACCTTGTTTAAAAGGCATTCAGTAATGTGTAGGGTGAAAACCAGGTTATCCTACATATTCCTACAAAACAAGCGCCCTACATTCTAATAAATCAGCACACGCTGACATATGACCTGTGTAATACCTGTGACCTATGACCTACTGACATATGTAATGGCTGACTGTCTGTATTACAGAAATGTTCTTTCATGTGTGCACAGCTAAAACCTTTTCGTCTACAATCAAGCAGGCCATTTAAAATTGTTTACTTAACAACTTGTTTTTACAAGTAAGCGCTTGGAGCCACGATCTTAATTATTAGCAGCTCTATGAATTCTGTCTATTGTTTAAGTCCTACTTAAACCACCTTACACAGTTAATGGTTCCTTTCATAAATACATGTATTTCAGTAAATTTTATTTTCATATATCATGCAGGCGCTGCGTTTTTGTTTTATAAATTTTTTTCAAATAAACTGGTCAAAGTTATTTTAAGTCAATATTTCATAGTTTGTTGAATGTTTTGATGGAGTCAGAAAGTATGTACGCAATGTCTAGCTTAATAGAACCACTCGCTTCTATTGCTGTTTACAATATACACAAGCTTACTGTCAACACAGTAGCTTGAACATTATTAAATAAACTTACTTTTTACAAGAAACAAAATATTTCCTTTACAAATAGAATAGCTGATCTTTATTAAACTTCAGCTAATAGCATGATATACTAATATACAATAGTTATATAATTTATAATAATAATTATTATATAATGATATAATTTGGTTGCTCTAAAATTTTTAATATTGTATAATTTACAATTGTTAAAGTACGGCGATATGCTAATAATTATGATAATGACCTCATTTTGAACACGCAGCTAATGGCTCTACACTGATCATGACCTTATTTAAGTGTACAGCCAATGACAATACACTCATCATGACCTTATTTAAGTGTACAGCCAATGACAATACAGTGATCATTATGTTATGTAAGTGTACAGCCAATGACAATACACTCATCATGACCTTATTTAAGTGTACAGCTAATGGCAATACACAGATCACGACCTTAATTTGGCCCTACTATTTTGTGCTGGAGTTCATAACAAGCTTCAAGACACCAAAATACATTTGGCAATGTTCTAATGATTATGATAAAACAAATGGTGGCTTTACCTGCATGACACAGACTTTGCTATAGATGACTATCTGCTCAACTAGAATTCATATTTATGTAAATGTGACACTAAATAGTGCAGTGTGACCACAAGGTCTCACACAAGGTTATGTTGTATACAATAGATGAACTTACTACAAGTAACACTCATCAATTAAATTCATCTCATCTGTCTGATGTTTGATAGAAATGGCACAGCTCAGCCAAACCATTAGCCCATCTCTAGAACGGCCACCAGTTACCAAATCAGACCTTGCTGATATGACCAGACTAGTTAAGATATTAGAAGATGAGGGATGAACCAGCTTCCAGAAACGGAGAGAATTGTTGAAATACTTCAAGAAGAAATTAAAAATTAGCTTCTGAAAACTATGATTAATTTTGTCAATCTTTCTGTTGGTTGAATTCACATAAAATTGACAATGTTTAAGTAGATGGAATCTGTTACAAATATTTAAGTGTTTGACAGGTGCTTGAGCTAGTTTTATGCTAGAGTTATCTTATATACATGCAAACATATTAGCATTGAATTAAGTGTAATACCTTTATGTGAGTTAGCATGGCTTCCATGCAGTACAAATATATTCCATTTCTTTTACATTTTTATATAATTTTACTGATACAATTTGCAGGCTTGGTAGACCATAATGAAGTGCACATAGAAGTGCAAGAAAGATTGCCTGAAGCCACTAGACGAACCACAATAGATAATGAAGATATTGAAAACGATATTGAAGGTTTGACCTCACAGCAGGAAAAGGATGAGCAGCGGTTAAGAATTACTCAACAGCGGCAGCGAGTGACAGATCATGAGCTGACGAGGGTAAATCTGAGATTGGAAATCCTTTCTAATAACCTTAATTCTCCTGAATATCGAGGTGAATGATTTTTAAATATTGTTAACATCGTGTACATTATAGTAAAATTATTTAGCAATTGTATAGACTTATAAAATAGGGTAGCGTGTTTGCGTGGCATCATATAGCATGCAGATATAGACTGTGTTTTTATTGTTATTTCAGTTTTGTTGCCTTCTCTCTCAGCGTTTGCAAGAATAATAATTAACAGTTCTGATGCAGATATGCTTGATGCATACATTATAAAAATGTGTATAAATATATGATTCCATGACTGCTTAGTCTAAGTGCGTATACCGCATGCAATCATGTACATGTGTGAGAGCAAAAGCTGTGCATACTCTAAGACTGTATGTCCACATGGCCTATGCATACATATTCATTAAATCAAGAAGCCCACATATGGGTACACTTCAAGTTCTGTAGGTTAATATTTATCTCTTTGATGCACCTATAGTACATGTAAACCTGTATATATTTATGGTTATTTTTATAAATGTTTACTTTTACACAGGTGACTATATACTCAGATTATTGGGAAGCTGGTGTGTTTGATATGCAAGTATCCGTCCCTAATCTGTCAGTATTATCCTACTAAGGTATCTGTTTTAAAAATATCAAAGCTACATATTCTCGTTATTTTCAGAGCTGTGCCATGACAGGGAAAGGTTAAGCAGACAAAAAAGAGAGGACACACATGCAGAGCAGGCTCTCACAGAGAAGATACGGCTAACCCAAGAGAAAGTGAATGTTTTGAAAACGCGTCTAGTACAGGTTGAAACTGTTGTGAGAGATTTGGAAGAGAGTAAGCAAGAGCATACAACATCTATCAGAGAAAATAAACAGAGGATGTGGGGAAAAAGAGCAGAGGAGAAGAAAGCTCGTAAACGCCTAGGTAGGAATAATAGGCAAGGTGCCAAGCACCTTTTATAGTTACAGGTTTGTTATGGCTATTGAGCTATAAGGGATTGTGACAATTATGAGATAATAGTTTATGGCTATAGTAATCCTTTTGCTTATAACAATTCTGTTTACATCTGAGGCAAGATAGCCATATAGCGCTCTATTGTATTTTTACCATATACTAAGCCAATATTTATAAAGCTACTTTTGGTTCCATATAAATACCCACAACATCTTCAGTTCAAGTTGTGTGTTTCCGTCAGTGAATAAACTACATTACAATCTACACTACTTCAGGCCTCATTTCTTTACAAGAATACAACAAGGTTACTCCTACAATTCCTACATTTCACTTCTTGCACCATCCCGTACAATTACAACACCTTATACAATTACAACACCTTCTACAATTACAACACCTTCTACAATTACAACACCTTCTACAATTACAACACCTTCTACAATTACAACACCTTATACAATGACAACATCCTCTACAAGTACAACATCCTCCACAGTTATAACACTCTCTATAATTACAGCGTCCTTACAATTTAACCTTTTTTTACATTTACACCATCCTCTACAATTACAACATTCTCCCCTAGTATGTAATTATCTAGTAGTACGATGTGAGAAGTAGCTAGTGTAATTAATAACAGCAAATCTTTCATGTATCTCCCTCATTGTTGAACTATTCAAAGTCGGGTCTATTCACCTAGTTTTTGTCATTTTAGGAGAGGACATACACACGGTCGAAGAGGAGCTGGAAATATTACTTTCAGACTATGTTAAGCTAAGAGGACTCATCAACATTCCAGACGAACGAATTGAAGAAATCGTGTATACAATAACTCAAGGCACCAAGTATGAAATTATCAACAATGCACCACGTTTGAATAAAAATACCGTTTTGCACCTAGCTGCTTCACATGGTCACAATAAGATGCTGAACCTTTAGCTTGATAAACTGAGCTCCGAGAATATCTTCTCACTTTTCCGCATTTTGAATAGTTCACACCAAACTGTGCTCCACTGCGCTTCTAAGGAAGGTCACCATGAAGTGTTTGAGATGCTTTTAGAAAAAATAGAAAAGGCTAAGAGATGCAATATTTTGCATTTAGCTGATGACAAGCAGGCTACTGTATTGTTGGCAGGTATAGCCAGATATGACAGTAATTTGAGAACCATTGAGAGGATTCGCCGTTATTTAAATGACGACGACTGGGTGAGCCTACTGGCTGATAAAAATGCAGATGGATGCACTGTTATGCATCTCGCTGCTGCTTATGGCCATAATGACTTAATACGCTTCATAAAATCAAAGACTGACTCACAATCTGTTATACGCTTGCTAAAGGAGGCTGACAAGAATGGTCTATTACCAATCTTTAGGTCTCTAAATGAGTCTACAGCAAATTACTTGCTAGATCCTATGACTGGCAATGAAATAGTTGAAATCCTCGCCTATGACCCGTCCAATCAAGAGCCTGCCTTCCATACCTGGACAAAAGCTCAGTGTTCAGACCAACCAAATCCTGAAATTATCCACGCTGTAGCCAGGTCTGTGAGTTCTGCAGAGTGGATGCAGCTTAATGCCATTAGAAGTGAAAATGGTTACACAGCTCTTCACTGGACTGCTGTAAGCAAACGTGTCGAGCTTGCGAGGTTAATTGCAGAGGAGACGAAAAAGAAAGAGCCAGAAAAGTACTCTTGTACAAATATGTTATGCTTGCTTAGACAGCTGGATAAAAGGGGTTCTACTGCATTGATGAAGGCTACGGATAATGCTGTCATTTTTGCTATTCTAGAAAACTTGGAGAAAGGCCAGTTGTTGGACTTGTTGTCAACATCTTACGCTTACAGAAGAACCATAATCCACAGATTCATTCAAGAAAAGAAGGCCTACATCCATCTTAGCAGTCATATTTCATCTCCTTGATGCTAACTCTATTTTAGAACTGCTAAAGCAACAAGAAGCCAACAATCTTACTCCGCTGCATCTAGCTGCTTGTCTCGGCAGCATTCAAACAGTTGAGTTTTTAAGCGAGTATTTGCAAGTGAATTCAGTTTCAGCCTTTGAAGTTTTAAGTTGCGTTGACGGTGCGAACAAAACAGTCATTCACTGTTTGGCAAAGCAAGGCAAAACTGATGTGGCGAATCAACTCCTCAGCAAGGTCTCCTGGAGGCAAAAGTACCAGCTGCTTGCTATCAGAAACAAGGAAGGAAAGACGGCAGATCAGTTAACAGGTAAGAAGTCTGGCTTTGAGCAAAAATAAAACTGCTAGAAATGATTGACTGGAAAAGAGACGTAACTAGTAGAACTTTTAGCTACTTCGAAAATTATACAGTTTAGTGTATCACCTGAGCAGTCGTTTTTCTGAGCATTTCTCTAGTGCTCTTGTTTCAAACAATTACAAGCAGACTACATATTGGTACATTTTAGTTTATTTCGACTTCTGACAAAACCTTTAAAATAAAATTAATTCTGGATTTTTATAACACTTTTCAGTGAAACTACATTCATCCTGACACACACCACGCAGGTTGGTATCATGAGTCATACCACCCAGGTTGGTATAATGACTCATACCACACAGGTTGGTATAATGACTCATACCACACAGGTTGGTATAATGACTCATACCATCCAGGTTGGTATAATGACTCATACCACACAGGTTGGTATAATGACTCATACCATCCAGGTTGGTATAATGACTCATACCATCCAGGTTGGTATCGACTCATACCACACAGGTTGGTATAATGATCATGTCATTTCATCACCACACAATCGTCCACATCTTGGTCAGCATTTTGACTCCATACCACACCGCATCTCAACTTTGGACAAGAAGTTATTAGAATTAGTTGTTTTACTAGATGTAATACTCCATTGCAGAAGCCACCATCTCAACAGTATGTACAATACTGTAGTACTGTAAAGAAGTGTGAAGAGAGCCCCACAGGCCCTGTCATTGATGCCATGATATCCTTTTTCTACTACTTACTTGCAACGGTGTGTAACAATCAGCTGTACACAGTTCGAGTTTCATATGTATGTCTGTATGTCTGTATGTCTGTATGTCTGTAAGTGTATGCAATGAGTTTCACTTTCACTTCTGCTTGTATTTTGGTTTTATTTTATGTCAGCTTATTTGTTTGTAGATTTTTGTTAGATTTTTGATTGCTAAAATCATAACAAAGCAAATAAATCATAATAAAGCAAATAAATCATAACAAAGCAAATAAATCATAACAAAGCAAATAAATCATAATAAAGCAAATAAATCATAACAAAGCAAATAAATCATAACAAAGCAAATAAATCATAACAAAGCAAATAAATCATAACAAAGCAAATAAATCATAACAAAGCAAATAAATCATAATAAAGCAAATAAATCATAATAAAGCAAATAAATCATAATAAAGCAAATAAATCATAATAAAGCAAATAAATCATAATAAAGCAAATAAATCATAATAAAGCAAATAAATCATAATAAAGCAAATAAGTCATAATAAAGCAAATAAATCATAATAAAGCAAATAAATCATAATAAAGCAAATAAATCATAATAACGCAAATAAATCATAATAACGCAAATAAATCATAATAAAGCAAATAAATCATAACAAAGCAAATAAATGTCCTTAAACCTTGATTGAACCTAAAGCAGATAGTTTCTTAATTTTAATCGTTTTTAAGCTTTTTGTCAAATCATATATTTTAGCTGACGGAGAAATGTAAAAATATTTAATATTTTCTAATTCTGCTACCCCAAAATCAAGAATACAATGCATAGCTAGAGTGATGGTTAAACATCAATTTACTTTGGAGTTGCTTTTCCACTATGAAGCAAAGGCTGTGAATAGCACTAAAGTATCAGCACCAAAATATTTATTATTATAGATTATTATATATAATTATTGTTATAGATTATTATATATATTATTATAGATTATTATAGATTATTATATATATTAATATAGATTATTATATACATATTATTGTAGATTATTATATACGTATTATTATAGATTATTATATTTATTATTATAGATTATTATTATATGTATATTATTGTAGATTATTTTTTATATTATTGTAGATTGTCATAGATTATTATATATATTAATATAGAAAATAATAAATATTATTATAGATTAATATAGATTATTATACATATTACTGTAGCTTTTTGTATTTATTGCTTTCATGTACAAACATAAATTATGATACAGAAAATGGGAATGCGAAAGAATCGTAGTCGTCTTCTCTTGAATGTATAGTTGAATAAATGGGAGGACAAGAGATGCAAATTGGAACTTAGTTTTAGCTCAGTTTTGATGAAATTATTGGCTAATGTGAAACTAAACAGCTTTGTACCAAAAATCACTGGACGTTTACCTGAGTGTCTACAACAATGCAGAGAGTTGATTCATGCAGCTTATTATAATAGCTGCCTAAATCTCAACCTTGATGACAAGACCACTAACAGTCTGATTGCCAGAATTATGGTTAATTCATAGTTTTGATAGCTCTTAGCTCGCTGACCACAAAGCATATTAGCACCCCAATTGCTGAATGCCAATACATTTCAAGGCTCGCTGTTGACTATAGGAACGCCAGCGTGGCTAGTTACTGAATGCCAGTTGATAGTTGTCATAAGTTTGATACCTGACTGCAAGAATATTAGGATGTTACTTGCTAAATGCTGATTGGCTAGGAAGAGTCCTTGTAGCATACCAACTATAATAAATGTTTACTTATCTTTGTGTTAACATCTCGCAGCTGTTGTGAGCTACAGTGGTAGAGCGTATCTATGAGTCATAGATTATGTCAAACAAACTTTTTACCGTCATTAGCAAAAGCTTGTATGGACCTAAAATCTTGAATGTCAGCACTACACATGTGATTGGATGTCAGCATGACACATGTGAATGGATGCCAGCGTGACATGTGTGATTGGATGTCAGCGTGACACGTGTGATTGGATGTCAGCGGGACACGTGTGATTGGATGTCAGCATGGCACAGCACGTGTGATTGGATGTCAGTGGGACACGTGTGATTGGATGTCAGCGTGACATGCGTTATTGGTTGCTGGTCAAGTAGCTTTCGCATTTTGGAGGAATCAGCCAAAGTTTAGGAACAGGGCTCTACCATAGCTGCTGTTTTGTAAGCAAGCATTATAACATAACCATGAAAAGCAAAAGATTTCAGCTATTTCTTTAGCAGCAAGCACTGTTCTCCTCAGATAATTGCGGTGGAAACAGCCACATCCCAAACACAAATCTGTCAGAGCACAGGCTGTTTTAATATGCACATATTAAAACTCAGAACAAGGGTTCTCAGCATATTTTGAATAAAAACTTTCAAATTTGATGTAAACATTGTCTTGAATAGCACGACTGTTGTTTTACAAAGCTCTCGCCTGTTTGTTAAACTAGGGTTGAGATTTGATAGAATGCCAAGAGGCATTCTATCTATTTATACTTACATACTCTCAAAGCACACAATGAAAAGACTCTTTATTCTTGCTGTTTGATGAATGACGATATTTGATTTCAATAAACGATTTCAAACTTTGAAGTTGTCTGAGTGGCAGCATGCTGTTGATTTTAGGTCACATGACATTCTGCTGGACTGGACTGGACGAGAGAGGCTGCTGCTACCGTAAGAGTTAATCCTGTCTTCTATCCAACTATACTTGGCCTTTAGGGCCATTCAACACCGATTTGTTTAGCAGCAAAAGACATTTATAGGCAATCGTCATTCAGTTAAATAATTGCAAAATACATTTGGCATGTGATTATGTTACCAGGTTTATGGTTACCATGGAAAAATGTTGCATGTGGTTATGTTAACAGGCTTACGGTTATCATGGAGGAATGTTATACGCGCTTATTGTAACAGGCTTACGGTTATCATGGAGGAATGTTGTATGCGCTTATGTTAACAGGCTTACGGTTATCATGGAGGAATGTTATATGCGCTTATGTTAACAGGCTTACTTTTACATAGAGGAATGTTATATACGCTTATGTTAACAGGCTTATGGTTATCATGGAGGAATTTTATGTTAACAGGCTTACTGTTATCATGGAGGAATGTTATATGCGCATATGTTAACAGGCTTACAATTATCATGGAGGAATGTTATGTTAACAGGCTTACTGTTATCATGGAGGAATGTTATGTTAACAGGCTTACTGTTATCATGGAAGAATGTTATGTTAACAGGCTTACTGTTATCATGGAGGAATGTTATGTTAACAGGCTTACTGTTATCATGGAGGAATGTTATATGTGCATATGTTAACAGGCTTACTGTTATCATGGAGGATTGTTATATGTGCATATGTTAACAGGCTTACTGTTATCATGGAGGAATGTTATATGTGCATATGTTAACAGGCTAGCTGTTACTATGGAGGTACTGAGCAATCTCTCGTGCTGCTTCGACACATCAAAAAGCATCGGAGAGACATCCGTAGAGCTGGTTATTTGTGACTTTCCTCTTAGCAAACAGTGCTGCCTGAGATGGGAGACCATCACCTACGTCTGCGCTCTAGCCTTCAGCTTGGCAGACTTTTTGGCTGACGCATTCGGATATGTGTCTTTCGTAAGCAACCTGGAAGATCATGATGAGGTCAAGAACTATATCACCGCTTGGCTAATCTTTCTAATTCTAAGCGGTGTAATAGTTTTGAGTGAAATTGCCTTGCCTATCTACAGTCTTGTCAAACTCAGCTGTTCTCGTGTCAACCGGAGTGAAGAAGAGACCAACAAATTTCGGTAAGATATCATATTTTAGTTTTATGGAAGTCAACTCGAGGAGTATCTAAATATTAGGCTAACTTTAATCTGATGAGTACTATATTATTAATGTTCACCTTTCCAGCTAGTGCCCTTATCATTTAGTACTTGCACTGATGTCTTTATAGGAACTGTGTAAGAAGCTCTTACTTCATTTGGCACCTGCAATGATCTCTTTAGAGCAACTGTTCAAAAAACAAGACTAATTATATTCTTTACATAAGATGCTTTACTAATTATATTCTTTACTTTATGTATATTCTTTACATAACTTTAAATCAATTCAATCACCACAGAAAAAAAGTTGGAGTTGCTGTTTCTTGCCTTTGCTACAAACATAGCCTTCGGTTGCAGGGAGGTGACTAAGTATTGGAGCAGAGCTAACAACGTACTCGTTATACTCACTGAAGACGGGATCATCGCTATCATTCGCATACTCATAGCTTTCAGATCTGTAGAAGCCGTGGCAGACCTACAGACAACCTCAGGAGTAGTCTCCTCCGCCGTAGCGTTTGTGGTCACCATACTCAGGCATGGTTTACTCACTATCCAGCTAATCACTAAACTGAGCAAAAATGGAGTGACTTTTTCAAAGTGTCCTGCGTGGGCCCCAGGCTATTGCACCAAAGGAACATTGGGTTTAATATTGTTATTCTTTTTCACATTATTTTTATCGAGCTGCTCTGTCGGATTGACCGGCATGTCTATGGCAATATCTGCTCAGCTTATCGATATCTATCATCGAGATTCTATTGACTTTCTACTGAATGTAACTCTACTAGGACTGTCTGTGCCGGCTGTCTTTATCGTCACTCTTTTTCTTGTCATTCAAATGAGATGGTAGCCTGGGCTTTAGCTTTTTAACACTCTTATGCGGTTTGGAGCATCATCTCTGCCCTTTATTCGCAAAGAACTCGTTAGATGTGACTATTACTTGCACAACAAAAAATAGCCATTTGAATACTGACTTTCTTTCATTGCTTTTAGAAAAGTTGTTATATCTTGTTTGCAAGAACTTCGTTAATTTCATGGTAAGACCTATACAGATGAGATGTTGGGTTTAATAAAATCTACAGCTGTTGGATGACAGCCATATTGAAACAGCAACTAGTGAACGTGACAAAAGTGGGAGCACTGGGTGGGGGTAATGACTAATGTCTAGCTATATAACTTATATGTGAATATGCTAATATCTATAATCAATAAAGACGTTTTTAGCAGTACACAAAATGAAATGCATCGCCTATTATTATATCAGACAAAGGTAGAATCACATTTGCAGTTCCGTCCTTCTGCTGCAAAGATGAGCTGAGGCAGTTTTATTTAACAAATTGCTTAATAGTATCTCACTTATCCTTCAGCTCTGCATGAATTTTTCATCTGTGCATGCAGATTTCATGCTGACGTACTTCCTGTTGGTCTACACATGAGTTGAGTAAGTATTTAGGTCCTAGCCAGTTTTTAGTAAGCTTTCTTATGGCTATTTATTTGACAGACTGTTACGAGTATTCTTGCTTGACAGATGACAACAAGTGTCAGTGAGATGGTGCAGTTGTTCCATCATTACAAACATATTTTGCAACTGAAAATTCGGTCTCTTTAAAAGCAAACAAATTTGCATTCTAAATTCTAGCAGTTCAAAGAATAAAATGCACTTTGTGTTTTTCCTAGGTTTTTGCAATTTTGTTAAAACATATGATCAGTCTGCAATAGAACATGATGACGCTGATGAACAGTGGACAGTTTTTAGACACGATGCCATGAGAGTAGGTAGTCACCTGCTCTATAATGTTATCTACAAATGCTCTCAGTTTATCCGTATAATTATACAGAGACGTGATATCACAGACTTGTAGTCGCCCACTCTTTCATAATTGATCAACAGCTCATTTCAATGAATTTTTTATCTTAAATGCTTCAATTATTGAAGATGTAAAACCTAACGACTAAGACAGGTGAGATGATTTCATAAAACAAATTACCGCGTGAATCAGTTGCATCACAATCTCTCCAATTCAAGCAGAAAACCCACGGAGTTGTAACGAGCCAACTTGTCATTTGTTATTCTAATTTTATAGATAAGTTGTTAAACATGGAGTCCTCGGATGCAATGTGTGCCAAACAGTAATATGATTATTTAAAATTATTTCATGTTACAAATAAAAGGTTATAATATGTTTCACTGAAAAGGCTACACTAGACTTGGTCATTAGTTTTTATAGTTTACTGAGAGACACGGCATGATGAAAATAATTCTACTCAGCCATTACATAGAGTGTGTTCCTACCATCCTGTGTACACGTAAGAAAAGACTATGCTGCTATATCATTAATCGTAAAACAGCCATAAGGGGGCCTTTCTAAAAGAACTAAGTACGTACAAATCATAAGTACGTACAAATCATAAGTACGTACAAATCATAAGTAAGTACAAATCATAAGCTAGTAGAGAGGCTGGTAGGAGATTGGCATATTTCTACTGAAGATGGCCGCTGTTTTGATAGCTTCATGTCGCAATGATAACACTATGTATGAAGAGTGGAAGAGACAATAATTTCATCCAAAGAAATCATGCTGTAATTTACACACTCTACATAGACTGAACATATTGTACTAGACACACTCTACATAAACTGAACATATTGTACTAGACACACTCTACATAGACTGAACATATTGTACTAGACAAACTCTACATAGACTGAACATATTGTACTAGACAAACTCTACATAGAGTGAACATGTTGTACTGGACACACTATAAATAGAGTGAGCATGTTGTACTGGACACACTATAAATAGAGTGAACATATTGCGCTGGACACACCATACATAGAGTAAATATTTTGTATTGGATATACACTACATAGAGTGAACATGTTGTACTAGACACACTATCGCGAGTAAATATGTTGCACTGGTTTAGAGTAGGGTGAAATGGTAGCTCTATGTCTATTAGATCTGTCTATTTATAACTCTATGCGAGGAGAGTATGTTATGTTGAATATTTCATATATATGTGATACATCGACCCATAAGTCTGTGTTGAAACGCCATGTTACATTGGTAACTCCGTGTAAATGAGATGCGCTAATCTTCATGTGGGAAAACATATTTTTACATCCAAGCTGCAGATCAGCAGAAATTAAGTGTGGACAAAGTAGGTTTTGCTCGTATGATGAGCCGTTAGTATATGTAAGAAAAAAGGAATAGTGTGCTAGGAGATCAATGCATATAATTCTATATATATGACAAGGGTATGTTGAGGAAAAAACTCCCTGTGCATATGATATGCTGAATGATGGATCTATGCGGAGGGAAGAGGTTGCTACACTGGGGACTGTAGGAATTCCAAAGAACAACTGATCATGTTGAAAGAGTAAACTTGAACAAACTAAGCTGATTATATCATTTTCCAAAGACTCAGCTCCTGATGCGCTCGCGCGGGTTAAAGTTTGATAACGGTCAATGAAGGAACCAAACTTTCTATTCTTCAGTGCCGCTTTCAGGCAATTTGTTGAGAACAATCACCTGCTAGCTGTTGCCATGAATAGAGCGTGAACCATTACCTCTATTGTATTCCTTATTGTATTATGTAAACAGCTTTTTATTCCATCAATGCTAATAAGAGCTTCATACTCACAGGCAGTACAATGCTTGGACATACAATACAAATGCACTGATATTATAGATAGCCTTGTTAGTGATCTCATGAAAATACACGCTAACTTTTCTTTAGCCCAAATGCAAATTAAAAAAAACCATAAAAACTGTTTTGTATGCATTTTTTTTACAAAGTTGTTCTACCAACCATGAGGCACTCATTCAACCAGTTCTGTTTCAGAGGAGAAACAAATGGAATTGCTCAGCAACCTGTCCTGTTGTTTCGATGCGTCCAAAGACATAGGCGAGACATCTATCGAGCTTGTTATATGCAACTGTCCTGTTAGCAAGAGATGCTGCCTGAAGTGGGAGACAGCAACATATTTCTCTGCCCTGATCTTCAGTCTCGCAGACTTTTTGGCAGACGCATTTGGTTACGTTTCCTTTGTGAAGAACATGGATAACCACGAGGTCGTACAAACCTACATTACAATCTGGCTGAGTTTTCTAATAGTTAGCGGGGTGATTGTGTTAAGTGAGATGGCTTTACCCATATACAGCCTTATCAGACTCACAGGCTGTGGAGCAGGAGCAGACAAGTCTGATGAAGAAATGGATGGCTTTCGGTAAGTTGCAGAAAGCAGACAACTTGATGAATTAACCTTCTGCACCAAACTACATGAGAACGTAAATGAGTTTGGAATGTAAATAAATCTTTATCGTCTTTTGATATTTTATGTTTGCAGAGCGTATGGTACTGAGGATTGCTCGGAATGAACAATTCCTCAAGTGTTTCCATGTTATTATCTAATAGTGCTAGCTAATGTCATATTTAAACTCAGTGCGCCATAAAGATGTTTTCTCTGAGATTATATACCGAATATGCGTCAAACATGCTTGCTGTTTAGCCATTGCTTAAAAAAGTGGCGGCGCAATCACCCAGCTCCGTATCTTAACCATCACTAGATGCAATTTCGGATCAAAACTTGTTGAAATGCATCCTCAACCATACCTGCAGTATCTACTAGTATCTACTAGTATCTACTAGTATCTACTAGCATCTACTAGGCCCCCTGACTCTTCTTGTACCTCTTATTTTCAAACTGAACTTGTTGGAGCTAAGATCATCTTGCCTGCTAGATTTATATTAACACCCTCGTTTATGTGTCACGGAAGAACATTATCTTTTACTCAAATTTTCATACAGGAATAGCTAAAGCATGTCGTTTATGTTTTCAGAAAAGTAGCCAAATACTGGGGCAGAACGAACAACATCTTAGTGGTATTCACAGAGGATGGTATCATAGCTATGGTGCGTATTCTCATAGCCTTCAAATCTATAGAAGCCATCGCAGATCTACAGACAACTACCGGCCTCGTAACGTCAGCCATCGCTTTCGTGGTAACTTTTTTACGACATTGCCTTCTTATGATACAGATAGCGGCTAAACTTAGCAAAAATGACGTTATATTCTCTAAATGTCCAGCTTGGGCCCCAGGCTATTGCACAAAGGGCACATTCGGGCTACTGTTTCTCTTTTTCTTCACGCTATTTCTCTCAAGTTGTTCTGTGGCCTTGACCGGCATGTCCATGGCAATATCTGCAGAGCTTATAGAAATTCACTACAATGACTCAACTGACTTCTGGCTCAACATAACTCTACTCTGTATGGCTGCACCTGCTGTCTTCTTCATCTCATTCTTCATCACCGTTCAGACAAGATGGTAGATGGTAGGCTGGTCACATTTACATTCTACGCAAACCTTTTTTCCACACCAGCATACTACTGTTTGTTTTTTGCATGGAAGCAATAATTTCAATAATCTACAATAACATATAGTGTATATAATCTATAATAATATATGTATATAAATCTCAATGTTTATTTGTTTGTACATTCGTCTGTCTGGCTATAGTGGTAGTTTCAAGAACGAGATATCCACTGCAAACTGGACTTGAACTCACAACCTCTAGTTCTGCGGACATCCATTTATCCAATACACTAAACCTTCCAACTGGCTATACCAAAGAATAAATTTGGCACATACTTGGAAAACATGCCAGTCTTTTATGGCTTCACGTTACACACTGCAGCTAGCGTTACGCGTAAAGCCATACCAGAAGATAAATCCATGAAGCTAAACTAGAAGGAAAATGCATCCCATAAGGGAAGACAAATGCTTAAACTCATATAGCCAACAAGACTGTTGTAATCAGTATAAATCTGTAGTAGGCACTGCAGCCGGTACAGTATGAGTTACACAGAAATAAACACAGTACACAGAAATGAATGCCCACCTTATTTAAAAGTTGGATTGGTAAATTTTGATGTGGAATAAGTTGATTAAAAGTCAGTTTTCTGTACAAACACGTTTTCCATTACTCGTGCAACACTGGGCATCCATCTAGTAACCTATAATAATAAATATGTGGATCTTGATACCTTAGTGGTATTCAGTCTTTGCTTCAAAGTGGGGAAAGCAACTCCACAGCCAATTGACGGTCAACTATCACGCAAGCTATGCATTTCATTCCCATTTTCTGGGTATAGCAACTACCGGTAGTTCATTTGCTACTACTGAGAACATCCGCTGTCATATTTAAATAAAGAATATGCAAGCAGCGAGCTATGAGCCAGCAAATATAACAGGCGTCAACCGATAATAAAAAACTGTGAATAAATATTGTTTGCCTAACAATATGATCAGAAATTGAAATTGAGAGCACCTGTCTAGCCTTGTCACTGATGTTTGAGAAGAGGTTGGTATAGCTTAGTATAAGTAAACAGAGACTTGAAAAACTTCTCCGCAAAGAACTAGTATATCTACTGGAGATAGCCAAAGCCATCAGAACAGGGAAGAATATTGCAACTTTAGTTGTGTTACTGAATATTGTGCACACAGGCTATCTTTAAACAAGTAAATCTATTATGCAACCAAATTCAACAAATCCTAGAGAAGAAAAGTTCATCTCCTTGCAATGTCCCCAACCCCTCGCCATGTCCCCAACCACTCTCCCTGTACCCAACCCCTGCAATGTCCCCAATCCCCGCCATGTCCCCAACTCCTCGCCATGTCCCCTTCTTCGCTATGACCTCCACAATATAAATAATTGGCATCCTCTATCAGCAATGGTAAGACGTTTATAAACGGAAGGCACTAACATCTGACTGGCCAATCTCATGATTACTGGATCAAATATCATCCAATCAGGTGGTTGTATTATCACAACTCAAATTCTTTTTTTAATAAGTCTCTCGAGCTTGCGTATCCTGCTGATGTCATGCTCAGGTGACGGGTGAGCTGGAGCAGCGGCGAGTGACTGGACTGCTGACCCAGCGGCATGCGGAGAACGCGACTTGTACATCTCCATTAGGCTTGCCAACTCACTCCTTTTCAGACCCTGACAACAGGAAACAATGATAAGCAGGTGCTGTATGCGTTATACTGACAGTAAGGTGGACAGAGGCATGTAAATGCATGCTGATCATATGAATACAACTGACAGTAGGGTGGACCGAGGGATGTTAATGCATGCTGATCATATGAGTATATCTGACAGTAGGGTGGGCAGAGGGATGTAAATGCATGCTGATCATATGAATATAACTGACAGTAGGGTGGACAGGGGCTAGTAAATGCATGCTGATCATATGAATATAACTGACAGTAGGGTGGGCAGAGGCAAAAAAATGCATGCTAATCATATGAATACAACTGACAGTAAGGTGGACAGGGGCTAGTAAATGCATGCTGATCATATGAGTATATCTGACAGTAGGGTGGGCAGAGGGATGTAAATGCATGCTGATCATATGAATATAACTGACAGTAGGGTGAACAGGGGCTAGTAAATGCATGCTGATCATATGAATATAACTGACAGTAGGGTGGGCAGAGGCAAATAAATGCATGCTGATCGTATGAATACAACTGACAGTCGGGTAGACGGAGGCGTGTGAATGCATGCTAATCATATGAATACCACTGACAGTAGGGTGGGCAGAGGCGTGTGAATGCATGCTGATCATATGAATACATCTGATAGTAGGGTGGGCAGAGGCGTGTGAATGCATGCTAATCATATGAATACATCTGACACTAAGGTGGACAGAGGCGTGTGAATGCATGCTGATCATATGAATATAACTGACAGTAGGGTGGGCAGAGGCGTGTAAATGCATGCTAATCATATGAATACAACTGACAGTAGGGTGGGCAGAGAAGTGTAAATGCATGCTAATCATATGAATACAACTAACAGTAGGGTGGGCAGAGGCATGTGAAAGTATGCTAATCATATGAATACCACTGACAGTAGGGTGGGCAGAGGCATGTAAATGCATGCTGATCATATGAATACATCTGACACTAGGGTGGACAGAGGCAAGTGAATGCATGCTGATCATATGAATACCACTGACAGTAGGGTGGACAGAGGCGTGTAAATGCATGCTGATTATATGAATATAACTGACAGTAGGGTGGGCAGAGGGCTGTAAATGCATGCTAATCATATGAATACATCTGACACTAGGGTGGACAGAGGCGTGTAAATGCATGCTGATCATATGAATACATCTGACACTAGGGTGGACAGAAGCGTGTAAATGCATGCTGATCATATGAATACATCTGACACTAGGGTGGGCAGAGGCGTGTGAATGCTTGCTGATCATATGAATACATCTGACAGTAGGGTGGACAGAGGCGTGTAAATGCATGCTGATTATATGAATATAACTGACAGTAGGGTGGGCAGAGGGCTGTAAATGCATGCTAATCATATGAATACAACTGACGGTAGGAAGGGCAGAGGCGTGTTAATGCATGCTAATCATATGAATACAACTCACAGTAGGGTGGGCAGAGGCATGTAAATGCATGCTGATCATATGAATATAACTCACAGTAGGGTGGGCAGAGGCATGTAAATGCATGCTGATCATATGAATATAACTGACAGTAGGGTGGTGAGAGGCGTGTGAATGCATGCTAATCATATGAATACAAAGAAGGAAAGCATTTGAGATCCTATACATCCGTAGCGCACTTTACTTGTCAGCTCCATGGAAATAAGTAGCTATATATCCAAGCTATTACCTAAATCACTAGTCATGATGTAAATACAAAGGTAGATTGACCAGATGCTTCAAATCTGATGTCTAGGGTAGAATACAATACGGACAGGTGAATGCAAAAAATGCAAATTGCTTCTCCAATGCTCGTTAGAATGCAAAAACTCGTTGATTCGCCAAAATTGTAACACAAGGAATCACCCTCAAGCCAACACCACGCCAACTTTGCAATGTAATCGCACCTTAAACCATAACTGTCACCAACGACTTTTATCGTATTTACTAGGTAAATCAGACACGCTGATTCCGATTTTGTACTCAAAATAAAGATTAGTCCACTAACTTTCAGAGTAATGAAGGCTTTTTTATAGCGTTTTAATATTGGTCTCGAAAACAACCCAATCGGCATTACAAGCTCCGCCCATAAATACGTGACGTAACCTAGCTTTTTAGGAACAGACGTTACGTAGGGATGTTTAGACCGATTTAGAATAATAGAGATGGGTGTTTTAAAATCCATTAATATCTAAATTCAACTTTAAAAATAATATCAGTCTTTTCTGAAAGGTAGATAAGCTATTTAGCATTGCATATTTAAAAAAGCGCGATAACAACGCTAGCTTGTGATAAAACCGCGCTTTTTGAGCTCATTTTTCTCGGCGTTCAGCCCATTTAAACGTCATGTAACAAGCTATGAGCAATTTTAAATAGTTTATATACCTTTCATAAAAAACTGAAATTACTTTACAGGCTGGATTCAGATATTAATGGGTTTTAAGACATCCATCTCTATTATTCTAAATCGGACTAAACATTCCTAACTTCCGTTCCTGAAAAAGCTAGGTTTCGTCACATATTTATGGGCAGAGCTTGTAATGCTGATTGTGTTGTTTTCGAAATGGATATTGAAACGCTTGAAAAAAGCCTAAATGACTTTGAAGGTTAGTGGAATAATCTTTATTTTGAGTACAAAATCGGAATCAGCGTGTCTGATTTACCTAGTAAATACGATAAAAGTTGTTCGTGACAGTTATGGTTTAATATTAATTAATTTTAAAACAATGTATTTCTACGAGCCACACAGCTGCACCAAACATTAACCACTGCAGACGTCTTCACCTACATGTACCTTAATTTTAATCACCAATCATCGACTACTGCAGACGTCTCTACCTACCTACATTGCCAGTACCAACCATCGACCACTGCAGACGTCTCTACTTACCTTCATTTCAAGTACCAACCATCAATCACTGCAAATGGCTCCACCTACTTTCATTTCAAGTACCAACCATCAATCACTGCAGACGTCTCCACCTACATGTACTTTAATTTTAAGCACCAACCATCGACTACTGCAGACGTCTCCACTTACCTTCATCTCAAGTATCTTCTGGAATTCAGATACATCAGTCTCTGTGAGTAACTTGAGACAGCTGTCAACGAACGCCTGCTGGTGATCGTGAGGTGACATGACTACCTTCAGCACCATCTCAGCGCGACTCATACCCTTCACGACTATTTTGGTGTAGCTACAGTAAGAAGAGTACATTGCTATGTATATGAACAAGATCATGAACTGTACAAAAAAACTGTACCCCGAAAACAGTACGGACAAGTTCTACTGTTGTACTGGAAAAGTTATGATGTCATGAAACATGGGGTACGGATCTGTAATGATTGATAAGAACTTTCGTTTGTCTTCAAAGAGTGAGAAGTAATGCATGGTTCAACACCTGCTACCGACCACAGTTAAACAATGACTAAACACATTAAAGGAGGCTGAGATAATCTACCTGACAGGAGCCTTTCTGTTGACCTTGGAGCCCATGGAGGGAAGGTCGAGTAAAGCTGTCTTGAGAGAGTGAGCGTCTAGAAGGAGTTGTTCTGCCCCGACGGTGTTGATAGGCTTACATTTGTAGAGACTGCTCATAAACTTGGGCATGAAAACACTACAAGTGGCAGCAACCAATCAGGAAACTCTGAAAAACTCAGGAAACTGAGTAAACAGTAACTACTGCAGAAAAGCCAATAAACTGAGTGCGAAAGTGGCAATAGAAATACACAAAAAAGACAATTAGCAGTAACTAATAGAGTTGCGACTAACGGAGCTATGACTAATAGAGTTATAACTAATAGAGCTGTAACTAATAGAGTTGCGACTAACAAAGCAGTGACTAATAGAGTTATGACTAACAAAGCAGGAACTAATAGAGTTATGACTAATAAAGCAGTAACTAATAGAGTTATGACTAATACAACAATATCTAATAGAGTTATGACTAACAGAGCAGTAACTAATAGAGTTATGACTAACAGAGCAGTAACTAATAGAGTTATGACTAATAAAGCAGTAACTAATAGAGTTATGACTAATAGAACAGTGGCTCATAAAGTTATGAGTAATAGAGCTGTAACTAATAGAGTTATGACTAATAAAGCAGTAACTAATAGAGTTATGACTAATAGAACAGTAGCTCATAAAGTTATGACTAATAGAGCTGTAACTAAGAGTTATGACTAATGGAGCTGTAACTAATAGAGTTATGACTAATAGAGCTGTAACTAATAGAGTTGTGACTAACAGAGCTGTAACTAATAGAGTTATGACTAATAGAGCTGTAACTAATAGAGTTATGACTAATAGAGCTGTAACTAATAAAGTTATGACTAATAGAACAGTAGCTCATAAAGTTATGACTAATAGAGCTGTAACTAATAGAGTTATGACTAATAAAGCAGTAACTAATAGAGTTATGACTAATAGAACAGTAGCTCATAAAGTTATGACTAATAGAGCTGTAACTAATAGAGTTATGACTAACAGAGCTGTAACTAATAGAGTTGCGACTAACAGAGCTGTAACTAATAGAGTTATGACTAATAGAGCTGTAACTAATAAAGTTATGACTAGAGAAGATTTTCTTTATCACAAACTGAAGGTTATGAAGATGTTATGATAAATGATGTTATTCCTCACATTTGATTACTACCAATGCCAACTATAACAGGTTGAGCAGGTGCAATTAACAACTGCGCATCAACAAACAATGAGTGAAATCTACAGCAAAACCTCTGACTCAACAAATTTTTTTAAACTGTAGTCATACTTGATGTACGTGTCATGTTCAAGTATTTAGTACAAGCAATGGTAGTAAGTAATTAACTTACTTAGCAAATTTAATGCAGAATTGTGTGTAATATTTCCTAGAAGAGGAGAGGCTGAGGCGGATAGTGGGAATGCTTGACTTGAGATGACCAACTATGGAAGTGATGTAGTTGCTTTGATCCCCGACTGTCTCTATTGTGTTCCAAGAAAACTAGACAAAAGCAAAGTTCACACGCATGTAAAAAAATTGTCATGAATTTGTGTGATAGGATGAATAGCCCAACAACTACATGTGGAAGCCCAAGCCTGACTACAATAAATCTATAACTAACAAGACAGACTAACCTTACTCATGGCATGTAAGGCTGGTTCACAGGCTGACTCGAGGTCTTGCACCAATAGAAGTATGACATGTGCTATCACCCTGAAACACAATTTGACCTGAGTGTTAGTTTAGAGTGAAAACATAGCGATGGAGGTGAGGAGAGCGGGATGGGGCAGTCCCTTACGATGGAGTGTAAGATGATAACACAGACAGGTTCTCTCGCAAAACCACCCGTTATGGTATGTCACTTGACACACTTATAACTGTATTCTGAGACTAGCTGAGACTAGCTGAGATTAGCTGAGACTATTCTGAGACTAGCTGAGACTATTCTGAGACTAGCTGAGACTATTCTGAGACTAGCTGAGAGTTGTGGTGTCAAGTCAGCTCACTGAAAATAAAACCTATTGAATAGCGAGTTTGTTTTAAATAGAAATCTAAAATGAGTAGGGAATTGTTGAGTTATTACAGACAATTGGTATAAACTACCAAATCAAACTCCTAGTACGTATATTAGAACTACGATGCAATTACATTTAACACTCTTATTAGCAAAAGTAAAACTACAGAAAAGCAAAGCCGGTCTGCCTCGTGCCTATAATAACAAATAATTTTACTTGATTGTTTTATCAAGTCTAGTTTGCCATGGCTGAACAGCATATCATGACTTGTTCATGGGTAAGTGAAGACTATACATCTATACACATATATTGAGTGTATGGCCATGAAAGACTGTATGTATGCAGGACTACAATATTTTAGTTATATGACTAGAGACTACTAGACCTCGTCTTATTAATACTTTAGTTATATGACTAGAGACTACTAAACCTTGTCTTATTACTACTTTAGTTATATGACTAGAGACTACTAGACCTTGTCTGATTACTACTGTAGTTATATGACTAGAGACTAATAGACCTTGCCTTATTACTACTTTAGTTATATGACTAGAGACTACTAGACCTTATCTTATTACTACTTTAGTTATATGACTAGAGACTACTAGACCTTATCTTATTAATACTTTAGTTATATGACGAGAGACTACTAGACCTTATCTTATTACTACTTTAGTTATATGACTAGAGACTACTAGACCTTATCTTATTACTACTTTAGTTATATGACTAGAGACTACTAGACCTTGTCTTATTACTACTTTAGTTATATGACTAGAGACTACTAGACCTTATCTCATTACTACTTTAGTTATATGACTAGAGACTAATAGACCTTATCTTATTAGTACTTTAGTTATATGACTAGAGACTACTAGACCTTATCTTATTAATACTTTAGTTATATGACGAGAGACTACTAGACCTTATCTTATTACTACTTTAGTTATATGACTAGAGACTAATAGACCTTATCTTATTAGTACTTTAGTTATATGACTAGAGACTACTAGACCTTGTCTTATTACTACTTTAGTTATATGACTAAAGACTAATAGACCTTATCTTATTACTACTTTAGTTATATGACTAGAGACTACTAGACCTTATCTTATTAATACTTTAGTTATATGACTAGAGACTACTAGACCTTATCTTATTACTACTTTAGTTATATGACTAGAGACTACTAGACCTTGTCTTATTACTACTTTAGTTATATGACTAGAGACTACTAGACCTTATCTTATTACTACTTTAGTTATATGACTAGAGACTACTAGATCTTGTCTTATTACTACTTTAGTTATATGACTAGAGACTACTAGACCTTGTCTTATTACTACTTTAGTTATATGACTAAAGACTAATAGACCTTATCTTATTACTACTTTAGTTATATGACTAGAGACTACTAGACCTTATCTTATTAATACTTTAGTTATATGACTAGAGACTACTAGACCTTATCTTATTACTACTTTAGTTATATGACTAGAGACTACTAGACCTTGTCTTATTACTACTTTAGTTATATGACTAGAGACTACTAGACCTTATCTTATTACTACTTTAGTTATATGACTAGAGACTACTAGATCTTGTCTTATTACTACTTTAGTTATATGACTAGAGACTACTAGACCTTATCTTATAACTACTGTAGTTATATGACTAGAGACTACTAGACCTTGTCTCATTACTGCTTTAGTTATATGACTAGAGACTACTAGAGGCATAGAGTTATCTCCCCCTAGAATGATAACTGTGCATTCAACAACACGAGCGTTTCCGGTGCCAACAAGGAGCGTTTAGGCCACGCCCCTTTTTTGTGCTAGTCAATCGTAGTGATCGACAGAACAATAACGTCAGCCATGAGAATGATCATGAATTTCCAGTTAGACAGTAATTATTGCTCATATTAAAGAAATGATGATTATAGTTTATTACTCTAATATATGCTTATTATTTAAAGCAATTCAATACCTACATGCATTGCAAAGGCACTGAATAGATGGTGTTAAGTAAGTGAGTTAATGCAATCAGTTACTCCAATGATATACAGCCCCACACATGAGGGGCTGTATATCATTGGTTATTCATAGTCTCATAGATAAGATAGATAGTCATACTGGGGTTGTATTACATTGGTGTGATGGGAAGCTAATCGACTGCCATCAACTGAAAGTATTGACATTGTATGGTGATAGAGTGATTCATTGTCACCTCAGTTCACAAACAGTCCTTACATATAATATTAGATTTCAATACATATCAATCAAATACATAGACTAGCTTGAAGCAAAGATGTCCACTAGTTAGTGGACATCTTTGCTTGATGTAAGCAAGCAAAAAGTTTAAAAGTTAGAGTGGCAAATGTTGTTATATGTTAGATAAAAATAAATTATACTTAATTACACTAAATTAAAATTATTTAAAAATAAAATAGACTTTTTATTACTTTATTTATTAAATAAAGTAATAAAAAAGTAGTTGTGAATTACTTTATTTATTAAATAAAGTAATAAAAATTAGCTATGATTACAATAATTTTTTATTTTACATGTAATCATAGCTAAACAGATTATATTTAGCATTACTTGCTAATTATTTTACATTTAAACACATTTGCAGTTTCATTTTTCTTCAATTCATTTTAACAAAAAACTTCTCTCATGATATGAAGTTTAAATGTGGTAGTTGTTTGAAAAAGCTTGAAAACATTTACCGTTGTTTTTATTTTCTCTCTTCTCTTCATTTATTTCAATTACACAAAACACTTTTCATAATATGTAGTTTGAAAGTTAAAGTGGTAAATGTTGTTATATGTTAAATAAAAATAAATTATACTTAATTCTACTAACTATAATTATATAAAAATAAAATAGACTTTTTTATTACCTTATTTATTAAATAATTTTTCATTGTAATCATAGCTAAACAGGTTATATTTAGCCATTACTTGCTAATTATTTTACATTTAAACACATTTACAGTTTTATTTTTTTTCCTAATTTATTTCAACAAAACACTTCTTTCATGATATGAAATTTAAAAGTTGTAGTTTGAAAAAGCTTGCAAACCTTTAGAGTTGTTTTCTTTTTCCTCTTAATTCATTTAAACTGCTTAAAAATATTTTCTCATGATATGAAGTTTAAAAGTTAGAATAGTAAATGTTATATAAAAATAAATTTTCTGTCCAAATACTTTTTTATTACTCGGGCAACACCGGGTAGTACAGCTCATAGTTGATGGCAGTTGATTAGCTTCCCATCACACCAATGTAATACAACCCCAGTATGACTATATATGTTATCTATGAGTAACTGCTTGCATTACCTTCACTTTCACTCACTATCTATTCAGTGCCTTGGCAAGTCATGTAGGTATCAGGGATTGCGTGTATGTCACAATTTCCATTTTCATAATTCATTTCCATATTATTTCCATTTCCATAAAAGTTCCATAATTCATTTCCATATTAATTCCATTTCCATAATTCATTTCCATATTATTTCCATTTCCATATTATTTCCATTTCCATAATTCATTTCCATATTAATTCCATTTCCATAATTCATTTCCATATTAATTCCATTTCCATAATTCATTTCCATATTATTTCCATTTCCATATTATTTCCATTTCCATAATTCATTTCCATATTAATTCTATTTCCCTACTTCATTTCCATAGTATTTCCATTTCCATATTATTTCCATTTCCATAAAAGTTCCATAATTCATTTCCATATTAATTCCATTTCCATAATTCATTTCCATATTATTTCCATTTCCATAGCATTTCCATAATTCATTTCCATATTATTTCCATTTTCATACCATTTCCATACTTGTAAAATAAAATGTCCATATCCATTTCCCTAAAATTATGGAAATATTTATGTTTATAGAAATGAAAAAGTAAACATTTCCATAATATGTTTAGCAATCCCTGGTAGGTATTGAATTGCTTTAAATAATAAGCATATATTAGAGTAATAAACTATAATCATCTTTTCTTTAATATGAGCATTAATTACTATCTCAACTGGAAATTCATGATCCTTGTTTAACCCTTTTCATGGCTGATGTTATTATCTAGTCAATCACTACGACTGACTAGCACAAAAAAGAGGCGTGGCCTAAACGCTCCTTGTTGGCACCGGAAACACTCGTGTAGTTATCACTCTAGGGGGAGATAACTCTATGACTAGAGGTCACTGAGATTACTGGAGTTCAGTGAATCAAGCTAAGAGGTGTCTCCAACTCACCCATGAAAAAGGTCTTGTTCAGTTGACAGAGATATCTGGGCTGATAGCTGAGTGTCCGTTTTTTCCTTGAGTTTCTCTTCAAGCTGTTGTGAGGTTTCCATGCAGTACTCAGCAGTGCAAAGCATGATGCAGCATTGCCTCTGCTCCTCCTCACTAAACTTGTAACTGTCTCCCTCTTTCAGTATTGACTGGATGAGACTACCAGCAGTTCCCAGAGTACTTTGAATAGGCACTCTGCAAAGCATGCCATGGCATATCATATGGTAAGTGTCGAGAACATATATTCTACAAACATGACAGGCGATGGGTTGACAACGGGTTCTCCAGGAGGACATAATTTCCGATGAACTTACTTGGGCAGTGAGCACATTAGAATCCTATTAGCATACTCTCGTAGGTACTTCTGGAATGTCCTAGTAAGGTTTATCATTGGCTACAATAAGAATAGCACATATAACATGGTCATTTGGTAAAATGAGTGAGTAGGGATTTAATGGACTCGTCAGTCAAGTTACTAACATGTTGACTCATTGAAGAGGTGAACTTGTCAAGGTATGAAAGAAGAGGCCTGTGACCTTGAAGAGCCCTGTGACCTTGAAGAGCCCTGTGACCTTGAAGAGCCCTGTGACCTTAAAGAGTACTCATTGAAAAGGTGAACTTGTCAAGGCATGAAAGAAGAGGTCTGTGACCTTGAAGAGCCCTGTGACCTTGAAGAGCCCTGTGACGTTGAAGAGGCCTAATTCACAGCTAAAGGCGATGATTGAAAATCTACGAATGATGAAATGGCATAAGAAAGGTCTATCAGAGAGCTGAACTAGAAAAGGTACGAGGGAAAGAGACTAACCTCGCCATTGCTGAGTTCTGAACATTGGCGCATGCATTTCTTGTAATAAACAAAGAGGTCAGCACAGCTAGGCAAGATATTGTTTTCTTCGCTGCTTGTAGAGATTTCCGGAACTTTGTATGTCTTCATATCTGACACAAATCGCTCCATCAACTCGGAGAGCAACCTGCAGAGAGGTAGGAAGATCATCACTAAGGATATGGGTAGTTCTTACAAACTGAGCTACTAGCCGTACACCCGCGATACAAATAATCGCTTAACATAGCCTCAGTACACAACTGTTGTTAAAAAATCCCAACTACCTGCCTTGTAATTTTATGAATATATTAATATAGCCTCAGCTACCTACCTTGTAACTTCATGCATATATTAATATAGCCTCAGCTACCCACCTTGTAACTCTATGCATAAATTAATATAGCCTCGGCTACCTGTCTTGTGACTCTATGTAAATATTGAGGTGTGTTTCGAAGCACTTGGCTATGATTCCAGCAAAGGGTGAAAATGAAGTCTGCTTTTCTTCTTCAACTTCAGGTTCTTCCTTTTGAAGGAACGGATTAAGAGAGTCAGAGGGACTTTCAACAGGGGGTGCAGCCTGAGTGAATGGTTTCACCTTATAAATAAAAACAGAAAGTTAGGTACTAGCGGAAGAAACTGCAAGACATCCTTGAAGGATGAGGCATGCCAAAGCTGTGTCAGGGACTTCATGATCAAAACTATCGGGACTTGAAGTATAGACAAGAGAAGAACTGCAGCACAATTAATACTAAAAGTTTCATGAGATTCAGGGATGAAATGGTGACAACCACATTTCATGATGCAAAAGAAAACATAAAAATATGTAGATTATTTGATTTCAGTTTTGCGTAACACATGAGTAGTTTTTATAAAGCATACAAACTAAATATTGCAAAGCATTACATAATCTTTACGATAATAATAGCTGTGTGTGTTTGTAGGTCTGTCCGTAATCACGCTAAGTCACGCTAATATATTCACCGCGAGTGAATATATTATAATATATTCACTCTACTCGCGCGTGTCGATCTACTCGCGCGTGTCGATCTACTCGCGCGTGTCGATCTACTCGCGCGTGTCGATCTACTCGCGCGTGTCGATCTACTCGCGCGTGTCGATCTACTCGCGCGTGTCGATCTACTCGCGCGTGTCGATCTACTCGCGCGTGTCGATCTACTCGCGCGTGTCGATCTACTCGCGCGTGTCGATCTACTCGCCCGTGTCGATCTACTCGCCCGTATCGATCTACTCACGCATGTCGATCTACTCACGCATGTCGATTTCCTCGCCCGTGTCGATCTACTCACCCGTGTCGATCTACTCATCCGTGTCGATCTACTCATCCGTGTCGATCTACTCATCCGTGTCGATCTACTCATCCGTGTCGATCTACTCATCCGTGTCGATCTACTCATCCGTGTTGATCTACTCGCGCGTGTTGATCAAATTTATCCAAGTTAAAATAAAGTGAAAAGTACCGGCCATATTCCAAATTTTGACTAGCGTAACAAACAAATATTTGGCTCGAATAACAAACACTAGTAATCTTAAAATTCAACTGCATCAACTATTCATGAACAATGAACTTCATCCCAGAATATGAAGATAACCGTGAGAAGAACATGAAAGTTATTATAGATGAGTGCGACATCAGACCTTTGAACTATATATGAAAAGATGACTATGAGCTGTACAGGTGGTTGAACAGGCTCCTTTGGTAAAGTAAGTATCTCTGCTCTCTTGTCAACATTAAATGCAATAAAAAACAAACGCATAACCAACTTTTTTAATTTAGTATTTTAACGTGGTTTAAAATTGAAAAAAACTTAGCTCTGTCAATATTCTGAAAAATTGAAGCCTGTTTCCATGATCGATGTGACCTTGAGTAGGTAAAGCACTCTTGAGTACACATGTATCATAGACATCAACAAAATGCTCACATGACCATAGACATCAATAAAATGCTTACAGGCTTCAAAGTCACTCCAGTGTACCTCTTTGATATCAGCTGCTCGAATGCTGTTGTCCGTTGAATGGCAAAGAGAAGGAGTTTGACGTCAATGTCAACCAATCTTCTGCTCATAACCTTAGATAGCTCCTGCAAACAAGCACATGCTTAGACTCACGAAATACCTGTCAAACACCTGTCAAACACCTGTCAAACACCTGTCAAACACCTGTCAAACAGGGTCTGCCAAACATGATCTTTCAAGTTTCACTTGTCATATATATTCTTATGAAGTATCGAGTTAAGAATTTGTTTCCATTCATCAAGCTTCATTGTAATAAAAAAAAGGAACAAATTATTTTGGTATGAAGAAATTCATGAAGCTAAATAATAAAATAATATAATTATATTCTTGTAAAGAATAAAGTATCCTCATAAATGATTCTGTTACAATATTCTAAAGATATTTTTTGTGCGTTAACAATACCAAAATAACAGGCGAAACAAAATTGCAATCTTTCATGGCCAAGCATAAATTGGCATGAATGTATTACAAAAAGGTATTTGATTTGATTCTGTCAGAAGCCTCTTCAACATTGAAATAATTTAATCATAATAAATTTAGAAATTGCCATGTGTAGACAACTCTTACCGCCCGAGTTATATTGCAGAATTGCACACAGATCCTCTCAGAAACCTCCCAGCTCTCAGGAAACAGTTTGCCATGTTTTTCCTCAAACTCGACGAGAGCTCTTTTTATCCATGCATAGCGCCGGTCAATCTTATCTAGCCAGGCTACCTGCATAGCAGCCAACCAGCTCTTATAAAATCACAAATGAAATGATAAAATCAACAATACCCAATAATTAATGTTTTACATAATGACTAAATGCCAGTAAAAATAAACTATGATATAAAACTGTGAAAGCAAAACTTCAGAAGTGTTTAGACTAGAGTTGCCCCGATTTTAGTATCGGAATCGGTATTGCCGATATGGGTGTTAAGTATCTGAATCGGTATCGGCCGATCTTTTCTTAAAAATCAGATAGTTCAAATACTTTTTTACAGATCAACTATTTAGCAGAAAACCGTATTTTAGCCTGCTACACTAATAAAGATCATCAGCTGCAAGTTCCTTACTCTTACCTAATGAATTCCAGGCCTGTCACACAATCTATTTCATGTCTATAGTCTAATAACCATCCAAACAGCTGAGGAATCTTTTGGCTTTAGTCAGGACGTAATCACAAAGTGCGGTATTACAGCGATATGATTTATTGCAGCCAATCACGAACAAGAGAACAATGATGAGCAACAAGAGTGCAGTGTAATGTTTCTATTTACTAGCATTACGAAAGTAATTTGAGTAGTCGATGCATAAAGTTATCCATCTCTCTCTTGATCCTGACGATATGATGTACCGTATTGTTTGTATTGCATAAAATAATCTCAGTGGCTTATCGGTATTTAGCCTGTCTTCCATCATCTCACTGAGAGAATTGAATCACTAACGGTAATTGAAAGAAACATTTATTTGAACTAAACTTGTACAGGCGCAGCAGTCCGTTCAGCTGTAGAAGAGAGACTTCGTTATCACAGAGAAAGCTGTACGACTAACAGTAATTACCATTATTAATAACAGAGTTCAAGAACCATGGACTGTTTTGTTACTAGATGCACGGTATGGCAGTATGTGAATATATATACACGTATATCTATTTTCCATAAATACAAACAAATAAATCAATATTTATATTTTCTTTGCATTATATTTATATTTGCATAATAAAATTAACAAT
This sequence comes from Watersipora subatra, assembly GCF_963576615.1. Taxonomy (NCBI): domain Eukaryota; kingdom Metazoa; phylum Bryozoa; class Gymnolaemata; order Cheilostomatida; family Watersiporidae; genus Watersipora; species Watersipora subatra. Next base: position 997,598 of record NC_088710.1, on the reverse strand, counting down.
TATCTATGCAACACAAAAGATCTGAATCGGATTATTTTTCAATAAGAATCGGTATATCGAATCGGTATCTGAATCAGCTGGTGAAATTAGAATCGGGGCATCTCTAGTTTAGACCTGCTAATGTTTTTAGATTAGGGTATGATAACTCCTTATTGCATGCTGCCTCTGATAACTCCCTAATGTATACTGTCTCAGATAGCTCCCTATTGTATGCTGCCTCTGACAACTTCCTATTGCATGCTGCCTCTATAAATTTCCTACTCGCTAAGATGTTAGAATTTTTTCCTCCAGCATTTGAAAAAATCAATAATGATATACGACTGTTAGTCAATAACTATTTGGAATTTCGTCATAATTTTTGTGCTATCAACTGTGGGATGTTAACATTTTTAATACACTCGACTATCACTGAGTTACAATCTCAAGATTACATTGTATTTACTAAAGCATTGATGTCAAGGTCATTGATGTCGAGGTTTCCAATAAACATAGCTAATGACTGTTCAACTTAGATACAACATGCAGAGGTAGAGCTTTACAGTTTATCTGACAATATAACTTATGTCATAATATACGCTGATACTTTAACAGGAAATGAAGACAGACTAACTGAGTGAGGAGCAAACCCAAACTGTCAGAAATAAAGGTTCTCAGGCTAGACCAGTCAGCCAACCTCGTGTGAGTGATCTAGAGAGCGTGTACTCACATCCTGGTTGTCTCCAAATAGTACGAGGTATTCTGATAGCTGCAGCTTTATAAACCAGGATAGCAACTCCATTTTTACCTTGGGGTCAAGGACATCTATAACCTTGCACGCGTCTGCTAGGAGTGTGGAGTTGCCAGGTCCGTACTGTAAAAAGCATTACATCGCTTGTAGCATACCTATTCCATCCATAGCCTGCACCTTTTTAACTCTGACATCAAATGCTTTGTTAGAAGAAAGCATAGCTTACCTTTGAGTTAGGCCCTTCAAAGGCGTCCTTGAAATCATTCACGACCTGAGTGGACAAATTGGATTTGATCGTCTGCACTCTATAAAATTCATGTAATAAAAAATTAGTTCAACTTGCCAAATAGATAAAAAGAAGACAAATGACACAGCAATTAGCAGTCATACTTTTCTGACAGCTGTCTGACTTGAGGAAGGTGCATATAACTCTCAAAGTGTTCCAATACATTCAGGACAGCTTGTAGGAGTTGCGCTACTTCTCCATAGTGCCTCTGAATTGTCATGCTCCTGCAAGTGTAATTTGGCAATAAGTGCTGACAAGGTAAATGTTGAAGGAAACATGACAAACAGCGAATAGAAGGGCAGAGATGCTATCTAGTACACTTGAAGCAAGAAAGCTTTCAAAATTGTAGCTTTCAGATATCACACAATTACAAAAATTAATACTATGACAACTGCTTACGCTAAAGAGTCGACACCTCCGACAAGCATGTGCAGGTGGTTAAGGGTAGTGATTGAGCATGTCAGGTTCCTTTTAGCATGGTCCAGCTGCTTTATGTCTCTTGTTATCTCCCTCACCTGCGAAGAACAAATGGGCTCAGCTTTCTTTCACTATATTCATGCACTTCCTACTGATAGGGAAGTAAACAAAAGTAAAAAAAATGACTGTTTCGGGTGACTGCTATGTACAGCCAGTGACTAGACTGATGACTATGCATTTCTTTGTTACATGAAAAAACTCACTGGCATCAGTGAAAATCTTGCTAACAAACTGAACAAGAATGTAAAATGTCATTCGGCATAAACCATAATTTGTGATAATTAGGCATAATTGAAATACTATTGAAACCACCAACCATCTCTTCTGATTTCTCTGATCTCATTTTAATATCTTTAATTCTGGAGAACAGCTCCTGGATGGCAAGTTGAGCTTCCTCCAAAGATTCTTTTCCATCATCTCCTGCCGTTTTCTGTTCTCGTACCACATCTCTGATCTCACCATCCAGAGCTCTAGACAATTACTAACATTGCAGACATTTATGATACAAAAGCAAACTGCTATAGACATTGAAAAGTGAACAAACCTTATTTTGCCGCGAATGTTTTTGACTACATCATCTATATTGACTAAAGACTGTTCAGTGGGAAAAAGTGTGTTGATATAGTCAACAGCGTTGAAGTGGGGGATGTCCAAAGGGTCATCTGATGTTAGGACCTAAAAGCATTTAGAACATAAATTGTAGCCCGTTAATAAAGCCTACTGCTAGTTATAGTGGTGAATTATTGGCTATATGCATCTAACCACTATACAGGCAAAAATAATGGCAGCAACAGAGAAAATGAAGCATTTCGAGACAATTTTTGCAATAGTAAAACCTACTTGGTCAATAGCCTCTTGTACGTTTGGTGAAAAAGATACAATATCACTGAGATGTTCATCTTCTGCTTCCAAATAATCATCATCCTCATCAAATGTTGCCATATTTCATCGCTGACAAAACGAAGTAAGTAAACACTGCACAATCACAAAATATCATACGTGTTAATTAGTGTACATAAACTAACAAGACGTGAGAATACACAAATACATAAGTAAATTTTACTTGAAATTCGTTATACGCAAATCGTCGTATAGTTTTAATAAATCTAAATATGGGTATTGCTCAAATTGTCGTTTACATGTGGCACATGTGTTGCAGTTGTGATGAGCGTATAAAAGTTTGTTACCCAACCAATGCAAATGTTAAATTAAAATAATACCGACTTAGCCAAACTGAATGTTAAAAGGAAGAGGGCGGTCATTATTTTATTATCCTACAATGATTTTATTAACGAATCGTAACCGGATACAACTTTACCTAATAGCCCAAAGTGTTATGAGCTCATTAAAACGGTCGGGGTGATCTTAACAATTGATCTTATTTTGTCAGAGAGTAGGCACCATTGAAAAGATATTTACTGTACTCGAAATAAAGAAACAAAAACCGTGGTGCTATTTTCGCAAGGTCTACGTTTGTATTCAAAGGTGGCTGAAATACAACAGCTGGCATTTACTACCATTTAGATACAACGTAGATACCGTTTGAAGAAATAAAGATGTGTGGCTAAATTGGAAATTAAAGATCTCTATACACATCTCGCATCCTAAGTTCACATCTATATGCAGGAACTTAAACTTTAGAAGCTATAGATTCTCATCTTTGCTGTAGTATTCGCTTTTGATACGGACGATTAAAATAATTATTATACATGAAAGCAACTATTATCGGTAAGTTCAGTCGTGACGAAATAAAAAGCAAATTCACGTTTGTAGCACATTGATAACTAAGAACAATATTATAAATAAACTCGTTGAATTGCGCTTAATTAACCTTTGCCTGGTCGCTGTAGAGATTGTTGGTCTGTTTTATCTTTTTTTTAGCAATGCATGCTCAAATTAGTGCGCTTTTTGTGTTGTTTAGGTATACTTAACAGCCGTTTCCAAGATCTAACCTATAATACCAAGGCTTGTGACTAGCTCTGCCATTGGCTCTCATATCATGTTGTTGCTCCATAGATATGATAAACACTTTATTATATCAATGTGTTGCTCCTTCCTTATATTGGCGTGTTTAACCTTTTGCACGATGACAACTCTGGTTAATAATCTGTAGTAAGTGTGGATTTAAGTGATTAATATTAGTAGTAATTTATTGTCCAACATAGACTGACATTACATTAATTCTCTTGGTTTGTTTAAACAGATCTATAACGTAGAAAAAACTTTTTATTTCCAGTTTATTAAGTATAATAGTAAATGTGTTAAGCAGTAAATTTTAGTCAAACATGCTTAGTTATTACTAACACCTGTATTTATTCCTGTTTTATGTAAATATTCAAAAATTGACTATTCACTCTTATGGATCTGCTGCCTCTATGGGATACCGCCTTACACTATTTAAACTAATCATTAAGCATCTAAAGGATTAGATAGCAGGTTGCATTGTGCTAACTTAAATGCCAAGGTGAGGGGTTTAGTGTAAAACATGCAGCTGTTTTTTGTCACTAAAGGCTAATTAGTTCACGGTATAGGTTTATGGCAATCGCATACCATATGTTATGTGGCCTGTCAAAGTAGCAGGAATTATCTTTTACAGCGAGTATGGCATTACCTGGAGTGTCATTAAATAAATGCGACTGAGTTATTAACTGCGGGGTTTACATATAAGATGGCGGATGACAACTCTGTTCACCGCTTGGCTGGAAGTTCTGGCACAGAAAAGGGTGGGCTGGTTATAATGAAAAAGAAGAAAAAGGATGAAGAAATGGCTCCACCAAAGAGATCCATGCTTGGTTAGCAGTAAAACATATTTGCTTTGTCTGTGCAATTATATATTCAGATTTGAAATAGCTAAATACATGCAAGATATGATAAATACTCACAGTGGATGGAAAGTATAATTAATATATGCGGTATAATGCTATATGCAGTATATGCTCGTATGCAGTATAATTAATGCATGCAGTGAATGATTCATGGGTAGAATAATTAGAAAAAATATGTAAACGAACTCGATTAATTTGAAGTTGTCCTCTCTCTTTATCCATGGGCTGTTACAAGTAACTGACCTTCTGCCAACCTTATAAACATGATCGATGATAATTATGGTCCGACTAACTGGCTACTGTATGTTTTTTTCTGTTCTGTACTCCATTAGCTTGAAGACAAATGCTTCAAATCAGTTTTACGAGGGGATCTAGAGGAACAGAAGCTTACCGAAGGTTTAGCTCCCATTCTATTCCTGTGGTTGTTTGTTTCTGTTTAAAAGTTCTTTGCCGTATTATAAGAGCTCAGTCTTAACTGGAGCCCTTAGTTAATAGGAGTTAAGAATGTAAACATTTAAATTGTTTTTTTAATGAGTAGCACACTTTTTATGCCTAAGGTCTGGATAAGTTGGCTACAGAGAAGCGACAGGATAGTGAGAAGGCAGACGGCAACAGAGGTGATAGTGAGAAGAACAGACACAAACGGTAAGTCATCCCCGGAGACACTATACATGCTTGTAGTCGGCCCTAGTCTCTTCTGAGTTTAGGGTGGAGACACTATACATGCTTGTAGTCGGCCCTAGTCTCTTCTGAGTTTAGGGTGGAGACACTATACATGCTTGTTGTCGGCCTTAGTCTCTTCTGAGTTTAGGGTGCAGACACTATACATGCTTGTAGTCGACCCTAGTCTCTTCTGAGTTTAAGGTGGAGCCACTATACATGCTTGTAGTCAACCCTAGTTTCTTCTGAGTTTAAGGTGGAAACACTATACATGCTTGTAGTCGACCCTAGTCTCTTCTGAGTTTAGGATGGAGCCACTATACATGCTTGTAGTCAACCCTAGTCTCTTATGAGTTTAGGGTGGAGCCACTATACATGCTTGTAGTCGAATCTAGTCTCTTCTGAGTTCAGGATGGAGACACTATACATGCTTGTAGTCGGCCCTAGTCTCTTCTGAGTTGAGGGTGGAGACACTATACATGCTTGTAGTCGGACCTAGTCTCTTCTGAGTTTAGGGTGGTGACACTATACATGCTTGTAGTCGGCCCTAGTTTCTTCAGAGTTTAGGATGGAGACACTATACATGCTTGTTGTCGACCTTAGTCTCTTCAGAGTTTAGGGTGGAGACACTATACATGCTTGTAGTCGACCCTAGTCTTTTCTGAGTTTAGGGTGGAGCCACTATACATGCTTGTAGTCGACCCTAGTCTTTTCTGAGTTTAGGGTGGAGACACTATACATGCTTGTAGTCGGCCTTAGTCTCTTCAGAGTTTAGGGGGTAAATTTACTTGTGCAAATAATTAATGACTATTTGAACACATTTGCATAAAGAAGAGGAGTTGATTTGCTCTAGAATCTAAAACTACTGTTTAGTTAAACAAATATTATGTACAACCCGAATTTAATTGGTACAGTTTTATTATTTGATGCATGACCACTGCTGATTCGTCGAGTCTTCATAGAGGTTATGATTTCATATGCCATTTCATAAAAGTATATTGCAAAAGTCGAGTTGTACTTTTTAATGAGTAAACGGGCTTAATGTATGACCAGGTGTGAATTATGTTGATATCCTATCATTCGGCATTTTCAGGCAATACAGGGAGCAAGGAGAGGACACACCATCTCACCCTGGTGGTGTTTCGACCCCGGTCCGGGAGGCTGTGCAGAAGCATAGGGATAGAAGAGATAGGGGAGTCTACGCTGACTCCGCAAAGAAAGAGCGACGAGATAGGCATGATGGCCGTAGGGATAGAGGTAACAGTTCATGCCTACTGATTTCCCTCTAACAGACGCTCAGCTTTGTACACTAAATATGATAATTGGGTTCTTTATAAGTTTATTAAAATTTTTGACTTATCCATTACTGTGTAAAGTTTACTAAAATCTAAAAAAAATTGTTGATAAATTTGTTTCAAAGCTGTTCTAGCGCATTTTGGTTGAGTAACAACTGGAAACATTTCTCTGCTAATTCCATGACATGGGCCACCATGAATCACAGAAATACACTTGTTCCATTTTTGGCTAGTTTCAAGAATTGTGCGAATTTTTTGGCCCGTGTTAAACATTGGAACTCTGGTTAACAAATAGACTCTTCACCAATATTCTATATACTAATACTTATATACATTTGTAAAAAACCAATTCATTTGTCTTTTTGATCTAAAGACACTGTCAAAACATCTGCAGTGACAGTCCTGTCATATTTGAACAGTTTCAAGCGTTTTAAAATTAAATTTTTAGTGTTGTTTGCGGTTATTACTTACGGTACAACATTTTCGTATGAAGGTAAATATTTCCAGAGGAATACGTTGTAATACATTCAATTTGTACCAAAGTCCAAAAACTTGTTGACTATGTAACTTGCCACTAACTAAATGCCTTATTTAAAGATATTTTATAAGATAAGTGTAAAATACTAAGTTATATATAAAAAACTTAATTGATACGGTAATAAACAAGGAAGATATGTTTTTTATTAATCTAGAGACAGGAAAACATTTAGAAGTACAAAGGTAGGGTTGAGAGGTACAGAGGTACAAAGGTAGGGTTGAGAGGTACAGAGGTACAAAGGTAGGGTTGAGAGGTACAGAGGTACAAAGGTAGGGTTGAGAGGTACAGAGGTACAAAGGTAGGGTTGAGAGGTACAGAGGTACAAAGGTAGGGTTGAGAGGTACAGAGGTACAAAGGTAGGGTTGAGAGGTACAGAGGTACAAAGGTAGGGTTGAGAGGTACAGAGGTACAAAGGTAGGGTTGAGAGGTACAGAGGTACAAAGGTAGGGTTGAGAGGTACAGAGGTACAAAGGTAGGGTTGAGAGGTACAGAGGTACAAAGGTAGGGTTGAGAGGTACAGAGGTAGGGTTGAGAGGTACAGAGGTACAGAGGTAGGGTTGAGAGGTACAGAGGTACAAAGGTAGAGTTGAGAGGTACAGAGGTACAGAGGTAGGGTTGAGAGGTACAGAGGTACAAAGGTAGGGTTGAGAGGTACAGAGGTACAAAGGTAGGGTTGAGAGGTACAGAGGTACAGAGGTAGGGTTGAGAGGTACAGAGGTACAAAGGTAGGGTTGAGAGGTACAGAAGTACAAAGGTAGGGTTGAGAGGTACAGAGGTAGAGGTACAGAGGTAGAGGTACAGAGGTAGAAGTACAGAGGTACAGAGGTAGAAGTACAGAGGTAGAAGTACAAAGGTAGGGTACAGAGGTAGAGGTACAGAGGTAGGGTTGAGAGGTACAGAGGTAGAGGTACAGAGGTAGAGGTACAGAGGTAGAGGTACAGAGGTAGAGGTACAGAGGTAGGGTTGAGCACAATTTAGTATAAATTAATTGAAGTTCAAACTAACATAATTTAATATAATGTTTTTTATATTAATGCTTTCTTTATAAATATCCCAGCCTCTTCAGTTTCACTCAAAACTGTGAAGCTTCAAGAAATTTCGAATGTCGTATTGAAAGTTGCCTCGCGCTTAGAGTCTAGTATTTAAGTCACCTCTTGAGAAATCATACGTTGAGGCTATTGTGAGTAGAGGTATGACTATAGGGTATAACAAAAACCTTCTTCGCGATTTTGTAATATATTTTGGATAAACAAAATGCATTTCACTCTGTTTAGTTTTCACGAAGTTTACTTCAGGCGTATTCCTTGCGCAGTAAAATCTACAATCTGTTGTAATATGACTTTAATAGAACCCGCTGTATTGATTCATAGTTCGAATGGGAGTTGTCTACCCGTCAACTTGCCGCATTCGTTAATTTAATATGAAGGCACTCTACATTCTCTACAATATTTGCTACTATTTTATCAGATGAGCGTGAGAGACGAGGTAGAGACTCTCGAAATTCAGAGAGGTCTCACAGGTCAGAGAGAGACCGCAGGGCAAGAGAGTGGGAGGAGACACCCTCGAGGAGTGGCAGCAGTGGCAGCATTGGGACTCCCAGGGTGCACTATAAAGGTTTGTGTTCATATGTGATATCGTAATGCGTGAATCTATAATAATTCTCACTTAAAAATGTTTTTTTAATATTTACAGAGTTCAAGCACAAGTTGATTATTTTCGTAGTGCTGATTTTGAAATGATGTAAATGTATTAGAAGAGGTACTTTCTGCACTAAACCTGTAAAATAACTTACCGATGTCAGTGCTGCTCTCGGGCTGCTTCCGCTCTTTCTATATTTATTTACTTTAGTCACAGCTTTTGTAAGTATGACAGGAAGTAGGTGTGTTTTCTTTATTAGACTTATAGTTTAATTCAACTTGACACACTCGCTGCCTGAGTTCTATTACTGTAGCGGAGATGATTATAGTTCAGTTCTGATTAAAACATTTTCAATTTGGGCGAGTCGAAGATGTGAAGGTACTTGTGAAAGTGTGTAGTTAGCAATGCTTGTATCAAAGGGCTGACCAAGGTACTTGTGAAAGTGTGTAGTTAGCAATGCTTGTATCAAAGGGCTGACCAAGGTACTTGTGAAAGTGTGTACTTAGCAATGCTTGTATCAAAGGGCTGACCAAGGTACTTGTGAAAGTGTGTAGTTAGCAATGCTTGTATCAAAGGGCTGACCAAGGTACTTGTGAAAGTGTGTACTTAGCAATGCTTGTATCAAAGGGCTGACCAAGGTACTTGTGAAAGTGTGTAGTTAGCAATGCTTGTATCAAAGGGCTGACCAAGGTACTTGTGAAAGTGTGTACTTAGCAATGCTTGTATCAAAGGGCTGAACAAGGTACTTGTGAAAGTGTGTATTTAGCAATGCTTGTATCAAAGGGCTGACCAAGGTACTTGTGAAAGTGTGTAGTTAGCAATGCTTGTATCAAAGGGCTGACCAAGGTACTTGTGAAAGTGTGTACTTAGCAATGCTTGTATCAAAGGGCTGACCAAGGTACTTGTGAAAGTGTGTATTTAGCAATGCTTGTATCAAAGGGCTGACCAAAGTACTTGTGAAAGTGTGTACTTAGCAATGCTTGTATCAAAGGGCTGACCAAGGTACTTGTGAAAGTGTGTATTTAGCAATGCTTGTATCAAAGGGCTGACCAAGAAGAGCAAAACCTTAATTTGTACAGGCTTGAGTTAACCACAGTTACCCTAGGAGTTGTCTACCCGTCTAGGCAGACTGTGGTATGTTGATAGTGCTTTGATAAATTGGTTTTCCATTTAAACACTCGAAATGGTGGTTTTTTATGTCAGAAATAGGGTGATTTGTGGAAGATTTCAGTTTTAAACCAATGTCGCCCATGTAAATATTTTATCATGTGCCACATCAGCCGCAAGTTCGACCATCAGTACCTGTCTATCTCTGCTGGATTGAATGAATTATCTCAGCAAATTGACCAATAGAATATTACAGTCACAGCCAATTGACCAATAGAATATCAGAGTCACAGCTAATTGACCAATAGAATATCACACCCGCAGCCAATTGACCAATAGAATATCAGAGTCACAGCTAGTTGGCCAATAGAATATCACTGTCACAGCTAATTTGCCAATAGCTTGTCATAGTTGTTTTCAGAAATTACACCTCTATTCACTTGTACTACAGCTTGACTGCTTTGTTAGAGTTGATTTTGATGACAGTCATTGATAAAATAGCACTCCTTCCTTATCGCTATTGTCTTGTCATTGATATTAACATCGAAATCAAACCTCACTTTAAAATATGTTCATGTTGGTGAGTCACACGCCGATCGTGGCTGTAATTCTTCAATAGGCTCTGCTACAAATATTCACTTTCTGCAATCACCTATTATAAACATGTTGTTCTTAAACATGACTAGGAAAGTTCAGCACACTATCATCCGCTATATCATCTGACAATCATTCTAGTACAAGTCTATTTGGAGTCTGGGAAATCTCCAATAGTAGTTGTAAGACCAGCAGTTATTAACTTGTGTTTAAAAGTCCGGCTCCATAACCTTTGGACACAACTCTTCAGTCCGAGCTTTAAAGGGCACAACTCTTGTTATAACCACGTGTAGAAAACTGACCACTAAGAGAACTAAAAGTCGTTCTTAGCTGTTTCAAGTGACAGTACATCGATGTATAGAGATTCGTTTATTCATCTATGGGCTCCACTTTCCCTTCATATCTGTAGACACTCCCTCGCATGAGAGATGGGACGATGATGATCCGACACCTTTGAAAAAATCTAGTTGGGACTTGCCGACGCCTCGGTCTCACTCATCACGCAGAGATGGACGGTCTGATCGGAGTGAGCGAAGTGAATGGAGCGATCGACGAGAACGTAGTGAGCGTAGCACTGGGAAACCTCCAAACAGCAAGAGGTGGGCATTTTTTCAGGTTTTGGTGAGAGCTTGCCACACATTTTATTCATTCTTTGTGTCTACATAACTCTATCATACATGTCTATATAACTCTTTATCATACATGTCTATATAACTCTCTATTATACATGTCTATATAACTCTCTATTATACATGTCTATATAACTCTCTATCATACATGTCTATATAACTCTTTATCATACATGTCTATATAACTCTCTATTATACATGTCTATATAACTCTCTATTATACATGTCTATATAACTCTCTATCATACATGTCTATATAACTCTCCATCATACATGTCTATATAACTCTCTATCATACATGTCTATATAACTCTCTATCATACATGTCTATATAACTCTCTATCATACATGTCTATATAACTCTCTATTATACATGTCTATATAACTCTCTATCATACATGTCTATATAACTCTCTATCATACATGTCTATATAACTCTCTATCATACATCTCTGTATAACTCTCTATCATACATGTCTATATAACTCTCTATCATACATGTCTGTATAACTTTCTATCATTCATATCTATATAACTCTCTATCATACATGTCTGTATAACTCTCTATCATACATGTCTATATAACTCTCTATCATACATGTCTATATAACTCTATCATACATGTCTATATAACTCTCTGTCATATATGTCTATATAACTCTCTATCATACATGTCTCTATAACTTTCTATCATACATGTCTATATAACTCTCTATTATACATGTCTATATAACTCTCTATCATACATGTCTATATAACTCTCTATCATACATGTCTGTATAACTCTCTATCATACATGTCTATATAACTCTCTATCATACATGTCTGTATAACTCTCTATCATACATGTCTGTATAACTCTCTATCATACATGTCTAAATAACTCTCTCAGCTGGAAGACTTCTGATGAGACTCCTCTCCCCACTCCTTCATACAAATACAACAGCTGGATGAAAGAGAAGAAGATAAGTCACTACACTCCAAAGCCTAGCTTTAATGACAAAGGTGGGTATCAGGCTTAAAGGAAGTTTGCAGCTAGAATTCTTCTATACACTATATAAATACACTATTGTCTCCTTTATATGGTTGTTTTTGTCAACAGAGATGTTGTGGCACTCTAAAATACTGCCATCTTTGATGGTCCCCACACAGTACTTCATATTTAGCGTATGTAACGTATATAACTAAAATTTGATGTTTTCACATATTCAGTGGGGCTAGAAATGAGACTGAGAATAATGGGATGAAAACTACAGATCAATTGGTTATAAAATCTGTTGGTTTCTGAACTACAACAGCGCTATAATATTTCTTGTATTGATACGCCGTGACACACATGGGCCTTGTACTGATAGGCTCTGACACACATGGGCCTTTTATTGATAGGCCGTGACACACATGGACCTTCTATTGATAGGCCATGACACACGTGGGCCTTGTTTTGGTAGGCCGTGACACACGTGAGCCTTGAATTTCTTAGCATTGCACTTCTAAGAATTTCCATGTAAAGAAAACTCAGCTGCTATTGTACTAGACCAGGTTTATTGTCCAGATTAGTATTGGACTAGTTTAAATCAAGTCCTTCAAGTATCTTGTATAACGACAGCAATTCACTGTAATCAGTTTCCTGCACCACAAGCTTTTACACAAGCCCAACTATTTAAAGTTATTATATGCAGATTTTGTACTAGTTAAAATAAAATTGTCAGTTTTTCAACTATTTGTATAAAAGCTTAGACTTTGTCACTGTAGCATTTTCTAGAAAAGAAACTTGTCATAATTACAGGAAGTAATAGAAAGCTTTTGTTTTATTATCACTAAATAGCAAATCTACCAAAAGAAAAAAATCAAAATTGTCTTCTCTTTTCGTAAAGGTTGGACAACTTAAACTGTTATATTTGTCTTTATTGCGCGCCTAGATGTTGGAGATAGTGACATGGCTCTTTCAGTTTTTGTATTACAGATGGAATACAAAATTCTGTGAATTGTCTGGAATAATTGTGCACATACTTATGCAGTGTTTGCAGAAATATTATTGGTTACTAACACTCTTGAAGATCATGATTGGGTGAGAGACCATGGTGCGTAACGTAAAGATTATAATCACGGCTCTTATTATAGTAAAGATTTAGACTAGTTGAAGTTACAAGCTTAATTTACTCAAATTCATTGGGTAAAGAGGCTTGGCCAATATATTTAAGTATTTACCTGCCACTGTTTATAAGCCATAAGCTTTATTAATTTTTTCAATTTCAAATGAAGCTGATTTCAGATAGACAGAATTTCAATGAAAGTTGTATTTTGTCCACTGAGAACTACTCATTTCAACGAATCAAATGTAAATAAATTATTTTTCATTCATCAGTTTTCGAGTCTGTATTGATCCTAAATAATAATAAAAGTTTTAACCTCGGGTTTTGTTAATTTCCTGTTTCACTCATAGTAATGACCGTAACATACAATAATTCCTTTACGTGAGAAAGGTTATCACTTTGTGCCAGTTTTTTAAATTAATACTATGTTCGGTGATGTCACCTGCTGATAGTCATCAGCTGTGAGCTCATGGTTAGTAGGATATTACTGAGCTGGTTAGACCTATATCATTGCAATCTATGTTGGTGCGGCGTGTGTTGGTTCTGCCCTATTCCTTAGATATCTGGCCATCCCGTGTATCAAAGAAATTTGGTCGAGCCGAGTCTGCCAAAAGCGGGTCTACTAATGCAGTTATGTTCACATGTAAGAGAGGATAACTCCTTATCAGCTATAAGATTATTAGGATGTGATAAAGACAGCTAGGAAAGAGGAATGTTTTGGTTTAGTTTATCTATAAAGCACCTGTTTTTAATAATCTTCCTGCAGATACTCTCCTTTCAAAGCCTGATGCGTTTGAGGCAGAAGACTGGGAAAGCGAACAGAAGAGGTTGGACCGGCAGTGGTATAACAGCGATGAGGGTTATGATGATACCCACAATCCATTCGCTGACACCTCTGATGAATATGCTATGAAGAAGGAAAAAGAACTTGAGGTAATCTAAAATTAGGGCTGCCGGCATAAGGAATCTGTTTTGTCTGCTGCCTCTTCCGAAGAATATTATAACCACCATTCATCATCATTCATGATTGGATGAGTGCGTTATCCATGGTTTGCTGGTTGTCTGTCATGGTAGTGATGCAACCATCTAATTTCTTTCATGATAAAATTCTTAGCAACAATTGTCTAGCATCGTTTGTGGCATGGCTTTCTGCCAGTATATGCTAGAGATCTTTGTATCGGTAGTCCAAACCTTAAGGGTTCTGAAGACCCAGTGGTCGAGCGATTCCATGGTTATACGAACCTCCCTTCGTGCCTCCGTTGCACACATGGAGGCTATTTGCACTGTAGGCTACTGTAATTCACCTTTCCTCTTTCTCTTCTTTTTATTGGCTTTCTAATAATAAGTTTAAACTTTGTCTTTATAATTAAGCTATTGTGAGTGCGTGTAGAGTACCTTGTGGTAGATATTACATATTCTTACCTATTCTTACCTATTCTTTATGTTTATCTCTCTGCATTCCTTTTCTCATTCAGCATTTGTATGGACCATTCGTATTGTGTTTATATGTCACGATTGAAATGCAGCAGGTATTAGCCTAACACCCTGTACCATATTTGCCAAATCAATGTTATGGCTAACGTACATGCGTATGGCTAACGTACATGTGTATAGCTAACATACATGTGTCTGGCTAACATACATGTGTCTGGCTAACGTACATGTGTATAGCTAACGGACTTGTGTATAGCTAACGTACATGCGTATGGCTAGCGTACATGTGTATAGCTAATATACAAGTGTATGGCTAACATACATGTGTATGGCTACCGTACATGTGTATAGCTAATATACATGTGTATGGCTAGCATACATGTGTATGGCTAACGTACATGTGTATAGCTATTATACATGTGTATGGCTAGCATACATGTGTATGGCTAACGTACATGTGTATGGCTACCGTACATGTGTATAGCTAACGTACATGTGTATAGCTAACGTACATGTGTATAGCTAACGTACATGTGTATGGCTAACGTACATGTGTATAGCTAACGTACATGTGTATAGCTAATATACATGTGTATGGCTAGCATACATGTGTATGGCTAACGTACATGTGTATGGCTACCGTACATGTGTATAGCTAACATACATGTGTATAGCTAACGTACTTGTGTATAGCTAACGTATATGTGTAATATATCTATTATACATTCATAATTACTTTGATGGCCTAAGAAATATATTTTCTCTTTAGTTTCATTTAGCTTCTCTAAGCATTGGGTATTTTATTGTGGTGTCATAACTCCAAGTTGTCGCTAAGTTAGGACTATCTGTACAGCTCATTTTCTTGGATGCAGCGAGTAGAGACATTTGGGTAGGCCTGAAACCAATTATTTAACAGATCATTCCTTCAGAACCGGGTCAGCAGCATGCGAGACTATAAATCAGGCGGCACATCTTAATATTTTTCAAGTTCTGTTAGCCTGTTCCTCGCTCATCTTCAGATGTTCTTTGATTCTTTCTGCGTGTTTGTTTCTTGATTTCTTCATTATATTCACTTCAAATTGCTGACCTTAAAATTTGTTTCTTCAAAGCTATTAAGTAACATGCTGACCTTGACAGTAAGTAACATGCTGACCTTGACAGTAAGTAACATGCTGACCTTGACAGTAAGTAATATGCAATATGCTGACCTTGACAGTAAGTAATATGCAATATGCTGACCTTGACTGTAAGTAACATGCAATATGCTGACCTTAACAGTAAGTAACATGCAATATGCTGACCTTGACAGTAAGTGAGTGACAGTAAGTAACATGCAATATGCTGATCTTGACAGTAAGTAACATGCAATATGCTGACCTTGGCAGTAAGTAATATGCTGACCATGACAGTAAGTAACATGCAATATGCTGATCTTGACAGTAAGTAATATGCAATATGCTGACCTTGACTGTAAGTAACATGCAATATGCTGACCTTAACAGTAAGTAGCATGCAATATGCTGACCTTGACAGTAAGTGAGTGACAGTAAGCAACATGCAATATGCTGATCTTGACAGTAAGTAACATGCAATATGCTGACCTTGGCAGTAAGTAATATGCTGACCTTGACAGTAAGTAACATGCTGACCGTGGCAATGAGTAACATGCTGACTGTGACAGTAAGTAACATGCAATATGCTGACCTTGACAGTAAGTAATATGCTGACTGTGACAGTAAGTATCATGCTGACCTTGACAGTAAGTAACATGCAATATGTTGATCTTGACAGTAAGTAAGTGACAGTAAGTAACACACAAGTAGGTGATTCTTCAGGTAAAACGAATGAAGCGGTTGACAGAGCGGCAGCGAGAGAAAAATAAGGATGTGCAGAAGTGGGAGACAAACCGGATGTTAACATCTGGTGTCGTGACCCAGACAGAGTTTGATGAAGACTTTGAGGAGGTGAATGAGGCCAAAGTACATCTCCTAGTCCACAACATCATTCCTCCTTTTCTTGATGGTAGAATACTCTTCACAAAACAGTTTGAGCCTGTCATACCTGTGCGAGACCCGACCTCTGACCTTGCTGTCATATCAAAGAAGGGTTCTCTGCTTGTGAGGACTTTCAGAGAACAGAAAGAAAGGAAAAAGGCGCAGTCAAAGCATTGGGAGTTGGCTGGTACTAACATTGGCAACATCATGGGTGTGGAAAAGAAAAAGGATGAGGTGAGGCTGGGATGTAATCCTATTTGAAGTTGTTGTCTCAGCATACACAGTGTATACCCTGGTAAATACTGTATATATAGTATATAGCCTGGTATATACTATATATACAGCATATACCAGGGTATATACTGTATATACGTATATATATTGTATATACAGTATTTACTTAATACAGTAAATATTTTATATGGATTCTGTATATAAATACTGTATATAGACTAAACACTGTACATACAGTAAATACTGTATATAGAGTAAATACTGTATATGGATACGCTATATAAATACATATATAAATACTGTATATAGACTAAACACTACATACAGTAAATACTGTATATAGAGTAAATACTGTATATGGATACGCTATATAAATACATATATAAATACTGTATAGAAACTAAACACTGTACATACAGTAAATACTGTACATACAGTAAATACTGTACATACAGTAAATACTGTATATAGAGTAAATACTGTATGTAGTATTTACTCTATATACTATATTTACTGTGTATACAGTATTTACTGTATGTACAGTGTTTAGTCTATATACAGTATTTACTGTATATGCTTTTCCAGCTGTACTTTTCTCATTTAGGAATCTGGAGGGAATGATGATGACATAGATTACAAGAAGGATAAAAAATTTGCTGACCTCTTGTCCGACAAAACAGAGGCTGTCAGTGAATTTGCAAAGAAGAGATCAATGACTCAGCAGAGACAGTATTTACCGATATTCGCTGTTAGAGATCAGGTAGCTAGTACTATCACCTTTCCGTAAGTACTGTCACTTTCGAATGAGTAGTACTGTCACCTTAGCTAGGCTATATTGTTACCCTCCTATAAGTGTTCACGTTTAGGTAGATAGCGCTATCACTCTCAGGTAACTAGTAGACTCACCCCCAGATAGTTGGTACACTTGATATATGTGGTTTTTGTCTCTACTTTGTAGCTGCTTTCAGTGATAAGAGATAACAGTGTGGTTATCGTAGTGGGTGAAACTGGATCTGGCAAAACCACACAACTAACCCAGGTGAGATTTACCTCCTTTTATGGTTCAGCAAACCAAAGTTTTGCAGGCACTTCTCACCCTTAGTGCTTTACCTGCTCTCTCTATTCACACCTGCTTTCTCTATTCACACCTGCTCTCTCTATTCACACCTGCTCTCTCTATTCACACCTGCTTTCTCTATTCACACCTGTGCTTCCAATATTTGCTGTTTTTATGTTCACCCCATGTAGCATCTGTGTTTTTTTTTCGAATAAATGCTCACTCTATTGATGATGCTTGCTTTCTCTATTGATTGTACTTATTCTTTCTGTTGAGTGCGTTTGTTCTCTCTATGTTTAGTATCTGCATGAGGATGGATACACCAACTATGGAATGGTTGGATGCACTCAGCCGAGGCGTGTTGCTGCCATGTCTGTGGCAAAAAGGGTTGCGGAGGAAATGGACTCAGACCTAGGAGGCAGAGTTGGGTATGCTATCCGGTTTGAAGACTGCACTAGTGAGGTGTGTCAAGTAGCTCTATCTACTACTGTACCTTTCTGCTCTCTATTTTGTTTTCTTGAGTATGTTTGACAGCATAGAAGTTCAGAAGGATGAGGTATTGTCTAGCTAAAAATGGAGATAGTCATTTTTGAACAAATATTTTTTGGAAATTATCAGGTAAGGGGATTTCTTTAGGTGACTCTGGTCATCTCTTTTTACGATTTACGAAGGAAGCCCTGTAGCTGTTTTGTTGCAGGTTGACTTTTCCTATCCTATAATGACCCAGTGACATTAACCTAGTCCTTCTCAGCTCTGAGTTCGTGTCTGTAAATGCTATAGGTATTCTGTATACCAAATTGGTATAATGTATGGTAAAGACTTGTTTGTCTACTAGTCTAACTTACCCAAGAGAAACCTTATCTTCAGGATACTATCATCAAGTACATGACGGATGGAATACTGCTGAGAGAGTCACTTAGAGAGTCAGACCTTGACAATTATAGCGCTGTTATTATGGATGAGGCTCATGAGCGATCCCTCAATACTGACGTGCTCTTTGGCCTCCTTCGAGATGTGAGTCAATTCTCATCCTACCTTTTTCCAATTTTTACTTGTTTCTGTCAATTTTTCATCTCATTGTAAAGGTTCCAAGCTTTTATCTCTCAGGTGTTTTTGCGCTCACTGCTCATTCCGCTCTGCATAAAAATGCATAGAATTTCATATTAGACATGTATCATGTTTTTTAAAGTGCATGAAATTTTGGTTACATTTTTGCGCTAAACAAATACTCTCCTTTGTGGAATTCACTTTTAATTATCCGTTTCCTGTTTTTTGGGATCTTATTATCACATGCACAAGCATGCTCCATGTGTGGTAACTAGAGCTGTAGGCCTTTATTATCACATGCACAAGCATGCTTCATGTGTGGTAACTAGAGCTGTAGGCCTTTATTATCACATGCACAAGCATGCTTCATGTGTGGTAACTAGAGCTGTAGGCCTTTATTATCACATGCACAAGCATGCTTCATATGTGGTAACTAGAGCTGTAGGCCTTTATTATCACATGCACAAGCATGCTTCATGTGTGGTAACTAGAGCTGTAGGCCTTTATTATGACATGCACAAGCATGCTTCATGTGTGGTAACTAGAGCTGTAGGCCTTTGCTGGTTCTATTGGCAGGTTGTGGCTCGCAGGCAAGATCTCAAACTCATTGTTACTAGTGCCACTATGAATGCTGACAAATTCGCCGAGTTCTTTGGCAATGTGCCAGTGTTTAGGATTCCAGGTCGAACATTTCCGGTGGATGTTATGTTCAGCAAGAACCCTGTTGAAGATTATGTAGATGCATCTGTTAAACAGGCAATGCAGATACACCTACAGGGTAATCCTGGTAAGTTCTAGAGTGACGATTGGAGGAAGTAGAGTTTACTTTATTCTCTTTTGATTAAAATGGCAGGCTGAACAGGTGAGATGCTTAGAGATTGGTTCAATACTAATCCTACAATGTTCAGTTACAATACTACTTCTACAATGTTCAGGTACAATACTATTCCTACAATGCTCAGGTACAATACTAATCTTATAATGTTCAGTTACAGTACTAATTCTACAATGTTCAGGTACAATGCTAATCCTACAATGTTCAAGTACAATACTAATCCTACCATGTTCAGGTACAATACTATTCCTACAATGTTCAGGTACAATACTAATCCTACCATGTTCAGGTACGATACTAATTCTACAATGTTCAGGTACAATACTAATCCTACAATGTTCAAGTTCAATACTAATCCTACAATGTTCAAGTTCAATACTAATCCTACAATGATCAGGTACAATACTAATCCTACAATGTTCAGGTGCAATACTAATCTTAGTAGTCTCTGTTCATTTGTTTTTGCAATCATTTAGTTGATTCACTTTGATCAGGCGAGTTTAAAACTGTCTGCAATGGCAGTGCTTGGTCTTATTGAATAGATATTACTGAGTCTATATCCGAAGTTATATTTCAGGAGACATTCTTGTCTTCATGCCGGGTCAGGAGGACATTGAGGTCACGTGTGAGTCGCTCGCAGGTGAGTCTTTCTTAGCTCGAACCCTCTAAGACTACTTCTCTCCTCCCTCTTCCCCCACACTCTCCCACCACTCATTCTTTAATGTCACTTCCTCTCATCGTCTCTCCCCATTTCTTGTCACTATCATGAACTACATATGTTCACTCTTACATTACATGATTTCATTTTCTGTTCCTCCCTCTTTGAATCTCTCTTCCTGCTCTAGTTCTATACATTATCCAAATGTTCTACTACTTTATGCTAATTAAACACCTTTCACGTGCAAAAGGTTGCATAGGCTCTGCTAAATTGGTCTTGAATTAATTGTAGAACGATTAACGGCTTTGGATGATGCGCCACCCTTAGCTGTGCTCCCTATATATTCCCAACTGCCTAGCGATCTACAGGCAAAGATATTTCAAAAGAATAAAGATGGAATTAGGAAGTGTGTGGTGGCCACCAATATTGCTGAGACTTCCCTCACTGGTAAGTACCCCTGTATCTGTGCTTGTTAGCCCTTTCATCTCTATTACCCTTTCTTCTTCTCTTCCATGCTGTTTTTTCACCGCTTCTTCTTCTGTCCTTCAAAATATTCTCTCTTTCTTTTTTATTAGTTCCATTTCCATCCATTTACTCTCCAACTTCTTTCTATATTGCTTGTCATGTTCTACTTTGCACAAGCTGTTGCGTTTTTGGATCTCTTATAGTTTTTTTCCCTGCATCCTTTCTTTGTTCCTTTGGTAGTCAGGCCACTAATGTCTGTCATTTGTGTCTTTGTAGAAAGAGATTATTAATAGATTTGTTTCACATGTCTCTGGTGATTGCTAGGCGATTTTGACCTTCCTCGTGGTCGCTGTTTTAGTTGATGGCATCATCTACGTAATAGATGCTGGCTACTGTAAGCTCAAGGTCTTCAACCCTAAGATAGGAATGGACTCTTTGCAAGTCTTTCCCATCTCTCAGGCCAATGCTAATCAGCGATCAGGCAGGTACTAAAGTTGCACCCTCTCAGGCTCATAGATGTAATACCTGTACTCTTTATGAGTTACAGATGCATCTAAATTAACTCACTATGTCTCGTATGTCGTATACTTAACTTCCTGCAGTGTTATACCAAACAAGGTATGCTATGGTCAGCATACAAGACACATCATTTTTTTGCAGGGCGGGACGAACAGGCCCCGGACAGGCCTACAGACTCTATACAGAAAGAGCATACAAGAATGAGTTGCTACTGAACACTGTACCTGAGATACAGAGAACGAACCTGGCAAATGTGGTGTTACTCCTCAAATCTCTTGGAGTGCAAGATCTCTTGCAGTTTCATTTCATGGATGCCCCTCCCCAGGTGCTTCCTTTTCCCTGAATTCTTGTCGTATACTGTTATTATTAGTACGCTGGCAGTCCGTGGGCCGTGAGAGATCGTCGCATGTAATAACAACATGCATAATTATTCTTGAATGTGCATAGGTGTTAGGGTGGCGTACATGGCAGTCTGCTTGGCTGGAAACCTGATTATCTGGTTTCATTACTGTTGTGCAATCTTTTCTTTAACACTATTAGTATTGCGTCTGACAGACGGAGACGACTCTTATTTTAGTAAAGATTTAACTACAGAAAGTACGCTGATGTTCATATATCTAACACAAAGACAGGCCGAGTGTGCGGCAGGAAGTAGATTCACAGTTGCGACACCTCGCTTTATTGCGTATTTTGCCTTGTACTTACATGTACATAGTATTCCCTTACACTATCCACATTAGCGAGTCGGGGAAGTTTGGTTATCTTTCTTTGTACAGCTTCTACTATTAGAGTTTTGCACATGTAGAGATTATAAGGATATATATTATGTTTATATCAGGACAACATACTCAACTCGATGTATCAGCTATGGGTGCTCGGAGCTCTTGACAATACTGGCAGTCTAACGACTCTCGGAAGAAAGATGGTTGAATTTCCTCTTGACCCGGCGCTTTCCAAAATGCTCAATGTTTCTGTGGAGATGGAGTGCAGTGCAGAGATTCTGGTAATTATGATTTATTCATTGGGGTTTACTAGTTGATATGTTCAGTCACTGTTTGAAGTCAGCATGTGGTAATGCTGTGTTGCAGGTGATAGTATCTATGCTGTCTGTACCTGCCATCTTCTTCCGACCCAAAGGAAAGGAGGAGGAATCAGATGCGATGAAGGAGAAGTTTCAGGTGCCTGAAAGTGACCATCTGACCTTACTCAATGCGTATCTTCAATGGAAGCGCAACAGGTATTCCTTTCTGTGTGCTTGTCCTTCAGTCATACAGACCTGTCCTTCTTCAGTCATACAGACCTGTCCTTCAGTCATACAGACCTATCCTTCTTTAGTCATACAGACCTGTCCTGCTTCAGTCATACAGACCTGTCCTTCAGTCATACAGACCTGTCCTTCAGTCATACAGACATGTCCTTCAGTCATACAGACATGTCCTTCAGTCATACAGACATGTCCTTCAGTCATACAGACATGTCCTTCAGTCATACAGACCTGGCCTTCAGTCATACAGACCTGTCTTTCGGTCATACAGACCTGTCCTTCTCCATAGTCATACAGACATGTCCTTTTTCAGTCATACAGACCTGTCCTTCTTCAGTCATACAGACCTGTCCTTCTTCAGTCATACAGATCTGTCCTTCTTCAGTCATGCAGAGCTGTCCTTCTTCAGTCATACAGACCTGTCCTTATGTCATACAGACCTGTCCTTCAGTCATATAAACCTGTCCTTCAGTCATACAGACATGTCTTTCCCAATAGTCATATAGACCTATCATTCTCCGTAGTTGTACAGGCACTGGTTTCACCTACACTCTAGTCTTCTACCTGTCCTCGTGGTACTTAGACTAGATACTCGGGTTATGATTATATCTACACCTGTATTCTAGAACGTTCAAATGGGAAATGCATTTGCGTTTTGTGTTCAAGCAAAACCTTCCAACAGAAGACAAGTTTCATGGTGGTTGGCAGGTCAGCAGTAGGAATTAGCAGTGCAGGCCCGTAGAGTGTCTCCAGCCATACATCATTATATCGACTGCCTTTGTTATTTCCTTCTTGCGGTCTCATTCTTACCTCCTCACAACTCATAATCACGTCCCTCACACACTGTAAAAGTTTTCACTCAAAACTCTCTCATTTCATTGTTTGGAGCTGAAGGCTTGTATGTCACATCTGAGCTCACGCTGCGCATCATTTAAAACTCTTTCAGTTACCGTAAAATCTCTATTTTTATTTTTCTTTTTTATTATTATTCAAATGCCACTTTTAATAGAACACCACTATAGAAGAAGGTTGAAAAATGGAGTGCCACTCTCTAATCAAATGCTACCTCTATTTGCCCGCCACTTTGACATTCTTTGATCTTCAAGAACCCATAATAGAAAGTGATCAGTAGAAAAGTGTCTACAAAATAGTACCAGTAATTTCTCGGTTACATCAATAACAATTTGTTTTTGTTGTTGCTGTAGTGGTTTTAGTGATGGCGTACCTGAGAAGATTGATCTTTACAATCATCAGAACTAGACTCTGGTTTGAGGTCACTAAGGTGTATAGCATATGCATTGTCTTCATATTCGTCCATAATGTGGTTTAAAATCTTACCTGAAGACTTTAAAGTGTTTTGATGAATGATGAGAATGCTCTTCAGGAACACCATATGACATAATAGCAGCTACTGTTGAGTACTTCGATATGCCATGTATCGAAGTGCCTTTGCTAATTCTGAAGTGTCATGAGTTTGAGGTCACTGTATAGCATATTTATTGTCTTCATATTCGTCCATAATGTGGTTTAAAATCTTACCTGAAGACTTTAAAGTGTTTTGATGAATGATGAGAATGCTCTTCAGGAACACCATATGACGTAATAGCAGCCATTTTTATGGCAAATTCTAACCTTAAAACGTTGAAAACCTTTTTAAAAATTAAAACGTTATGTTTATCTTTTAGCTCCAAAACTTTACAGTTTTTCTTTGAAACTTTGAAGGCGACACCATCAAAGTAATTAATAACTGTATCCCACTAGTATTTTATAATCAAAGTAGTTTTTTGTTTAACTCGGGCTGATACTTCGACGTTTGTGAAAAGCTGTTTAACAAAAATGCTGAGGCCGATAGCATTAATGTTGATTTGTCTGAAGGAGAGTGCAAAATATAGGCGACATTACTATTGCTTTGCCTGTAAAAGGGTTAAATTTATTTTCTCAAAATTCTGACAAGCAAGTAAAAAATACAACGTCACCCTCTATTTGAATGCCACCTCTATTTGAACGTCACTATAGGGGAAGGGTTAAAAAGTTGGCATTCAAATAGAGGTTCAAATGAACTCCATGGCATTCAAATAGAGGTCTTATAATATGTTTTTGTAAGGACAGGGTATGTAATGCCTTTCAGTAGTACCTACATGCATGTACAGGCTGAATATCTTGTCCACTCTACAGTTATGGCTCAACATGGTGTACTGAACACTACATCCACGTGAAAGCTATGCGTAAGGTGAGGGAGGTACGACAACAACTCAAAGAAATTATGGACTCACAAAAGATGGAGCTCATTTCTTGTGGTATGGAGTGGGACATCGTGAGAAAGTGTATTTGTTCATCGTACTTCCATCAGGCTGCTAGGTTAAAGGTCAGTCGATTGCATAAGTTCCTGTGGTTCGCCTCTATTAGGTCAACGGCTATGTGTAGCAATAGTTTCTCAGAGTTATATATCTACAGGAATAGTCTGAGGTGGAGTCACACTGACACACATCAGAACCTCTCTGATATATGTTAGTCTTTGCTCCATGCCTAATCAGCATTGTGATCCATTCTTTGTGTGGTTTTACCTCCGCTATTGCCTCTGCTAGAACACATATTTTCATTGTATTTTCAATGCATTTGCCCACACCAAGAATTATTTTTGAAATATTTCAAGTATAATGTTACCTAAGCATGTATTTCTAAAAGTTGGATAATTTAAAGGCCTGGCTACACACACCAGCACCAAGTGTCATGCTGGCTACACACAGCAGCACCAAGTGTCATGCTGGCTACACACACCAGCACCAAGTGTCATGCTGGCTACACATACCAGCACCAAGTGTCATGCTGGCTACACACACCAGCACCAAGTGTCATGCTGGCTACACACACCAACACCAAGTGTCATGTTGGCTACACACACCAACACCAAGTGTCATGCTGGCTACACACACCAACACCAAGTGTCATGTTTTCTACACACCAACACCAAGTGTAATGCTGGTCTACTTCCATAGAGAAGAAATCAATGCATTCCTGTTCCATTTTATACATATCCATCATGACTTCATACGAACAGCTATTTGTATATCTGGACAAGAATAGTCTCACTCTGTTAGGTGTCTTAAAACTATTAGTGTAAATTAGAATTGTCTATGAGAGGTTTTAGACAAGCTTCTTGGTAATTGAATTCGTTGAAACCGGTTATTTTATTTCTTGATTCAGGTCATGAACTAAGGTCATGAACTGTAAGGTCATGAACTAAGGTCATGAACTGTAAGGTCATGAACTGTAAGGACTTTTGTACCTGACTGTTTTTTTCATTGTTAATGTGTAGCATTTTTTCCATGAGCAAAACTCAGCAATGCGGCAGCTGCTAAAAGTTTTATCACAAATTGTTTCTGTTCCATGTTAGGTAATTAATATGCTGATGATACTTCAATAATTGTTATCGAAAATCTAGCAAAAACATGGGCTATTTTATTTGCTAATTGTTGCTTTTTCATGATTCTTGACATAATTTGGAACATTTCTGTTTGAAATAAAATTATTGCCAATAAAGTAAAATATAATAAGATATAGCTGAGGCTAATTCTCATTGGTCAATCTACTTGCCAACGCAATGCATCGTGTAGTAGTGTCAGCATGTGTAGCCATTACAAATATGCATTTTATCGATGCATTTGTGTGTATAAGTGCAGGCGCATGTGTTTGTATGGGGTCATCTCTTCATTCTTGTGGTAATAGTTATGTCTAAAGGGAGTATATTAAAATGATTGTATGTGGAGTGCTCTGACTCAGTGCAAGTTATGCTTATCAGTAGTTTATTGTGACCAGGGCCTGGGAGAGTATGTCAATGTGAGAACTGGCATGCCTTGTCATGTCCATCCAACGAGCGCCCTCTTTGGAATGGGTTACACTCCGGACTACATTGTCTACCATGAGCTCATCATGACATCTAAGGTAAGTTCTTCTACACATCATCCTAATGTATGCTAGGTTTATGTTTTATGTTGAAACACTCTCCCTCAACACTCGCTTATGACTGAATGCGATGCAAACTCTTAAACAGATTTAATAAAGAGTAGGTCATTAAAGTAGGTCATTAAAGTAGGTCATTAAAGTAGGTCATTAAAGTAGGTGATACTTACTCTCTGCTCTCTTTCCTTTTGACAGGAGTACATGCAGTGTGTGACCGCTGTGGAGGGGAACTGGCTGGCAGAGCTTGGCCCGATGTTTTACAGCGTAAAAGACACACAGAAAACTCGACTGGTATGAAGGATTTCCTCTTGTGTTTGTAATTGTTGAGTTGTGGTTCTTGCTGAGTTGCAGTTAACATCTCAAGGATCGGCAGCTTTACTGCTGCTATAAGTCTTTCCTTTATTATAGAAGTACCTGTTCTTATAGCTTTCACTAACTTGCATCATCGAGTGTCAGTTTTTGCAGCAAATTTTAATGTCAGGTGTCATTTCTGCTGTCAAACTCCATAACTCCATAACTCTTTCAGCCTTTTAGGTTGCATTTAAGTTCGAGAAATAGGAGTGTTCTTTATAAACAGCGTCAGCAGCAGTTTAAACATTTCCCCTTGATGGATGCTCATTCAGTTTAGCGACTGGGCCGTGTTACCTTGTATAGCCTTTAGCATAGAGCAAAGATAAACCCGACAAGATGTAAGCTTGACTCTCTTATGTAGGAGAGGAAGAGAGTTGCTCAAGAATCGATGAACAAAATGGAGGAGGAAATGAAGGATGCTGAGGCACAAATAAAAGCGAGGAAGGAAGATAACGAGAGACGGAGAGTCATCGGCTCTTCGATGAGGTGATTAGACTCCCTTATGTTGGGCCAGCTGTTGATCATTGTGATTATTGACTGCTACGGTGTGCTACTGGTCGGATGCTGCCCTTGATGTTTTTGCTGTCTCGTCTATTGTTTCCTGACTGTCTCATCTTCAATCGTTATTGCAGTTGCACATTAAATCAGAAGTATATGCTTTTTAATATACATCTGAATACTTGAATTTCATTATAATTCTTGTCACTCCTTTCTACCAAGTTTTTTACATAAATCATATTTTGTTTTTAGTTGTCAGTGATGAGTATTTTTGTTGAAGTAGCTCATCCTTAGCTCGTGCATCCACCTGCCACTTTCACATTACCATCGCCTGTCACAACTTTTCTTTCCACCTCTCTCCGCTCTATTTTACTTTCTAGAAAACAAATAGTAGAGATGGGAACTCCTCGGCCCAGATCTTCTAGAAGCACTCCAAGACGGGACGCAACCCACCTACCCGCAATAACTGATACTCGCTAGTAGTTGATTGACTCTTTACACACGGTTCATACTTGCATAGTTGCTCAACAAGCTATCTTAGAGTTGAGATTACACTGTGGCACCTAGTGGCACTTGCTAGCAACTTTTAATAATACAACATACTACATGGAGATGTATATATGGACAATAATTACTATTTTATGTACAGTTTAAACAAATACAAGTCTATGCTTCAGAGAGATTGCTCTGCCCGTTCTGTTGCCATCAGCTCTTCATCTCTTCTGCATAAACATCGAGTAGTGTGGCAGGTCACGCAGGTACTGATGATTTTTACTCACCAGAGGTTTGATCATACAACAGATGATGTCATGTCACATAAATGAGACATTACTATCATCTATAGAATCACTCCTGAGTAGATAAGGGTGGGCTTGCTATTAGCTTCTGATCATAACTTGAATCGATGAAGCCTATTATTGGCCCTTACACTATATAAAATGTTCGTTAAATTATTGCATAGTTTGTAACAAGTTATCCCGGAATGTATAGTTGGAGCATCATCATCTCAGCACCCGATGTCCACTATTGTACATCTTCTACAGTTGTGCACCGCTGCAGTTACACTTGCCTGTTCGGGAGGAGAGATAAAGTCAGATTCCTATGGGATGTGGAAAGTTGTAGATGGTATTCTTCAGAATGTCTAGTTTGAAGGCGGGTCTAATTATATTCTTAGCATGAATAGCGAGCATTTTATTCCTTCGTCATCCCAACTCCACAACGATCACTTTGATTTTTAAAGCTGGAGCCTTTTTAATTGCAGAAATCGTACTGGAGATAACCTCAGTAAAATAAAAGTGTTTTCTATAATTGTATCAAAAATTAAACGATTGAGTACATACGCATAATTAAGATCGATTTTTTTACAGGGTTATTTGCTTCAGTAGTTTATCAAAAAAATGTCAGGTTTGGGCCAAACTAATCTTCAGGTTGTGCAATATTTATCAATTTACCATTAAATTAATGCGTCAGTTAACAACCTGCAAATATGCTGCACATATTTTTGTTTCCATATTTTATAAGTGTCAGTTGACTGGGCTACAAGGTATTTGTAAGCCTGACTGACTCGTGTTTGACTTCATTTTAGCCTGCAACCTCATTGCACACTTTTGATAACCTTAAATGGGTGGAAATCTGCACTTGACGTAACGTACAGTCTAATTGGTTCAGCAGGTAAATAGTTGCATACGCCTTGGTAGATTTCACTCTCCAGACGGGCATCCTGTTGTGTTTTCAACCAGCATCTGTTATTATCCCTCGTGAGATGTCCTACCCAAGTGCCCTGTTCACCTAAGCGACAGTTCATTTTCCCTAGGTCTCCTACCTGGCACTATGCCTCAAGAACTGAGACACATCTTACTAGTTTAAGTTTTAGGATGCTCTTTGAACATCTCATTTGCAATTCTTCTAATCGTTTATGTTATCGGTGAAGACCATCTAACCTGAATGGCAACAATCCTGATGGAACCTTCAGTTTAAACCAGCTAGTGCATCGTTTGACTCTTGCTCAAAATTTTCATTCAATCGGCTTATCACGATTCTTGAATTAAAACTGCCAGACAGCTGCGTTGTTTTTGCTGACCTGTTAGATGATTCTGCTGGAATTGGTGCTTGATGAGCCCTAAAAATAGAGGCTAGTAGGCTGAATCAAAGAATGAACTTTCCAGATGAAGCCAACTCATGCTCTCCCCAATCAAGTGTAATCATCTTATGAGCTTACAAACTTTGGACAGTTTTGCTTAAGTAATTAGTGATCTCCTTGTACACTTGAGTAAGTGTTGAATACCAAAGAATATCAGTGACCAACAGAAGGATCTGATTTTGTTCGGACCAGAACCAACAGTTTGCGATCAGATCGATAAAATTGGACACGAGATGAAATTGAGCTGACACTAGATGGAGCCAATCAAGAACTAGCTGAAGTCAATTGAACACCAGAGGAAACGCGAAAGTTTTGAAAGGATCAAATGGAGCACTAGATAATCAAATGGAGCACTAGATAATCAAATGGAGCACTAGATGATCAAAAGGAGCACTAGATGATCAAATGGAGCACTAGATGATCAAAAGGAGCACTAGATGATCAAATGGAGCACTAGATGATCAAATGGAGCACTAGATGATCAAATGGAGCACTAGATGATCAAATGGAGCACTAGATGATCAAATGGAGCACTAGATGATCAAAAGGAGCACTAGATGATCAAAAGGAGCACTAGATGATCAAATGGAGCGCTAGATGATCAAAAGGAGCGCTAAATGATCAAATGGAGCGCTAGATGATCAAATGGAGCACTAGATGATCAAATGGAGCACTAGATGATCAAATGGAGCACTAGATGATCAAATGGAGCACTAGATGATCAAATGGAGCGCTAGATGATCAAATGGAGCGCTAGATGATCAAATGGAGCGCTAGATGATCAAATGGAGCACTAGATGATCAAAAGGAGCACTAGATGATCAAATGGAGCACTAGATGATCAAAAGGAGCGCTAAATGATCAAATGGAGCGCTAGATGATCAAATGGAGCACTAGATGATCAAATGGAGCACTAGATGATCAAATGGAACACTAGATGATCAAATGGAGCACTAGATGATCAAATGGAGCAATAGATAATCAAAAGGAGCACTAGATGATCAAATGGAGCACTAGATGATCAAATGGAGCACTAGATGATCAAATGGAGCACTAGATGATCAAAAGGAGCACTAGATGATCAGAAGGAGCACTAGTTGATCAAATGGAGCACTAGATGATCAAATGGAGCACTAGATGATCAAAAGGAGCACTAGATGATCAAAAGGAGCACTAGATGATCAAATGGAGCACTAGATGATCAAATGGAGCGCTAGATGATCAAATGGAGCGCTAGATGATCAAAAGGAGCACTAGATGATCAAAAGGAGCACTAGATGATCAAAAGGAGCACTAGATGATCAAATGGAGCACTAGATGATCAAAAGGAGCGCTAAATGATCAAATGGAGCGCTAGATGATCAAATGGAGCACTTGATGATCAAATGGAGCACTAGATGATCAAATGGAACACTAGATGATCAAATGGAGCACTAGATGATCAAATGGAGCACTAGATGATCAAATGGAGCACTAGATGATCAAATGGAGCACTAGATGATCAAATGGAGCACTAGATGATCAAATGGAGCACTAGATGATCAAAAGGAGCACTAGATGATCGAAAGGAGCACTAGATGATCGAAAGGAGCACTAGATGATCGAAAGGAGCACTAGATGATCGAATGGAGCACTAGATGATCGAATGGAGCACTAGATGATCAAATGGAGCACTAGATGATCAAAAGGAGCACTAGATGATCAAATGGAGCGCTAGATGATCAAAAGGAGCGCTAAATGATCAAATGGAGCACTAGATGATCAAATGGAGCACTAGATGATCAAATGGAGCACTAGATGATCAAATGGAACACTAGATGATCAAATGGAGCACTAGATGATCAAATGGAGCAATAGATAATCAAAAGGAGCACTAGATGATCAAAAGGAGCACTAGATGATCAAATGGAGCACTAGATGATCAAATGGAACACTAGATGATCAAATGGAGCACTAGATGATCAAATGGAACACTAGATGATCAAATGGAGCACTAGATGATCAAATGGAGCACTAGATGATCAAATGGAGCACTAGATGATCAAATGGAGCACTAGATGATCAAATGGAGCACTAGATGATCAAATGGAGCACTAGATGATCAAAAGGAGCACTAGATGATCGAAAGGAGCACTAGATGATCGAAAGGAGCACTAGATGATCGAAAGGAGCACTAGATGATCGAATGGAGCACTAGATGATCGAATGGAGCACTAGATGATCAAATGGAGCACTAGATGATCAAAAGGAGCACTAGATGATCAAATGGAGCGCTAGATGATCAAAAGGAGCGCTAAATGATCAAATGGAGCACTAGATGATCAAATGGAGCACTAGATGATCAAATGGAGCACTAGATGATCAAATGGAACACTAGATGATCAAATGGAGCACTAGATGATCAAATGGAGCAATAGATAATCAAAAGGAGCACTAGATGATCAAAAGGAGCACTAGATGATCAAATGGAGCACTAGATGATCAAATGGAACACTAGATGATCAAATGGAGTACTAGATGATCAAATGGAGCGCTAGATGATCAAAAGGAGCGCTAGATGATCAAAAGGAGCACTAGATGATCAAATGGAGCGCTAGATGATCAAAAGGAGCGCTAAATGATCAAATGGAGCACTAGATGATCAAATGGAGCACTAGATGATCAAATGGAGCACTAGATGATCAAATGGAACACTAGATGATCAAATGGAGCACTAGATGATCAAATGGAGCAATAGATAATCAAAAGGAGCACTAGATGATCAAAAGGAGCACTAGATGATCAAATGGAGCACTAGATGATCAAAAGGAGCACTAGATGATCAAATGGAGCACTAGATGATCAAATGGAGCACTAGATGATCAAATGGAGCACTAGATGATCAAAAGGAGCACTAGATGATCAAAAGGAGCACTAGATGATCAAATGGAGCACTAGATGATCAAATGGAGCACTAGATGATCAAATGGAGCACTAGATGATCAAATGGAGCACTAAATGATCAAATGGAGCACTAGATGATCAAATGGAGCACTAGATGATCAAATGGAGCACTCGATAATCAAATGGAGCACTAGATGATCAAAAGGAGCACTAGATGATCAAATGGAGCACTAGATGATCAAAAGGAGCACTAGATGATCAAATGGAGCACTAGATGATCAAATGGAGCACTAGATGATCAAATGGAGCACTAGATGATCAAATGGAGCATTAGATGATCAAATGGAGCATTAGATGATCAAAAGGAGCACTAGATGATCAAATGGAGCACTAAATGATCAAATGGAGCACTAAATGATCAAATGGAGCACTAGATGATCAAATGGAGCACTAGATGATCAAATGGAGCACTAGATGATCAAATGGAGCACTAGATGATCAAATGGAGCACTAGATGATCAAAAGGAGCACTAGATGATCAAAAGGAGCACTAGATGATCAAATGGAGCACTAGATGATCAAATAGAGCACTAGATGATCAAATGGAGCACTAGATGATCAAATGGAGCACTAGATGATCAAAAGGAGCACTAGAGTAAGCGAATTATACAATAATTACAGCTAGCTGGACACACAGACCTAGTTAGTTGGTAACTAAAAAGATGCAATTGGGTGTAAGGTTCATTAGGATGCTTCAAGTCAGTCGATAGTGGAGGTAGTTGGATGCCACAGGAAGCTAGTTTGGCATCGGATAAGCCATTTTGGCCAGAGAGAGCCTATTGAATACCAGAGGTAGACAATTGTACGCCGCAGAGGGAGAGAAAGAGCCAGTCAAGCAATATTAGAAGGAGCCAGTTGAACAACACTAGAGGGAGACAGTTAAACATTAAAAGACACTAGAAGAAACCATTTGATCACTAGAGGGAACCAGTTAAACGCCAAGAGGACCACATGATCCGAGTAAACATCAGAAGAAACCATTTGGAGACCAAAGTAAGTCAAGTGCACGTCGGAAGAAGACATGAACACCAAATAAGATCATCTGAGCCTGATCATCTGAGATCATAATAGACACAGGCTAGGTGAGAGCTTGAGTCAGGTGGACACCAAATAGAGCTAGGATACCTGAGGGAGCCCGGTGAGCATCAGACACTATGTTGGTATACGATATTTGATGACACAGTAAGAAATATAAAAATCTTAGAACTTGGGTCAGGTGGACCAAAGAAAGCTAGAATACCTGAGGGAGCCTGGTGAGCATCAGACACTATGTTGGTATACGATATTTGATGACACAGCAAGGAATATAAAAATCTTAGAACTTGCATGATATGTAACAGACAATCAAGGCTTCAATTCGCTGTTCTCAGGTGGTTTTAAAAATCGTGTAAATTGGTGAATGTTTATAACAAATTTTTCGTCATTGCAACATTGTATTGTAATTAAAAAATATACAATTTCACAAAATACGATATAACAAGATAAAAAAGGAACATGATTGCGAGAGGCTAGAAGTTCCCATACAGAAATTTAAGATGAGGGGTTAGAAGCCATCCAAATGTCAATGTTGGCTGCGGGTTAGACAGAACATTTGCATAGGCAACCTAAAGATAAAAGCCTGACAATTTAGAAAAATAAAATGGAGTGTCAATTTATGCCTTGTAAAAAAAGATAAAGCAGGAAAAACAGTTTAAGTGAAAGCCTGACTGTCGATTTGAAAAGTACACAAGTGTACAACATAACGACACTTCGGAGTGACTTACATCTCTTAAAAACTTATATATGCTAAACATTGGTGAGAAAATTCAGCTAAAAACAAAACATTGCATCATGGGAGTATTTATATTATATTTATTATTGACAGCATTGCACTACATTTATAGCAACCAAGTGGTAGGAGCAAATAGATCACTTTCGAACCTAAATATAAATTGCTATAGATGGATGTTTGTACGATGCCCGGCTGGGTTATGACATTCAGAGTTTGTTGACCATCGTCTTTATAGTCTGTAGGTTTCATTTTATAATAATTAAAAGTAAAGCTAGATTGATGAAATAGTGGTATACGCAAAGTGTAACTGGATACCGTAGGTAATATGAGACCAAAAATTTCCTTTTGTTCAAGAGTATCATGCATGAGCTCCAATAACATCTTACATCAATATGCCTTTCAGTAACCAGGCACATTTCTACTCCTCCAATAGTCTTAATCATATATTCTTAGTAACATTTCGTGTTACATATTCTAGTCACATGTTATATATATGCTTTCGCAGTCTGTCTATCTAACACGAAATTGACATGGTTTGATACAATGAAAGCATATGATATTCCAGGTAACAAGAGTTGTTGGTGGAGTGGCCACTCGAGTAGGTCACTGAGGTAGTAGGACTAGACCAAGTTTTTGATAGCGGAATGAAGCCGCGTATGTGCGAGATGGGGGCATCACAAGAATCTAACAGTTGTGCGAAAATATGGAGGGTATTGAGGAAGGGTGGGAGTGCCTGACAGCTCCCTTTCAGCTACTTATAAAGCTGTCCCTAGCTGAGCTGTCGCTGCCAAAGGCAGCAGTACTGTTATAATACTCTTTGTTCTGCTGAGGTAGCAGAGCATCATTAATCTCCTCATCAATGTTTGTGCTGTCCTCAGTTTCAAAGTATTCAGGGTTGGCAAAAATGCGCTTACTAGGGTCATCGAGAAGACTGAAACTGAATGAGCGAGATGGCTTCTCTTCTGCTGCTTGGATGGTTGGTGTGGGTGGAGCATCATGGACTGAAACACCATATGATTACTCGGTCATGCAAATAATCATAAATTTACAGAGCAATTAAGAAACAGTAAAATGGGGAGTAAAAAGTGTTAGAAAGAGAGAGTGTTGAACCCATGTATCTCTACCTGGCAATGGGCAGTCATCCGAATAGGTTGGATGTGACAAAGGCTGAAGGTAGCCATTGTCATACGTATAGGGTAGTTGAGTCTGTTGGCACGTATGGTAGTCTGGTGGCTCTGGACTCCCTGAAAATGTAGCGGGTGAACTCGGACTCAAGAAAATGACAGTCTTAATATAATAACTAACCATCAAAAGCTGAGTATGGGCACAGAGTTGTATGTTCCAGCTAGTTTAACTTAATAAAGCAAAAACACACACAAAAAGAAATAAATTAGAGTAAGTGTTTTGGTTCTATCCACCTTGATTGAGCTCTGGAATAGAAAGAAGACTCTGGTGAGATGGATCCATCAGAGGTTTTAGTGAAGTCATGCTGCTCTGCGCATCATCAACTTGCCTCTGCTCAACCGGATTCACTGGGGACCCTCTGCTAGGAGTTGTGTCTGTAGAGGGTGAGCTCGAATTTGTGGAAAGATCATTAACATAGATAGCTTTAGTCCCTGAGCGTGATTGGCGTGGCTGCGTCTGTAATATGCATGTATATGAGATTGTTCAGAGCGCTAGTCACAGCTGTTGCGACGTTCATCTCTTGTTCTACCAATACACTTACTATGTTTGAGAAAGAAAGGGAAATATGGTTGCCCTGAGCTGTTCTTGTAGGAAGATTTCCATTGCTGTAGGGAACGGGTGGCGGGGCCGCAAGAGGAAATGGGACTTCATCAGAGAAAGGTGATGGATCATTTGTGTTAAGATAATCATCTGCCTCCATTAGTCTCTCAGGCCCGTCTTCACACAACTCTGTAGCTGAAGTCGTGAGCTGCAATGAGCAGCGTAATTATATCGCAGAAAACACACATTCAAGGAGGCTGTACCAGGTAAAACAGCACAAACCCTCGGGTGAAACAAATATTAGCAACGATGCATCTACACTGACAAACATAATTTGTGAATGTAAAATAATATCCACAAGCATAAGCTAATGAGTAAAACCGACAGAACTAAAAAGAGAATCTTTGCAGGGCTGTTAGAATGTTCAAATACAAAAATATACAAGTAAATTGGCTTTAGCTCATGTGTGTATGAATAGGTTTCGAAAATGAATAATTCAAGTCGTAGAAAGACGCTCGCAGTGATAGTGCTGAAGAGTCTGATAGTAAGATTAAACACACAACAGACTGATACAGAGCAGTTGGGGTTCAGTAATTAGGGCGCTTGCTTATGATCAGTAGGTCAGTGATCAGAGTACACAAAGACTATTGGTGGGGTTGGAATGGCATCCAACCACAATTGCTCCTGTTCTATGGCAGCTCTAACTCTATAGACCTGTTCAACAAAGCCCTAGATGGCTTTCTTACACTCATACCACACACACCACATACACATATGGATGAACTTACAAGTTCTCTGCTGTCTATGTTACTGCTAGGCAGTCGTCTGTGGCAATCGCCTTCGATGACTAAATAGCGTCCGGGATCTCTCGACATCTTGGCAAACTCGTCGAACAGTTCAACAAAGCTAGGCCTGCTGTCAGCATCGATAACCCAACCTAAAAGAGGCAAGATAATGGTGGGGCTGGTACATGATGGCCAGTGACTAGCCAATGCCAATGTTCTTACAGACGTGACTGTCCACAGTTAGGTTTTATCAAGAATAAATTACAAGTTTGTCAATTGTAACAATAATATACAGCCCCCTAAGGATAGCCGACGGCTATCATATGGGTGGGGTTTAATGATGGAGCTCTGCTGGGATGAACCCGAACACGACACCCGAACAAACAAATATGCTGAATAAAGCCCATGGCAAATTTACAAATATTATGAACTATAGTGGTTATTTTACTCATCTATTGAATTCATTTTGTTGTCAAATAAATATAGTATCCCAATATTGTCACCATTATGATCAGTCAGTTGCCATTCGCAAGCATTCGTGATATTAATAGTCACAATCGTAAAATAGCCCAAATTCGGTTTTGTATTTAGATTTTGAGTATGAAAACTACACTGCACAGCTTTGCCTGCTGTCCCATATTATTGGCCAGGTAAAACAATGTGACAACGATGAAAGACTCTGTCATTTTATATTAGGGGTGGCAAAATATTAATCAAAAACTAGGAAAAAAAGGCTGTTGTTCGGGTAATTTCGGGTAAATTATATTCAACTTTAAGCATATACTACGACCTTTACCAATTTTAAAATTACTAAAAGTAGGTAATTTGAAATGTTTTATTTTGCATGGATCCATTATTTTGGTTAGGTATCACCCCTACATTGTAGAAAGGTTTGCTATTGTGAACCGCGGGGTCTACTGACTGAATGAGCTAATGAAACGATAACAGCGAGTCGTGTTTTCCAAAACCTAACACGGCAAGGCTAGCAGAGTTCACAATCCTAACAGAGTTCCATCATTAAACCCCTCCCTTATGATAGCCCACAATCCTAACAGAGTTCCATCATTAAACCCCTCCCTTATGATAGCCCACAATCCTAACAGAGTTCCATCATTAAACCCCTCCCTTATGATAGCCCACAATCCTAACAGAGTTCCATCATTAAACCCCTCCCTTATGATAGCCCACAACCCTAACAGAGTTCCATCATTAAACCCCTCCCTTATGATAGCCCACAATCCTAACAGAGTTCCATCATTAAACCCCTCCCTTATGATAGCCCACAATCCTAACAGAGTTCCATCATTAAACCCCTCCCTTATGATAGCCCACAATCCTAACAGAGTTCCATCATTAAACCCCTCCCTTATGATAGCCCACAATCCTAACAGAGCTCCATCATTAAACCCCTCCCTTATGATAGCCCACAATCCTAACAGAGTTCCATCATTAAACCCCTCGCTTATGATAGCCCACAATCCTAACAGAGTTCCATCATTAAACCCCTCCCTTATGATAGCCGTCGGCTATCCTTGGAAAGCTGTATATCATTGATTGTAATAACACTGATGAGCTCAAACTATATAAATCTCAAAGTCTATCGTTGCTCGGTCTGTCTGGCTATAGCTATTACAACCTAGGAATGAACGATTTGCTTCATACTGGATTCAATCTAGGAGCCTCCCGTTCACCAGGCAATAACCTAACCAATTGAGCTACACGATATGCAATGAATTCATTGAGCGATAGCACTCTGCGTTACGCAACATCACTATTGCTTCAGTCTCTTGTTGGTAAATTTAGCAATACGGATACTAGCTTACTCAAATTAGCCAATGGGAATGTGCCAGGCTAATGGCAAATGACAGGTAACTACATTACCCTCCACTATTTATAACCTGTTTTTAATACCTGTGCAACATCTGGCATTCGGCTAGTGATATAAAAGTGCCGATATTACTGAATTGTAGTACCTCGTAATCTACTACAATAATAGCCAAGGTATTGTCACTATTTTGCTTATAATTACCGTATTAATAAAAATACTTACATTTTATCATGATCATATAAACATCTATGGTGCAAATAGTTGGCTGCGGAAGTCTCTCTCCTTTGCCGAGAAGCTCAGGCACCTCCCATGGTCTTGTCATTTCATATGGTTTCTGTCCATACGTAAACATCTCCCAAAGCGTCACACCATACGACCAGACATCTGTCTTGTGTGTGAACTTTCTGTGGTGTATGGATTCAAGAGCTAGCCATTTAATGGGCATCTGTAAAGAAATAAAGAGATACATGTACATGCTGTAAGTAACAATTGCTAGAACCTATGGTCTATATCCATAGCACCATTCTGTTTCACTATCTCATTGTCTCAACCTACTGTCTATACCTGATTATCGAGCATCTTTATGTGAATGTTCTACTCCATGTTGACATACATTATTACCCAGTAAAAGTCGTGTTACATATTACGCATACCTTCCCACCAGCAGAGTGATACTCGCCGACATTATAGTCAAGAAGTTTCGCAAGTCCGAAGTCTGTAATTTTTACTTGGTTCGGAGTTCTAACGAGAACATTGCGGGCAGCCAGGTCCCGGTGCACGACCCCTTTACTCTCCAAATACATCATTCCCTGCAATCACGAATGCAAGAGCTACAAACATTTGCCCAAAAGTGGACCTAGAATTCTTGACATTGAAGCACATAATGTTGCTCAAAGAAATAAAGTACACGCATATATATAAAAAGAGCTTGGGCTAGCAGTGGATGAAGTGGTCTGAGGTGAAGCGATGAAGAGCATTCGAGAGATGCAAACCTTGGCTATCTGCGCGCACCAGTTGAGCATGACTTTAGATCCAATCATGTCCTTGTTGTTCCTCACATAGTCAAGGAGTGAGCCGAGTGGCATGAGCTGTGTTATCAGCATCATCTGCTGTGTCATGCACACGGCAACAATACGCACACAGCATGGGTGCTCTATAGAGGCCATGACTCTTGCTTCCTCTAGCAGCTCCTATCAACCACAAAACCACAGGGTTTATCCGTGAACATCAGTACAACAGATCAACACTATTTATTACGAGTGACGAGATAAAACTATATATTTACCTTATTTTGGTGTGGAGAGTTGCCTTCTTGTAATACCTTTATAGCAACCGGTATTTTTATATTTTCTCCACGAGGCAGCCAAACTCCCTTATACACAGTTCCAAAGGCTCCAGAGCCTAAAATTCCCCCTTTGCGTAGCTCAACTTCCTGTGAAAAACAGACAATAATGTGCAGAACAGGCAAACTAACCTCCAAAACTATGACTCCCGACAATCATAGAGTCGATTATTTATTTTCTCACAGTTTGGCTGATGAGCAGTGAATGATAAAACACAGGCAAGATACGCTCTACTACAAACTCACTTTGATTAGCCGAAGTTTGCTCATGTCAGGGGCAGCAGAAGATGGATCGACAGGCTCTAGGCTAGCACCACCGGCCATCAATTGTGTCCACTTCCGTTTCTGCATTCGGTCTTGCTTGTTCTTGCGTATCCACCAACATACAAGCGCACCACCCACTGAAGAATGATACAGAAACACTACATCATTGAGCCATTATTTTAGAAAGGCTCACTTTATTGCATGAAGAGTAAATCAGTGATAACAATCTATGGAGGATAACTTGTTCCAACAAGAGATTCCTGCATGACTAGCGATACTCACAGATTAAAAAGACAACAACCACGATGCCGATTACGATTCCGGTGATTGTATCTGAGGTGATTGCCATCTTTACATTCTGCCCAGGAGACATGCTCCTCCCGAATGACATACAGATAGTGTCCAGTTGTTCCTGCTTGATGTCTGGCTGACTGACAGGACAGTCCGGTGTTTCTGTGCAGTAATACTAGTGAAAACAAACATGACAGGTTCTACTTTCTATCTGAGTTGGCGTGTGAATGCATGATTCACAATTGAGGGAAATAGCCTTAGTACGTACAGATCTAGCCGGAGATTCTTTGAGAGACACAGAATGGTTAGATATGAGGGAAGAATAGACGAGTGAGGAAGCACTCATGTTATAAGAGACGGCAGACGACGGCCTGCTGTTGTTGTAGACCTTGTAATGAAGGCAGTTCTTACAATCCCATGCAGTGCTGCCACTACACTGATGCCTGTAATATCAGTTCTGGTTTAAACAACATGACCACAAACCAGCATGGCCACAGACCAGCATGGCCACAGACCAGCATGGCCACAGACCAGCATGGCCACAGACCAGCATGGCCACAGACCAGCATGGCCACAGACCAGCGTGGTCACAGACCAGCGTGGTCACAGACAAGCGTGGCCACAGACAAGCGTGGCCACAGACCAGCGTGGCCACAAAACAACATGGCCACAGACCAGCATGGCCACAGAACAGCGTGGCCACAGACCAGCATGACCACAGACCAGCGTGGCCACAAAACAACATGGCCACAGAACAAACCCTTTTGCCAAATTCAAAAGAAATGTGGAAATAGAATTGGGCAGTAGAGCTTACCGGCATGTAGGGTGACAAGGGTAGCACTCCATTGTCGTTTCATCAGAGTAAAAACCCGAGCCACATTTCTTCAAGCATTCATCTCCACTACGGTAGAAAGCGCATTTCGGACAGCGAAAGTTGCCTTGTTCATTGCACTCTAGACAGAGGGGATGGCACTTTGTGCACACCTGTAGCAATACCACTATGTCAATGAAGTTGTCATATATATACAGTCAAACATGGATAACTCAAACTTCACCGGACCGAGTGAAAGTGTTCAAGTTATCAGAGCGTTCAAGTTATCAGAGCACTGTCATAAGTCCATGTATTTATTAGTAGATACATGTACATATACAAACTATAATATAAATCAAAAGCATGAATGGTTTGTTTCAAATTAAATGCTTCTAATGTGAAGTTTAAAATTTTTTTATCAGAAGGTATAGAGATTTTACTATCACTTGAGCTTTGTTTGTTGTTTTATGTGATGTGATTGCCAGGACATTTTCAGATTAAAATTGGCAAAACTTGATCGCTGCTGAAATGCTTCGAAGAAAATACATTTTTCTTTTGAGCGTTTTAATCCCGTTTTAACCAAGATCAATTTTGCCGATTTTTTTTTAAGTTTACGCGAAGGTTACCTCGCTTTTCCTAGCTTTCGTAGGACCATCGCTAAGCAGATGTTTGGTAAAAATCAAATTTCACCAAACCTTTAGAAAAGTCGTTGACAAAAATATTTTGCTGGTGGTAATATTTCGATGATGGTAATAACGACGCCTACAAACTACTAAAAGTTGGGGTTTATCTCTATGGCTTGGAATAAAGTGATATTCTAAAGCGATAACAACCGTCTCGGTAGCCGTTGGGCAAAAAACTGTTCGAGTTAACGAAGTTGAGGTCGAGTTATCTGAAGTAATTTATCATTGCACGGGAACGGACCAAACAAAACCGTTCGAGTTAACCATGTGTTCGAGATATCCGAGGGCGAATTATCTGAGTTTGCCTGTATATATACTAGATGAATGCCCGAATTGGGTGAGTAATAAAGTCTTTGCACAGAAAACTTATTTTAACATTATTTAACATATACAACATTTACCATTCTAACTTTTAAACTTCATATCATGAGAAAAACATTCATGTGCAGTTCAAATAAATTAAGAGAAAAATAAACAATGAGTACATAGAGGTGCGTATAAAAAGGTTACTGTTGCAGCAGAAGCTAACCACCGAAATTTTGAATATAACTGTACTGGTACAAATATGTAAAACTGGGATATCGGAAGCATCTGAAGATATTCCTGAAGTAGTGAAGTGCACGAGGGTTCCTTGTCTGACCAAACGGACAGAGACTGTGAAGGCAACTCCTATTCGAGATAATACAAAATACGACTGTCCATGTGAAAATGTTTTAGTTTTTTACAGCTTTTAGCGATTGACCTCGAAAATAGTTGCTAGTAGAACCAGAAATTGAAAGTGTTTAAATTGAAACAGCACACTTGTAAAAAAAAATTAAAAAAGGGGTCATGAATATAAGGCTTTTCAAAGACTTTAAAAAAAAAACGCAAAAGATAATATTTTTAATAATAAGTACATAATTAGCTCGTAACCTGAAATAGCGGCTAGAAGTAAAAGTGGTGACACAACTCCGATATGCCGAACCAACAGATCTTGTATAAAATCTATAATAAAAGTAAGGACAGCCTAGCCTTTTTTCTTTGCTTGACTTGAATTGGTAAACTGGACACACAAACAACAGACCAACAAACTGAGATATATTTAGTTGGCTACTATATGCATCAAGCATTGAATATATGGTGCACAATGTAATTCACAGAGTGTGTGAACATCTGATCGAAAGAACACTCGATCTCCATACACATGTGAAGCCCCATAGGATATCAGAAGGCAAGATGTTAACTCCTTAAAAAACATATTTAGTGATGTGTGCCAAACGAATATAATTATCACAATTTTACGTATTTTATGCAACTCCTATACAGCAAACTAGTCAATTATATTGGTATTACAAGTGAACACAACTCTCTCAAGTGTTAGTTATGCGGAATTAGTTTCATTTAGACTTGAGATTTCTCGGGGTAGTTTTATTTTAGTAGCAGGAATTGCCAAGACATCTCGCTCGTAATGCAATATTTTGAAAACACAAACTGAATTATCTCGGATTAATTTGTTAAGGTTTTAAAGAGAGAGTCTTGCCAGTAGATATTGCGTAGCATAGCAATACCTGATAATCCTTGAGAAAAGCGAGTTTTCCTTGTGAATTCCTATTGGCAAAGTAGCCTGATGGACAAGAGGCACTTTTGTTGAGACATTCTATGATGTCTGTAGCGTCTTCATTCGCTATTGACACCTACAGGAGAGCTGAGATGCATGATAATCTATGACAGCTGTATTATCTTCATTAACTATTGAGATGTACCAGCATTTGACACATGATAACCAACCTAACAAAAATTAACCAAAGAATATAGTAGAAATGTATACCTCGCAGGAATTACAGCCACCAGCTCCTACAAAGTTACCAGGTCCCGTGCAGCCCTCGATGCAGTGGGCATGACAAGGTTGGCAGGTACCATTCACATCCGGGTATTTGAATATATCTTCTTCGGAGTCATTTGGGCAGTCCTGCACGCAGTAAGGGCCGTCACGGTATTTGAGGCACTCGTCACACATATCACTCTCCTAAAATAGAACACAGACTATAAGCACCTTTAAAAGCCTAGGTCAATAATAGAAGCCCAATGAAAACAGCGGATGCTGAGATGAAAGCATATATTAAGCTTACGGGTCCGGTGCAACTAGATTTGCATTGCGAGTGGCATGTGCCACACTCCTTCTTGCCAGGCACATCGAATAACAAAAGACCGGTGCAGTCACTGAGACAGTGGTCTTTGTGTTGAACATGTTTGCACGATAAACACTGCGCATTACCAGGGCCCCAGCAGCCATTCCTGCACTCGGAGTGACAGACCTTTCCGGACTCCTCTGCAAAAGAGTCAATGTAGCTATAAAGATGTGTGAGAACAGTAATATTTACACATTTAGTTATGGGGCGGGCATCGTTAATTTAATCAGGAGTTGTTTTCCCTACAACAGTTTACAATCGTTTGCCCATGAGAGGTAGTGAAAAGCAGCGAGTATGGTGATTATAATAACATCATTGTAGCTGTCCATTAAATTGACTAACAAAGATATTACATCACCCAAGATATTACATCACCCAAGATATTACATCACCCAAGATATTACATCACCCATGGTAATATTACCGTGCTCTTTAACCGGAAAGCAAATACAATGAAGGCAGCCGTCGCTATTGTAGAGATCTGCGATTTTAATGACAAGTAGAGAATATATAAACTACTTCATCATAGTCTAGAAGGTTCTCTATTAGAGGAAGTATGGAGGACATACCGCAGT
This sequence comes from Watersipora subatra, assembly GCF_963576615.1. Classification (NCBI taxonomy): domain Eukaryota; kingdom Metazoa; phylum Bryozoa; class Gymnolaemata; order Cheilostomatida; family Watersiporidae; genus Watersipora; species Watersipora subatra. Next base: position 953,087 of record NC_088710.1, on the reverse strand, counting down.
CACTAGGTTCAGCATTTAGGGTCACGTAGGTCGCATCCCCACTCTTCAGTTTGCGCCATTTGAGTAATGATACATAACAGAGTCTGGGATTGTTCTTTATCATCACACCTCCAGCTGATATCGTCCTCAAAGAAGTTAGCCCTAGGTACTCAAGGTATGTGTTGTTCATTATACAGAGGGCGTTGTTGAACCTAACAAACATGTCATATGATATACTGTTAGTATTCGTATCGTCCTCAAGGAAGTTAGCCCTAGGTACTCCAGGTAAGTGTTGTTCATTATATAGAGGGCGTTGTTGAACCTAACAAACATGTCATATGATATACTGTTAGTATTCGTATCGTCCTCAAGGAAGTTAGCCCTAAGTACTCCAGGTATGTGTTGTTCATTATATAGAGGGCGTTGTTGAACCTAACAAACATGTCATATGATATACTGTTAGTATTTGCATCGTCCTCAAAGAAGTTAGCCTAAGTACTCAAGGTATGTTTGGTTCATTATACAGAGGGCGTTGTTGAACCTAACAAACATGTCATATGATATCCTGCTAGTATTCCTTCACCGGGTTTCCATGCTTCAAATAGATTTGGAGTTGCCCACAGCCGACGAATTCGCACCCCACAATTTCAATGATTCGGAGTTGCACTTCATCAATTATTCCAAGACTACCGGATGTACTCCTCAAAACAGCACTTGTTATAGTAGACTCACTTTCGGGTCGCAATCACTTTTCAATTCACGCTTTGTCCACTCGTTGCACTAACTCAGGAGGCATACCTGATCAGAAGTTTCTATAATATTATTAATATTAATATCCTTCTATATTACAAAACACCAACAGACCTTACTGCTTGCTAAACAGTTATTGGTTCAAAGGTCACATGAGCGACAATCGCTATCAGTAAAAAATTTTGTATGCGAGAAGATAAAAGCTTGGAAGAGGTCGAAAACAGTGCAGTCGGAATCTGTACAATCGGTGGGTTCAGTTATTTAATAAATAAGGTAACAAACTAAATAAAAAGGTAATTATCTCATCATTGTCGTGTGAGCAACCTATGTGCAATAGTGCATGTAGTTAGAATATACCCGCGTGGTAGAGTGATGAAATGTGCTGAATTTTTTTCCCTCCACTGGGGAGAGCTCAACTGGGTATTATAGATCCGAGACCATTCGGAGTGAGCGTTTTTGTGACGTCGAATAGTAGTCTCATTGCGAATGCCTTGGCACAAATTATGTGAAGTGAAATGCCATTAAATCTGTTTGGATTTTACCGATTGTACGATTCAGAGTGGAAGCAACTCCAAACCATTCAAAGGATGGAAACCAAGCAATCAGTGGAAGAAATGGCATTCTGTTAACCGGTCAATGGTACTGTCTTTACACATTAGCACAGTTCTGGTGACAGAACACGCTCCAAGAATATTAAACATGATCTTTCCTCTTTTTATCATATGATACAAGATAAACTAGGGAAAAAAATAAAGCGAGTCAATGTGGTCAGCTATAATAGTGAGAACTTCTCAAGTTAGCAAAAGGACATACCCTAGCTAGAGAAAATATCTTACATTATATGTTTAGCAAGGGAAACCTAGCGTAGTAAAGATACTAATGCTAGCAAACGTACTCATTTTAGCATGAATTCTTAAAAGTGTGAGGACACCCATCAAAATGAGGACACCCATCCAAATGAGGACATCCATCCAAATGAGGACACCCATCCAAATGAGGACATCCATCCAAATGAGGACACCCATCCAAATGAGGACACCCATCCAAATGAGGACACCCATCCAAATGAGGACATCCATCCAAATGAGGACACCCATCAAAATGAGGACACCCATCCAAATGAGGACACCCATCAAAATGAGGACACCCATCAAAATGAGGACTCCCATCAAAATGAGGACACCTATTATACTAGTTGAAATACAGCAACTAGATATTATTCACTTATCTCTAGCTAACGAGATTAAAACGCAAAATATAAAGCTAGCGGACATACATGTACATACCGATCTTCGACCATACCCAGAATCCTTTCAAGGTTGGATAGGAAGTCGAGAGAAGTAATGCTGTTTTCAGGAATGGCCTCTATAAAAAGGTACTCAGTGATCTCACGAACAGACTTGAGAATGCTCAATCTCTCAATGCCGAGGGGAGGGATGTTGTGTAGTGGATCTCTGCGAGAAAGTAAGGGGCACACTATATATAAACACTAGTTGTGCTACTCAGCGTTGCTCGGGTAATAGAAAAATCTTTGGTCAGAAAATTGATTTGTATTTAACATATAACATGTGCCATTCTAACTTTCAAACTACATGTCTTGAGAAAATAAAAACAACTGTATAGGTTTTCAAACTTTGTCAAACTGTAACTTTCAAACTTCGTATCATGAGAAAAAAGTTTTGTGCAGGTCAAATAAATTACAAAAAACAAAACAACTGTAAAAGGGTTTAGATATAAATGCGAAATAATTAGCAAGTAATAGCTAAATTAAGTCTGTTTTACTGCGATTAAACTAAAAGATTATTCGGTAATGATACAAGTAATATGAATTGGGAAAACAAAATAAAATCCTGAATATGTTGAATTAATAATACCAATTCTTGTATAATATCCATGTACAAATTTAGCTATCGGCCTAAGGCCAGCCATTTTACCGAAAAATGCCGATATTGCTTCATGATATGTAACAATATTTTTTGTTTCTCTATCTAAAACAGTTTTGTTACATAGTTTATTTTTCCAATATGTTAAAAACCATTGCCATGCAACAAATTCAATGTATCTATACTTTGTGCAGTGATAAAGCAATGTGAAGCTACGATCGCTACGAAGCTAAAACGATCCTCTAAAACGTTCCTTACTCTTACAGAACGATTACTTTCACCAACATCAGAGTGCGGCTATTTTACTTATTTGTGTAATCACGAAAATCTGAATCTGAATTGACTATAATGCCATCAATATAAGTACGTAATTATCTGTTTACTAACTTGGGAAGTACTTACATAAAAAATGTTCATTTTTTTGTAATTGAAATTCTTGCATAGAAGTGTGTGTGTTTGAGAAAGGTTACTGATCCACCAGAAAATCTCCATAAAAACTTTGAATTCGACGATACTATTATCTCCCGATACTGGTAAAAATGAGATATCGTACTTTGTCTGACCGAAAGGTGAGAGAATGTCGAGGCTCTTCTCACGAATACAGTATACCTGTCCGCGCCCGAGGAATATAGTAATTAAACCTTACGAAAAATATATCTTAACAAGGGCGTCGTGACGTGTGGCCGCATCTGTAAAATAATCAGCATACGTTAAAGCTATATCTATAGCCGGAATGCATATATACATACGACGACATACTTTGAGAAATATATATAAAGATAACCGAACATATCCATCAGTTTATAGGGTGCAGGAATCCCTGCGCAATATATTGGCAACCATGTCTGTTAACTTTCAAGACCATTAACAAGCTGTGAGTCACGCTAGGAGCCAAGCTATGAGTCAAGCCATGAGTCAAGCCATGAGTCAAGCCATGAGTCACACTAGAAGTCATGCTATGAGTCAAGCTATGAGTCAAGCTATGAGTCAAGCTAAAAGTCAAGCTAGAAGTCAAGCCATGAGTCATGCCACGAGTCATGCCACGAGTCAAGCCACGAGTCAAGCCATAAGTCATGCTATGAGTCAAGCTATGAGTCAAGCTGAGTCATGCTAGAAGTCAAGCTATGAGTCAAGCTGTGGGTCAAGCTATGAGCCAAGCTGTGAGAAGCTATGAATCAAGCTATGAATCAAGCTATGAGTCAAGCTATGAGTCAAGCCATGAGTCAAGCTAAAAGTCAAGCTAAGAGTCAAGCTGTGAGTCACGCTAGAAGTCAAGTCATGAGTCAAGCTAGAAGTCAAGCTATGAGTCAAGCTATGAGTCAAGCCATGAGTCAAGCCATGAGTCAAGCCATGAGTCAAGCCATGAGTCAAGCCATGAGTCATGCTATGAGTCAAGCTATGAGCCAAGCTGTGAATCAAGCTAAGAGTCAAGCTGTGAGTCACACTAGAAGTCAAGTCATGAGTCAAGCTAGAAGTCAAGCTATGAGTCAAGCTATGAGCCATGCTATGAGTCAAGCCATGAGTCAAGCCATGAGTCAAGCCATGAGTCATGCTATGAGTCAAGCTATGAGCCAAGCTGTGAATCAAGCTATGAATCAAGCTATGAATCAAGCTATGAGTCAAGCCATGAGTCAAGCCATGAGTCAAGCCATGAGTCAAGCCATGAGTCAAGCCATGAGTCAAGCCATGAGTCAAGCCATGAGTCAAGCCATGAGTCCTGCCAAGAGTCCTGCCAAGAGTCCTGCCAAGAGTCCTGCCAAGAGTCATGCTAAGAGTCATGCTAAGAGTCATGCCATGAGTCAAGCTAGAAGTCAAGCTATGAGTCATGCTGTGAGTCACAAGAATGTTGAATGAGTTTTTGCTGCAAATGGAATTTCAGAAGGTATAGAATGAAAATGGAAATTGTCTGAAAAAATACCATAAATACCATACCCAGTGAATGTTGCCTCTTGTATTTTAAGGTGCCCCTCAATAACAGTGCAGCCTTCCAAATCACCAATGTTGTTTTCGTTAAGAAAATCTTGGCTATCTCCCCAATCAACTTTGCACTCTGCAATAACACAGGTTTAGACATCAAACGTCAATGCAATGTCACCCATTTATTACTGCAAATATTGAGCTAACACTGGGAGATACTTTGTAGGCAATTATTAATCAACACAAAACAAATACTATGTATATAACAACACTATGGTCAGTGCAAGACCACACAGGGCAAGGAGAAGATAATGTTAAATACTTTACAACGGTTTGAGACATACATGGTAAATGTTAGATATATTCGCATTGTCAACATACAATACTAGTCCTATGGTCACTGTAGACATATAATACCAGTTCTATGATAATTGTAGACATATAATACTAGTCCTATGATCACTGTAGACCATAGACCTATTAACTATACTTAATATATATAGTTAATATACTTACTTAATATGTATAATTAATAGGTCTATGTTGTAGACATATATGTCATATGATCATTGTAGACATATAATATTTGTCCTATGATCATTGTAGGCAAATAACACTAGTCTTATGATCGGTGTAGACATATAATACTTGTCCTATGATCATTGTAGACATATAATAATAGTCTTATGAGAATTTTAGACATATAATACAATACAGAATACATATAATGAAGGAGTAAAAGATTTCAGCGCTAGCAGAGTGTTCAGGACTCACTTTTTGAGCAAGGTCCGGCGCACTGAACACAAGTGCTGTCATCTTCCGACTCGAAGCCTTCTGGACAAGACCGAACACACTTTCCGTCGTTCTCAAGAGAGCCCCCTGTGGCAACAGCACCATTTTACTGCCGATGTCAGTTACAACAAGCTTGTTACTGAGGTAATAGAACTATTCCTTCGTAAAACTATAACCACACTAACCAGGGCTGTATTGTTCATTTTTAGGATGCCTCTGCCAATATCTTGAGTAGCCCCCTTAGGCAACTTGTGAGGGATGTAGGCCCAAGCGGCCGGCAGGGTGGGTTTGGGAGGAGTGCAACGCCCTCCCGAATATCAAAACAATTTTACAGAACACACACAAGAAACCCTATCTGAGAGCAGTTTTAATTGTATTATTGCAACTTATACAAGCAAGCATAATACTAGAAAAATTTCTCAAAAATCCTCAAGATTGCTGTGTATCACCTTCCGTACGAATTATTGAATACATGTCATGTGGTATGTAAACTTGTGCAAGGGGTAAGAAAGCAAAATATTATGATTATTGATTAAGATTTGATAATAAACTCTAAACAGCAAATCTATAAATAAAAGACTAAAGATTATTTAAAATTGAATATTAGAATGTTTGTGATTCTGCTGAGAAGAAATAATGGTAGAACAATGAAACTAATTTGAGCTATCTAGATCTATAACAAGAGCACCAATCACTGAATGACTAAAGTTCAATGTGATATCAGAGTTCTTTCCTAAAAATTATTTAAATTTGAAGATGGTTGATTTTGAATTTAACAAAGTTAGAGATTCTTCTCACGCCTTGGGTGATCAGGTTTGGTGCTGATAGTACAACCCTTACCCATGGATAAACAGGTTCATCGAGTGAGCGTAAAATAAAAACTATACAAACAATATTTCCATGCAAATATAGATAATAATATAGCTCACTAAACAAACAAATTATAGACATATAATACGTGACTAGAGCTTGTCAAGCAGATATTAAAAAAGGAAAAACACAAAATTACGAAAAGTTTAAATCGGCTTTTACATGTATGCAGCCTCAGAAAATCCTGAGTTGAATTCCATGCAACGAAGTAGATGTTTTCACGTAAATAGAGTGTGGAAGAATTAGCAAGCATACTCGATATATGAGCAGTAAAAAGAAAGCTCGCGGCAAATTTCTTTTTTTCTTGAAAGTTTCAAGATAGTTCTAAACACCTCTGCTTCACGCAGCGTCGATATAACAAATATAATAATAAAGAAAACATTTCAAATATCATTTGCAAACTGTAATCAGTCAAGTGACTATCGTCAGAATATTTCGTAAAACTGCAGTAAGGCTAGTAAAGCCAACCAAGAATTATTTTACATTATCCCGTAAGTAATTGGCTTTCCACGATTATCAAAATATTGATCTTAGTCCAGAATTTATGCCAGTCGTCAAAATAAAAACTCTTCGTCAGTTCAACAGCGTCTAGCACATTATCATTAAATATTTGAATCCAGAACGGACAAAACCGAAAAGTCTGTTTTCCGTTCCACTCTCAGCAGTAAACAATGTTGTCGAAATGGATTCGCTAGGTTTGCAACCACTAGTAATATTCTGAAAACGGGCTCTGCACGATACGCTCGCACCTTTCGTCCGAACATTGTCGACACTAAACCACAAGAAAATCACCGTTTGGCCGTTATGGGTGCTGAAATTTTGCCTCTGCACAGCAAAGGCTGCCTCATAGAACAATACGGCCCTGACACTAACCATAGAGTTACCACAAAACTATACCAAAACTAGCGATAGTGTTACCAAAGAACAGGTAATGCAACACCAGCACTTATGCTGCTACAAGGTGATTAGGCAGAGGTTTAGAGGAAGACAAAATGGAATTTGATGGAATTGAATGAGTCATTTGGTTACTTACGCGGACATTTCTCCATGCAGAAGTTGCTATAGGAAACCTTCTTGTCAGGGTTAGGCACCCACTTATAGTTTGCGTTCTCATAGATCCTTGGGGGCGGACAGTAGGGTTCACAGGCACCATCATCATAGTAATTCTTGCACCTCTACATCAGCAAGATACACCATTTATACACATAGCTAGCCAGAGCTTCACATTTTTTATCGGATCTATCAGCTTTTCTTAAATTTCCAAAAATTGCATAAACTTGGGTGACAGAATGAAAAGAGGGCACCTTGCAATGCAAATTGTTTGGAGAGCTACTCAGGGTCATCAGAGTGAACCCGTATTTTACGAAGTACACTTGAAAGAAGCCATGGCCAGTGGTTTAGAAAGCCTGAACCGCCAACAACAGGCTGGGGTCCAATTCCCCAAAAAGACATGGGTCAAAGGTCACTGGTGGTCAAAGGTCACTGGTGGTGACTGGAACATAGAGTTATCTCTCCCTAGAGTGATAACTACACGAGCGTTTCCGGTGCCAACAAGGAGCGTTTAGGCCACGCCTCTTTTTTGTGCTAGTCAGTCGTAGTGATTGACTAGATCAATAACATCGGCCATGAGAAGGGTTAAACAAGGATCATGAATTCCAGTTGAGATAGTAATTAATGCTCATATTAAAGAAATGATGATTATAGTTTATTACTTTAATATATGCTTATTATTTAAAGCAATTCAATACCTACCAGGGATTGCTAAACATATTATGAAAATGTTTACTTTTTCATTTCCATAAACATAAATATTTCCATAATTTTAGGGAAATGGATATGGAAATTTTATTTTACAAGTATGGAAATAGTATGAAAATGTAAATAGTATAGAAATGAATTATGGAAATGCTATGGAAATGGAAATAACATGGAAATTAATTATGGAAATGGAATTAATATGGAAATGAATTATGGAACTTTTATGGAACTTTTAAGGAAATGGAAATAATATGGAAATGAATTATGGAAAAGGAAATACTATGGAAATGAAGTAGGGAAATGGAATTATTATGGAAACGAATTATGGAAATGGAAATAATATGGAAATGGAAATAATATGGAAATGAATTATGGAAATGGAATTAACATGGAAATGAATTATGGAAATGGAAATAATATGGAAATGGAAATAATATGGAAATGAATTATGGAAATGGAATTAATATGGAAATGAATTATGGAAATGGAAATAATATGAAAATGAATTATGGAAATGGAATTAATATGGAAATGAATTATGGAACTTTTATGGAAATGGAAATAATATGGAAATGAATTATGGAAATGGAAATAATATGGAAATGGAAATACTATGGAAATGAAGTAGGGAAATGGAATTATTATGGAAATGGAAATAATATGGAAATGGAAATAATATGGAAATGGAAATAATATGGAAATGAATTATGGAAATGGAATTAACATGGAAATGAATTATGGAAATAGAAATAATATGGAGATGGAAATAATATGGAAATGAGTTATGGAAATGGAATTAATATAGAAATGAATTATGGAAATGGAAATAATATGGAAATGGAAATAATATGGAATTGAATTATGGAAATGGAATTAATATGGAAAGGAATTATGGAACTTTTATGGAAATGGAAATAATATGGAAATGAATTATGGAAATGTTATGGAAATAGAAATAATATGGAAATGAATTATGGAAATGTTATGGAAATGGAAATAATATGGAAATGAATTATGAAAATGAAAATTGTGACATACACGTAATCCCTGATACCTACATGACTTGCCAAGGCACTGAATAGATAGTGAGTGAAAGTGAAGGTAATGCAAGCAGTTACTCATAGATAACATACATAGTCATACTGGGGTTGTATTACATTGGTGTGATGGGAAGCTAATCAACTGCCATCAACTATGAGCTGTACTACCCAGTGTTGCCCGAGTAATAAAAAAGTATTTGGACAGAAAATTTATTTTTATATAACATTTACTATTCTAACTTTTAAACTTCATATCATGAGAAAATATTTTTAAGCAGTTTAAATGAATTAAGAGGAGAAAGAAAACAACTCTAAAGGTTTGCAAGCTTTTTCAAACAACTACAACTTTTAAATTTCATATCATGAAAGAAGTGTTTTGTTGAAATAAATTAGGAAAAAAAATAAAACTGTAAATGTGTTTAAATGTAAAATAATTAGCAAGTAATGGCTAAATATAATCTGCTTAGCTATGATTACAATGAAAAATTATTTAATAAGTAAGGTAATAAAAAGTCTATTTTATTTTTATATAATTATAGTTAGTAGAATTTAGTATAATTTATTTTTATTTAACATATAACAACATTTACCACTTTAACTTTCAAACTACATATTGTGAAAAGTGTTTTGTGTAATTGAAATAAATGAAGAGAAGAGAGAAAATAAAAACAACTGTAAATGTTTTCAAGCTTTTTCAAACAACTACCACGTTTAAACTTCATATCATGAAAGAAGTTTTTTGTTAAAATGAATTAAGAAAAAAAATGAAACTGCAAATGTGTTTAAATGTAAAATAATTAGCAAGTAATGCTAAATATAATCTGTTTAGCTATGATTACAATAAAAAATTATTGTAATCATAGCTAATTTTTATTACTTTATTTAATAAATAAAGTAATTCACAACTCCTTTTTATTACTTTATTTAATAAATAAAGTAATAAAAAGTCTATTTTATTTTTAAATAATTATAATTTAGTATAATTAAGTATAATTTATTTTTATCTAACATATAACAACATTTGCCACTCTAACTTTCAAACTTTTTGCTTGCTTACATCAAGCAAAGATGTCCACTAACTAGTGGACATCTTTGCTTCAAGCTAGTCTATGTATTTGATTGATATGTATTGAAATCTAATATTACATGCAAGGGCTGTTTGTGAACTGAGGTGACAATGAATCACTCTATCACCATACAATGTCAATACTTTCAGTTGATGGCAGTCGATTAGCTTCCCATCACACCAATGTAATACAACCCCAGTATGACTATCTATCTTATCTATGAATAACCAATGATATACAGCCCCTCATGTGTGGGGGCTGTATATCATTGGAGTAACTGATTGCATTAACTCACTTACTTAACACCATCTATTCAGTGCCTTTGCAATGCATGTAGGTATTGAATTGCTTTAAATAATAAGCACATATTAGAGTAATAAACTATAATCATCATTTCTTTAATATGAGCAATAATTACTATCTTAACTGGAAATTCATGATCATTCTCATGGCTGACGTTATTGTTCTGTCGATCACTACGATTGACTAGCACAAAAAAGGGGCGTGGCCTAAACGCTCCTTGTTGGCACCGGAAACGCTCGTGTTGTTGAATGCACAGTTATCACTCTAGGGGGAAATAACTCTATGGACTGGAATAACATCCAACCTTAATCGCTCTCCGCAACTAGGCGTGTCTCCAGTCGCCGACGTTGCTTGCCACCAGACTCAGACATGTTCATACAAGATAACTGAGCCATTGTTTGTGTAACATTGTTCTCTAAAACCAGGCAGAGCCTCTGCTTGTAGTAAGCTAAGCAGGCATCATACTCAATTATGAAGGGGATTGTCCCATTAAAGGCAGCCGAGGGGTAAACAAGGTACCTGGCTAGTAATAACTAGCCTCATGTCTTCAACTCATAACGAGTCTCAAAAATCTCCTGTACTGCATCTGCCTCTCTACATGTCAGATCGTTAAGAACATCTCTCTCACCACCGGCTGGAATGTCTGAAAGGGGAGCTAGAAGCGATATCGTATTACTTACCAAGCAGTCATACTTTGAAGGGCCTGAGCAGCCACCGGCGCATTCGCTGTGGCAACACTTTTTAGACTGATGTCCAAAACACCTGTGTCCATCACACGCTTCTGCGCATGTTACCTTGTTCATCTTTTGACAGTTCTTGGGCCCAGGGCCCCAGCAGTAGCGAGCGGATGGTATTAGGGGTATCTTAGAGTTCTCACACTGCTCATGGCAAGCCGGCTGACCTATATAATGGAAGTAACGCTGCGATTGGTAATCTCACAGAGCTAATTATCAGACATGCTGCCATGTACAGTCAACTATCTGTAAAGTACAGGAATCTGTTACAGCACTCAATCTATAAGTGCAAATCATGGTTTGTTGGAACATGTATATTCACAAAAATTTGCTGTATTATGTTTAATTCATTCTAGAGTGAGTAAACGATTTCAAATACTTCAAGTAATTACACATAACAGCTAGGCAAATAGGTACATTATATAAACTATGTAAAGAATTGACCATCTACATAAATCTCTATGTAAACTACTATATCTTACATCACACATAGTTTAAATTAATATAATATACATATATTAATACTACTTTAATGCCTTATTTTTAAGTACTACAATGATTTGTTTCTTCTACTTATAAAACTGCTAAGTGTAAAGAACTTTTGGACACCATATTGGAAACCTACTGTATGTTGGACACCTATGTTGGAAATCACTTCATATGTAGAGACATTCCCTCAAGAATTATGCCATATTTGTCACAAAATCATATGTAGAAGTCATTGTAAGTTGACATATGACTGTATTAGCACAATCATAGACTATCTCAACATGTAGTTATGAAGTACATGTACTATCTCAACATGTAGTTATGAAGTGCATGTACTATCTCAACATGTAGTTATGAAGTACACATACTCTCTCAACATGTAGTTATGAAGTACACGTACTATCTCAACATGTAGTTATAAAGTACACATACTATCTCAACATGTAGTTATGAAGTACATGTACTATTTCAACAAGTAGTTATGAAGTACATGTACTATCTCAACATGTAGTTATGAAGTACATGTACTATCTCAACATGTAGTTATAAAGTACATGTACTACCTCAACATGTAGTTATAAAGTACATGTACTATCTTAACATGTAGAGAGCATTTTGTGGGTTCATCCTGACATTTTATTGACTGACAAGAGGTGGCATTGGAATGTTGAATAACAATTTATGATTGATTGTAAGAATATGATCAGAGCACCTGCCTCAATTCATCAATCCCTCAAACCTGCCAGCTACATGTGATTGTGCTAAGAAAGGCATGCATACCTAATGCTACTAAAACACGAAGATGTCGCGACTACGGAATTCTGTTGGCATGTAATCAAGTGCCTAGCGATTGAAACCCCCTTTACAGCAGACTGAGAAATTGTCTGACCTTGCAAGCATACATCTCGTGTAATGAAAATACAGTACAACCCTATGTTTCGTGGTTAATAAGGACCAGTGCCCTGTGCCGATGCTGAAGATCTGCGTAATGGAACTTTCTAAACTCATGTCAAATCAAAGTCACTTTTTCTAATTGTTAGCATTTTCCTCTTTTCCTCAAATCCCTTAGACAATTTTTAGTGTCAAGGACGTCCAGAGGTATGAGGAGGGATGTGACAAGCAGTTTGCCACTTTACAATTCACGCTAGCGACAGAAGAAAAGCATATCACCATGATTGCCATCACAATACTGCTCATGCAGGGATCTCACTAGTCAAGAGAATGAGAGAGATTTATATATTTTATTTAGCTATTTTTATCTATTTGCTTTATATTAAAAAATTTTAATGAATATTTATCTATTCCTTCAAGCGCTGAAGACACGAAAGCTGAACAGTGAAGTGACAATGGACTATTGTACTATAACGTTGCAATTTATTTTGACAGCGTCGCATCTCTATTTTTAGCTTCCTAAAAGCAGACAATATAAGTAAAATTTCTCCAATTGTGAGCCTCAATCTGAAGTAAAGTAAATCCTGTCTTTTTTTCTAAGCATCACACAAACTGTTAGATGAATTAAACCCTATTGATGTATCTTAGCCTAATCCGAGTTCAAACCAGTTGTGAATACTTAGCTACAAATGACACCCGCCTCTCCCAGTGGCAAACTGTTCTTGCCACATAAGGCATGTCGCTCTGTTACACGGGTAGTCTTAGAATACAGATTACCAACAACATGAACCCTATGAAAAGCAACTTAGTTATGCACGACATAACAACGTGCTGCGTCTGTTACAAGGCTTACATTGTAATTATAATAAGAGAGCCGCTTGTCGCTCTTGTAGTTATATTTATAAGAATATACTAACATGGCTCAGTGCTTCTGCTGATAATACTTGTCTCAAAGCTGACTCTCTGTTGAGCACCGTTGACCAGTAGGTCTGGCCAATAGATGTCAGTTGTGGCGTAGCAAAGCAGGTTGTTGTTTTCAAATAGCACATCGCCGTGAGATATCTCTAAAACAAAAAGATTATGAACAATAAACAGGTAAACACCTATATTATCAGTGAATCGCAAAATCACATTTCAAACTTATCGGGCAATTTTTTTTCCAACCGTCATTATATTGTTCCAAAAAAAATCTGTTATATTCTCTTGTCTTAAGACCTTCTCGCTGTAATTATTTCCTCAAATAACTCTAGTGAAAAATGACGCAAAATTACACTATGTTATTTACAGCGCCATAATGATGTATGATAGTTCTTACACAAAAGGCTGGTTACGCGCTACAACTTTTAAACTTCCCTGATGACCTTCAAATCGATGAAAAACTATTTTAACGATGAAGGTAAAGGCAAGTGGAAGAAAGAGCAAGCAACACCGTCAGAGAGAAATCCGCTTACCGGCTAGATTACGCATACCAAGGAGTCTCATGCCAATAGAATCTCTCTCTTTCATGAAGTTGTGAGACACAAACAGGGAGTAGCCAGTCTTGTTGCTGAAGCTCATGGCAGGACTCGGAGTAGACCGAGTGCTATCTGAGTCCTCAGAAGGGTAGTAGAGGGAGTCTCCCCGTATCAACGCGAGGTTCTCCAATGTAACATTACGTATATAGACATCAGCAATTAGAACATAGCCCGTAACCTGAAATATTTAATATGGCCTTGTTAAATCGAACAGAGATTTACTGGTTTTTTATTAAAAAGGTCATTATTTCTAAAAGTCCACAAATCACACAAACAACTGTCATCATTAAGAGAAGTAGCCTTACTGAGCTACCAAGTAACATTCCCCAACAATTGGGAGTGGTCCTTACAATGCTGTATAAGGTGCATGAAATGTTTGCAAATTCAATTATTGGACATAATTTGCATTTTTCATAAATAGAATTCTCGGTGCCCTCTGATTGTATGATCACGAAAGGAACCTTGTCAATATGTCAGCTGATGTGTCAGCCGATATGTCAGCCGATACGTCAGTCGATACGTCAGCCAATATGTCAGCCGATATGTCAGCCGGTATGTCAACCGATATGTCAGCCAATGTCAGCTGATGCGTCAGCTGATGCGTCAGCCGATATGTCAGCCGTTATGTCAGCCGATATGTCAGCCGATATGTCAGCCGATGTGTCAGCCGATGTGTCAGCCGATGTGTCAGCCGATATGTCAGCCGATATGTCAGCCGATGTGTCAGCCGTTGTCAGCCAATATGTCAGCCGTTATGTCAGCCAATATGCCAGCCAATTTGTCAGCCGATATGTCAGCCAATGTGTCGGCCGATATGTCAGCCATGTGTCAGCCGGTATATCAGCCATATGTCAGCCAATATGTCAGCCAATATGTCGGTCAATATGTCAGCCGATATGTCAGCCGATATGTCAGCCGATATGTCAGCCGATATGTCAGCCGCTATGTCAGCCGATGTGTCAGCAAAAAGTTTAACATTACAAAAGGGTGTTTGTGCGAGACAATAATGAAGCTTTTTACGATAAGGTTGCTCTGAGAAGACACCCAAGCCTGCTCTTCCTTTAATACCCACTAAAGCCGACAATGTTAACGCTTCTCAACAGCTAACACCCAAACAGTACTAGCAAAGTACATGTAGTTTTGAGTAAAAGCTTAGATGATAAAATAGTGATTTGATGTTTACCCACTCATGGACATATTTGTACAATCTAGCCGTATCCTAGTTGTGTATATTTTGTTAAAAACATGGTATACATATTGAGATGTTATCTTTCAACATAGACACCAAATATTCCTCAGAGTGAGAAATTATTAAAATTCTTTATTCCAAATCTATATGAATGAAAGTATAGCTTGCCATAGCCGCACAAGGTGGGTTATTAATTAAGCTAGGTGTATGACCTCATGACTAACTCGAAGTATGCTGACATCCTAGTCTAATAGAACATGTCATTAAGGGGTTGAGATCAGCGCAATACAAACACATGACTGACAGTTAATCTGTTCTGGTGTATCTGTCTGATGTTAAACGACTAGAGTTGTCTGCTCATATATTAGATGCAAATTTATGTGTCCTACAGATCAGCTAAAGTATACAAGGACACTCATTGGATGGCTGAAGCCTTGAGCATGCAGGAAGTGTGCTTTTTCAAGAATTTATTGCTTCTAGTTGTTGAATTATGCGTCTCAAAAGGTATGAATGCTGACGAGCATGGCATGAGATGGAGAGTCTTAAAAGGTATGAATGCTGACGAGTATGGCATGAGACGGAGAGTCTTAAAAGGTATGAATGCTGATGAGCATGGCATGAGATGGAGGGTCTTAAAAGGTATGAATGCTGACAAGCATGGCATGAGACGGAGAGTCTTAAAAGGTATGAATGCTGACGAGCATGGCATGAGACGGAAAGTCTTAAAAGGTATGAATGCTGATGAGCATGGCATGAGATGGAGGGTCTTAAAAGGTATGAATGCTGACAAGCATGGCATGAGACGGAGAGTCTTAAAAGGTATGAATGCTGACGAGCATGGCATGAGATGGAGGGTCTTAAAAGGTATGAATGCTGACAAGCATGGCATGAGACGGAGAGTCTTAAAAGGTATGAATGCTGACGAGCATGGCATGAGATAGAGGGTCTTAAAAGGTATGAATGCTGACAAGCATGGCATGAGACGGAGAGTCGTAAAATTTATGAGTGCGGACGAGCATGGCATGAGACGGAGAGTCCTAAAAGGTATGAATGCTGACAAGCATGGCATGAGACGGAGAGTCTCAAAAGGTATGAATGCTGACAAGCATGGCATGAGACGGAGAGTCTCAAAAGGTATGAGTGCGGACGAGCATGGCATGAGACGGAGAGCCTCAAAAGGTATGAATGCTGACGAGCATGGCATGAGATGGAGGGACTTAAAAGGTATGAATGCTGACAAGCATGGCATGAGACGCAGAGTCGTAAAATTTATGAATGCTGACGAGCATGGCATGAGACGGAGAGTCCTAAAAGGTATGAATGCTGACAAGCATGGCATGAGATGGAGAGTCTCAAAAGGTATGAGTGCGGACGAGCATGGCATGAGACGGAGAGTCTTAAAAGGTATGAATGCTGACAAGCACGGCATGAGACTGAGGCTAGGTTTAGGAAAAGGACAAAAACATCAAAGAAGGTCGTGTATTCTAGTAATAGCATGAGATCATTGCCCAAAACTCAGCAACGAGGAGTAGCGTGAACCCACCTCCCGTATGCCATTGAGGAAAGACAAGTCCTGGTTATAGAAGTCTGGGTGATTGAGGCCAGTGATCTCAAGGTTTCCATCCACATACTTGCAGTCCTTGTAACGGTTGTTCAAGGCCACCAACCTGTTTTCTTGAGGGTTCATGGCGACAGCTCGACCATTGCTGGTGCCTAAGCAGACGTCCTTCACTAAAACAGATCACAGGCTAGGAACATGAGCAAAGAGTATTATCAATGCACTGTATAGGTAGTTCAAAACCTAAATAGGGATGGTGAATAGGGATGGTGTAAATACTGAGTTGGCAGTTACATGTATATTACTCCTTGTATGAGTAGGTCTTAACTTCCTGTAACAACATATGGGAGTGTACTCAGCGTGTATATGGTTGACATGCAAGAATATAGTCGTTGTGTGAGAATTTAGTCTATGCATGTGAGTATAGTCAATGTGTGGGAGTGTACATAGTGTGGGTCAGTAAAGTTGACCTTTTCTCATGTTTCGATGAAGAAAAACTCCTATAAGATGGAAATGAAACAGTCAACATGTCTTTTAAGGTTCCATTAGAATTGTCTTATCAATAAAATTTCGAAATGTTGGAGTTGTCTTCTTATAATTTAACAAGTTAAAAGATAAAACAAGAGCAAGGTTTTACAGTTATTTTTTAATATATTAGTAATATACATTGTAATTCATACAAATTAATTTCTTTCTTGATACAATTACTGAATAATATAAATGATAATGGGAGGTAATATCAAAAGCAATGAGTTATCAATTTGAAACCCTATCCATGTTCTCCCTGTCACGATGCCTTGAGTCAAGTACTAGCGACAGACCCAATTTATACTAAGCAATTTGTTGATTCATTGAGCACTTCTCATTATACCAAGTATCCAACCTCTAGTATCCAACTAACAATGCAGCAGACGCAAAGACAGCACCACAGTCTGATTGGATGACTTAACTTCAACTGAAGGATATACGTTGTAAGACAACCAAAATAGCACTTGTTAGTAATGGTCACCTGTTTGCATAGTCTATGTTTCTTACTAGCATAGAGTAAGCAATGCCAACCATAAACAGACTTTGATTAACCTAACTTACTAGACGAGTAGAGCGAGTTAAAATTTACATATTTTAAAAATGAAAACTGCGTAGATTCTTCGTTGTCCGTGACCTTTATTATCGTCATATCTGTATGCTTGCTCACAACCCGTTCTTTCCCTAAATCCTCTCACCCTTACTCGACTCGTAAATCCTCTCGCAATCTACCATTTCCAACACCTACTTCAGTATCTGGACATAGCCAGCCTTCACACCAAGCCTCAGAGGCATGGAATTAACCAACATCAGGTGATTCAAAGACGCTAATATATTTAGGACAGTTTCGAAGCGTCTGCGTGGCATCGGGCTGTGTGTTTGTCCTCTTTTTTTAAATAGCAGTGATTTTTTATCCATGAGAGCCACACCTTGCTGACTGCCTGTCAACTGGGCTAAGTACCTCGATTAGCCAAGCTATTGTGTGCATGGATCCTTCATCAATTATTGTATGGTGTATTCTCAGTAACTGCCTTACTTGATGAAAAATAGAACTCAATTCAAAAAAACTAAAAGTTTGTCTAGTCTGGTGTGAATGTCAAGACACCGACATCACTCTCAGTTGATGAACGTATCACTAAAAGGTAATTGATTAGTAATAGTATTTACTAGTAATACACTTGAATCATCTGTTTTCACAGCTACCAAGATGTGTGTAGCAGATACTCGGCTCTCAGTCAGGCCAAAACACTGAGCTATGGTAATAATAGTTGGAATTTGTAGACCGAACGACGCGAGTAGACCTCACACTAACAAGTAGACCTCACACTAACAAATAGACCTCACACTAACCTGCCCTCATCAATCAGCAATAAGAATAAATTTATTATTGTTTGTCTTAGAAGTTATGCAAAGTAGGTGTACCCTTGTTTATTTGTGACCAGATGACAGTGCTAGCAGGTGTTTCCAGTGCGGGTATACTAATATACATGTAGTATCATCGCTATTACATAGCCTGCTATTACGAGGACAGCAGGCTATGTAGACCTATTTGGTCCAAGCCCCTCAGATATGTGAGAAGACATTTTTGTCAGGAGCATACCAGAAGTGAACCGACATCTGGCTTGTTTCAGGAATAGGCATACCACCACCACTCAATGTGGGAGAGAACAAGTGGTGTGCCCCACTGTTCTTTAGTCTCTAAGGTAGTTTTGGGATTTGGGTACCGAGTACAAGTTACTGAATAAACACAATTAAATGAGCGAATAATCAGCAGTAGAAATAATAAAACATGGATGGTATCACGATGCCGAACAAGTTTAGTATGGAAACATAACTCCTAATATTTACGATCAGAGGAGCTCTATGTCCTCCAACAGCTCCCTGAAATTAACTGAGCTTCATGAATATATAGTAAGATGTTCAACAAGGTATCCGCTAACTGTATGTATACCAAATAAATACTCTAATGATGTAAAATATAGCTAAGATTTAAACACTTCATACAATGATTTGAAACAAGTACTATAATATAATTATGATCGACACATTAGCCTGGACTATCTTGTCACCTGGTGCACAGTTTGGACCTTTTAGAGTGTGTTGAGGACTCACGAGATATGTTATTCATGATACTTCATGTTAATGAATTGTCATTCATGTTAGTTCATGTTAATGACTCTCAGTGTTATTATCTCTGGGTAGGGATTTGGTGAAAAATGCTACCGAATAGTTGAGGTAAAGTTATAAATTTTAATGAAGATTTGATGAAAGCTCTAGCTAATAGCACGAAAGCTAACCCAAGCTCTAGCTAATAGCGCGAAAGCTACCCCAAGCTACCCAATTTTCCCTCCAAGGGAAGGTAAAACCTAATGCTAATTCAAGCCACATCAAAGAAGCTAAACCTGATGAAGGCAACTCCTTAAACAGGAAATGATGAATGTGAAAGAGGAAAGACATTCTGGTACATATTAGCGAGTGATGGGAGTGATGAGAGTGTAAGAGTAGGGTGTGGTGAGAGAGGCCAACTGAGCCATAGAAACAAAGAATAAAACCCATCAGGTAATAAGAAAGGGTATTAAATCCTTAGGATTAAAGGCCCAGAACAAAATAAAAGATTAAAAATTATTCGCAGTGAATAGCCGAATTGAAAATCACCAGGTAAATATCGTTTGCTACACTAAGCAGAGACATGAATGGCTACAGATTACATGTAGAAATACAACTGATAATAGAGTGGTGGTACTACTATTACTGTTACTAGTACTGTTACTACTACTACTATTACTGTTACTACTCGCACTATTACCGTTACTACTAGTACTATTACCGTAACTACTAGTACTATTACCGTTACTACTCATACTATTACCGTCACTACTCGTACTATTACCGTCACTACTCGTACTATTACCGTTACTACTCGTACTATTACCGTTACTACTCGTACTATTACCGTTACTACTCGTACTATTACCGTCACTACTCGTACTATTACCGTTACTACTCGTACTATTACCGTTACTACTCGTACTATTACCGTTACTACTAGTACTATTACCGTTACTACTCGTACTATTACCGTTACTACTCGTACTATTACCGTTACTACTCGTACTATTACCGTTACTACTCGTACTATTACCGTTACTACTCGTACTATTACCGTTACTACTCGTACTATTACCGTTACTACTCGTACTATTACCGTTACTACTAGTACTATTACCGTTACTACTCGTACTATTACCGTTACTACTCGTACTATTACCGTTACTACTCGTACTATTACCGTCACTACTCGTACTATTACCGTCACTACTCGTACTATTACCGTTACTACTCGTACTATTACCGTTACTACTAGTACTATTACCGTTACTACTCGTACTATTACCGTTACTACTAGTACTATTACCGTTACTACTCGTACTATTACCGTTACTACTAGTACTATTACCGTTACTACTCGTACTATTACCGTTACTACTAGTACTATTACCGTTACTACTAGTACTATTACCGTTACTACTAGTACTATTACCGTTACTACTAGTACTATTACCGTTACTACTAATACTATTACCGTTACTACAATACTATTACGACTAGTGGAAGAAGCATGTGGAAGAAGTGGCGAAATGGTGCTAAAAGTAAACATATGATGGCTGTATAGGCTACGACCTTGACCTCATTTGTATACAGAATGGACAAGTCATCACCATCCTTTTTAAATCTTATACAAGGCTGACTTTGGTTTTTAATATGAGAACTACTTGTAACACTGACAACCACGACACCAACCCCAGCATGTCACACAGCACCATATGACCTTGTGAATATAGCCACACTGTAGTCATAGATCGGTTTATGACAGGTGGGGCAGGTGAAAGAGGTTTATGACAGGTGAGGCAGGCGAAAGACTGAGCATCGCTGTCAGACCAAAACCGCTGACTGAACACAGGAATGAAATCCATGGTCGACGAGTAGCTCAGTTATCTCCTGAGACTACCAATGCTAACCAATAGTTAGCCTGTTGACAAATTAATTGTCAAATTAATTAATCTGTTGACAAATTGATTGACCAGTTGGGTAAAAGCTATGACATTGCTGTAGTAAGATATAAGATTGGTATATTGAACGATTGTCAGCATATTTATTACCAACTATGGATCATCACCAAGATGTGATGGAATATGTAATAGCGGGTTGGATTGTCATTCCAAGTTTACAGTAAGACAGTCTGTCTCATACACATGGCTCACCTACATTGTATCTATTGGATCGCTTTTGGTTTCCCTATGCATACCCTATGGGGGTATGAATTCCCCACACATACCCTATGCAATGGAAGGGTATGAATTCCCCACACATACCCTATGCTATGGAGGGATATGAATTCTCCACACATACTTTATGCTATGGAGGAGGTATGAATTCCCCACACATACTTTATGCTATGGAGGAGGTATGAATTCCCCACACATACCCTATGCAATGGAAGGGTATGAATTCCCCACACATACCCTATGCTATGGAGGGGGTATGAATTCTCTACACATACACCATGGGTGGGAGTTTGATACGGGTGACAAATTACAAAAAAATGATCAGTCATGGAGCTGGGTACATTATACGCATTCACTTAGTTCTATGCATGTCCATAAACTTGGAGTTATCCGCTATATGTTATGTTTAGTGATCGACCCAGTAATTACTCTATCGATAATCTGCAAATGAATCCAATAGAACACTTTCGACACCAAATTGGTTTGTTACGAGGGTTTGGTGTGCTTAATAACTTTAAAATATGAATAAAGCTCTCGTGCCATAGCTTTTGCTGATGCATCGAAACGAATGCGATTGTCTGCGGTCGATGGACTCTACCCGACCCTGTGATTGTGTACCATCTTGTAACCCGATCGAGACAAAATCTTTCATATTTAATTCTTATGGGTATGCGATTAAAATTTGAACCCCATTCATGTACCCATTTGCGTAGGAGACTGAAAACACCCTTGCTTGGTGATCAAGCCATGCGAGAAATTGGCAGACATCAACCATAAATCAAATAGTTGGTTACAAAGTGTTTCTTGTAGCACAACCCAACTCTCTAGTTGATCTTATATCTTGTGTGAAGATTATATAATTCCAGGGGATAAGGAGTGCAAAGGCTCTGGCCTGTTGGAGTGTTGCTAGCAATCAGCCTCTGACAGGAGGTGCAGACTAATGATGGATGAGCTATAACCACACGCTCTCAAGTAAGACTCTCATCAACGCTGTTGATCCATCAGATAAAACAAGGAGATAAGATGAAGGAAACACAAGTGCACCGAGCATAGAGTTATCTTGAAGGTAACTGAGGAGTGTGTCAGACATTATCCACGGCTTCAATAAGTCATAACAACCTCTGTACAAGCAGGAATAGCTAAATACAGAGATAATGCAAGGAATTATATTTCAATCCTTTTAAAGGAAACCAGACAAGCCAATGCTTGGCATCAACACTTTGAAACTAGTAGTTAGCTAGTTTTGTTCATAGTACATTACGTGATGTTGCTAATCTGTGACTTTTCATGTTTCCTCTGTACCCTTCACACGTACCCTTCACACATACCCTTCACACGTACCCTGCACACGTACCCTGCACACGTACCCTGCACACGTACCCTTCACACGTACCCTTCACACGTACCCTTCACACGTACCCTTCACACGTACCCTTCACACGTACCCTTCACACATACCCTTCACACGTACCCTGCACATGTAACCCTTCACAGGTATATTTCACATGTATCCTTCACATGTACCCTTTACAGGTACCTGTTCCAAAAAATGGTTATTCCTCCAAAGCATTAAAGGCAAGCAGTTGGCCATACAATCACTATATTTCCATGGTGCGCAGTACTGCGAAGCAGCCCCCTTCGAAGTCGAGGGGATTGTACGTTTCCATGCTGCGCAGTGGTTTTCAGCAAATACCGCAAATTAGCCAGAGAAGAGAAATTGTATAAATCGAATCGCCTGATGGAGAAATAGAATCGATCACGGATACCGAACGTCATAAACGGTCTTTTTATGATTCTGTCGTCATTATACTTTTATTTACAATACACATTCACAAGGTTTTACAAACCTTAACACTCTTTTTACATAGTAATGTATTTTTAATAAGTATTTTTAAGTAATATATTATTTAAACGTTTATTTAGGACTTGCCACCTATTTTTCGAAAAGTGTTGGCATCGATAACAAAGTCCAGGAAAGTAATCACCTCATCGTCCTCGTGAATGCAGACCATAATTAAATTTAGGTGAAAGAAGATCGGAAGAATAGTAAAAAACAAGATTAGCAGGACAACCATTGTACTAGTTTATGGCCTTCGAAGAATCCGTCTCTACAGCATGAGAGCTATGCGCAGCCACTGCGCAGTCGCTGTTTCCTTGCTGCGAATTCGCACTGGCTTCGCACTGATCAGTGCGCAGTGATTTCTGTGCGAAGACGCCGTTTCCATGATTCGGAGATAGCGCAACTCCGAAGCACTGCGCATCATGGAAACATAGTGAATTAAGACTGTACGCAGTTTATTGGGTTGATAGTCGTTGCCACAACTATGTGAATTATTAAATAGCCAATCACACTTTACACTCAGTTGGTCATGGCTATTAATTTGAGATTATATTCGCTCAAAAATTATAGTAATGAGACTGTTTACGGTTCTACCGTTCGGTTTTAATTTAAAAGTAAGATAAAGTAGCGTTTCACAATAAAGTGATGAGAATGGCCAGAATAGAGATTATAGCAGAGAGTTTTTAGCATCAAATGGATATTTCTAACGGCAGTTGAAACATTTAAGAATCATTATATTTATTAATCGGAGGCGCCTGCAGACGTGCATCAATAATTAAAACTGCCATATAGGGGGGCTATTCAGTTAATGGCTCACTCATCAAGAACTAAAAAAAATTCTTATTGCATGGGATGCTCCTTGGGGACTAAAAAAAATTCTTATTGCATGGGATGCTCCTTGGGGAGACCAATTTTTGGCGATCCCGGGCGATCCACTAACAATGGTTCTTCCGCACTCGAGGAGTGGGCAAGCCCAGATAGGACAAGTGAGAGTGCCAGGTGAGAAGAAAATTTTCCAAATGCAAACCGCCATCTGGATGGTCCAATTCGGGGACATCCGTTATAGCCAGCTTCGCAAAAGCTTGTATCAGCTATAGCAAAAGGATAGTGGTACATCACAGCTCTTCAGTACATAAGGAAGTTCATCGGATGGCTACATTCCATCGCAGTGAACAACCAAATTTAAAAATAACAGCCCCACCCCCATTAGCTAATCCCAATAGTATTGGAGCCGCAACAGCAGCTTGCAACTGGAACTGTTCTGAAAAACAATTGAATGCTTGTAGGTAATTCCCTGCGGATAACATAGGTACTCCATGTTTAGTTTCAGGATGTAATAACTAGCTTTGTCAAGTGTCAACAAAATGCTTGCCAATTCTTTTAAGTAAGATTATATTCCTTGTTATAAAACACTTGAAAAGCGTTGTTGTTAATCATTAGTAACAAATTAAAAAAATTCAGGTAAGAAATAATCAAATTTTATAGAAATGCTTTAATCAAAAGGTTATAACAGGTTAACTGTCTAAATTCAATATAACTTAACATAGTATGTAAAATATTACAATATTGTGGTCGCAGTCCTCTGGAAACCAGTAAGATGTAAGCTGCATAGGTCGCAGGTCGATGCAGTGAAAGCTAAATAAAGAAATCGCTTGGTTTATGAAGTAACAGGAGAAGTAGACAGATCAGCCAAGTTTACACAGCTTATCAAGTGCTAAGTCTAATCAATAAATCAATACAAGCTGTAATTTTACTAAATTATGCAGTTTGAACCATTTTTAAGATTTCACTACAGCAATTAATCATGGAACAGTCAGGTGGAACATGTAGGTGAAGAAGGCAAACCTGGAACCCTCGACAAGCGCAAGGCTGTACTCAGTACTGTTAGCCACTGGAGCATGTAGCTGAGATGTTGTTGCTACGCCTTTAGTTGGAGTAAACAGCAAGGCCTCTCTCTCTCACGGATTCACTAGACATGATTACTTCACAGACACAAGACTAAAGGCTTGGTTACAGGCATTGACCATAATTTGACATCATGCTTAGCTAAGGCAAAGTGTAATATTTGCTGGGTCTATTAAACAATTGACTGACAATGAAAACTGGCCTCAACCGTGTGAAGGCCATGACATACTCGCTGTATTTTCCAGTATCGTTATGCAAGTACCATCAGCGCTTTTATTCTCTAATATGGAATGCTTTGTGACAGAAATAACGCTCATACAGCTATTTGCTTCTTATCTTCAATTTAAATGTAACTCATAGATTAAACTGTCTTTCAATCATTATAAATAAAACGAAATCAAAATCGCTAGAATACACTTCTGGGGGTCCTACCACACAAAGTCGTCTTCAGAATAGTCACTTTTAAAATCACTGTCGTCACTTTTAAAATCACTGTCGTCACTTTTAAAATCACTATCACCTTTTTCAAGTTGGTAACCAAAACAACCTCTTTCTTCACATTCATTATTTTAATACAAATATCTATTTTGGTGGCACTGCGTTGCGTTAGAAACCTGAAACTTGCTCAGTTTGAACTTCTGCTAACCAAAAGCATGGCTCAACCAGTGACCTTCACAAACTTATTAGTGATGTTTGGGAGCGTTGCTGATTACTCCGCAAAGAGTGACAGCCGTCTTAGGTTTTTAGGGCTACATTTCTTGTACTGAAAGTAGACCGAGATTGTCTTTAATAATCACTGTCAGTCACAGACTTGGAAACGGATTTGCTGTCAATGTCGTGGCATTACATTGCCGTTTACTTTAATTATTTGGCAGTCTATAAATGCTGGGCCAGATGCTTCAAACCAAAACTAGTGAAGTTTCGGTTGAACGTGTTGATTTATGCTACACGTAACAAATTTTTCGTTGGTTCTAACCGAAATCACGAACTGAATGAAACACACAGAATTATTCTGTGCTGCTAGAATCGTGCTAGCGAGCACGACTCCAGCAGCTTTTGCAATTAGTATAGTCCAATAGACGTATAATTACACACAATAAAAGTATAAGTGCAATTCAACATAGTACACACGATGCAACTGCTTAGATTGCGTTATTGTATGTATTTATTGTTTGGACGCTATAGCTACAAATTGTTTATTTTTTAATTATATTTCCTTTTTAGCAGCAACAGTTTTGTGGTAGAAAATGTTGCCATCTTTAGCGAAATCAAGTCGGTTGCATCGTATTTACTATGGTGAAATTTCTTAATACAGTCAAACATGGATAACTCGAACTTCAAGGGACCGAGCAAAAGTGTTCGAATTATCAGAGCGTTCAAGTTATCAGAGCACTGTCACAAGTCCATATATTTACTTATTTATTAGTAGATACATGTACATATACAAACTATAATATAAATCAAAAGCACAAATGGCTTGTTTCAAATTAAATGCTTCTAATGTAAAGTTTAAAACGTTTTCATGAAAAAGTATAGAGATTTTTCTATCACTTGAGATTGGTTTGTTGTTTGAGGTGATGTTATTGCCAGGATGTTTTTCAGATTGACATTGGCAAAACTTGATCGTTGTTGAAATGCTCAAAAGAAAAGACATTTTTTTCTTTTGGGGTTTTACCCACGATCAATTTTGCCGTTTTTTCTTAAAGTTTATGCAGATTACCTTACTTTACCTGGGATTCGTTAAGAGCAACACTCCGAGGCAGTTCAATTAGAAGTTTTACGAGGTTTTACGGTACATTCTATATCACTCGCGCTTTTTTAATAGATACTTATTGAATGTACACACGTATTCTGTGTTTAGGTCAAACGATGAATAGTTTTTTGTAGCTCAGACAACGTATACGTTTAATTACAACATTTTTTAAGACGTTTTAAACATTCAACATTCCGACGTTGATTCAACACGGAATCAACGTCGGAAAACTATTCATCACGGGCTAGCCGGGTCACGCACTCAAGGATTTTCGCCACGCACATACAAAACAACATGCGATTTTTGTTTTGTATGTGCGTGGCGAATATCCTTGCGCGCGTGACCCGGCTAGCCCGTGCTATTCATCGTATCGCAGTATAAATCAAATTTCACCAAACTTTTAGAAAAGTCGTTGACAAAAATATTTTGCCGATGGTGGTAATAACGACGCTTATGAATTACGAAAAGATGAAGTTTACCTCTATGGCTTTGAATAAAGTGATTTTCTAAAGCGATAACAACCGTTTCGGTAGCCGTTGGGCAAAAAAACAGTTCGAATTAACAGTGTTGAGTTCGAGTTATCTATAGCAATTTATCATTACGTGGGAACGGACCAAAGGAAATGTTCGAATTAACCATGTGTTCGAGCTATCCGTGGACGAGTTATCCATGTTTGACTGTATTTTCTTGCGTGTCGCATTATGTTCTCGGACTACATATATCTTAAAAATTGCTAGAGCTTGCGCTCGCTAACCAACAATAGCGCAACTTAAACAGTTACATCGTGTGTTCTATGTTGAATTGCTTTCGTACTTTTATTGTGTGTCGCGATACATGTCTTGGACTATACTAATTGCTAAAGCTGCTAGAATCGTGCTCGCTAATAATTTGTTTAATCTGTTAAAAGCGTTTCGTCGACGAACTCGGTGGGCATGCTCAGCTCAAATACATGTAATTCTGTGAATTTCGACCGATTAATTCTGCGTTTTTCGTGATTTCGGCCAGAAGTCAGAACCAACAAAAAATCGTTACATGTAGCCGTACCTTTAGTAATCCTACTTACACAACATCGTCACCTACATTAATAAATGGTCGTCTCGTCTGTCACTTTTTAAATATCCCTGTCGTCGGGTCGTCAGAATCGTCACAAAACATGGGAGGACCCCACTTCTGCCATTCACGGATGCGTCAGTTCTATCTCCAGTGATGTAGACCCACACGTTTATTTTAAAATGACGCATCGACAACGCAGAAAGAATGCAGTTCATCGGTAAGTGTGGCCATCGGTAAGTGTGGCCATCGGTAAGTGTGGCCATCGGTAAGTGTGGCCATCTGTAAGTGTGGCCATCGGTAAGTGTAGCCATCGGTAAGTGTGGCCATCGGTAAGTGTGGCTATCGCTAAGTGTAGCCATCGGTAAGTGTGGCCATCGGTAAGTGTGGCCATAGGTAAGTGTGGCCATCGGTAAGTGTGGCCATCGGTAAGTGTAGCCATCGGTAAGTGTGGCCATCGGTAAGCGTAGCCAGGCCTCCAAGGCTGATGCACGTGTGGAAGCGAAATAAAGGAGTTGCTAAGCAGTGGTACCAGCGTCAGCCTTACAATGAACTTTTGTGATGTCTACTAAGCATAAAAAACTAACAAAATCTTGTGTCCTTGACATTTGTTCAAATCGAGTTTTAATAAACACTACTAATATAAATTGTATAGTTTTTAGTGGTTTTATTTGTAAAAAAGTTCAATTAACAATAGTGTCATTTTATCATTAGTGTTATATTGTTATACGGTTAATAATGTTGTATTATTATATTATCACTAGTGTTTTATTATTATGTAATTAATAACATTATATTATTACAATAGTAATATCGTTATATTATTAATAGCAAATAAATATGTTGTATGTCTGACAGCATCTCACTTTAACCTTGTGGGCTGTGGGAAAACAGAAAAGATTTTGCTAAAGTACGGTCAGTGAAGGCACAGCAACCTTAAACCATAACTGTCGCGAACAACTTTTATTGTATTTGCTAAGTAAATCAGACACGCTGATTCCAATTTTGTACTCAAAATAAAGATTAGTCCACTAACTTTCAGAGTAATGAAGGCTTTTTTACAGCGTTTTAATATCGGTCTTGAAAACAACACGATCGGCATAACAAGCTCCGCCCATAAATACGTGACGTAACCTAGCTTTTTAGTAACAGAAGTTACGTAGGGATGTTTAGACCGGTTTAGAATAATAGATATGGGTGTTTTAAAATCCATTAATATCTAAATTCAGCCTTAAAAATAATATCAGTCTTTTCTGAAAGGTAGATGAGCTATTTAACATTGCATATTTAAAAGAGCGCAATAACAACGCTAGCTTGTGATAAAACCGCGCTTTTTGAGCTCATTTTCCTCGGCGTCCAGCCCATTTAAACGTCATGTAACAAGCTACGAGCAATTTTAAATAGTTTATATACCTTTCATAAAAATCTGAAATTATTTTACAGGCTGGATTTAGATAATAATGGGTTTTAAGACACCCATCTCTATTATTTTAAATCGGACTAAACATTCCTAACTTCCGTTCCTGAAAAAGCTAGGTTTCGTCACATATTTATGGGCGGAGCTTGTAATGCCGATTGTGTTGTTTTCGAAACGGATATTGAAACGCTTTAAAAAAGCCTAAATGACTTTGAAGGTTAGTGGACTAATCTTTATTTTGAGTACAAAATCGGAATTAGCGTGTCTGATTTACCTAGGAACAACGATAAAAGTTGTTCGTGACAGTTATGGTTTAAGTTAGCAACCTAAGGTCAGCAATCCACTACCAACAAGTTAAAGGTTCTCAGTCTACACTCAATGAAATCTGTCTCTAAACCGTTACTCAGTCCTGCTACTTTTGTTAAGGTATGGAAGAACACTGTTAACAATAACAACCTTGACCTCACAACCAACCAATAGTAGCAAAGCTTTGAAAACTTATATGAGCGATCAGACATATACCTTTGTCGAAATAACTTGCTGCCAGATATAATATGCTAAGAAACCGTTTATGATTTCTTTGTCATTCTCTAGACCATACCTATCGCTGCCCGTACCTATCGCTGCCATTTGGTATTCTTGTTAGCAAAAGTGCTTTAACAATTAAATATTTGTGTTTCTTCACAGTCATTTCCTGAAACTACAACCCACTTAGTTCAATACAAACAATTATCAGTGTGTCGCTAGACATATTCTAGACATATGCTAGACATAGACTCTTCAATTAGTATCAGCAATCCATTCCATTATCTCTATGATGTTGGAAAAACAAGTCAAAGTGAGCTGACACTTTATATAGAGCTACCCAGAGTAGCTATCACGTGTCTCCGCTATTCACTTACCCTTGAAAGTGTCTCCCCTATTGACTTACCCTTGAAAGCTTGCGTACAACTTAGAATAGATAGAAAGGTAAATCGTATATCCATGATACTCCTTAATTAGGACAAGGTGAAGAGTGCGAGTCGTAGCATGGTAAAGGAGGTGAGACAGAGAGGACAAATGACAGGTTGAATAAATGGTGAAATAACAGGAATGAAAGAGAGGTGGTTACTCAAAACCACTCAAGCACTCTCCTACTTACAGAAATATTAAGAGCATAAAACTAAGAAGCCAGAAGCAATTGTTTTACCAGAGCAGAGTGTAATCCATCTTGTCGTACGCTGCGCCATGCCCTGCGCCATGCCCTGCGCCATGCCCTGCGCCATGCCCTGCGCCAAGCCCTGCGCCATGCCCTGCGCCATGCCCTGCGCCATGCCCTGCGCCATGCCTTGCGCCATGCCCTGCGCCATGCCCTGCGGCATGCCCTGCGCCATGCCCTGCGCCATGCCGGTTTCCATATTGATCAAATGATGAGGTATGGAGAGACTAGAAAAACTACAAACAGCTTTGACTTACAGTGATGATGCAGTATATGGATGGTTATGATGTATGATTGGAGACCTTCGGGCTCAATCAACTTTTGGTATTTTGGAATCTCTGCTGTCTAAAGCGCTCTAATAGACTATATCATACACAAAACCGCCCACTTCATATCTACACCCTCTATACCTAACCACCCACTTCATAGCTACACCTTGTATATCCAACCACCCACTTCATAGCTACACCCTCTATACCTAACCACCCATTTCATAGCTACACCCTGCACAGATATAAACAACTTGCCCATCCTATATCCACAACATCCTCAGGTTATAAGAATTTATTTTTTAAATACTATTAAATTCCCATGTTATTGTCATTTATTTTGTGCATTTTATTTTTTCTCTACACGATTTGATTTGCTTTGGTCGGTATTGGCCAGTCAAATCAAATTATGATGCAATCAAATTCTAATGCCTAAAAATTGTTAAACGCAACCTCAAAGTACGACTTCCATACTGTATTGGTAACGAAAATGTTAACCCCTCTTTTGACTATTTGCGGGTATGGTACCGATCAAACCTGCCATATCTATTAAACTGCCATATCTATTTGACCGCCACTATAGGTGAAATGTTGAAAAATAGAGCGCCACTCTCCAATTGAACGCCACCTTCCTTTGACCACCACCTCCCTTTGACCGCCACTTTGACATTCCTAATCTTTATGAACCCATAATATCAACTGATCAGTAGGAAAGTATCCATAAAACTGTACTAATAATGATTCGGGTTACATTGATAACAATTAATTATTTCCTCGTTTCTGTTCGTATCGAAGTCTGTTTTCTAACCCCGGAGCTTTTCAGTTTTTTCATTAAATTTTGAAAGCAACATCAAAGAAACAATTGATAACTGTAGCAGGCTACTAGTAGCGACATCAAAGAAACAATTGATAACTGTAGCAGGCTACTAGTAGCAACATCAAAGAAACAATTGATAACTGTAGCAGGCTACTAGTAGCGACATCAAAGAAACAATTGATAACTGTAGCAGGCTACTAGTAGCGACATCAAAGAAACAATTGATAACTGTAGCAGGCTACTAGTAGCGACATCAAAGAAACAATTGATAACTGTAGCAGGCTACTAGTAGCGACATCAAAGAAACAATTGATAACTGTAGCAGGCTACTAGTAGCGACATCAAAGAAACAATTGATAACTGTAGCAGGCTACTAGTAGCGACATCAAAGAAACAATTGATAACTGTAGCAGGCTAATAGAAGTTCCTTGTTTAACGGTGGACTTGATACCTCGACATAATTATGTGCAAAAAACGGTTTACATACACGATGGCATACGAACGAGAGTTTTAGGCTAAAAGTCTGCACTCAGTGCCTATCCTGGTCAAAGTTTATCATTATTTGCCCAAAACGCATAAAAGTTTTGCGTTGATCTTAATTGGGTTTACAATAGATCGACGCTCATAACTCCTCTTCTGTTGCATATAAAAAGCTAGTTTTGGCTGCAAACTGTAGTAAAAATATAAATGAGTGTAATGAGCTTTTATGCAACCTTGTTGAATATAGTTATAAAATGAAAACATGCTTTCAAATTTAGAATGAAATGAAAAATTAAAAGTTCTAACAAATATCAAAGCAGGACACAGGCTATATTATCATCGCAAGTTAATTGAAAGCAATAGATATCAACTGATAAAAGTTTCTCTGCTGGTAAGTTCTCTCTCTGGTAAGTTTGCAGATTTATTGCAAAAAAAGGTTAACATCGCTCCACCAGAAAAAGAGTGGCAAAATATAGGCAACATTCACATCACGTAAAAGGCTTAAATTTAGCTTCCCAAAATTCTGACAAGCTATTTGAAAAATACAACACCACCCTCTATTTGAACGCCACTACAAGGAAAGGGTTGAAAAATAGAGCACCATAGTGTTCAATTAGACGTTTTGCAATAAATTGACAACACATTCACAATCTATCTGAATGCAGAGCCAGTTGTAAAAACCATGGTATATTAGTAAGTTCACCCAAGACATGGCGATCTGGGAACATTCAACCTGGAAAGTATGATACTCTGAAATATCTTGATTCTCGGAGTCAAGAGGAGACAATGTAATACGGTCAAGGGACCATCCAAACGTATCGCCATAAACAAATTTTGTGCGAAAGTCAATTAAAGCAAAATGAACCATTTATATCATAAGTTATAGTGCCAAGAACACCTTGTAGAGCTCAGTCTTCTTTGCAAGAAAAAACTGACATCCAAGCCCTAAATACAATAATGACATCGGTGCGTAGCCTGAGATCTTTATAAATAGTTCAATGTTTCAAGCTAAAATAACTGAATATTTGCTTTTTAACTAACGCGTTCAGCATATGTTAACAGCGTTTATCCGTTGATTTGTTTGCAAATTATCGATAGAGTAATTACCATGTCTTCACTGAACGTGACATATAGCAGACAACTCCAAGTTTATGGAGCCTCAGAGGACTACATGAATGCTTATCATGCTCAATATGAGTACAGTTCAATAACTCAAGTATTATTGAACAATAATACTTGTTCAATATTTTATTATCGGTACCCACACGTATAGTGTGTGTAGGGAATCATGGGTACCCACACGTATAGTGTGTGTAGGGAATCATGGGTATCCACACGTATAGTGTGTGTGGGGAATCATTGGTACCTACACCTATAGTGTGTGTAAGGAATCATGGGTCCCTACACGTATAGTGTGTGTGGGGAATCATTGGTACCTACACCTATAGTGTGTGTAAGGAATCATGGGTCCCTACACGTATAGTGTGTGTAGGGAATCATGGGTATCCACACGTATAGTGTGTGTGGGGAATCATTGGTACCTACACCTATAGTGTGTGTAAGGAATCATGGGTCCCTACACCTATAGTGTGCGTAGGGAATCATTGGTACCCACACCTATAGTTTGTGTAGGGAATCAGGAGGTCACCTAAATGATTTCATAGTCAGAATATTTAGCAGTAAGGACAAGAGGTTGCTCGTTGCAGGTAACACCTTATGGTATATAATAGTTGCAGGTGACACCTTCTAGTATATAATAATTGCAGGTAATACCTTACAGTATATAATACCTGTATTTGCTTTATCCGTTGAATGTTTAAAATATAACCAAGATTCATTTAATAAAATACAGAAAAGCAAGTGAGCTGATAGCCCTTATCCTTATTATCATGACAGAATTCTAATTTTGCATGAACAGAAGCAATGACTCCAGACAAAAAGTTTCATGTGTCTAATTCTGGATCAAGCGCGCTGAGATGGTTTGACCAAAACCACCATATTGTCTATGGCCAATCTGTTTATTGACAATAGTAGGACAGTACGGCGTAGGGACAGCTCTGAAATGTTTGTAATAAGAGTTTGCGGTAAGCTCAGCTACGGGAGTACCCGCTATCAAGGGAGCCAGCTGAGCTAGCAATACTATTGTGGTGAATGGTCACTTATTTGATGTTACTATGTGTGTCATGGAGATTTGTTTTTGGAACATTCCTGCAACTGGCAGCGCAACAGCGTTGATGAGGAACTAGGGGGGCAATACCTTGTGAGAAAAAAAGCAGCGTGTTTGCACTTTAGTTTATATGACAGCTGGGTCAACGACCACCTGGCAGTTTTGATAGTCACGATCAAATGATCTCAGTTCAGAAGCTTGAGGAGTAGTTGAGATAACTATGGTACGTCATCAGTGACAGGAAACAAACTAAAGTCTATGCCTAGCAATTACATAAGGTGTACCTTATTCATTCGCATTAAATTAAAATGGTGGACCCAACCTGTGTAGGCCTTTCCTGGCCTACACAGGGTGGGTCAAGTGACCAGATCAGGGGACGTCGTGACTCTCCCCTTAAACAGTATTAGTAGTTCTGGTGAAGAGGTAGTAGGCCCTTCTAGCAATCTTCAGATTGATGACCATCATGGGGATGTTAGAGGGAGAATAATATGGCATTTGTGACTGAGAAGCACGGATTGATATAAACACAAATTTGACAGAAGAGAGTTGAAGATAAACTTACAGAAAATTTTAGTAGATTTTATTAGAAATTATCAGCACTTTTCTATCATTCGCGATTGTTTTTGATGAGTGAGACGGCCGCCAGCATGCTTCAAGATTAAAATCAATAAAATTTGATCAGGGTTAAAACTCTCAGAAGAAAAATACCTGGTGGAATGACATTCCTAGTTGGGATAGCTGATATCGGCTATTGCATTCCAGATCTAACACTACGAGTCTCTATTCTATCGGTCTCTTTGCATCTATATAGTCGTCACAATCGTGCTGTCGTTTGATCTGAAGGTTTTAATTGTGATAAACTTTTCTTGACCTTAATCTAGAAACATCCTGGTAGTCAAATCACCTCAAACATCAAAAACAATTACAAATGATACAAAATACCATCTGATAAGATCTACTAAAATTTAGTATAAATTCATCTTTAAATCTACAGGGTTATTGCAGTTGCATGACTGGTTATAATGATGTATAACAATACAGACAACTGTTGATACCTGTCACAACAATACAGACAACTGTTGATACCTGTCAATCAGACAGAAAATAATTTGTAACTTTTCCTTAAGTTTTTCTTCCAGTAGTTGTCAGAACATTTACGAGTAGAGGTTACAATGATTAATGACATGGTGTTGTAATAAGTCTTGTAGCGTGAACCTTAGTGATGGGTGACTTTCAACTTCAAACAATTGAACACAAAGCATTCTGGTAGTAAAAAGATGGACTAGCTTTACCTTGTCATAAATATTTTTAGAATTAAGGAAGGTTCCCACATTTGGAATGCTCTATAAAATAAAGCTCTAGTTTCAATGTCTGTTATATACCAAGATAGTCGGCATTCAAAAGGATTGGACAAGTTGAAGAGTTCATGAAATCTGAGGGTACGTATGGATTCTGTAAATCTGAGACTATATATAGATAAAGTGAATCTGAGACTATGCATAGATTAAATACATCTGAGGCTATGTATAGGTCAAGTAAATCAGAGGCTATGTATGGATCAAGTAAATCTGAGGCTATGTATGGATCAAGTAAATCTGAGGCTATGTATAGGTCAAGTAAATCAGAGGCTATGTATGGATCAAGTAAATCAGAGGCTATGTATGGATCAAGTAAATCTGAGGCTATGTATGGATCAAGTAAATCTGAGGCTATGTATGGATTCTGTAAATCTGAGACTATATATAGATAAAGTGAATCTGAGACTATGCATGGATTAAATACATCTGAGGCTATGTATAGGTCAAGTAAATCAGAGGCTATGTATGGATCAAGTAAATCTGAGGCTATGTATGGATCAAGTAAATCTGAGGCTATGTATAGGTCAAGTAAATCAGAGGCTATGTATGGATCAAGTAAATCTGAGGCTATGTATGGATCAAGTAAATCTGAGGCTATGTATAGGTCAAGTAAATCAGAGGCTATGTATGGATCAAGTAAATCTGAGGCTATGTATGGATCAAGTAAATCTGAGGCTATGTATGGATCAAGTAAATCTGAGGCTATGTATGGATCAAGTAAATCTGAGGCTACATACGGATCATGTAAATCTGAGGCTATATACGGAGCAAGTAAATCAGAGGCTATGTATGGATCGTGTAAATCTGAGGCTATGTATGGATCATGTAAATTGATCGGAGATAAAGTGGGTCCACTTTATGAATCCCATAAAGTTGCTATAAATACTGAGTCATATTTTGACATGTGGACACTAACTAGACAAACTAGGGTAGCATCGACTACCTACACATGTCTAAATAAGATCCGACCAGAAGAGATTGGAAAACTACTCAGGCCAAGAGTAGCCATTTTCTAGGTTCATGTTTTTATCTTGAGTTACAAGGAAAGACACTTGGATACGCATGTATATGCCTAAACTGAGAGTTATGTCCTCCATCAAAGACAACTCTGCATTCTGTTTCCTTATATCGGTGTGCCAACTCCTGACATTACACGCTTACATTACGTTGCAATAAATGACAACAACAACTGTAGAAGGCAGCAACAAACAGCAACTGTGTTGTTGAATCAGTTTTTATAGTTCATTATGACAGCGGTAAAGCGTGTAATGCATCTATTTCATGAAAAATTATAAACAAGCTCAAGTAGCAGGTACTGTCAAAGGTACCGGGTACTATCAAAGGTACCGGGTACTGTCAAAGGTACCGGGTACTGTCAAAGGTACCGGGTACTGTCAAAGGTACCAGGTACTATCAAAGGTACCAGGTACTATCAAAGGTACCGGGTACTATCAAAGGTACCGGGTACTATCAAGGGTACCAAGTACTGTCAAAGGTACCAGGTACTGTCAAAGATGCCAGGTACTATCAAAGGTACCAGGTACTATCAAAGGTACCGGGTACTATCAAAGGTACCGGGTACTGTCAAAGGTACCGGGTACTGTTAAAGGTACCGAGTACTATCAAAGGTACCGGGTACTATCAAAGGTACCGGGTACTATCAAAGGTACCGGGTACTATCAAAGGTAGCAGGTACTGTCGAAGGTAGCAGGTACTGTCAAAGGTAGCAGGTACTGTCAAAGGTAGCAGGTACTGTCAAAGGTAGCAGATACTGTCAAAGGTAGCAGGTACTGTCAAAGGTACCGGGTACTGTCAAAGAAACCAGGTACTGTCAAAGGTAGCAGGTACTGTCAAAGGTAGCAGGTACTGTCAAAGGTAGCAGGTACTGTCAAAGGTACCAGGTACTGTCAAAAACCCTTTGATAATTGTGAGCTGACAGAAAGAAGTAATAGGAAACAGACAGCCTCAGAGTATTGATAACACCCAGTGAACAAGCAGAAATAATAATACACAGGAAACAGTTTCGTTCAAGGTACTGACTCTGGTTTCCCTATGATTGATATATTTGGTTGCAGTAGTTATATGGCACAACTTTAAACCATGCAGACATGAAGGCTCCAAGTAACAGTTGAAGATACCAACATATTAATTTACAGTGATAGCGTGCTCTGCTGCACAACAGGTATACTTTGAACTATATATGACAATGGTTTAGCAGCCTATAATCAGCCAAAATATTCCAGGGCGCATCTCTTTTGTGGCTTCAAAATCCTGATTAATACCAACTATAGTTGACAATACAACTCATTTTCATTTGTAAATTAAATTTTTTGCACTTATTCATCAGTTCATTGCTGGTGCAGTGATGCAACTTTAGCTTGGCCAGTTAATCCTTTACTCTCTTATTTTTATTTAAAGTTGTTTGCTCCTGGAGCTGATATAAATATATTTTTGCAAGAGGGCATAACTCTGTACCAAAGCTCAACTAATCACTGATGACTGCCTGGCTATTAATAGATCGTGGTAATTTGCTAATTTGCAGTTTTTATATGTACGGCTAGTCCATACAATTATGATTCAGTCAGCTTTGAGAAATCAAAGACTAATAACACTAATAATAACAAGGCAATCACAAAGAGTGTTCAAGTTTCCATCTGGTCACTCAGCCACAAGACTACCTATAACAGCAATTGGAGTCGTGCACCCACAATAACAATTACACTTGTATTAATATTACAGCTGATGTTTGAGAGTGCAAGTAAATAGCATGAAAACATATTCTCTAGTACAACTTTCATGGTACACTCATGAACAAAGAAGACAACCTTAACGACGAGACAAGCATGTAGAAAGATCAACTTATGACTGGCACAACTCTAGTTACAGCCACGCACATGTGCTACTCACAAAGCTGACAGCTATAACCTGAGAACTTAAACACTTGAAGCACTTAGTTGATAAGCTAGCCTGTCTATCAAATGGAAGTAGATCGTCGTCGAGCAATCTATTACATCAAACTAATCAGACTTGGATATCACATCAAAAATAAAGTGTGGATGCCTTTAACTGATGATGATGCGAATTGTTGACACGAGCAGCCAATGTTCATGAAATAAATTGGATTGAAAAACATTTGATACATCAAGTAAGAGACTCGTAACTATATTGCTAAATACAGACATATCACCAGTGAAAATCAAGGGAATCGGTTCACTACAATTGATGTAAATATATTGCTAAACACGGACATATCACCAGTGAAAATCAAGGGAATCGGTTCACTACAATTGATGCAGTTTTACAGACCGATACTGTTGAGCAATATCATTCACTCGCTGAAATATGTCAGATCTAAGTGTTCGAGTTATTACAAATTTTAAGCAAAAATCTTGTTTTATGAATGCAAAACTAAAAAAATTAACTAAAAATGCACATTTTTAGACTTTGGCAATCAGTACTGGCATAGTCACTATAGTTATCATTCCAGCATTCTGCATTCATCACTGATTACACAGCAAAGGTTGGTCTCACCAGAGACAGCCACCAACAAATATCGATATTTTACATTTTAGTATGAAAGATATTGTAAAAGACCGACCCAACGTTGATGATGAATAATGGCCACCTGACCTATAGCTTTTAATAGACATTATGTACATGAGAATGTTTATCAATCAAAGTTGTCAAAATAACCAAAAAAGACCAGCTGGATAGGTCACAAGAGGTTACAAGAGGTCACTATCATGGCCTTTGCACTAACAACCTCACATGATGAGCAGCTTGTAACAACTTTGATTGTCTTTAGAGACAATGTATGTATGGCCTTAGAGATGACCTTAGATTGGCCTTAGAGATGACCTTGACACAAAAATTTAGTAGATATTATCAGAAAGTACTCGTATTATTTTATCATTTGCAATTGTTTTTGATGTTTGAGGTGATCTGAAAGGTTGCTTTAAGATTACAATTGACAAAACTTGATCGCAGTTAAGACGTTCAGAAGAACAAATCGTGCCGAAATAATATCACTAGTTGTTTGACTGCCCGTCTCTCTCATTATTAATATCGGCTGTTGCGTTGAAGTTACGGCGTGACGCATTTCTATTCTGTCCAGTCTCTTTGCAACTTATAGCCGTCATAATCACACTTTCGCTTAAATCTGAGCAATTTGAGCGTCAATTGAGTTTGTCAATTTTAATCATGAAACACCCTGGCAGTCAGATCACCTCAAATATCAAAAACAATCGCAAATGATAAAATAATACGAGTACTTTCTGATAATATCTACTAAAATTTTTGTGTAAGTTAATCGTTCAAACAATAGATGCGTGATGTTAAATGTTTGGGATGTTCATTCTATTCTTCCTCATAGAAATCAGCGCTGAGGGATCATAGCACAGTTACATAAGGGCTAGGCTGAGAGGAGCTGACAATGAATAGACCATGATAGTAAACGTTTACCCTATCAACTCTACCTTACCAATCGCAGTAAACTGATAAGTACCACA
The DNA here is from genome assembly GCF_963576615.1 of Watersipora subatra. Classification (NCBI taxonomy): domain Eukaryota; kingdom Metazoa; phylum Bryozoa; class Gymnolaemata; order Cheilostomatida; family Watersiporidae; genus Watersipora; species Watersipora subatra. The sequence goes on along the minus strand of NC_088710.1, from coordinate 912,780 downwards.
AAGGAATTTACTAACATAGATTTGGATTTATTTATATTATTATCATTTATATTATTATAGAGTTAAACTAATTCTCATCTTCCTCTTATACTGATTCAATCTTACAGAAAGTATAACTCCAGGATCAAGTCATGAGAGTATAACTCCAGGATCAAGTCATGAGAGTATAACTCCAGGATCAAGTCATGAGAGTATAACTCCAGGATCAAGTCATGAAAGTTTGTAAAAAAACGTCACATCATTTCCTACATTTAATTTTAGGAAACATTTTTCTTCTTTTACATATCAGCAAAGATAGAAGAGATGCTGTAGTTGTCAGCTCTATATAACAACCCAGAGACATTGTTTCATATGGAAGGAAGGAAGGAAGCCCATTCACTATGCTGATGTATATCCTCAGTCCTATATTTAGTGCAGTTGATAAGCGTTATGCAGCATATTATAGCTATGATACACTTACTACCTTCGTGTGACTAAGGGCTGCTTCCTCATTCATCTACCCTAAAGCATATGTAGTCTCCTAAACACCAGGGCTGCTCAGATAAGTGCAACAAAGGAATTTCGAGGCAATAGAGAAACCATTTCAAAAGGCCTCAAATAATTTACCTCTGTCTCAGAAAGCTCCCTAACTGTTTAAACACTTACATGGCTGCTAATGACCAATGTTCAGGATAAAATAACTTTTCTAGCGGCTATTCACTACCATAATAGAAACAAAATAAAATTTATTCATTTGTAATTTATTCGGTTTGTAATATTGTAATTTTAATATTCAAATCGTTGCATTACTATCACATGTTGGAGCAAATACTCCCATTAAGAATACAGTCGAGCCCAATAACAGAAGACAACTCCTTAATAAGTGTTATACTTGTGTTACAGGTATTAATCCCTATATCTGCAGAGAGCTCAGCAGGTCTGCTGGTAGGAATGACTAATTTTATCAAACACGGAGCGGCACTTAAATATCAATGGTAACAGGAAAAACATATAAATAGTAAGGTGACATCATGTACGAAACATCATCTCGTAATAAACAGTGATTCACTTGCGTAGGAAAGGTATGCTGACAAGATAAATAAACAGCACATGAAATATTCAGTGTTGTTGACAACATTACAATAAGTACTGCGCGTAGTCAGACGTAACCGTAAAATAAATTAATGGTAAAAATGAAATGTTGCATTATTTTTTTTTTCGTTATTTCCCTGTTAACTTTCGGCTTTTAACCATTTTAAAACCCCGCGATGCTTCTAGAAACTTCCAGCCTTGCAACTCAAAAATGAATTCAAATGTGAAGTGAAAAATTTGCTTGAAGCTTAAACTTGAAACTTAAATCTATATATAGACAATTCGAGTGTCAAGATAATAATAATAATAGTAATAATAATCGGAAGTGCATGTTTAACTCAAACTGCTTTGTTTTCATTTGACTCGCTAAATATTACAGAAACAGGGCGTGTAGGGCTGTACATTGTGATGGCAACAAAAATATAAAAACAGTTTGTTTCAACATTTTGCTCTTGCTTATAGGAAGCATTGCGTAGGCAGCAATAAAAATACAAACAGTCAGCATCTGAGCATCCGGCCTCTAAAAGGAAGGAAACTTAAAATTGGTCTTGTCATGAATAAAAGCATAAAAAAGTTATAAATGTATAAAGTCTGTAGAGTTATCATTCCCTGCCTCCTTTAACCCTCTGACTGCCACATTATTCATTGTGCCAAGTGTCTCAGTGCCACATTGTTTTCATTGTTTTCAGTCAAAAATGAGCATTTTGTTGCGGCTCTTGCTCCTCTTATTACTTGTTCTGACTAGCCTAAATAGACAATAGATCATTAGAACCCTTCCAACAACAGAATATGACCTGACTTGGGTGACCTTGTAGCAAACTAGATGATGCCGAATATGAAAAAAGGGTGTTTTTAATAAATAAAAATGCAACTAGCTGAGCTTTAGTTCATATTGAATAAATGCTATTTTATTTCGCTGCTAGATGTGTTAAGATAACATGAAGGAAGTTAAGAAAAGCTAGAATAAATTATTCAAAGTAATATAATGGAATACAAATATAAAACTGCAAGTGGAGCCCTAATAAATGTATGATCGACTAACAAATAAATTTGTATCGTCTAAAATATAATTATCGATAAATAGCAGACACCTCTTAAAATGAAGGGCGACGAATGCTCCAACGAATAAAGGTTTCGAATTTAAACTAATAGACATTGTGACAGTGTTAGACAAAAACACCATACAAAAACATATGTAAGTCTTGTTTATAGAAACCCAAGGTTTTAGTTCATTGACTTTTGCAAGACATCATTTTGTCTACTGGTTAGATCAGCAATAACCTACTAATATAGCCGTTCCTTTTAATAGTTCTCAGATGTATAGATGTGTATAGTGTGATGGAACTCGGGTTAAGGAAATTGTTACCCAGTTTTGGTGGTCTTTATATATAATTAGGTAGCGTTTGAAAAATCGCGATGAAATGAAAATATTTTTGCCGTTACGCATTTCTTTTAGCACTATTGATTAAATACATGTCCTAGCTGTCTAAAACTGCCTCATATGCAAACTAAATAGGTTTCTAGTGTGAATATAACAGTAGAAACAGGTTTATAGATATTTTGTAAACATATTACGGTGATTCCTCAGTTAAGTTTCGTAGATTCTGAGCGACTGTAAATTCTTAGCGACCGCAGATTCTGAGCGACCGCAGATTCTGAGCGACCGCACATTCTGAGCGACCGCACATTCTGAGCGACCGCAGATTCTGAGCGACTGCACATTCTGAACGACTGCACATTCTGAGCAACCACAGATTCTGAGCGACTGCACATTCTGAGCGACTGCACATTCTGAGCGACTGCAAAGGATATGTGAATATGGTAACCAATGGGTTTAAAGAGTTAACCAGTTACTTTAGTTACTTTTAATGATTAGCATGGTTTTAATGTTGCTAGTCAGATTTTCAGCAATAAGCTAAAAATTGAAATGCAGTCTTTACGCTGCTGTTACTTTTTAGCCAGTAAGCCAATTAAGCTCTTACTATCTACAAGAGTTTATCCTAAACCAAAATTTTGGTTTTAATTATGTAATTATTTTGTGATTCGTTCTTGATGAAGGCACTTGCATAGATTCAGCACGCATGAAATGGATAAACGAGCCAGAAGTATATTGGAAAACAAGCGCTGCAAAACAACGCCTGCGCCAGGGAACATAAAATTGTCATTATCTCTCATAGGGTGCATGATAATGGGTCAGACAAAGAAGGGAAGAAAATCTAACGGCGGAGCACCTGATGAAGGAGAAGGAGTACCTGCGGAGGAATGCCATTAGGTGGCGGTAAGCTATAATCTATGAGATGGCTAAATAAAGCGAGCTTGGGCATGGAGCTGGAGTCCTGCCTGCAAAGGTATTCGCTAGGTCAACATATCGACAAAGAAATTCAATGCCTCAGAAAAGTGAATAAGCACCGAGGACACGCGGCTAGCTAACGGAAGCTAAGCATATCCTATCAGATGTTTTGACAGGAATCTATCGATTGATGGTTAGGAAAGCATTGTAATGTGTAGCAAGATGGATTGCAAGCGATGGTGGCACGTCTTTTAAAAGTCATCAATCATGACCCTAGGGTGTAATAAGGAGACGTGAACCGAGCTGTCAGACCAATGTGAAGGAATGAGGCCATGAATGAAGATAACATGATAGGATGTTGCAATCTTATATTATTGTTGGAATGTGAAAGTAGAATGTTCGGCTGAAGGAAACAAGAAAACAATATCTTGGAAACCTTGGCACTTCCGCCAATCGGCGCTAATATAATTCAACTACCTAGCCGTACCTCATATAGAACCGATGGCCTTCACTTACTCCTTGCTGAGATTTTAGGGAAAGGGGCCCGACATACTTGCAGGAACTCGTACGGCGAAGAGGGGGCGACACGGAGAGGGGGCGACACATTTAAATTGTGAACAATTTGCAAGAATGGCAGAGATAATTTTATTGTAAATCTGAAGCTTGTTGTTTTCTATGGCAATAAATAACGCAGCTTCAAAACTACAAACAGGAAATGGTTAAAAATGAACAAATCTAAAAAGAGAATGAACACCATTCGCCTTCTTCAACCGTTACGGCCTTCTTGCGGTCTTCGCGTTTTGTTGTGTGCCAGGATATACCAGACTGTTTCCTCGCGTGGCACTCTCAATGAGCTCATAACTAGAGCACCCTTGAGCTCTATAAAGATGGTATTTATCAATGTTGATTACAAAGGTGAAGAGGTTAGTCGAAACCCTGGCATAGAGCATTATCTAATCCAGAAATCACAAAGTACGGTCAGGTGTTTTATTGCTCAATTGAAAAAGTTCCTTAAAGATAGATTTACACAAAGTTTTACTAGATTTTATCAGAAAGTATCGGTATTTTTCTATCATTTGCAATGTTTTGACATTTGTGGTGATCTGATTGCTAAGATGTTTCAAGATCCAAATAAAAAATTTTTTTATTTCAGTTCAAACCAAGAAAAATACTTGCCAAAAAGATGCCACTAGTTGTGCGACTGCCTATCTCTCTCGCTGCCTATCTCTCTCACTACCGATATTGGCTATAGCGGTGAAATTTAAGCGTTACGCCGTCTATTCTATCGGTCTCTTTGCCAAAGTGCAACTATAGAAGTCATTTGCTTGAATCTGAGCATTTTAACTGTGTTATTGTCTTGTCAATTTTAATCTTGAAACATCCTGGTAGTTAGATCACCTCAAGCACGAAAAACACTCACAAATGATAAAATAAAACTGATTTAAAAATTTAATACATTTAAAAATCTACTAAAGGTTTGTGTAAATTCATCTATTAAAAGTCAGTAGAAATTTGGAAGTGAAATAGAGGTCCTCTTTATAACAACACGACTACCGTATGTTCACAAAACTCTGCCGTTAAATTACTTCACCAAGAAACGAACCCACCCTCTAAGAGCCTCCGTTGCACACTTGAAGGTTATTTACACTGTGATGTACTTCCACACCTGTTCTCCTTCTCTAATGTCTATTGGAATTTAAGCAATATGTGTAAATTTTTAACAAGTACTTCAAATTCTAACTTTTTTATTCAGCATCGTATGTAACATTGATCTACTTTACAATTCTTCAACTCTGTCAGATACTAACCTAACACCCTGACACAGCATGTGCTGACACAGCATGTGCTGACACAGCATGTGCTGACACAGCATGTGCTGACACAGCATGTGCTGACACAGCATGTGCTGACACAGCATGTGCATAGAGAAAATGTCATGGCGAGCATTCCTGTATCATATCTATACATTCATAGTTACTTTAATGGTTTTAACAAGTATATTTTCTCTTCATTTTCATTTAGCTTTTTCAGGCATATTTTTGACAATTTTCACAATATTTCGGCACGATATTGGCAAAAATATTGCAAACGCAATAGTTGTCTATAGTGAGTTTTATGGCAGATAGGAGTATGGCATTTCCCATAACTTGAAACAATTTAACAAATAACGTAGCACATTTGGAACGAGATCATTGAAGAGAGGAGACCCTGAGCCGCAGTAAATCACTATAAACACCACTTTTCTATTCTCACAAGGGCAACTGGGTCATGGAGGTGCTGCCTAGAGGTGTTCAACTGTTGGCTCGTTCGTTCATGGAGCTCTCCAACGAAAAATCTCTTCTCACAGGGGGTCCTCCGTGGGTAGCCCCTAGGCAGCATCTGTTCCTTCTTAACCCCATCATCTTTTGAGTTCTGACTCATCTCTCAATGATTCTGTATTCTGCCTGAACGCTGCCTGATTCTATATTCACTGATTCTTGCTGCCTTTATCGAATACTACCAAAGGTCTCACACAATGACAAAATAAATCGCTGGCATGTAGTGTGGATATTTGCTGTGTCTACACACAAACTATACTAAATGATGCATGTATTGACAAACAGATCGACTAGTGCGGATTAGCCATAATACCATAGCTGGATTTCCGATCAACGTCATAGAAGATTTTTCTAGCATATTAATTATTTATAATTTACATCATCAAAATTCTGTGATAAAAACAATGTTTGCATTGCTATACTTTTACTGAAGGAAGAACTCTAAAATTATAATGATAATCAGCCAAGTAAAATAGGTTCTTCGGTTTGTAAAATGAATTCAAGATGAGAGAATTTTCAGGTCTCAGCAGTTTTAACTACTGAGAGCAATATCTGAAGGGGTTCGTGAACAGGTTCATTTTACACCAGTGACCTCCATATATTTGTTACGAGTAAAAGTATTTCAGTCCATCTAAAACATATTTATGTGGTGCCGTCTTGTCGTCATGCGAAAGTGTATTAGCTGTGTTGGAAATGAATAAAATGGAATGGTACAATGCCTAATCACAGACGCGTTGGTTTCTCCTTAGACATGATGTGTCTACAACGCGGCAACAAAGCATTGATGATTCATTGCCGAAGCGTTGACTGGACAAATAACGAATTTCCTTGGTACATGTGGTGCCTCTCCGATCTCCGACACATTTTCTTACAGAAGAGTACACGCAACAAAAACTCAAAAAATTTCTATCATGGAATGGCATCTGCAAATATTCATTCGATTAGCCGGGTAGGCTATATCCATAAACTTGGAGTTATCCGCTTTCAATGATATGTGATTGACACTAATTACTGTATTAAAGGCTCGTAAAGGAATGCAATAGGAACATTTAGACCTATATGATTCTCATAAGATAAATGTTCAATTATCCTAGCTGGTTATCCAAACTGGTTATATACAACTTGCACCATAGTTATTAATTATGCATCAACCTGCAAGAGCCTATTCACCACCATTGGACTCTACCAGACTCGATTACCACATATCCCCTATCTACCTGAATCAAAACAAAAACTACCATAACTCTCCTATTATACTTCATCATTTTGATGAAGTATTATGAAAATCAAAACACCAAAGTTGACAAAGGTATGCTATCGTCATGGGGTGCTTATGAAAATGGCGGAAGAAAAAGAAAAAGCTGTGCAAAGACTAAATGATGACAAACAATAAACTCGATCATAGTAGGCACGTGAAGCAATGCCTGCTTACTAAATCACTTTTTTGTGAGAGATATGCGATCAGAATTCAAACATCGTTAACATGTAGCCAATCACACACCTACGAGTAGCGAATCCAACAGTACGCTATATCTGTAATATCACAACTTTCTGCACCAAACATGACGAACAGCAATCGTTTTTTCTACCAAACTAGATATTAAGGGTTGATTATACCCTATGACAAGCTTATTGCTCATGTCTTCTGCTCTCTACCTCCAATTTTCATACACATGGAAAAACAACTTCCTACAGAAATTAGCAAATCTCGCTGGAGAATGATAGATTTAAAATATTACTAGTACCGCTTTAACATAAATGTAATATTAGGATCAAAAAGGCCCTGTATCCTTGAGTTGCCATTATTCGAATAATAAATAGGCAACAATCCGTGTTTGATCGCCTCTACACATAAATGTTTCGACAAACAGTATAAAATTTGAGCAAATACTTGTCTTAACATACAACGTAATTTTAAACATAAAATGTGAAAAGATTTCCAAAAAATCCATTCTGGAAATAAAATAAAAAGACATAAAAATTGACAATAAAATATAAAAGTAATAAGAACATATAAATCAGATCAATTTAAAGTACATCTAGTGTAAGATAAAGTAGGTCACGACACATATTACTCTCTCCGCTACCAAACCTGTCTTTTGCAAAGCATACACTTTCAATAACATGCCTTTCAAGAAAAATAAATAACCACATATGTTTATTGATCATTACTTTATCAATTTCATTTTTTACAAATAATTTAAAGTCATGTATTTGCTTTTGATTGTTGTGATATAATATAACAATATATATATGACTAGATAAATGCCCGGTGTTGCCTGGATATTAAAAAAAGACCAAACACGGAAAACTTATTTTTGTTTAACATGTTACATGTATATACAACATTTACCATTCTAACTTTTAAATTTCATATCACGAGAAAAGTGTTTTTATGCAGTTCAAATTAATTAACAGAAAAAATAAACAATGAGTACATGGAATTGTGTGTATAAAAAAGGTTACCGTTGCAGCAGCTCGTTATATTCAAAGTTTTGATGGACAATACTGGTACCTTTCGATACTGGTACAAACGCAAAATAAGATATCCGTCTGTCTTTGTCTGACCGAATGGAGAGAGAAAATAGAGGCTATTCCTACTTTTACAGATCGACCGAAACCAAAATATGAGTGTAACAGCACACGTAAAATTGAAACGGCACATTTGAAAAGTACAAATTAAACGGATAAGTAATGGTATGAAAATGGCTTTTCAAAAAGTTCAAAAAAATAACAAACGCAAAAGGTAATACAGTCAAACATGGATATTTCGAACTTCACTGGACCGAGCGAAAGTGTTCGAATTATCAGAGCGTTCAAGTTATCAGAGCACTGTCACAAGTCCATGTATTTACTTATTTATTAGTAGATACATGTACATATACAAACTTTAATATAAATCAAAAGCACAAATGGCTTGTTTCAAATTAAATGCTTCTAATGTAAAGTTTAAAACGTTTTTATCAAAAAGTATAGAGATTTTTCTATCACTTGAGATTGGTTTGTTGTTTAAGGTGATGTTATTGGCAGGATGCATTTTAGATTGATATTGGCAAAACTTGATCGTTGTTGAAATGCTCAAAAGAAAAGACATCTTTTTCTTTTGAGCGTTTTACCCACGATCTTTTTGATACAACGTTTTTATCAAAAAGTATAGGAGATTTTTCTATCACTTGAGATTGGTTTGTTGTTTAAGGTGATGTTATTGCCAGGACGTTTTTTAGATTGACATTGGCAAAACTTGATCCTTGTTGAAATGCTCAAAAGAAAAGACATCTTTTTCTTTTGAGCGTTTTACCCACGATCAATTTTGCCGATTTTTCTTGAAGTTTATGCAAAGATTACCTCGCTTTACCTTGCTTCCGAAGGGTGTACGCTAAGCGGATGTTTGGTATAAATCAATTTCACCAAACCTTTAGAAAAGTTGTTGGCAAAAATATTTTGCCGATGGTGGTAATAACGACGCTTATGAATTACGAAAAGTTGAGGTTTACCTCTATGGCTTGGAATAAAGTGATTTTCTAAAGCGATAACAACCGTTTCGGTAGCCATTGGGCAAAAAACAGTTCGAGTTAGCAGTGTTGAGTTCGAGTTATCTATAGCAATTTATCATTACGTAGGAACGGACCAAAGAAACCGTTCGATTTAACCATGAGTTCGAGCTATCCGTGGACGAGTCATCCATGTTTGACTGTATTAATTAATAATTTGAGTGATAGTCGGGGTGCAGATAACAGCGGACAACCTTGGTGAGTAGTTGTACAACGGACAACCTTAGTGAGTAGTTGTAAAGTGCAGACACAGCGGACAACCTTGGTGAGTAGTTGTACAACGGGCAACCTTAGAGAGTAGTTGTAAAGTGCAGACACAGCGGACAACCTTAGTGAGTAGTAAAGCGCAGATACATCGGACAACCTTGGTGAGTAGTAAAGTGCAGATACAGCGGACAACTTCGGTGAGTAATTGTAAAGTGGCCAGAGCTAGTTAAACGCTAGAGTGATTTTATTGTGCTGAATTACTCACATTTGAGTCCTGAGTACTGGTCGACACGCAGAGCAAACGCCGTAAAACCTTTATTTGAACGCCACCTTTATTTGACCGCTACTATTTGACATTGTTGATCTTTATGAACCCATAATAGCAAGTGATCAGTAGAAAAGAGTCCACAAAACTACTAATAATGACTCGGCTACATCAATGACAATTAATTGGTTCGTTGTTTCTGTTCGTGCCAAAGTCCATTCTCCAACTTCAAGTCTTTATGGTTTTTTCCTTAAAACTTTGAATGCAACACCATAGAATTAGTAACTGTACAAGGCTAATCGTAGTTCCTTTTTAAGGCGGTTCAATACTTCGATGTATGTGAAGAGGTTTTGTGCATTTGTGATGGAATCTGTGCTGCTACGTATTTTGATGCTAAAATTCTGAAGCTACTTTCATTACACGCGGTTTTTTGTATTTGTGCAAACAAGTGTTTAAATGTTTAAAGTGCATCACATGAAAGTGTTGCTCTGCTAAAACTGTTTGGACGCTAATATCGACTAGCTCAGCTGTGCAGAAGACGAGTTGAGGTCAGAAGACGCTGGGGAAGGTCTTGAACAGCCAAAAAAATATGGAGTAGTTGCAAATGAAAACAACAATCAGACCGCGACTGACTGAGCAAAAAATGCTAATATTTTTGTTTTAAAAATGTTAATTTTGTTTCTGAATGTATTATACATGTAAATATGGTTTGTTTATGTCACTTGTTCTTGAATATATATTTGTAGCATTTGATTGATTATCATTATGCAACTTATTAATTTGCAGATCTATAGCAAACTATTTAATAGCATCATTGTGGTAATATGAACTTGACTTACAATGGATCGCGGCCCATAACTCCATGTCTATTGCATATAAAAAGCTAGTTTTGGCTGCAAACTGTAGCAAAAATATCAATAAGGGTAAAGAGCTTTAATGCAACCTTGTTAAATAAGGTTATAAAATGAAAATATGCCTCCAAATTTAGAATGAAATAAAAAACTTGAAAGCTCCAACAAATTGCAACGCAGGCTATAAGGTCATCTTAGATAAATTGCAAGCTATAAATATCAACTGGTAGAGACATGTATCAGCTGCCCGGGCTTATTTGTTAAGAGATCATTCTGACGAAGCGTTTTAAAATACAACGGCGCCCTTTATTTGAACGCCACCTCTAATGAAGTGCCACTCCAAGGGAAGGGTTGAAAAATAGAGCGCCATGGCGTTCTAATAAAGGGTTTTACTGTAGGTTAAACACCTCATGGCAGCATGACATCATAGAAGATTTGGGCAATTCTTTCAGCACATGGAAAACTACTTCCTGGTTGGCCCTGAATTACCTTTAAGTTTTATTGCACAAGATATTTAAAAAAGGAAAATGCTAAGAAGCCTAAGTTCGATAGCTGACGAGATGAAGTCGTATAAAACTGATATCGGCGATGCCACCGTATTAACACAATATAGCATCCTGGTCCAGTCACCCGCTTATACACGGAAAACTGCTAGCTATTAAAGTTGTTCAAGGAGCGATCAGGTGGGCTGATGTCTATGGTTGTACAGACCTTACTAAACAAGATAAGATGATTCCTCGAGTCTAGTACACAGATCGTGAGAGGTTTTCTTTAACTGAGATTGAATCACTTTTATTACTCACCTACTTCAAAGACTTGAGAAATGTTGTCTCAATAAAAATACCCAATAGAAGGCTATGGTAAACCACTGTTGAACCCTGCCAAGAAAAGTCATGGTTACAGGAAATGGGAAAGAACCATGATCGCCTTCATTCTCACAGGAGATGGTGCTTATAGACAGACCTCAAAAACATTCGCAATAGACACTACAAGTACCTTTAATTTTTTTAGAGTTGTCCCATTTGCCAATTAATGTTGCGTATTACTGGATAGTCCTAATACTGGTCTAGACTACAGCTATAGATAAAGGATTAGCGCAAAGTGGGCTTGGGTGAAAGTCAACACAATGACCTATTTTTACAAATAATAATTTTGGTTCGCAGTCAGAATTTATAATTACGTTATGAGAAAGTGGATGGCACAGCAGATAGCTGCACGAACGGTTATATTCAATAAACTGACTCGGCGACAAGAAGATTTTGTGAGATATATTTGTGACATCCGCATAAACATTAACAGACTAGCACTCCTGTACTGAGGGTTATTGAGAGTATTCTGTCTATAAACTGATTGCATTATCAGTTTCGTGTTGGTAGGCTAATCAATAGGGGAAATTCAACTGCTAAAATACCATTAACACTACGAATACACTATAAACCGTCTAGAATGTTTAAAAGTATTTTTAATAAGGGAATATGATGCAACCTCGCCCTCATTTGATGAAGGAGTCCACCGGTGTAACAAAGGTTTGAATTGGTCAACAGGATATGTTTATGTAAGTCAGACACTCCTGTAAGCACCGCACAACAGGAGTACATCTATTACATGAATGGTCACACTGGCATACAGTTTCCTGTCAGTGCTGTGTGTAAACAGTGTCCAGTGTGATGCAGGCTTCAGTGTCTACAGGCAGGCGTGTGGTGAGCAGCTAGCTGGCAGAACTACTACTACAGGCAGGCGTGTGGTGAGCAGCTAGCTGGCAGAACTGCTACTACAGGCAGGCGTGTGATGAGCAGCTAGCTAGCAGAACTGCTACTACAGGCAGGCGCGTGGTGAGCAGCTAGCTGGCAGAACTGCTACTACAGGCAGGCGTGTGGTGAGCAGCTAGCTAGCAGAACAGCTACTACAGGCAGGCGTGTGGTGAGCAGCTAGCTAGCAGAACTGCTACTACAGGCAGGCGTGTGGTGAGCAGCTAGCTGGCAGAACTGCTACTACAGGCAGGCGTGTGGTGAGCAGCTAGCTGGCAGAACTGCTACTACAGGCAGGCGTGTGGTGAGCAGCTAGCTGGCAGAACTGCTACTACAGGCAGGCGTGTGGTGAGCAGCTAGCTGGCAGAACTGCTACTACAGGCAGGCGTGTGGTGAGCAGCTAGCTGGCAGAACTGCTACTACAGGCAGGCGTGTGGTGAGCAGCTAGCTGGCAGAACTGCAACTACAGGCAGGCGTGTGGTGAGCAGCTAGCTGGCAGAACTGCTACTACAGGCAGGCGTGTGGTGAGCAGCTAGCTGGCAGAACTGCTACTACAGGCAGGCGTGTGGTGAGCAGCTAGCTGGCAGAACTGCTACTACAGGCAGGCGTGTGGTGAGCAGCTAGCTGGCAGAACTGCTACTACAGGCAGGCGTGTGGTGAGCAGCTAACTGGCAGAACTGCTACTACAGGCAGGCGTGTGGTGAGCAGCTCAATTTACGGTGTTTATTTAATCTGCCATTTATTTGTTGACTCTGCAGTCTATTCCAATCAATTACGCTGTCTCGATGAGCCCAGTGCTGCCACATAGTCCGTTGGACATTTCCCCAAAAATCAGAGTAACTGATAGATATAACAGGGCGGAGAGTGAGAAGCTTTGACAAGCGTTACAGCTGATGGGTTCATTTCACACTCAAGAACTTTAAAAAGCAAGCTTTGATGACGATATCAGAGTTATGCGCTCACACAATCACTATTTTCTGTCAAATTTGCATCATCGGCAAGATGGAAATGCTAAAACCCTTCAGTGCATGTACTACAATGAAAGAGAAACCCCTTCAGTGCATGTACTACAATGAAAGAGAAACCCCTTCAGTGCATGTACTACAATGAAAGAGAAACCCCTTCAGTGCATGTACTACAATGAAAGAGAAACCCCTTCAGTGCATGTACTGCAAGATGGAAACTGGAAAAACCCGCAAGTCAAACGAGTTTTGTTAATCACAGATTCTTATAGAATATTTTATGCTTGTGAAAGATTGAAATGGCACTTTCACATGATGTGCAAGAAAATGCCGCACAAGCTAATCCATTTTAAACATTTTTAACACTTCCATTGTTTCTGTTGTATAAACAGGCGACTCTCACGCGCCTGACTATGATTTAGGAACTTCAGCTAAGGTCAGACTGCCTCTGAGTGGCCAAGCCTCTAAAACTATGTAGCTTCTAGGATTAAGTAGATTTTTCATTTATGGATGCCCCAAGTACAGTGGACCTCTACTATATGACAGTACAGTGGACCCCTACCATACGACATACCAAGTACAGTGGACCCCCACCATACGACAGTACAGTGGACCCCTACCATACGACATCCCAAGTTCAATAGATCCCTACCATACGACATCCTAAGTACAGTGGACCCCTACCATACAACACCCCAAGTACAGTGGATACCTACCATACGACATTAATTCGTCCCACTTTTGGCATCGCAAGACGAAATTGTCATAAAGAGGGATACAGAAACCCATAGTAATTATCTAATGGAAATACCGCCTGACAAAAAACATCACTATATTAGTAGCAACCTATTATGTTACCCTTAGAAACTATAGTTACCAACAGTAACTTTAGTATATTTCGTGGTTATGATCTGCAATAAAATGTAACATTATAATATACTATGTGCAGTATGTACCGCGGGGAGTTCTTACCTACAAATCAGACGTACAACATAGACTTAGAATTTAAAGTAGAATGAATTTAGCTTACTATACACACACTCGTAGCTAACTTTGGTATGTATTTTATTAACCTAAACTTGAAGGTTGACTGGCAAAAAAATTCATATTACAGTTTTTTGGTATCAAAAGATTTACCATTGTTTACTCTGCTGTGTTGTAGATGCAAAATATGTGGAAATGTGATTACAAGCTCTTAAAAGCTAAAAAACGAACAGTTCATTGCAGCCATCACGAAAATGCCATCATTTGGAATTTCTTTATTTCGATGACATTCTCAAACATTTTGGTTATTATTTTGACACGCGATGTTTTCACATGAATTGAAAGGCCAATAAAAGGCTCAATATAAAACGTTTCGTAGCACTAGTTTATGACAAACACTTCGTGTTTTACTGGGAAACCCGTATCAAATATGTATGCTCGCTACTCTACAGTTTCGTGTCAGCCCGGTCAAATCATTTATTCGTAAACTGATCATGTGACCCCTACTTCCTGCCAAATGTCGCGAACAGTTTCTGCAGCATTTTTCCACTATCACAAGTGACCAACAGGCTCTTCATGTTTACCAGAGGATGATATGCAATCATTCAAGCTAGGGTTAAAAATTTGAATGAATTTTTATGGTAGGTTTTGAGATATCGGGGCTCAAAGTGACAGCATTACAATGATGATGAAATAGACGCGTAAGGACAATAGACATGGTTTCATTGAATGCGTGAAGTATATTTGTGAAAATATCTCGACTAATGAGGTTGCATGAAAATGTAAACAGAAGCCATAGTGTTCATCTTATGTCCCATTTGAGCCGTTTTGGAAACGGATTCTGGTCTACGGCGTTTTCATGATGGCTGTGATTAACTGTTCATTTTTTAGCTTTTAAGAGCTTGTAATCACATTTCCACATATTTTGCATCTACAACACAGCAGAGTAAGACATAGTGAATCTTTTGGTATCAAATAACTGTAATGTGAATTTTGTTGCAAGTCAACCTTTAAACATTGTCATCGTATAAAATTTTATCACCGTCTAAAATTTTATCCCCATCTGTTTCAGGTTTTATTTTTAATATAGCTTATTCCGACGTATTCAGCATACCGAAAGCCAGATTTGAATTTTGAGAGAAATTTTAGTTGATGTCATATGGCGAAAAAAGGTGCCGTATGGCTGTGATGAAAAATAATTGTGCATGACATTGTAAGACGAAAAACCGTATAACAGAAACAGTGTAACTGAGGAGTGCACTGTATAGACATACAGTGCAGAGTATAGGTATTGAAGAGCTTCCTTCTTCCATCTAGGAAAGCTGTGCTGAGTGTTTATATAACAGTTCCCATTTCAAAAATATGCTGCTAAGCAAGGCAGGGGTGCACGCTATGACCTCTGACCTATGGCATGTATTGCTTATATTTTAAAAAGTACCTGCATTAATTTGTAACATGTGAATGTCTATTGAAACACTTATCATGCGGTTAGTCAACGTGCACACAATTCCAAACTAGTATCATTCGTACAATGGAAATATAGTGAATAATGTCCTACAATCCCACAGGCAAGGAAAGAAGCAGTGAGTAGAGTGGCTATGGTTCAGCCTTAACGGCGAGACTAGAATGGAAGCACTTGCGGACTCTGATGGTAACAAGCAAAGGATGTACTTAAGACTAGTCCACTCCTCACTGCTACTAACAGGTTATCGATAGTTTCATACAACAACTTGGCTCTTTAGTAAACTAACACATAAGAATCCTCTAAGCTATTATGAGGGAGAAGATTTTGATACTTGTTATATATATTAAAGTCAATTTAAAAACAGGTGTTATTAGGTTAGGACAAATGTGGGCACAACTAAGTGTCACAGAAGATCTGACAGCCGTTACTTGTACCTCGAGGTACTGGCTGACACTTCCTACACACAAGTAATTGTAGCATGACTGATCAGTTGTCAGATACTTTAAACTAACTAATATTATTAGTATATGTTGTGTTTTATATTAAATATATCAAAGACTTATTGTTATAACAGATGAACCCTCAAGTGAGAAAACTCAATGACTGTTACTGATTATTAACAATACATATAATATGGTTGTATATTAAATAGATACACTATAGCTGGTCTCACAAATTACATATAATATGGTTGTATATTAAATAGATACACTATAGCTGGTCTCACAAATTACATATAATATGGTTGTATATTAAATAGATACACTATAGCTGGTCTCACAACTTAAAGAAAAACATTGTAAGTATAGACTTGAACTGAGGAAACTTGAAGCAGTTTTGAGAGCGTCCGAAAACCTTAAAAAATAGATACAAAAAAGCCAGCATGGCGAATAAATGCTGCATCAATGAAAGCAATAGCATCTCCATCTTTATGAATCTCAGTGGTTGTCTGTCTGTCATGCATCCATTCAGTTATAGCGATAAAGTTTTAGGAACAATAAATCCGCTTCACACCAGATTTAAACTCGTAACCTCTAGGTGTACAGACTGGCGAGCTAACCCAATACACTACAATGTCCTCACCATACTATGGAATAATACATGTAAGGCAAATACTTATGCATGACTTGAGAAAATACTAGCATGCTCAAGTTAACGATTGCGTCGTCATTGATTATCACGCGTCACAAGCTGGCTTCAGATGTAGGGCACAGCTCTTATTATAGTAAGTCACCAGCTTTACTAGCTTAAGTTACTCAATTTTATTGGGTAATTATTTATTACTTGTGCAATACCAGTTATTCAACTAGTAAATATGTAGAGTTAAACCTACCTAGAGAGTTACCCTATACGCAGCATTGTTTTATTCCCTTGACTCCTTGTTTATGTACACTGTATACAAAAATGCAGAGTTATACAACAAACAGCATGGACACATCTACTAATCAATGAGATGTTGATTCAAAGTGGCACGTATAGTGGGAGTAAGTGCAACTAGATGGAAAGTATTTTACTAAATTTCATTGATATATGCAGATGTTTTTAGAGTCCAGAGTCACTGCAATGAGGTGATGTTGATATTTACGATACTTGGATGAATGTAACAAGTTCCATAGAGAAGCTTCGAGGAACAAACCTGAACACATTCTCGTATAATCAGATTGCAATGAATTCGTATATATATAGTACATAATGATAAATCAGTGCACATCTTCAGTGGCTTCGGCAGCTTTTAAAATCTCATTCACTAAATTTAGAAAATGTCTGTAGTAGCTGCTGTCAAATGAAATGGGACAGCGTTAATCATTCTTGTATGACACATATCATCTACGAAGGCTTCAGTAATTATAACAGGATGTACACGTGAATGAGTTCAACGATACAGTTCCACTCAAATATATAGACACCCCCTCAAGCATTTGAGCTCATCTAATGCGAACCTGGAGGAAGTAGACTCATAAAACTGACCTGAACTAGATGCAATTTCAAACACCATTGACTTTATTAGAAAGTACGGCACTTTAAAGGTTGACTAGTGCAAACATATATGAAAACAGACCAGTGATGCAGTTCCATGGGACCCACATGGAGCCGGACTCCATTTTAATGTCTTTTTCAAAGGCTGAAGAACACAAGGGAACTGACAGCAAATTTGCTGGTGAATTCAAGAGATTTCATGCTTTGGCTGATAGTACCATTGAGTTACGGGAGTACTTGATACTCAAGCACTTCATATTCTTGATTGGCTTAGCTGATCAGCGTCGAGATGGCTTTCATAATCAAACCAGACACACCTAAATAAAGTCGTTCAACTCCCAGCATAATGCTCAGTTACTCCAATATGTTACTAAGTCATTTAGAGTAAAAGTACAACTATTAAATACAAGTACTAGACAATATATAATTTATATTATAAGTAGTAAAATGAAAGTTTATTCATATAAATATCAAGGATGAAAGATTGCGACCATGTTTGTAACCTCCGCTGTGTTCCGCTGGGGGTTTGCTGCAAGGCTGACGCTGCTCACAACGAATATTATTACACAAGTTTCCAGTATACTTGAGTCGTCCAACTCCAAGCGAAGGGGCTTTTGGATTCCACAGATGTATCCCAGAAAAGGACACATGATGAATAAGGGGGCTTTTGGATTCCACAGATGTATCCCAGAAAAGGACACATGGTGAATAAGGGGGCTTTTGGATTTCACAGATGTATTCCAGAAAAGGACACATGATGAATACATAAAAATATCGATCATTTAGGCTTATGTGAATAAAATGCATACAGCTACCCTTTTCGGCTTTACAAGAACATATGAATCGTAATTTGGGCTGCAGCGATACATCAGAGAATCAACTGCGTTGGTTCATTCAAAATATTGGCCAAATGCAGTGCACAGTGATATGTGCAACAATATTTCCGCGCATCGATGAGGTTTGAAAACATAGAGGCAACGCCCACGCTAGCGAATGGGTTGATATATGAAACATGAATGTGAGTCTTGAAACATGAATGTGTCTAGCCATAATTCAGCAGTTGATTCTATGCTTTTAGTCTAAAACTCCCATAAAACAGACAGTAAAGAGAGTACTGTTAGCCGCATGAGCAAGTACCTGCCACTCCCAACCAGTTAAAGTGTTGGAGTGCATGCCGCAATAGAGTTATGTTCTCATGACTATTTATAACAATCATTTGCTAGTTTTATTAGCCAATAAGATGGTAGGCTATTATTTCTGGGACCGTTTAAAACAATAAATAGTGTACTTATCATTCAAGAGAGCTGGCCAACTCATGCGATGCAGAAAATTTTAATTCCGAACAGACGCAAACATATTGGAACTAGTTCCCATATCATAGGAAGCGTGGATACAACTAGACATTAATCGAATTACATGGCTATGGAACCTGTAAGATTGGAATACTGGGTATTTTTTCTTGGCTAACTATACCAGCTGCCCTCGCAATAGATCTTATGCATGTAAATAGAATAAATTGAATTGTCATATAACTTAATATGGTGTAACCTAATATGGTAATTTCTGATCCTTTTTTGCAATATTTAGCAGCGATGCCACCAGAGGGTGACCGTATCTTTTGCATTACGCAACCTGCAAATTCCGAGCTCATCATTTTGATGAAGTGAAAATAAGTATAGTACTATTGCAAATACCATAGAAACTATGCTCTAGTAGAACGAAAAGCAAAACACCAAAGTTGACAAAAGCATGTTATCGTCATGGGGTGCTTATCAAAATGGCGGATGAAAAAGAAAAAGCTGCGCAAAGACTAAATGATGACGAACGATAAACTTGATCATACAAGGCACGTGAAGTAATGCCTGCTTACTAAATCACCTTTCCTCTAAAAGGTAACCCTGATCACGTAGCAGTGAAAATCTTGCAGATCGTATGATTGAAATGGTTTCAGTCAAGGCATGAAAGACAGAACTTGGCAGGTTGCTGCAGAGCTGTAGGAAGGTTATGCCTGTTAGCTACTAGCAATGACTCGCGCGGCAGAAAAGCCCACGTAACTAAGGAATAATGGCTACAAATTGCTATATAATTTCTGTAAGTAGTTATGGTATGCGATGATGAATGATACGGCAATGCTGAGGTGTAAGGTTACTGTCGCCCCACACAGCTTACAGCTCCCTTTTCAGCTGTTCATGTCAAAACACCTCTAGTGAGGCCTCTTTCTATCTGCAAGGGCTCAAGTCACTAGTAAAATATATTACTAGCAACAGACAGATCAGAGCGTGAGTGGATTCTGTTTACCTAGCACCTGTGTAGACTCGTGTTATCAGCCAGCTATACAGGGTTAGTAGCCTATAGACTTACTAGCGCTGCCCGCAGTGAAACCACGTGCTCTCAATAACATCCTCCTGACTGACCCTACGTAACACTCTCAAGGCTGGGTCCGTTGGCACGCGATACATCAACATGTGGTCCCCAGTAAATTTTCATACAGCGTGCCAGGCCAGTCTTGGAAGCTATTCGTACCGTCTAATTCACCATGGTTACACGTTTTAAATTTGGCAACATTCCCACTGGCACAATTTTTCTAACTAACAGCTACAATATATGAGCTCAGGTTTACAATATTCACCGACAATTTTAGATTTAAATGTTCAAATCCTGAGTAAAAGAGCGAGAGAGATGAAACCGACATGTGAGAGGAGGCAGCGCTTGAAGTGGGTGTCCTAGCTGAGGGTTCTTGAAGAGAGACAGAAGACAAGTCGGGGAGTAGGCAGAGCAGCCTAGGAGAAGCAGAGTTGGTGGGATAAAGAATCCTTAGAAACAATGAGCTGATTACAATCAGAGCAATTAGATCAGAGTAGAAAATAATGAGCTGTCGAAACAAGATTGGCTGCCGCTGTGAGGGCGGCCTGACAGCAACCTCTGGTAAAATCTCTCAACAAACTGGAAGTTTACTCTTTGCTTCTAAAAAGCATTCACAGTTTACTGGTAAAGGGATGGTCATTATTAAACCACCATGCGGTACCCTAACTCGGCACAAATTAAGCTAACCAAATACTTACAGTTCATCCATTTTATGAAAATGTCGACTAATAATATAACTTCACTTGAATCAAGAACAGGTTCCTAGTGAGACAACATATAATATTTTGCCACATTAGCGAATGAGCAGTGGCTCAGGTCAAGGATAACTGGAAAGTCTGGTCGTTACGGTTAAGACTAAGGGTGGCATATTATTATGCCACTTTCTGCTACTTGAGGCCTCTGAAGAACTTTGTCTACGATTGCCCAATACTCGTAACAGGCATATCTTATCACGAATATAATTATGGGTACGTTATCACTCCTCCTCGTCTGTGGCCATACATCGCTATGGAATTGTGTCTACTGTATGCCACAATATTATGTATCACCTTCCTGTAGCTGAAAGGTCAGCAAGTTTACCAGTAGTTGTGTTTCTACCAAACTTCTTTCATATTAAAGGCAGCGAATGCCTAAGTTCCAATGTTAAGCTACACTTGTCATGCCAAAGCAGCCTATGTTTTTACAATAAGCGCATATATAGAGTAATTCCAAGTCGACAGTTAAAATGCATAATCATCGACACTTCAAGATTTTATAACGCCAAGGGCAGACACAAGAGGCATCTAGCTAGTTTGATTTTCGTGTAAATACAAGTACGAAAAATCTGTTACTGTTCAGAGTTGTTAAAATTCTTGTGTCAGACGTCCCTGCGTGCTCTAGAAATGTCTAGTTTTATGTTTTATATCAGAGATCAAACAGTGATAGTTAAAGAAACACGAAAAGCAATCTATCGCTCATTACGGCTACATTATCCAGTCGACTATCGCAGAGCTCAAGAATAGCATTTCCTAATGAACGATATTTCAGGATATCTGGAGGCTGAATTTTGAATAAATCTTTTTCTGCTGCTTTAAATTCATCTACTACCTACTTCTGCGTCTCGGACTAGGTTTAGTCATACTTGCTATGCCTCAGCAGTCGATGCTCCACTCACTGGCCATGACACAAATTCAATCGACAAATGGTCGATACATTAGAAGTTTGATAAAAAGATAGCCGCGTCTAATGTAAAGTAGACCTAAACGATTGGATCGACACAATTTAAAAGGTCATTGCTATGGAAAAAAATACTGCTCAAGGAAAAAAGTCGGCCCCGAAAGATCGAGTGGTAACATCGCAACGCAATAAACATGGCCGACATTTGCAGGCCGGCATTACTTGAGTCATCTATTATCGACCTTGATACCCCACCTACGTGATCACTACTTCGATATTTATCAACATACAAATTTGTGTCGAAGACCGGGCTTCATGTTAACTCCCATCATGAACAAATAGATACCTTACAACTCGAGGCGTATTCATCGCTGGATGATGCCGACTAACGCAGCCAGTTTGTGAGATTTGATGATAGATTTGAGATTGTTGAGAATTGAAAAATCAACTACCTTGAATATAAGCCAGAGAAGGCATTGAAAGCAGTCATATGCAAGTTCAGGGACTTGTGCTTGAATCAAGCCAAGTCTATCATAAAAGGTATATCAGGGTGTCATTACTGGTAGAGAAACCACATATGAAAGGTCAAGACCAGCCTTTGACATAAATCATTATTAGCTCACTATAGCCTTTTATAGGCCTGAGTTAATGCAGATAACCCGATACCAAAGGGTAAGTATGGTTTTTTACTTACGTTGGGGTATTGCGGTGCCATATATTGTCCAAATGCACAGCTACCTCTATTCAACATGACAAGGGATTTCAATCAAATAGACTGGATTGGCAAGCAGCCATATCAGTGCGACAGCCAAGCAGAGCTGAGGTAATTAGGTGCAGGAGTTGTGTCGAGCGATATGCGCTCAAGCCAGTGATACTGGCATCACACTAATGAGACAAAATTCGCGGGGAATAGGTACTCTGCCGCCATAGCGTTTACAGTGCCTAGCTGTTAGCGTTAGCTGTTAGCGTTACTCATGAAAACATACCTTCAATTGGAGGAGCACAGAAAGAGATATGTAGCAACGAATAGATGCATATCAACAGGGCGCATATTCTATACATTATGATCCCGCTGCATATCCATGCTGGCAGCATTCTTCATAGAGCCTCAGATATTCCAGACTATAGCTGACTGTGTCAAAATAACGCATACAGAGGTTAGCTAAGTAAAAATAGCTACTACAATGCAATAAAAATGTTTCGTTTTCGAAAACTCGAAGCACCATCCACGTTAAACAATCTCACCCTGACATACATTAAAAACTAAATTATTCAACAAGAAAAAAAATAATTCAGCCTTCCTCAGAGACGCAGGAGCTTTTGAGCAGCAAGAGTTACACTACACGTCAAACTACGTAAATTAAATCGCATTCCTGACACTTGCTTGCTAGTAGTGCATTTACAACATTATCAATCAGATTTACAAATGAACAAGCAATCCATACCCAATATGTCCTAAGACATCATTAGTGCAACGATATATATATATATACATATATATATATATATATATATAATTCATGGTTCGCTAGTAAATCCAACAATTACGTCAGTTAATTTATAACTCAGCAAACTTCAATCAACATAACTAGCAAGAAAATTTTCCTTTCAAAATTTGATAGTCGGTACAGTCGACTTAAAAAAACATCCACGAAGCTTGCCAGTATGCCTATAAGAGACTGCAACCAACTTTTAGCAGGTTACTATAACAGATATCTATTATATTATACATAACTTTTTAAGACAAAAACATTTGATAATGCATTTCATGCTATATGTATGCTCTACTGCAGTAGGTCAAACAAATGTATTTTGTTCTACAAAAATTACAGGCAGCCACAATATGACACTGATAGTCTTGAGCAGCGCATAAACCTTTTACTGTTACCAAAGCTACAAATATTTTTGAAAATTTTTTTGTTTAATTGTAGCTAGCGCTCTTTAATACTACATATTGTTATATTGCTGCCGAATCGATGACAGATAAAAGCTGTCAGAATGTCAGCGCTGTAAATATGACTACTTAAAATATAGATTGGCTAAAAAAACTACGACACTCTTAAACAAACATATAAATATACTCACTAGCATAATGCTTTATGGTGACTCTCGTCCTCGCTGTTGTAATATCCACGAACCGCACTTAATGACTTTTTCATTCATGTTTTGCCCAAGACGTTGATGGATGTAGTAGCTGCAGTGAGTCCACTGTTCTATTAACGTAAACTACGAAGCAATGTTTGGAAACGAACCTACTGTGTTCCCACTAGGACTTTTTACCTCAGATAAATGAAGTTGTTAATGAAAGTTGTCTTTTCACAGCAAATGGGGCGCATGACTTCAACCAAGCTGAAAATCTTTAAAAATATTAACGCTTTAATTAGAAAATATCAACTTTATTTTAAACAAAATTAAACTATGAATTTGAATATTTTTTTTAATTAAATAGATATTCGAGTGTTTTCTGCCATGGCTACATCGCATCTTACATTTTTATATGAACCCTGTAGCGAATATCAACAAATCAATTTTTTCCGTTTTCAAATTGGAATTTGATTTTATTTTTCTTTATTCCAAAACTTCATTGCTAAAGAAGTGTTTTAAGTTCGTCTATATTTGGCATTTTAATTCACTATTTTCACATTTTAACTCAGTTATTATGTCTGTGTCTGCGATGCAAGTCAACAGGTCAAAGGCCAGCAAGAAAGAGGATGTGAGTTAGTCGTATTCACGTTCCATAGCGTGTTTTAATGCGTATTATTCTTTGTATTACTGTGTTGGATTTTTCTTTTTGGAGTTAATGCTTTTGGTATTTTCATTGGCAGTGGTTTACTTTAGGTGTCATATCGGGTTTAATATAGGATAATTGGTATTTTTAACGTAAAACATGCCAATAAGGTCATACTGCTCAGCTTTGATTTATAGTTTAAGTAGTTTTAACCTTTTAAGTGACAATCAGCACGGCTTTCGCAAACATTTTAGCACTACCACCCAATTATTGGATGTTACACATTTTGCTTCTAAAGCACTGGCAGAACGCCGAGAGTATCACATAGTCTCGTTTGATTTTGCAAAGGCCTTCGACAAGGTGCCCCACCAACTTTTAATACACAAATTGAAGGCTTACAGATTTGATACAGGTACCCTCAAATGGATAGAAGCGTGGCTCAGAAACAGAGCTTCTGTAGTTCAAGTGAATGGTTATACATCACATAATTTTAGTATTAAATCAGGAGTACCTCAGGGCTCAGTGCTGGGACCCCTATTGTTTATTCTTTACATCGATGACTTGCCACTCTGTGTGAAGGACGCTGACTGTCGACTGTATGCCGATGATACTCTGCTGTGCATGGATTTGACAAACACCAGCCAGCTGGCTTTGCAGACTAACGTTACAGCATTACAGCATTGGGCCACACAGTGGGGCATGACATTTAATCCAGAAAAGTGTATCCACATGCAGGTGGGCAGGTCGACACCAGATTTTAAACTTTTTATGAACGGAATTTTTATACCACAGGCGAATGGTCTGAAATATTTGGGGGTTTTCATACAAAGCGACATCAAGTGGCACGAGCATATTTTAAACATTACTAAGAAAAGTAATAAGGCACTCGGACTTATCCGACGCTGCCTTTTTAATGCAAGCATATCAACAAAAATTGTCGCCTATAACACAATTGTTCGACCATTACTCGAATATGCCTGTCAGGTATGGTCACCGCACGCAAAAGGCTTAACTGACAAATTAGAAACAATTCAAAGACGGGGGGTTCGATGGATTTTCAGACTCGGGCCTATGGATAGTGTCACAGAGTGCATGCGTGTAAATAACATCCAAGAACTAAAAGATAGAAGAGAAGATTTGGATTTGAAATTTTTAAAAAGAATTGTGTTTGGTCTATACGATCTAGACCTCAATAACTATATCTCTTTTAACCCATCCCACCAAACCCGTCATGGAGTAGTCCACCCACATTTTAGGATAGACCAATATAAGCACTCTTTTTATAATAGAATGGCACCGAATGTTGTGGGTCAGGGCGTTGATGACTCCCTCAGTTTGTAATACGATCTTGGTATTGCAACAAATTAGGTTTTAGCGTTCTTATCAATCATTTTATCTCAAATTTTATGTTCATATAATGCCCTCGGGCGTATTGGACAGATTCGAATATATATATATATATATATAGACTTATGCGTGTTAGTTTTCTGATGTACATTGGATCAGAGCACCAATTGTTGTGTATCACGTATGTATCTTTACTCAACAGGTTGGCGTTATCAATTGATTATTCATGCATAGGTGTAAATCAGTTTGATGTTACCATCGCGGGGTCATAAAATAGGGCTGTTCTATTCATGGTATTTCCAAGAAGAATATGATTTAACTTTGCTACTTCTACTTGATAATATATATTCTCGTATTTGATACAGCATGTTCTTTTGTGTTTCAGCCTATGAAAAAGAGAATTCCCACCAATCCTCGGTACCGAGATGTCGAAGCTGTTGTAGATTCAGGTGAACACGAGTGATTGCTCCATGCTGGACCTCACTGAGTTTATCTCAAGTCTGGCTATTGTTACAATTGCTTTAGTCATTTTCCCTTGATTCTCTTCTTCATCACTTTTGTCACACCGCAATGAGATGAATTCGTTGAGCAAAGAAGAGTTTCATTTAATCTAAAAACCTGCTGAACAGTCCGAACTTCATTTAAGCAGTTTTTAGTTGAAGATGAGAAATTGCAAGGCCATCTGAATGCTCATGCTTTCATGGTATGACTCATAAGGTTGTTAGCTGCATCCTGTTTAACTAATTATTGTTTACCTTCCAGGCTCAAGTATGACCAGGTATCTAAAAAGAATTGAAGAAATAAGAACAAGTTAGTATCATCAGTTGCTATGGTAGTTGCTATGTTATATGCTAGAGTAGGCACTGTAGTAGTTTCTATGTTATAGGCTAGAGTAGGCACTGTGATAGCTGCTATATTATACGCTAGAGTAGGCACTGTGGTAGCTGCTATATTATACGCTAGAGTAGGTGCATGATAAATGATGCAGTAGGTTTCATAATAGAGATGGCAATCGGCCTTTCAATTATTACAGTTGATTTCTTACTCAGCATGTGTGTTCACTCTTACTACGCATTCCAACCAATTCTAAATTTATCATTTCTTGGTTTAGTTAAATTGCCTCACTCATCTTTAGGGAATACTTTTAAGTGGAACTACTGGAACAGTATGAACACCTGTGAGAGATCTTTGACAATCTTTAACTCCGCAGCATGTGTCATTTTTTTCATACCCTGTACATAGCCCTGTCCGCTATACTTAGCTCTTTTGCAGACTACAGATACAAGCCAAATGAGTTGTTTAAGAGGATGAAGGTGACAACATTTGTCCAACTGGTGGGTTGTCTCTAGTCAGTTGTTTCTGGTCACGATGAGATAAAAGTTGTATTCACTTTTTTCCGCTGTCGAAGAGACTGCTTAACCTCGCGTGTTTTCGTAGGATTGCACAATTGTCTGTAGGGTTACTCGTATTTTCTTCTAGTGATCTACCCGTGCATCTGGTATGCTGTTTTACCATCAATAAGCATTTTTGTTTGTTTTCTAAACACGCCGATGTCTCAAACTGGGGCCTCGAGTCACTTGCAAGCTGTCAGCTGAACGCTGCTTCAAGCTTCAATTATTTTATAAAGGTTCCTCACAAAACTCATGGCTTCCTATTTCTTAGAGGTGGAACGAGACACGAGACGTCTCGAGTATCAACCTGTCTCGTATCGGCCTCGTCTCGACTTTACTATTGCCAAACTCGAGACAGGAAATAGAACTAAAGCGCCTGCGCACGGTTGTTAAAACATGGCTTCTTGCGGTAGCAACACAACTCCATATATTGTAATGGATTGCGGGCAACTGCCTTTAAAGTTATACCCGGTCCGTTACTACCTGTTGCTATTGATTATGTTGGCCACTGAGTCTAATCATGTAGTCCGGACAACGGCCCTGTTATATTTTAGTTCGGTTCTGTGTCCTTAAAACAGATACCGGGTCGTATCTAATTACTCTTCGGATCATCCAATTTAATAAATAAGACTTTTGCGGGTAAAATGTCTGTATTTTATCGTATCGTGTCTAAATACCAAATGCCCTTCATAAAATTCGGGCCTCTTCTACGTATATACTACCAATCGCGGTTAAAACTTGCCCGGACACGGAGAAACGAACGAAAGGCCGTGTCGACCATAGTCCGTGTTCGGTTAACAATGACGTTTTGTTAGCTCAATATAAGAATATATATGTGCATGTATACAGTAATTAATATAATTTCATGAGTACAATTTAAATATAATTCACATACTACAGTTAATACACAAACAACACTTAATATTAATGAAACGATAAGAATGAAAGTGTTATCGTGTGTTCTTTTAGTTGCGGCATTTCTTTCTAGAGCGCCGGCTATCGGTTTCATTACATTAAAAAGTAAGAACTATTCAATAGATGGTAAAAATATACATGTACAAAGCAATATGTTTATAATAATTATGATCAATCAAGCTCAAAATTCTTAGAATATATAACTTCGGTATTTTAGAGTTGTTTGTGTCACTTTTGTTTACAAAAACTACATGCATATCACTATTAAAATGTTGTATTTAAATCGTTTACACCAGGTGAAAATGCAATTTAAAAATAGTTTTATTAATTTTATATATACCAAGTAACTAGCACTTGTGTAGTGAAATCATCACCAAATGCTCATTATTTTACTGTCTCGTGTCTCGAGTCTCGAATTTTTACAAGACAGTGTCTCGAGTCTCATCTCGAACTTAAAAAACCTGTCTCGTTCTACCCCTACTATTTCTTATATTCTTATTCTAGAGTTATAAAGAGACTAGACTTAACTCAGATGGTTAGAACTTGCATTGCGATAAGGTTCCTATTGTTTCTTATTGTACTAACATCAGTTTCGTTTCAAAGTACATTAATAAATATTGCTAATTGTGATTGCATTTTGCTCAATAAATTTGTGAAGTTTGAAGTTGTCTTTTCTTTTAGATTCACTCTCAAAAATTATATTAACGCATAAGGGAGATTTTAATAATCGGAGGGGCCTTCAGCATTGTTATTAATTTTTATAACTCAGTCAGAGTGAGAGCATCAAAACATCACTGTTCTCATATTTTGGTGAAAACTTGCAACTTTTAGTTATTCTTGATTCCAGTTTGTGTAGACACATGTAATAATAATAAGTTAATAACATTATTGAATTTATCCAACCCTATGTGTGTAGAGGCTCACGTATATACAAGCAAGGCTTAAAATTGGAGTCAAGCTTCTATGATGGGTTTTATAAAACGGATATCAAATAACAATCAGTTTTTAAGAGATAATGTGTAATTTAGCTATTAGAATTTTATTGGTACTTGGTGAAAAGCAAAACCAATGAGGATATGATAAAAATGCTAAGAATAGGTTTTCAAATGTGGTAAACATTTAATGAATGTGCATGACCCTTTATACAGTTGTCTGTTCAACTTTACATGAGCGGACAACTTGTAAACTTGGGTTTGCAGTTTTCTTATTAGGTTGATAGGTTCTAGATCATTGCTAAGAACGCAGCAGTTTAGTAATTCTCTCTATACCCAGACTGTCAGTACTGCCTAAATAATTTGATGATCATGTGACCTTTGCTTACAGGTCATACAAGTGTCAACAGTTGATGGGGATATGTTCTTTGATGAGCAGAGTGAGAGTGAGTTCAACTGTACATGCTAAATACGTCGTATCTATCAAATTTCTATTTTCTGTAGGTGCTCTTTATATATCTCTATGTTGGTGTCTTATTATCAAGCAATTATCTACCCTGGTGTTTAGTGGGAGACCGTCCTGACACAACCCGCACCGAGCAGATCCAGGAGGATGGAATGGATGTTGATCTTCCTCCAACTCCTCACAATCCTGAACATAGCAACGGTGATGCTGGTGGAGATAGAAGCACTGCCAGGTCAACCCTGCATGGGTTAGAATAATATGTCTATGAAATAAATAGTTTTTCTTTGATTACGCACTATATGTACATGCATACAGATATATAGGGACGTGTATACACATACATATAATATGTGTTAATAGAAGATGGAGTAAAATCATTGTTTCTGTTAGTTTCATACACCTGAAAAAATGGATAAAATGTGTGTGCGATGTATATATACATCTATCTGTTTGTATGTATGTGTATGTATTTGGATGAATATGTATATATATATATTTACATATATGAATATATATATACCATAAAACGTCTAATTGAACACCACCTCTATTTGACCGCCACTTTGCCATTCTTTGATCTTTACAAACCTAGAGTAAAAAATGATCAGTAGAAAAGTGTGCACAAAATCAAACTGATGACTCGGTTACGTTAATAACAATTATTTCGTTGTTTCTGTTTGCATCGAAGCCCCTTTTTCAACTTCAACGTTTTTCAAATCTTTTTGTTAAAACTTTGAAAGCAACACTAGAAATCACTAACAACTGTATCAGGCTAATAGTAGTGTTTATTGTTCAACGCGGTCTTGAAACTTTGACATGTTTATGGAAAAATGGTTTACATTTACGACGGTAGGCCTATATGAATGACTAGTTTTAGGCTAAAAGTTGTGTTTGGCGCCTATCCGGCTAAAAGTTCAATTATTTGTGCGAAACGGTACGTGTAAAAGTTTTGCTCTGCTGAAAAAATTGTTTGGACAATAATATCAAATAGTTTAGCAGTGCAGAGGAAGAGTTGAAGTAAGAAGGCATGGTGGAAGGTAATGAACAACCAGAAGAAGGTGGTCGTTCCGTCGGAAGCAACAATGAGAATGCAACTGGCCGAGCGAACGGTGCAAATATTTTTGTTTCAAAATTGTTAATCTTCGTTTCTGCATGTATTATAAGTATGGTTTGTTTGGATCACTTGTTCATAAATATATATTTGTAGCATTTGATCGACTATCATTATATAACTTATAAATTTGCAGATAGATAGCACATTATTTAATATTTATTTCTTGCTATCAAGTATTCTTCTATATGCTTTTATTGCACATAAAAAGACAGTTTTAGCTGCAATCTGTAACCAACATATCAATGAGTGCAATGAGCTTTTATGCAACATTAATAAATGTAGTTGTAAAATGGAAAATATGCCTTTAAGTTTAGAATGAAATAAAAAAATTGAAAGCTCCCACAATTTGCAAAGCGGGGTATAGGCGATAGATATCAACTGGAGATATTTCTCGGTTTTTCAAAGAATTTATGAAGATATGTTTGACAAGTTTGTGGTAAGTTAGCAGATGTATTGCATCCAAAAGGATTATTGTTGTTCTGCGCGAAGAAGAGTGCAGAATATAGGCAACATTCGCTTGACCTATAAAAGGGTTAAATATAGCTTCCCTAAATTCTGACATGCTATTTGAAAATACATGCCAGCCTCTATTTGAGCACCACTATTAATGGAGGAGCGGTTGAAAAATAGAGCACCATGGTGTTCAAATAGAGGTTTTACGGTATTTACATGTAGGGTATGTATATATGTTGGTATGTATACATGTATTTATATATACACTTATATGTACATATTTTTATGTGTAAATGCATGTATATATGTATACGATTACATACATGTATGACAGTTCTGTGGTAACAGAATGTATTGATTGTAATATCTGAACTCGGATATTAATAACTGTTGCTTATTTCTTTCTGTGGTCAGGAAAAGGTAATGCTATGAAGAACGGTTGTTGGTGTCTTCTGTGCACATCGTTTGCAATGCTCAACCTCTATCACAACTGTTCACTTTTGTCTTTATTGAGTTACCTCGAGGGATGTAAGGTCCTTGATGTTATCCACTGTGTTGGGAGATTCAGTCTGCACTAGCACAGCTTTCGTTTAAATACTCTCCCTGGTTAGCTTTTGTTTATTGAACCAGGCAAAACCCGTTTGTATCTTCAAGTAAAGCTCAATGGGAATCCAACACAGACGATCTAGGTAATGATTTGGTCATTTACAAACCTATTGAAAGAATGGGTGGTATCTATACGCCACCAACTATCGGTAGGCGAGTGTGACAGGAGGTTAGTCATCATTTGCACTAGTATGATAGGAGGTTAGTCTTTATTTGTACTAGTACGCTAGAAGGTTAGTCATCATTTGCACTAGTATGATAGGAGGTTAGTCTTTATTTGTACTAGTACGATAGGAGGTCAGTCTTTATTTGTACTAGTACGATAGGTCAGTCATTATTTGCACTAGTATCATAGGAGGTCAGTCTTTATTTGTACTAGTCATGCATCATGCACTGTTCACTATCCTCCAGATTGATTACTGGTGTGGGAGAGTTTGATACTCAACATCCTGCAGAGTCGTCCTCCGACAATAAAGGACCTGTATTTCAGCAGCTGCCAGATCGTAACCTCGAAGAGCGACCATTCCTCATTCTTGATGTCAGAGACCAGGATGAGTACAATGCTTGTCATATTATAACGGGTTAGTTATCCCACTTTCCATAATTGATCTTGTTTTGTATGGAAAAAATACATCTTATACGAACTACTCACTCGTCTATTGTAGCTGAAAGCTTTCCTATCGCCTATCTGTCCAGGAGCTGCAACTATGAGAATAAGTCGATGCTTGCCTATGTAAGTAACTTTCTTTCGCTGGGTTCTCACCAGTCACAGCCGCCAACCCTCATAATCACCAACCCTCCTCATAATCACCAACCCTCCTCATAATCACCAACCCTCCTCATAATCACCAACCCTCTTCATAATCACCAACCCTCCTCGTAATCACCAACCTTCCTCATAATCACCAACCCTCCTCATAATCACCAACCTTCCTCATAATCACCAACTCTCCTCATAGTCACCAACCCTCTTCATAATCACCAACCCTCTTCATAATCACCAACCCTCCTCATAATCACCAACCCTCCTCGTAATCACCAACCTTCCTCATAATCACCAACCCTCCTCATAATCACCAACCTTCCTCATAATCACCAACCCTCCTCATAGTCACCAACCCTCTTCATAATCACCAACCCTCTTCATAATCACCAACCCTCCTCGTAATCACCAACCTTCCTCATAATCACCAACCCTCCTCATAATCACCAACCTTCCTCATAATCACCAACCCTCCTCATAGTCACCAACCCTCTTCATAATCACCAACCCTCTTCATAATCACCAACCCTCCTCATAATCACCAACCTTCCTTATAATCTTCTCTCACTCCTTACTCTGTGGTGTTTGTCTTCCCTTTATTTTGTGATACCCGTTACGATAGGTAATTTTTCTCAGTAATATCTTACTAATGTTTTCAGTTTCAATGTACTTCAGGTAGCATAAAAAATATCGTAGGGGTAATGTGAAATGTACATGGCTGTCTTCTAGGCTGACGACAAATTCATTGTCATCATAGTGTGAATACAACCACTATATTCTTCTGATGAGGTTTATTTCTGTCGTCTGGTAATTCATTTAACTGTCACCTTGGTCACGTGCTGTTTCACTTGAGTGGTAAGGCAACAGCCATTTTGCTTTGTACGCATAAAAATTTGTAGATGAAGTTGTGTGCTCTTGGATGTTTTTAACTTATTCTCAGTGATAAAAATGGTAGAACGCTCACAATGGTGTCCATCCACTCAGGTGGCACTAATCAGTAAATTTCTCCTCATCATTTTCAGTAGAACCATTTTCTACTCATACAGTACTTTTCATAGCATTATCTGTAGCGAGAATGAACTTAGTAGTAGTTAGTATATCTATAGAGTGTGTAATCGCACCACTATGTTGAATCTTAAGGCTATAATCTAGTGTATAATGGAGTGTAGAATCATAGATATATAGGCTGTATAATCATAAAGCTATAGACTGTAGAATCATAGAGCTATAAACTGTAGATTCATAGAGCTATAGGCTGTAGATTCATAGAGCTATAGGTTGTAGAGTCATAGAGCTATATTCTGTAGAATCATAGAGTTATAGTCTATAGAATCATAGAGCTATAGTTTGTAGAGTCAGAGCTATAGTTTGTAGAATCTTGGAGCTATAGTCTGTAGAGTCATAGATAGAGATCCCCAATTCTAAATTCACCAGCCGATTCAAATACCGACCCGATACATTGATTCTTATTGAAAAATGCATAAATAATTGTTAATCTTATTATGCAAATATAAACATTATTAATTATATTAATGTATTTATTTGTTTGTATTTATGAAAAAAATATACGTGTATATACATGTTCACATACTGACATACCATGCATGTAGTAACAAAACAGTCCATGTTTCTTGTAATTTGTAAATAAAGGTAATTACTGTTAGTGGTACAGTTCTCTCTGTGATAAAGAAGTCTTTCTTCTATTGCTGGATAAACTGCTGCTCCTGTACAAGTTTAGAGCAAGTCAACGTTTCTTTTAATTACCGTTAGTGATTCAGTTCTCTCAGTAAGAAGTATCTTTCTTCTATCACAATCTATGTAGCCAGGCGTACTGAAGAGGGACTCAGTTTCCACAGATGATGGAGGACAGGCTAAATACCGATAAGCCACTATGGTTACCATTTTTTGCACGGTACAAACGATACATTGTATCGTCAGGATCGAGAGTGTGATGGATAACTTTATGCATCGACTGTTTAAGTTACTTTCATAATGCTAGTAAATAGAAATATTACAGTGCGTTTTTGTCTCCCATCTTTGTTTTCTTGCTCGTGTTTAGCTGCAAAAAATCCTATCGCTGTAATTGGGAAATACTACACTTTGTGATTACGTCCTGACTAAAGCAAAAAGGTTCCTCAGCTGTGTTGATCAGACTATAGACATGAAATAAATTGTGTGGCAGGCCTGAAATTCACTTGGTAAAAGTAAGGAGCTTGCAGCTGATAATTTTTTATTCGTGCAGCAGGCTAAAATACAGTTTTCTGCAAAATAGTTGATCTGTAAAAAGTATCGGAAGTTTTAGATGGTTTCATTATTCAGATACTTAACACCCATATCGGCACCGATACTGATTCCGATACCAAAATCGGGGCAACTCTAGTCATAGAGCTATAGTCTGTAGAGTCAGAGCTACAGTCTGTAAAATCATAGAGCCTTGGAGTCTAAACTAAGAGTGCCTCAGATTATGAGACCATAGAATTATGGAGCGTATCCATAGAGTTATAGATTGTAGGGTTACAGGTTTATACAGCAAAGCATCTATTAAAATTATTTAGTAAAAAGAGCGATTGAGTTTGAAAACGGAGCTCGGGAGCATCGAAGAGCAATTGTTTATAGAACTGGTTAACACTATAACTTAACAAATACTAAAGGTTTTTATGGAATATAGCACTGTGTGTGTGTGTGTGCGTGCGCGCGGAATGTAAAAACATCAACCAATAGTTTCAAGTCTGTATATACTCAGAGAACATAAAACCTCAGAGTTGTAAAGCCCAGAAAGTAGTGCCCTTCAGTTAAGAAGCTCGGAACCATAGAGCTATGGAGCTTAATATTTTAGAGCATAGAACTATCACATTGACAAACTTACCGGTAACACACAATTCTCAAACTGGAATTAAATGTCACAAGTAGCAGAGTTAGCCAATGTGAAGTATATTCTGCTGCTACAGTCTCATCTCACGCCGGTCAGGTGACAGCTGCCTTTTGTACCAGTTCTATTAGCTAGCATTCCTTCTGACCATATCACTTCGCTTGTACAGAAGAATCAGCCTGGGAAGATTATAATCGTGTACGATGAAGACGAAAGGGTCGCCCCTAAAGCTGCCACAACTTTGGTGGAAAGAGGCTATGACAATCTCTTTCTTCTTTCGGGGGGTGAGAAGATCTACTTTTTCATTCTAGATATGTAGCTTTTCCTGTTTCCATCTATTGTTTAGGCTGTGAGTGGTTATGTCTACTGTTTAGGCTGCGAGTGGTTATGTCTATTTATATGCCTAAGAATCCTTAATTGAAGAACACATTCAGTGGTTATATATACATCGGCAGCATTTTATTCGCTGTTCAGGGTGCACACTCCGTCTCAACTGTTATTTGTTGTGAAATGAACAACCGTAGTCAGATACATGTAAGGATAGCTTAGTGCCCGTTTGACAATTAGTGGGAGTTGTCAGTTCATGTCATTTGTACGCGAAAGAGGACAATTTCAAATATAATTTGCAGGGCTGAAGGTGGCAGCGCGGCTCTACCCACAAAGCCTCATCACAGGAGGTTTGCCAGTTTCTATAGCACCTGCTAACAAGGGTAAACCACTAGAACCGCCCAGCAAGACATTCTTCAGCCGAGAGGATGTCTTCACGCTCTTGGATCAAACGGAGAGTTCCTATGACAGTCGGAGTAGTGTCTCAAGTGAGTCCTAACACCTGCTACAAGATGTCACATATATATATATATATATATATATATATATATATATATATAGACAGACTATATCATGTCATATCTATGTGTCACATCATGTACCTGTTTATAGGAGTTTCAATTAATTCATAACCTTGTTACATCATTCAGTTGCTGCTAGTTTTCTTGTAGTTTAAACACGTACTAGGTATGAATCGAACCCTATGATTCTTCAAGATGTGTTTTCCTTTTTTTGTTGCAAGAGATTTTTAACACTTTTCAAGGTTATCATGTAACTCTGGCGAGAGTCATGCACCTTGTTTAACTTGTAAAACTCGTCTCATCGGTGAGAATAGCCTCGTCCGATATTTGTAAAGATGCAAGTCTCAGTGAGTTGAATTATCAGTTATGAAGGCCTCCGCTAACCTTCATTACTCGCTCTTGTACACCATAGCAGGCTGATTCATCTTTCTTTGTCCTCTCTCTGTCGTGTTACATAACTTTGCTTTTGGATTTTACGGAAATTATGCATCTTGTCAACAAGCTTTGGTTTTGTTGTTGAGCTTGTGAAATATTTTAATGCGCTATAATTGACACCCTATAGCTTCCAGAGTTATATTTCTGTATACATTGTCCGTCACTATATTTTCCTCGTGTACAGTTCGCTTCCATTTGTCACACTTGTGAATAGATGAAACTTTCACCTATTCAATCTTTATTTTCCTGTGTTGGAGCCCCCTGGCCTGTGGGTGAAGGCTACATCAAGCCCTGTTCAGTGACAGGGAGTTCATTTCTCTTTCTATATATCGTTAGCTACATACATTGCTCATTGTTTTTTTTCAGGTCGGGCTAGTCACGCCCAGAGTCGGGGAGCCCCTAGTACGGCTCGTTCCAGTGTCTCCGCCGCTTCAACAAACTCTCAAGTTATTCACAGGAAGCCATTCCGATAAGCGACTTCTGTTCTCACCTACCATGACAATTGCTGCCGTCCGACTCAGTCCAGTGTTCAGTAAAAGTTGTTTCACTTTGTTTTATTTGCAGACCGTTTTATCTTTATACATTATCTTTCTTTTCATTTATTTATTTGTGAAACCTGAATCCGACCTGCAATTTTATGCGCAATTTTTGTGTGCAATTTTTATTGTGTACACACGCTGAGTGTCCTGTATTATTTAGCCACCTGTGCAGTCTGCCTTCAGCTCAACAGTGCTTCTGTAACTTTACACTGATGTACACCATCATTTTAAATTGAAAGAACATTCACTATATCATAAGGCCGCGTCTTATTGTCCATTATACAAGTTTCACTATAGAGTACGGGGAGCTGGTTGCTAATGACTCTGTTGTGCTGTAGCAGCGCGTGTCTGTCTTTTCAAGCGCTGCCATCAGTTCACTGCTCTATCTTCACATCACTTTCTTGTAATGAGTGTTTTCATCGGCTGCCATATAATGTATATAATTAAATATTTCCATTCTCAACGATGCCATGTTATAGACTGCACTAATTAAAATGTAGTATGGCTTGGAAACTCGTTTCTCTTCCAAAACCTGTTTGTCTGGCTCGGCCTGGCAGTTATGGAGCTAGACTGGATCAATAGCTTTCTCTCTGCTCGGGCTTTGTTCTCCCCAAATGCTATTAGGGATGAAGGTAGTTACGTAACACACTTTCAACGTAACTGGCTTATTCAGGTAGACTCAGTAATCAGATTGCCTTTGCTACACACTGCTACAGCGTTGGCAAGTCAATTAGTACGAGAAATGGCTATTTAAAGCGTATTAGACTAGTTCCTTCATTAAATGCAGCTACAGGAGGGCTAGTCTGGACACCCTCTCGAACTAATACTCTATGTTGACCGAGTTGCTAGCCACTTGCTGGGACCTGGCTTGTAGACCAGTTTAGGGTCACCGTGTTTATTGGGGTAAACTGATGCTATTCCTCTCATCCGTAGACTTACAGTGTCTGTCCAAATTTGGATGTTCCGCCCTCACCTTCACGAGAATACTTGTTTTCAAATACTCGCAGTGCTGACCTCAGAGTGTTAGTTCAGCTGTCCATAATAGAATACTAGCTCTAGCATTTGTCCCTATTTTATTTCTCTTGTATTTCATGTTGGACTAGCCCTTCCTCAAAATATGTGTATGGTAGCGCACGGTAAGATGGCACATGACAGACTTCTAGAATATACCGAATGCTGCTAAAGTTTTTCTATTCGATGCATTCTCTCAGGTTTGATTGGATGTTCAGATCTGTCCAAACTGTGAGTAGTGTTCATCTGTTTCATACACTGTTCCTTGGTACCTATTGGCATCTTGATGACAGGCCTATGACGAAGATTCAGGTTCACGTTTTGCTTGAAAGAATAAGTTGTCTAAATTATTTGATGTGCCGTTGGCGCATTCTCGCTCAGTGACACAGAAGTGAGAGTACTGTTTATAGAGAGATCCAGCAACTTCTTAAAACCCTGATCACAGAACTAAAGACTGAGTAGCATAATAGACAGTGGGGGGTCTACAGTCTCTCATGTCACTCGTAGAGTTGAATTTGTTAAAACGAATTGTTTTAGCGCCCATTGGGTTTAGCTGTGAGGTGGATCTCTAGCTGACATGTCGCAGTGCACAGGATAAAGGCTAAGACAACCAATTTCAATCTACAGGGTATGATGGCAGTAATGACATCATTGCTGGAAGTGTCTACTCTGTGTTTAGTGAAGTCATGCGATTGGATACACTGAAGTCATGTGATTCTGTGCCATTTTTTATGCTTCAAACTCAAAACTACCCAAAATTCTTTTCAAAAAACGTCTTTATGTTTTTAAAACCATCTTCTCCTTTTGCGTGTTCATTTTATCAATTCGTGTAAATCTAGAGGCAGCATGTGTAGACCATTTCCATTATGTGGTACTTTTAAATAGCCAAAGCGAGAGTGGATATCAAAATTCAGTATCTTCATTTGGTTTTCAAATAATAAGAGTACCCAAACATTCAGAAATACTACATTTCTTACCTAAAAATTTAAAATTGTATAAAATTTGAAACAGATGCTAGTCGTTTGCATGTCCAAGCCCTAACTATGGTAGTTGTGGCACGAGCAACTGATTATATTTTCTAAATTGATTATGCAACAACGGCTTGTAATTAGCTCAACCGGCAGGATTAAACGATGCTTGCTCTCTTCTCAGAATGCTCTCTGTATATCGCTGTCATGCCAGAGGTCACCTACTTCCTATCTAGATATACCACTGATGTTGCCACAGAGATATTGATAAATTTACTAGCCCATGGTTGGATACACTATTTACTGACAATCCACATATGTATTGAGGGAAGTGGATGAGGGCCACGTGAAAAACTTATATGGTAAACAAAATTTGGGTTTAAAAGTGTTGAAGTACATTTTTCACTTGGCATGTGCATTATATTATTATATTATTATATTATTATCTAAAATCTATTCAAGCTTCTTTGTTTTTTATATGCCGACCTTTGTCCCTCTTCAAACTGGAGATTTGAAATGTGTCATTGAAGTTTGTAAGATATTTTTGCATATGATAAACAATTTGCTTGGTTGATGATAGATTTATTATTTTGTTTTGAAGTATCCACAATTATTCAATGGGTTGTTTTGCTGCTGCGCACTTTTCAGTCTCCTCAAATGCGTATTACAATATCTTTGTTGAAAGGCAAAAGACAGAATCACTGATAGACTGTCGGTGGCTATTCAACTGTTTAAATTCAACTCTTCAATCTCTTCATCAGCTGGTCGACCTTGAAAGCCGACCTTGGTCGACCTTGGTCCCTCGTTCCCTTGCTATCACCGCTTTCTTATTTGTCACTCAGACAAGCATGGCTGGGCTTTTTCAAATTAGCTTCGCAAATATTATTAATATAGAAATACGTATAACTTACATGTTTGAAAGTATTCTTGAGAGTGTTATTTCAGAAAATTCAGAAAAGTTTGGTAAATTGAAACACATGTGGATGCTGTGTTCCTGATACACAAACAACAAAAAACACAGTTTTATAGTTACAAACTTTCAACTAACTTTTCTGTCAGCGTTTACCTACTGGCATTACCATAAATGAAATCACAAATGTAGTAGAGCAGACAACTCCCGATTCAAAGATTTCCAGAAGTTCTGAGAAGCCAGAAGTTACTGAGAGACAAGCCGGAGTAGAGACTAATCACTCGATTGCAATAAAGTAAATACTATTATAACATATTTTCATAATTGACAATTCATCTTTTGTAATTGGTTCAACCTTCCACTTCTAAACAAGATACATACATTCTTTCAAATACCGAGCAGGCTTTGCTAAAACAGTTTGTCAAATGCTGGGTGGTTTCTGCCATAGAATACATTAATCATATAATCATATTTTGTACTGTAAAAAATACATTACCATTTGATACGTTTAGTCAGTAATCTGCGCTCCAACATTCAAGCGCTGCCTGGAATCCAGTGAGCAGATTTTATCATTCATTAGTTTTTTGATCGGTACTCAAAAAGTTGATGTAACACACTATATGAGCAACAATCAAAACTCCAAGAATGCTACCGACATGCTCTGCCATTCTTCCGTCATTCTCATTTACTTATTGATGAGTGATTTATCGTCGAAACAGAAATATCTGTTGCTTTGCGCAACAAATAAGAATACTTATGACATCGTAACAGATGCTGTAGAAAGTAACAGCAAGTACCAATAGAAAGCTCGAAGAGTCCAGCAGATGGCGACTGGTGACAGATGGCTCTTGAAGCAAGTCCCTCTTGTGAATGACTCCAACAACACGCGTCTCTCTATATATATGGTCATGAGCCCAAGCCTCGCTACCACTAGCGTTTTTAATTATTTATAATAACATTTCTATAATAAGCTCAGAAGCATAAAGTCTTAAGCCAAGCTAAACGTTATGTAACAGCAGTGACCATGGTTAGGGATGAAACGATTCTAGTTTTATCTTTTGCAAATATTTGTTCCTATAGCAACATAGCATTTATTTTACAAGCAATATTTTACATATTAAATAGTTTATAATAATAAGACAACTTATTATTTAGTCAGTAAAATCAAATCTACTAAGATACTTGCCACTATGTAATGTCTTTTCTCGCTGCTAGTTGGCAGTCATGGGTTACCTACAAATACAATGACAATGTCCAAATAAAATATACGGTAGTTTAAAATACTATTGTTTAAGAATAGTATATATTGGTGCTACTAAAATTATATGCGCATATTGTGTTCTTTATGAAAACTTTTTGTATCGTCTTTTGATCATAAGCTTTGCACCTATAACTTATCTGTATAGGACACAGGTGATTGGCTTCCCAGATGGGACACTGCTGCCTTCAGCATGGTCATGTGATACTTTAAACGCAGACATAAGTTATAAGTAGCCATAAGAAATAACAGACTAGCTATCGGCTCAGCCCTATATTTCGCAGCCCTTCAAATGTAATATCGCGTTTGATTCATTATCAATAAGTCTACAGCTTGCTTATATTCTAAGCTTTCATAATATTTCATAGGCTTGAAGCAAACATCTTATGTGCTTCTCAGAGGAGAAAGGCAAATGTTTTCATTTGAATGTCTGTAAGTGCGTTCCCACAAGCTTTTAGCAGAGAACTCAAGCTTACTTGATCAAAAATAACCAGTTCTCAAAATATTCTATAGCGATAGAGCACATCGTGCACATGCATAGACTTGTGAATTACAATTATTAAGGAAATGAATGAAACTTACTAGGTAAAATTCCTAAATAAATGGTTTTGTTACATTTCTCTGGTTGCCAAATGGTATTATATTTACAGACCAATATATTGTGTGTTTTGTGCCTAGAAATCCGCACAACCATAAAAATACTTTTTAGCAAAATTATACGAACAATTTAATTTTTGATTAACTAATAGTTATATAAACCAACGTGAACATGAGAATTCACTAAAGTGTGTTGTGACAATAGGTATGCTCTATACTATGGCATGAACCGATCCCTAGGAACCATCTGTCATGCTTTATGCACTGGCTAGTAAGGCCATCACTTCTCAGATTTTTTATCCATCTCTGTTAGTTCATAAAAATTGCAAAAATTTATGCATTAAAATATAGTAAAATGGTCAATCAATAAGAAATTATTGTTACATATACTTTTTAACTAAACTATACGATGCCGTGAACGACTTGAAACGGTTCACGGGTAATGTTTGTGAGTTGTTTACTCAAGAAAAGATTACTCCAACTACGGCGAACGATAGCTTTTGATTTCTATATATACCATGATGTCATCAATTTTCGCAACGAGGCCATTTCATTACAGTGATTTCGTCAAGTTCCGTTGGTGTAGCGCACCTAAGAGACTAAACGTACAAAGGAGAGCTGTTTTCGCCTTCTTCTCCTACTCGTTTTTCTTGCATTATATTCTGGCTATTGCTTCAGCATTGCGATGGATAGCGAAGAGGACATGAATTTTGATGAATCAGAAGAGGAGATGAGCGAAGACGGAGATGATCATATGGTTATGGAACCCGAAGTTAGCAGCACGACTTTTGAGGCCCAAGATGAGACATTTCCACATATGGTGTTGGCTCCCGATCAAATCGTTCAACATATGATAGATTGTATAAAAGAGGTTAATACAATAGTCGAGGTACGGTTCGGCATGTAGTTCTAGTTCCTTTTTTTATTTGCCAACGCAAGGTATCTTGAGAATATTAGCTAACGCCAATCTATTCTTAGTGGTACGGCTAGAGAAGGCCATATTGGTTTTGGTAATCTGGTTTGCTTATATTAGGTTTTTGTTTGCGTAGTTTGGCTTAGATCAGCTCATAAGCTACAAAACTAGTTATATTGTTAGTTAGAGGTAAGGTTCCTTGAATTCTCTGGAAAAAAGGAAAGCAGATGGACTAACAATCAATCTAGCCATTTAAGAAAAGATCAGCAAGTGAATATCTTAATTCTAGTATGTAAAATTTAAATAATGGAATAATTTGTGCGACTATTTAAACTTAGATGCATATGCTATGTGAAAAGACATTAGTAAACTAAAAGCTTCTGACCTCATTTTGTTTTTTGATGCGCTGTTATTTAGATCTTATGCTAGGGAATACATTGAGAATGCATTAGAATAAGAAACAGAAGGTAGTATGGTGGCATGTGCCGAAGGTCATAAGGCTGGCCAACCATTAGCCAGTGCATGAATGTATGATAGTGGGTGAGTGCCGCAGTTCAACAGATATTGCCATCAAAATGTACCTGTTTTAGCTTTTTCTGATAATTTGAAGAGCGCTATAATATAGCTTGCTATATAACTTGCTTGATGACATACGTAAATGTTTAATACGTGTTTTAGTTGCCAGCAACCATTACAAGAATTTTATTGAATCATTTTCGTTGGGACAAGGAAAAACTCATAGAAAGATATTACGATGGAGACCAAGCAAGACTTTTTGATGAGGCACATATAGTGAATCCAGGCTTGTCGAGGGCCTCGTCAAGTGTTGGTGAGTCACAATTACTCTACCTTAATGTTAGTTCCATTAGCTGTAAGACTTGTGAGCTTGCGTAAAAATCCTGTATACAGCCAAACCTTGGTATATAAGATTATTCTGTTTCATTATTTACTTCCTATCTCAAAACTGTGGTGTGTGGTAGCAACTGTTCTTATGAACATGCACTGTGTTTTATTCAATTCGTTCCGCAACACAAGAACTTGATAACAAATACTTCAGGCAATTACATGTAACATTAAACAAATACATATTAAACTATTTATAAAATTATATGTAAAAATTAAATAAAATATTCATCAATAGAAATATGTTATTTATGTGGCTCATATTTATTGCTGACATATTAAAGATGAGCAAATGGAGGTGTAGCCTTAGCGATACAGAAAATGGAGCTCGCACAGATGGTGGCCGCAGGTAGAGACCACAGATAGAGTTGTAGAGCTTGCGACTGCTCAAAATTTGAATGAACTCAGAATTATTCTAGATATATTTTCTCGGCATTTGTTTTTTTGAATTGTATTTTAAATTGTCATGGCTGTAAGTTTAATGAGAGCTTCCCTATTTTTAAAAACTCAAAGCCATGTTTTTCATGGCTTTTGCTTGCAATAACTACTAGATAACATCGCCGATTTTCAAATGAAGTTATCTGAAATGTTTGCTCTGTAGTTTTTTGCTTGCGTTTTAAGGAAACAATTTTATTTTTTTTTTGCTCACTCAGCTCAAAAGGAAGACACAAAATACAGTGTAATATGAATCACATAGATACAGTTTCATATGAATCACATAGATACATAGTGTTGATACATCTCTACATGCCGACTAGAGATTCACATAAACTGAAAATATGAAATATTGCAGCATCTACTAGTCGCAATGCCGTAACTTCGACGACCCCAAGCAGCAGCACCAAGAGCTGTCGCACTAGATCGGCAGCAGTGGCTAAGAATTTTGACTGCGAAATTTGCTTCTCAGGCATGCCTGCACAGGTAGGGACATTCTAGCGTATCATTGATGACTAGCTTTCGGTCGCACAAGATCGTAACGCTGTACGATTTCGGGATGATACACTGTTTGTGTGGCGTTCAAAGTTTTTTCATCGATCAGCTTTTCATTCGATCAGAAGAGTGAATTTCAAGTTGATTAGTCATGACTAACGCTGGCCAAACTGGCTGGACAGGCACACTCATCGGAAGTTGTTTGCTCTTGCTTCAGAATACTAAGCATGTTAGAGTTGTGTTCCTAATGCTTAGTCACACAGACAGCTGCTCCCATCAAGTACACTACCTGATATCTTTTAATGTTGCTAAGCAAG
Organism: Watersipora subatra; assembly: GCF_963576615.1. Lineage (NCBI taxonomy): Eukaryota > Metazoa > Bryozoa > Gymnolaemata > Cheilostomatida > Watersiporidae > Watersipora > Watersipora subatra. Next base: position 867,858 of record NC_088710.1, on the reverse strand, counting down.
GTTGGAAAAAATCATGATTTTTAAAAAAAATCTGGATTTTTGTGATTTAAATCAGATCTTTTTGATTTAAATTGGATTTTTGAAAACATCACTTACCAGCTTTTTTTCATAACCACTAACATAGTATTATTTTATTTTGTTGAAGTTTGCGACACAAAAACATTAGCAACATAACTAAACAGCTTTGCATCACTTCAATTTATTAAAAGTTGTTTTATTTCAATTTTGACCAAGTTGTGCAGTTCATATTCACAGTAGACCTTCTATAAGTCCCATTTTTGACATGGAAAAATAAAAAAATCATCAAACATGATTTTTTGGGATGATTTAAATCGCTTGATTCTAATCGGCCACTCCTGACGCTAAGCCAAACTGATGAGTTAATTTTTGCAAAGTCTGAAATTAATTGCAATAATATAAAACTATTTATTTTAGTTTTTGTGACAACTGTTTTTACACTAAGACATTTGTAACATTTCGGCGAAAGTCGTAAGATGGGCCTTCTTAGTCTTCAAATGCCCTTTAACCGTCTTTAAAATGATGATGGTGTTGCATCAGATTATTTGCATGGCTCTGTTGCTCCTACAAAGAGCACCCTGTATCCATAAGTGTCCCTGAGTTCTTGTGGTAATTCAGGCTTTTTTGTGTCAAGTCAAATTGCATTCTCATTTTTACTGGCAGCTTAAAGGAGGTGTGACATGGGTGTATTAACAGCGTGTGTGGTAATAACCACTTCGTTGTGAATTGTAAAGCAAGTCACAACTTTGCATCCTTAAGTCGACCTTTTATAGGAGGGGCTGTTAAAGTAATGATAGCATTTTAATTAACGACTGACTATATGAAACTTTATATATCCGTATCTCACGCAAAAGTAAAAAACTGGGCTGTGTTTATATTTTGAGTGTAGCTAAAACTAAAAGAAAGACAACACCCACTCAATTATATTAGTCTTTCTGACAAATATCAGGCTATCTTGAACAAAATTCTTTTTTAAAATATTTGTGCAAAAGCAAATGCCACGATAACGATGTGCTGCGCAGAGCAGTAAGTGGATTAGGTAGCCCGCTAGACTCAGTATTCAGTATTGACCCGATCAAGCGCGCTAGATGGTTAATAATTGTTTCACGAGGAAATTACTCTTAATGCTGAGTTATCTTCCCTGTTACTATTAAAGTCTGTGACTGTCACAGAGCTGATCAGGTGACGCACGTGTGTGCACCACAAGCTCAAATGTCAAATGCCTTAGTAGGCCATTTACTCTTGTAGAACATGACGGGTCTCGAGTGCGGCCATCTTTTCTGTGAGCAATGCTGGAATGACTATTTATCTACCAAAATACTTCATGAGGGTATGGGTCAGACCATATCTTGCCCCGCCCACGCCTGCCACATTTTAGTCGATGATGTCACAGTGATGTAAGTCACCGCTGTCGTCTGTCTCACAGAAGGCTAGCTTTTAGTTTAATTGTAGCCTCTTGTTTCACGGCATCCGTGATTAAGTTGCCTTGAAACAAGTTGCCTTGAAACAGATGTCTGTTATTTTGTACTGACAACTTCGGTTTATGCTGTGGATAGATCTGATCAATTAATTGACTATTAAACAAAACTCTTACCTGAGATGCTGGCCAAGCTGCTACTGGCCTTAAACTGACCTTGAACGGTGCTCGACCAAAGTTTATAAGAATATTATACTAATATAGCCCTTGTTCTTGAGTTCTAAAGCCTTGCAAAAGTTAGCCAGCAATCAGATTCTTTTTTTAGCGTCGGTTTTCATTGGCAATAGAGTATGAATGGAAATTTTCCTGTCACCAACCGATGGAAATATCTTTGTCTTACATTCATTTCTGTCTCATGTTATTCGTATATTAGGTTAGAACCGTTTTCAAGTTTCTCTAGAAGTGAAATACGACGCAGCGACAATCATTAGCGATCGGTTGCTATGCAACTACTGTATGTAGTAAATCATTGTAAATCAAATATCTGCTGCTGTTTGGAGTTCAACTGGCTGAGCTATTTTAAAATTAGTATCAGAGCACACGTCGCGTTTAAGAGTTGTCTATTGTTTTAATTTAGACTTATGTGCTTGCAGGCGCCTCGTCAGAGAGCCAACAGTAAGACTCAAATATCAACACCTGATCACCAACAGCTTTGTGGAGGTATGCTAGTGCTTCAGAGTTATCACCTCCCGTATTTGCTGCAACCATTATGTTAGTTTAAACTTATGTTTCTATCACTGTCTATTATAGTGCAACAGACTACTCCGCTGGTGCCCAGCTGCTGATTGCGGCTGCGCCGTTAAAGTGACTTATGTAGACTGCAAGCCTGTCACTTGCTCTTGTGGCCACAGGTTCTGGTGAGTTCTTGTCTAGTTATTGTCGTGAGTACATTGATATAAATAAATAGATATAATAAAGGTTTATTATATCTATCGGTGGGTACTAGTATAGTTATACGGATGAGTACTAGTATAGTTATACCGATGACTACTAGTATAGTTATACCTATGAGTACTAGTATAGTTATACCGATGAGTACTAGTATAGTTATACCGATGACTACTAGTATAGTTATACCTATGAGTACTAGTATAGTTATACCGATGAGTACTAGTATAGTTATACCGATGACTACTAGTATAGTTATACCGATGAGTACTAATATAGTTATACCGTTGAGTACTAGTATAGATATACCGATGAGTACTAGTATAGTTATACCGATGAGTACTAGTATAGTTATACCGATGAGTACTAGTATAGTTATACCTATGAGTACTAGTATAGTTATACCGATGAGTACTAGTATAGTTATACCGATGAGTATGAGTATAGTTATATCGATGAGTACTAGTATAGTTATACCGATGAGTACTAGTATAGTTATACCTATGAGTACTAGTATAGTTATACCGATGAGTACTAGTATAGTTATACCGATGAGTACTAGTATAGTTATACCTATGAGTACTAGTATAGTTATACCGGTGAGTACTAGTATAGTTATACCGATGAGTACTAGTATAGTTATACCGATGAGTACTAGTATAGTTATACCGATGAGTACTAGTATAGTTATATTGATGAGTACTAGTATAGTTATACCGATGAGTACTAGTATAGTTATACCGATGAGTACTAATATAGTTATACCGTTGAGTACTAGTATAGATATACCGATGAGTACTAGTATAGTTATACCGATGACTACTAGTATAGTTATACCGATGAGTACTAATATAGTTATACCGTTGAGTACTAGTATAGATATACCGATGAGTACTAGTATAGTTATACCGATGAGTACTAGTATAGTTATACCGATGAGTACTAATATAGTTATACCTATGAGTACTAGTATAGTTATACCGATGAGTACTAGTATAGTTATACCGATGAGTATGAGTATAGTTATATCGATGAGTACTAGTATAGTTATACCGATGACTACTAGTATAGTTATACCGATGAGTACTAATATAGTTATACCGATGAGTACTAGTATAGTTATACCGATGACTACTAGTATAGTTATACCGATGAGTACTAATATAGTTATACCGTTGAGTACTAGTATAGATATACCGATGAGTACTAGTATAGTTATACCGATGAGTACTAGTATAGTTATACCGATGAGTACTAATATAGTTATACCTATGAGTACTAGTATAGTTATACCGATGAGTACTAGTATAGTTATACCGATGAGTATAGTTATATCGATGAGTACTAGTATAGTTATACCGATGACTACTAGTATAGTTATACCGATGAGTACTAATATAGTTATACCGATGAGTACTAGTATAGTTATACTGATGAGTACTAGTATAGTTATACCGATGAGTACTGGTATAGTTATACCGATGAGTACTAGTATAGTTATACCGATGAGTACTAGTATAGTTATACCGATGAGTACTAGTATAGTTATACCGATGAGTACTAGTATAGTTATACCGATGAGTACTAGTATAGTTATACCGATGAGTACTAATATAGTTATACCTATGAGTACTAGTATAGTTATACCGATGAGTACTAGTATAGTTATACCGATGAGTATAGTTATATCGATGAGTACTAGTATAGTTATACCGATGACTACTAGTATAGTTATACCGATGAGTACTAATATAGTTATACCGATGAGTACTAGTATAGTTATACTGATGAGTACTAGTATAGTTATACCGATGAGTACTGGTATAGTTATACCGATGAGTACTAGTATAGTTATACCGATGAGTACTAGTATAGTTATACCGATGAGTACTAGTATAGTTATACCGATGAGTACTAGTATAGTTATACCGATGAGTACTAGTATAGTTATACCGATGAGTACTAGTATAGTTATACAGATGAGTACTAGTATAGTTATACCGATGAGTACTAGTATAGTTATACCGATGAGTACTAGTATAGTTATACAGATGAGTACTAGTATAGTTATACTGATGAGTACTAGTATAGTTATACAGATGAGTACTAGTATAGTTATACCTATGAGTACTAGCATAGTTATACCGATGAGTACTAGTATAGTTATTCTGATGAGTACTAGTATAGTTATACAGATGAGTACTAGTATAGTTATACCGATGAGTACTGTTCCTCAGTATTCAATAGATGATCTTTTTAGTTTTCGGTGTGGAGAGGTGTGGCATGATCCTGTCAAATGTTATTGGCTTAAAAAGTGGGTGAAAAAATGTGATGACGACAGTGAAACCTCTAATTGGATAGCAGCAAACACAAAGGTTCGTATTTCTATGATTTCTCTCAGTGTTCGCTGTTCAAAGTTTTCAGAACTAATACCCCGGTTAGCACTCTTGATTAGCAGGGGAGTAACCATTTACTATCTTTGGTTTCTCCAGTTGCACTCCAGAGATTTTTCTTCTTATGGTGCAGTTTCTGGAGTTTTTCTTTTCTAGGTTTGACCGTATTGTTGTATGCCACCACTTATCCTCTCACGTTTCCAGAGGTTTTCTATTTTCTGCTTGGCTAGTTCCTTTACTGTAGTTGTTGGATCACCTGCAACACCTGTCATTCTCTTACTGACAGTAGTTGTTGGGTCACCTGCAACACCTGTCATTCTTTTACACATACTTACTTTTCTCTGCTTTAGGAATGTCCCAAATGTCAAGTGACAATAGAGAAAGATGGAGGTTGTAATCACATGGTCTGCAGAAACCAAAGCTGTAAAACAGACTTTTGTTGGGTTTGTCTGGGACCATGGGATCCACATGGTTCTTCTTGGTAAGATATCATATTAGCATTGCTTTCTCTCCTCTAATCTCAAGTTAGAGTTGCTGTCTAGCCTCTTCCTACTCCTTCATTGCCCCCCTCCTCTCATTGCCTCTCCCCTCTTATTGCCCCCCCCCTCTTATTGCCCCCTCCCCTCTTATTGCCCCCTCCCCTCTTATTGCCCCCTCCCCTTTTATTGCACACCTCCCCTTTTATTGCACACCTCCCCTTTTATTGCACACCTCCCCTCTTATTGCCTCCCTCTCCTTTAATTGTCTCCTCTCCTATAATCACCCCCTCCTCTTATTGCCCCTTTCCCTCTTATTATCCCCCTCCCCTCTTATTGCCCTCCTCCCCTCTTATTGCCCCCTCCCCTCTAATTGCCCCCTCTCCTATAATCACCCCCCTCTTATTGCCCTTCCCCTCGTATTATCCCCCTCCCCTCTGATTGCCCCCTCCCCTCTTATTACCCTCCCCTATTATTACCCCCCTCTTTTATTGCCCTTTACCTTTCTGTCTTGGTAGCTTTTCTGTTTGCTATCATATTCAGCTATTTAGTTTGCATCATGTGCATCATTGATGATGAATATCATACAAAAGATACAGCATTTTATTGCTATCGACAGTTTACCAGAATCTTTGTATACCATTACCAGTGAGTTGTGAGACATGGTATTGCATCTCTTGGTACTACTGACTACTGTCTAGTCGCAATCACTTCTTAATAATTATTAGATATACAGTCAACCCTTAGCGTACGAAGTTCGTCCATTCTCAGATTTACTTTATGTATATAGAGGCTATCGGGTTTAGGAACAAATAATTCTCTAGAATTCACTATACTTTGTTAACTTGTCGCATAGCTAAACACAAATGATAAATTGTCTAGTAATTTCATATTTGGATTAAAACAAATGCATTTTAGTCTTAACAAAAACACTAAAGTGATATGTAAACACTTGATTATCAAATTGTTAATTTATCTTGGAGTCAGGAAACATACGTTAGACTCAGTAATGTACAGATTTCTTGGTAGAGTGGGTGATAGAAATACACTAGATGCTCCGATAATGCAAATTCCAAATAAGGTAAAAGTTTTTGCTCCGTAATACGTAACAATTTTCATATAGCAGAAAGTGTCAAGTCAGTGCAAGTTCAAATTCTCATAATTCGATTTGCATGATGAGAATAACGTAGTTAGCTTTAAAAATATCAATTTTTTGCCGCAATTTAAAGAAAAACAACATATAGGATTATCTCTATTATATATACGAGTACCCTGGGTGGCCCTGGCAGTTGAGTTCGCTGCGAGAGGATCGTCAGGCGTGTCGATGAAACACAAAAAACAAGTGGTTGCGCAATTCTTCAAACATACTTAAGGCGGTCGATTGGTGCAGGTGTTAGAGTGTCGTATAGCAACCCGAATGTCACAAGTTGTATTTTTGTCGAAAGCTATCTTGTATCGCAACCTTGAACCCTGGCAATGAACAGACAGACATCACTCTTAATATGTATAGCAAAACTTTTTTTTATACAAAATATTTTTTATTTTTCTTGGCAGAATGGACCTTGATTTATAGAAAAAAATGAAAAGATTGATGTGAATGATGTTGAAGTTGTGCGCTCTCCTTAACTTATTGTAAAACTATCGTAGTCATGGCCCATAAACCGAATGAATGTGATAAGACAAAGGAGAAAAGTTGTCAATATAAATCAATAATACTAGTCATTAAATTATAAAGCTGCCTAGTTTTTTTCTTTTTTGAAGGACCAAAGGGTGAGTTTGGGAAAATCTTAGAATGAATTATGCAATATACATGTGTTTTACTGTATACACGTTACTCTATAACATAAAATCCCTATAAATAAACAAATATTTATTTTATATTGCCTATAATTAATGGAAACTTTCCTAAAACGGATTACTTACGTTGTAGCGCCATCCACTGTATTCTTACCCTCACTTACACTGACTTACAGTTTAAATTTACTTACTCTATATTTTTTCTTGTTTATGTTTTATTCTTATTTTCCTCCTTTTCTACTGTTATTCAGTTTGCAATGTTTCTTGTTTTTGTGTGTTTCCTTTTAACGGTTTTTAATTCACCCAAATTATTTCAAATCGCAAATGAGATGAAATTAGAATTAAAATAAGCTGTTATCAAGTCAATGTAAAGGTTTGAATCGTGATGACACGCTGTCTATTCTCTTCATTTCTTCAGCTAGAGAACTTATAGTTATTGCTAGATGCAGGCTCTTTTATACTGCTGCCTTTTGGTCAATTAGGCAGTGATTCCCAGCCTGAAAATTATAAAAATTGTCTCCTTTAGAATTAAAATTATTGCTCGCCGTTATGACTGCCTTCGGTTTGAACTTGTTTATTGCAAAATCCTTCTAGTCTCATGGATGAGGATATTTGAAGATGGCTCGTCTATGGGTAATGGTTGGAGCAAACTCCGGTCTTCTCACATACCTTCTCTGCTGCCTTCTTGCTGAGTTGGTTCACTGTATGTCTGTAGACCATGTGTGTCCATTGCAGGTACAACTGTAATAGGTTTGATGAAGATGCCGCCGTGAAAGCGCGCACTGCGCAAGAAGTTTCCCGTGCCGCTCTACAGCGTTACCTTCATTACTGCAACCGCTACATGAACCATATGCAAAGCCTCAAGTTTGAGAACAAGGTTTGTAGCAGTTAAATGATATGCATGGACCTTATGCCGCTGTCAGACATTGTAAAGGCTCATTCATTGCAACTGAGTGTCATAAAAACTCGTAATGTTACAGCTATACGCGAAAGTGAAGGAAAAGATGGAGGAGATGCAGCGACATAATATGTCGTGGATAGAAGTTCAGTTCCTCAAGAAAGCTGTAGACATTCTCTGCCTGTGCAGACAGACTCTCATGTTTACTTATGTCTTTGCCTTCTATCTCAAGAAAAACAATCAGTCCATTATATTTGAGGTTGGTGAGTCCAACTGACATTGTCAGAGCTGACTCCGTTTTACAATTCTTTTGTTTGATTGACCTCAAATATGTTCCATCAGTTCGCTATGCACTCTATTCTTGTGATGACATAAGATACGCTGCCGACCATGTTACAGGATAATCAGAGGGACTTGGAGCAGGCAACGGAACAGCTCTCAGAGTACCTCGAGAGGGACATAACTTCTGACATGCTTGTTGACATTAAACAGAAGGTCCAGGATAAGTTCAGGTTAGCACTCGCCTTTTTGTTGCGTCAAACATTTAATAATGCCCGGTCTATGTACATCGGTCTTGTCTCTCTGAGTTTTGCACTGCTTCAGAAGTCTGCACAGCTGTTTGCTGTTGGAAGTATAAAGAGTTAAGAAACGAGATTTATCGCATTGCATGTGTCTATAATTGTCTATAATTGATTTGGTTTGTTATATTTTTCCTTTTTTTGCTTCGTTTTTACACACACAACTTTAAGTGTTGAAAAACCATCTTATTTCAAGCATTAAACAAGCACAGTATCATTGTTCATGTAATCGGGAGCGGAAAGATATAAGAGAAACATTTGCACCAAGTTTTACCTTTTTTTTGATTATTAATTATAATTCATTTTAAAACTGTAAACTCAGTAAATAAAAGGGCAGAACACAAAATTCCGGATACGTTACGGTACTTGAAGGCTTTTTAAAACCACCCAAAACCAAATAAAACCCTCCATTTGATCTGCTCAGTTTTTGTGCATGTTATTATTTGTTATATATATATATTGTTATTATTATTTGTTATTATTTGTTCAGCTTGCTTTATTCTGATTCATTGACTATTCTCTCTCTCTCCTCTCTCTCTCCTCTCTCTTTCCTCTCTCTTTCCTCTCTCTCCTCTCTCTCTCCTCTCTCTGCCAAGTACAGTATCATCACATTTCTTTGAACTTAAAGAATAGAGAAAGCATAATATTTTTATGCTTTATTATTTATCTTGAGGTGTTGACTGATGTTCTAAAAAAGAATCAAGGAGATTGACCAACCAGAAGCTGAGATATAGCCAGCCAAACACAGGTCTACCAAAAAAACATAAGTTTTTTGGTAGTCATCAATATATGACGTATGAAATCGACTTGTGTGCCATTGGTCAATTAAGCCAACTAATGCGCTCTCCTATAACAATCACGGCGTTTTAATTGGTTTAATCCCTGGAAGTATAGAACAATCAAATTGGGCCTAACAATCATTGCTCTAAGAATTCAGAACCAGTCCCTCTGACGTGTAGATTAGTTTTAGAATAAAATAATTACACGCATCTATTAGTTCGCAACATTCTGCTATCACTTTCTACAAATTATATTAGTTACATCATTTATTCTATACGCAGTTATATTATTATTTTGTATAATATGCATTATGATTGTAATATTAATCATAAAAAATAATCATAGATAAGATAATAGATCAATAGAAAAATCAAATCAAAAGTTATCGTTTTCTTTTTTTACAGCAAGAACAGCACGGTCAAGTTATTCTTTTTAAGATTATGGCTGTAGTGAACTTACAGTCTGTTAATAGTGACGATAATCATGAAAATCAACTAAATGCTGCAGTAGATACACAATAGAAAAATGATGAATGAACAAAAATTCACATCCTCATTTTTTATTCTAAACGACTTGCAATCGCGGATGTCGCATATAGACTATACACGCGCCGTTCGTTGAACAGAGGATCTTCGGAGCATATCCGTGGAGATCGAGTTAAAATTTGAAGCACAATAGTCAAAATATGCTCTTCTGTTTTGACAAATCACGGCGAGGGGTTGTGGGCAAATGCCTTTACCACACAATGTTTGCTTGATTTTCCTGAGAAACCAGAGCTAGTCTGTAAATTATTTACTATCGCGAGTAGCTTTTCACATCTCGTAGCCAAAACAATCATACGTAACGGCGGTAAGGGTGCACAACTCCGGCACATGAACATTAAGTCGATTTTATACGTCACAGTTTTCGGGATTTTCGAAGGGTTTTCCTCTGATTCTTTATTAGGTAGACCTGTGTTTGGCTGGCTATATCTCAGTTTCTAGTGGGTCAATCTCCTTGATTCTTTTTTCAGAACATCAGTCAACACCTCAAGATAACTAATAAAGCATAATAATATTATGCTTTCTCTATTCTTTAAAGAATAGAGAAAGCATAATATTTTTATGCTTTATTATTTATCTTGAGGTGTTGACTGATGTTCTAAAAAAAGAATCAAGGAGATTGACCAACCAGAAGCTGAGATATAGCCAGCCAAACACAGGTCTACCAAAAAACATAAGTTTTTTGGTAGTCATCATTATATGACGTATGAAATCGACTCGTGTGCCATTGGTCAATTAAGCCAACTAATGCGCTCTCTTATAACAATCACGGCGTTTTAATTGGTTTAATCCTTGGAAGTATAGAACAATCAAATTGGGCCTAACAATCATTGCTCTCAGAATTCCGAACCAGTCCCTCTGACGTGTAGATTAGTTTTAGAATAAAATAATTACACGCATCTATTATTTCGCAACATTCTGCTATCAATTTCTACAAATTATATTAGTTACATCATTTATTCTATATGCAGTTATATTATTATTTTGTATAATATGCATTATGATTATAATATTAATCATAAAAAATAATCATAGATAAAATAATAGATCAATAGAAAAATCAAATCAAAAGTTATCGTTTTCTTTTTTTACAGCAAGAACAGCACGGTCAAGTTATTCTTTTTAAGATTATGGCTGTAGTGAACTTACAGTATGTTAATAGTGACGATAATCATGAAAATCAACTAAATGCTGCGGTAGATACACAATAGAAAAATGATGAATGAACAAAAATTCACATTCTCATTTCTTATTCGAAACGACTTGCAATCGCGGATGTCGCATATAGACTATACACGCGCCGTTCGTTGAACAAAGGATCTTCGGAGCATATCCGTGGAGATCGAGTTAAAATTTGAAGCACAATAGTCAAAATATGCTCTTCTGTTTTGACAAATCACGTCGAGGGGTTGTGGGCAAATGCCTTTACCACATAATGTTTGCTTGATTTTCCTGAGAAACCAGAGCTAGTCTGTAAATTATTTATTATCGCGAGTAGCTTTTCACATCTCGTAGCCAAAACAATCATTATACGTAACGGCGGTAAGGGTGCACAACTCCGGCACATGAACATTAAGTCGATTTTATACGTCACAGTTTTCGGGATTTTCGAAGGGTTTTCCTCTGATTCTTTATTAGGTAGACCTGTGTTTGGCTGGCTATATCTAAGCTTCTAGTTGGTCAATCTCCTTGATTCTTTTTTTAGAACATCAGTCAACACCTCAAGATAACTAATAAAGCATAATAATATTATGCTTTCTCTATTCTTTAAGAACTCTAAAATGCTAAGCTCTTTGTTTTAGGATAGACAACTAGATAGATCTTTCTCCGATCAGCTGAGGCTTATATTTGACCTTGACCTACTCTAAAATCTGCCCAGCATTTGCACTCATTGAGCACTCCCTTTTTGTTTTTTGATTTTATATGTTAAATTTGATGTCAGCAGTTGAATCTGTCTCATCTCTGTGTCTCATATCACCCTTTGACACGCGATGCTAACTAACGTGGATAGACTGGCTCAAATTATCCAATACCATGTGGATATTTTAGGTACTGTGAAAGCAGACGCACGGTATTGCTAGGGCATGTTCATGAAGGATATGAAAAAGAACTATGGGAATACCAATCTGGTTTGTGAAGAGAAAACAACTCTTCGACTGAGCTAACAAATTTTGCATTACATTGAATCTTCTTGCTTGTGTCAGTGTTGGAAACGAGGGCAAACCTCACACAGTTCAACTTTTGCTGTAAGACTGAACACGGGCAGCAAGAAGAGATATATAAAGTCAATCTCGACTCTAATTACTATAGAATGAGGGAACGTAGAAGGAGCTCCAAGGTTAAGGAGACAAACACTGAGTTGACTTTGAGTTTTTTCTCTCTATTTGTCATGTTATAATTTAATTTGTTTATTGGGTTAGTCGGCCTGGCCATCTCATGATATGTTTATAGCGCTCTTTTGCAAATAAGGTTTTAGATTTTATTCTACGTTAATTAGTGACAGTTTGCCCGGAGTTGTCTTTTCACTCATTCAATAAATCTGTGCTTTCTTTTACCGGAAGATTTCTAATTTCAAATGTTTGGGTGATGGTGCAGGAGAAGACAATTTCTCTAGCATTAGATCCATACTTTTTGCACAAATAAAACAATCGAGTAACCGTCTGAGGACCAGTCTTTCCTTCATAACTTATTGGACCCGCTGAAGGCTTGAGGCCGTTTTTGTGCGTTTCCGAATTATTGTGTAGACATGAAATATTCTCTTCCTGAATGTTGAGAGAAAAATATTGGTCCTACAAGTACTAGATAGTTATTTCAAACTGTTTTTAAAAAATCGTCTTAATATTCTAAAGTATTGGCTCCAGCATTTATTGCTTAACATAAACCACATGTGAGCATTGCTAAAGGTATCTATAGGCTCTCACTACAGATACGTGTGTGTTCATTGGTCAAACTGGTAACGATAAGTATTCTAATTGGCAGAAACTTCATTTATATTCACAAACTAGTTAGCTAAGTAATATTAACTGTGTAGATATATATACAGAGATACGAACTGCACACACATATAAACTAGGTGAATGTTATTTTTAATTGACTAAGTTCGTTTCCCCAATGAGTTTGAGTAACTTAAGCTAGTCTAACTCTTTACTATAATAAGAGCCGTTATTAAAACTTAGAGCCAGCATCATGCTCTCTCTTTGCAATCACTATCTTCAAGCGTGTTAGCTGAAGCGTGAAGCTGCTATTTTAACCAATTGACAGTAAAGATTGGCAGTTGTAATAAGTATGACTACAATTATTCCATTGTAAAGCAATGTATGTAGTCGCTGGACTTCGTTTATAGACTTGCCTGTCTGAAAACCTGGAGGTTCTGAGTTCAAATCCAGTGCAAAGTGGATTTTTCTCAACGGATAACTGGACACATGAATGTCAGATAGACTAGAACTGAATACTTGGTGCACTATATATATATATATATATATATATATATATATATATGTACATGTATATACTATATGTGTGTACATCTCTGCTCTATATATACATGTATATAGAAATCTTAGTGTTTAGTTTATTTGAGTCTCACTCGAAGGCCAAAACCAGGAAAAATGCTTTTTTGTCTGAGATATACATGTAGGTATCATTGTAGGTATCAAACAAGGTTACACGGCTATAACAAGAAGATAACTCCAACATATAAAAAGGTTGCTTTATTGAACACTACAAACAAGGTTTTGAAAGTGCAAGAAACCACAAATTGCATGTGGCTGGTCAGACAAAGACAATGTTGTCAACTGATAAAACAGAAACAATATACTTTGTTGCAAATCTAGTCCCTCTGCTGACTAGGTAATCAGGTCAATTATAGATGGTGTTACCACTAGTCCCACTTCAGATTAAGTATTGGCCTTTCCAGAGATATAAAAAGGTTTTGAGTCCTTCAACGCCCAAATTTGAATCAAGGTTGATCAACATGCTACTCCATTTGTAACCCAAGAACGGTTCCTCGACAGGAGAATAACCGCTTTCTACTGTCAACTGTTTGACAGGACAGAGCAATTGGCTCTCCTGTCGAACAGTTGAGAGTAGATCAGTTAAACCGTAGGAAAAGCTCAGTGAGACAAAAATAATCAAAGAGCTTACGGAATGGCTTTTCATGCATTGCAATGACCAAAAGTAAACCTTGTATATGTATGTACATGTATGTATTGACAATACATAAAATACTGTATCTGTAAAATGTTTACCCTGTTAATTTCCAACTGTGATTATGGTCAAATGCAATTACAGATTTTATTGTTAAAAGTTTGGAATTATGAATCTGATTTGGAATAATTGGTGCACTTGAGATTTCCAGTTGGTTGGAAGGCAGTGATGTGCCACATGGATGATATTGGTTGATAGTACTAATCGTACACATTGACCACTTAGGAATGTCCTTGAGAAAATGTTGATGCGGTGTGTCCAAGAGCACTTTTTAGGTCATGTCATTGGCAGCATAGGAATTAGAGCTGATCTTAAATAGACTAAAGATGCTTTGGAGTTTCCTGCACCTTCAAACAGGGAAACCTTCAACAATTTTTTGATGTTATCCATTATTTTGCCAAGTTCTTCGCTCTTAGTTTGGCAGTACTAATCATTTTGGTCGGCTGTTACGCAAGGAAGCAGAGTGGACATAAACTCCAAACAAATGGAGCAATTTTAAAAGCTAAAAACTTTTGGTAAACCAAAACTGACCAAGTAAACCCTCACTAACCAAGTACAGAGTTAATGGTGAAACTTTACTTGGTGCAGATTTATCTTACAGCCTTTGGCCAGCCATTATGCTATGAGTTAACAAAGCCAGAGGCACGTTCTTATAGATATTTAACTTTTTCTGAACAATGCTATGTTTAAATGTAAAAAAAAGCTTGGCCATATGTTGGGCTTGTTAATACCTTTTCCATGAGGTAACCACTAACCAGTTAAGACATGCTGTTTGAAATGGGTCGGCAAACACAAACACTATATAAGATATTATCTTAGTTAGTTAATTCTTTATTTTAAACAATAAACAAGAAACCAAAAATAAATTGTCTCTATTTGCAGGTCTGATATTGCTTTTGATTCATAAAATACATTTATATTTACACACACATATATGTATATATTATTTCATGAGTATATGTAGGTGTATAGGTTGCTCCAATGGTATATTGGAATAGTTGCAGTATGCTATAATCAGTTAGCAGATCGCACAGTGCAGCGAGTGCTTTCCTTTCTGTCTCTAGAGGTTATTGGGTTATTGAATAAATGATCTACTGGGAGAGTTGCAATTAGGCCTAGTGAGCAATTCCCATTAATTAGTTGCGTCTTCCATCTTCTCAGCCATTCTGATTTTGTAAGATGTTAATGTTTGTTTTACTGAGTTCTTTATAGTCAATATTAACAACTTCAACATTTTTGGAGATTATCTTCCTGATATCAGCTTTTAATGCTTTTATCAGTGAGGTTTTTATGATTCAGCAGGTTTACCAGTGATGCTTTTATCAGTGGGATTAATGCTTTGATCAGATATTATCTTCCCCTGATACAAACTATTATCGTTTGTTGTTAATTTGCAAAATAATTTTGTTTAATTTTTTAATAATAATTTAATTTATTTTATTACATTTAATACACAAATTGATGCAATGCAGTTAATACATGAACCAAGTATTGCATTGTTACAATCTTAAGCAAAACTTGTGTACGAAGTGAATGTAGATTATAAGTTACGCAAGCGCAGAGACGTATTTTTCAAAATAGTTTCTTTATAGGTCACGCCAAACTTAGCACGGTCTTCCTTCCTTAAATGAAACTTGGGAAGATTATGGTCTAGTTTAACGCAGATTCGAAGTCGCTACGAAACATGGGTGCCTTCCTCGGCAGTGCTGTTTTCAGTGCATCCGTGTTTTTTTACTGTTTAGGTCTTATATTTGGAGTAGTGGGATATATTGGTGCTTGGTTGGAACCTAGACCATCATCAGATAAAAGTGTTACTAGTGTGGGTGTTAGCACAGCCTGTTTTGTGGAATTCCCATTATCATCATTGTACTCCGAGCGACCAGATGAGGATGTCTTAAACGGCTGCAAGGATACAACAAAGACTAGTGCAGTGTTTGACCAGATTCCTGACGAATATGTGAGTCCTGGTGAGTTCAATGATTCGTCCCATTTAGCCTCCGTTCAGATTATCCTAAATTTTACATATTTTGATCAAATCAAACTGTTTTCGACCGAATGGGCATTCATGTATGCTAGGTTCACAAGAACTTTTCACCTTGCTAGTTTTCGCGCTAATGTTTTTGTCGGGTTATTTTTATTTTTTCTCCTATTTTTAAACTATTATCTATGTTTTTTTAGCGAAATGGAAGCTAATATTTTGTACTTAGTTCACGGTTGCTATCAATTGACAAACTTTGTGTTTCCGACCGCGATACTTGCTGTTTGTAGCTTGGTACCGTAAGGTTCAGGATATGCATCTGGCTGCTTTGATACTCATCTTCCTCACCCTCCTGTTGGTACTCGGCTTTCTCATCTCTTATTGCACTCTGAAGCAACAGTTGAAAAAGCGTCGCAGGCCCTCCAGCACCCTATTGCTATCAAAGGCTGCGCTGGGACTGTGGTTTGTGCTTGCTGCTGTAGCAGGTAAGCTTTAGAATATGGCGACTGCCACGTATGCACCTTTGATTTCCATGCGCTCCAGTTACAATTGAGCCTTTATTCAATTACAGGTATTCAATTATTCAATTCCTTTATCCAATTCTCCACCAGTTTCATAAAAATACTTGTTATTTGGCTGACCCAAGCTTTAACTCAGTTTAAAATCCTGAATAAAAATATTCTGAAGAATGATTTGATCAAGAGGCAAGAAGCGTACAAAATATAGTTCATGGTATCTGCCGGCGTTATCCTGAAAGCTCTAAAAGGTTATTTTGGAAATCATTGTAAGAAAAGGTTTATGTTGACATAACTGTAAGTGAGATTGCTATTGGTCTGTTTTTGTTTCCCTCCAAGTCGTGTAGATTAGATTGTGGATTGCTTGTTTTCACCAAGCTTCCACGGCTCAGCGGCAAGCTTTTCCATCAATGCTGCTTTTAGAGCAGGTAGTTCAACAAGGTGTGACAATGACTAATTAAAATGGCTAATGTATCAGACTTGCAGACTTTTTTTTATTTAACTTATTTAAATACTACAAAAACACAAATATTTTATTTCTAGCAATGCAAAATACCATAAAACTTCTATTTGAACGCCACCTCTAATAGAACGCCACTATAGACGAAGGGTTGAAAAATACAGCGTCACCCTTTAATTGGACGCCATCTCTATTTGCCTGCTACTTGGACAATCTTTGATCTTCATGAACCTGTAATAGAAAGTCATCAGTAGAAAATTGTCTACAAAATAGTACTAATAATGTCTCGGTTACATCAATAACAATAATTCTTTTGTTGTTGCTGTAGTGGTTTTAGTGATGGCGTACCTGAGAAGATTGATTGTTACAATCATCAGAACTACATTCGGATTCGAAGTCATTAAGGTCTAAATCCTATCCATTGTTTTTAGATTCGTCCATAATGTGGTTTACAATCTTACCCGAAGACTAAAGCGTTTTGATGAACGATGAGAATATTCTTCAGAAACATCATATGTAATAGCAGCCATTATTATGGAGTATTTTAATATTCAAACATTAAAAGTCCGCTTTCAAACTCTAACGCTTGAGGATTTTTTCTTTAAAACTTTAAAAGCGACAGCATTAAAATATTAATAACTGTATCCCGCTAATATTTTATAATCAAAGTAGTTCCTTGCCTAACTCAGTTTGATAACACGAGGTATATAAAAACAGTTTAGCGAAAATACTGAGGCTGACGGCATTAATGTTGATCAGCTCGAAGGAGAGTGTAAAATATAGGCTCGCTTAGCCCGTAAAAGGGTTAAATTTATCTTCCCAAAATTCTGGCGAGTTGGTTGAAAAATTAAGCCCCACTTTTTATTCGAACCCCACCTCTAGTAAAACGCAACTATAGGGAAGGGTTGAAAAATACAGCGCCATGGCATTTAAATAGAGGGTTTATAGTAAATAGAAATTGTTCAATTAATCACTATAGATGCATATATGAAGTATGTACTATGTAGTCAGTAATAAAAGGGCGTAGTCATCAGTTTGATGGGTTGTCATGAAGTCAAGCATGAAGAAGTTCTTACTGTAAGTTAATAAAGTTCTTGTTTGACATCTTCAAGCTGTCAAAGTGAAGAGATAACTTATTTCTAAATTCTGTTATACAACTGTCACTTACAGGTGCTCTAATTATATCCAACTGTCATTTACAGGTGCTCTTCTGATATACGACTGTCACTTACAGGTGCTCTTATTATATACAACTGTCACTTACAGGTGCTCTTCTGATATACAACTGTCACTTGCAGGTGCTCTCATTATATACAACTGTCATTTACAGGTGCTCTTATGATATACAACTGTCACTTACATGTGCTCTTATGATATACAACTGTCACTTACAGGTGCTCTTATAATATACAATTGTCACTTACAGGTGCTCTTCTGATATACGACTGTCACTTACAGGTGCTCTTCTGATATACAACTGTCACTTACAGGTGCTCTTATTATATACGACTGTCACTTACAGGTGCTCTTCTGATATACAACTGTCATTTACAGGTGCTCTTATTATATACAACTGTCACTTACAGGTGCTCTTCTGATATACAACTGTCACTTACAGGTGCTTTTCTGATATACAACTGTCACTTACAGGTGCTCTTATTATATACAACTGTCACTTACAGATGCTCTTCTGATATATACAACTGTCACTTACAGGTGCTCTTCTGATATACAACTGTCACTTACAGGTGCTCTTATGATATACAACTGTCACTTACAGGTGCTCTTATGATATACAACTGTCACTTACAGGTGCTCTTCTGATATACAACTGTCATTTACAGGTGCTCTTATTATATACAACTGTCACTTACAGGTGCTCTTATTATATACAACTGTCACTTACAGGTGCTCTTCTGATATCGGGCCCCTTCATTTTCATAAAGAACTACGAAGAGCGAACAAGTAAGTTCTTTGGGACGAAGAAGGATACACACAAATATGGTGCAGGCCTTGCCATAACTATTGCTGGAGGTGTCAGCCTCCTCATCTCCTTCGTTCTGTCTCTCATCGTCTTCACAACTGTTATTAAAAAGATGTTCCGTCTCTCTTCCGGCGATGCCAAGGTAAATACGAGTATTAAAAACTGATTAGTGTACGTTTATACTCATATCGTATCGCTCTTCATCTTGACATCATCTGTCATTGCATAAACATTAGGCTGACGGCTTGTCTTTACGCACCGGTGAGATGTGTCTTTTGCATAGCCAATAGTGCTGGCAACACATCGTCGATGCGTCGTGTCGAAAATCTACATCGGTTTGTGTTAGTTATGATGCAACCGGCGTATCATTGGTTTAATAGTTTATTCTCAATTCAATGTTAATAATTTCCTACAATATGTTTTTATCTAAGGTCTTTTCAATGATGATGTCGACATGGCTTCACACACAGTTATATATGAACAGAGATATTATGACTCTTACGAGATACATGAGAGCTACTAGTGTAAATTAGGTACTAATTAGTTGATTAAATCTGTTGGAACACACTTTTGTCTTGGCTTTAGTTGCTGTGAACCCAAAATCTAGTTTACTTGGCTGTTTCTCCTGTTACACTCGAACATTTCTTTCGTTGTACGAAAAAATACCAATGCACAGCACAATGTCATCATAATCATACATTTTGATGATCAGATAATAACACTGTCGAGACGTCAATCATGGTACTGAAAAATCTGGCAAGTATGTCATGGCCTTGACACGACTTAGGTTAATTATCATTGGTCAATCTATTTGTTGCCACGGTGCATCGTTCGGTAGCGTCAGTATGCGCAGTGGCAACAAATATCTACACTATGCATCGGCGAAGCATTTTCTCGATGTGTGTAGCCAGACCTTAAGAGTGTACCTTCGTCAAAGTCTGCCAGTTAACACCCCACATCACAATTAATAAAATTTTAATGAACAAATTTAGTGAAATTAATATTTGTCTTTCACACGGCTGTAAGTTGCTTATAGCACAACTGAATAATGGTTGCTACTCCAGTTACACACTGACTCCTAGCCTTAGTTGAATCAAAATTTAGAAACTCTTAGTTAATGACCTTCCTTTAGATTGATGATGTATTTGTCCTCTGTTTACTGAAATAGCTTTTAAAAATTTTTCCCTCAACTCCATCGAGGTTAAATTTACAACAATAATAAACTTTGTGAAAACACCCGAGAACCTCGGCAAACGAGTGTCATGAAAATTGAGACTCTTTTCCTTACTTAACAAAGGGTTTTTAGGTTAGATAATATTCTGTGAGGAAAATTGATTCGTAGATCTGTATGTCGATCATTCAGTCTTGGTTGAATTTTTTTTCGTTGTGTCAAAAAAGCGGTTGTAATATAATATATAAATTTGTAATATAATATATTTGTAATATATTATATTTGTAATATATTACATTTGTAATATATTACATTTGTAATATAATATATTTGTAATATAATATATTCTTAATATAATATGTTTGTAGAATAATGCCTAAGGATGTTTTTAGTTAATTGCTTTGCAATTATATCAGTTAATAAAGTGATACAGCGAGTTACCATTATTGGAAGCCATTTGAATACTGTTGCTGCTTTTCCTGAACATCATATTTGGTTGGACTTCAATTATATTCTAAGAGTTGGTAGATTGTTTAAGATGTTTTTGGAGGATAATTTAGAAGACTATAAATGTACACTTGTGTTACACCAGTATTTGTAAATTACTTGCAAAGGTAAAATATGTTTTTCAACCAGGTTGTTGGCATCGTTACTGACAATTAATGTTTTAGAAGTTTGTAAATACAGTCAAACATGGATAACTCGAACTTCACGGGACCGAGCAAAAGTGTTCGAATTATCAGAGCGTTCAAGTTATCAGAGCACTGTCACAAGTCCATGTATTTACTTATTTATTAGTAGATACATGTACATATGCAAACTATAATATAAATCAAAAGCACAAATGGCTTGTTTCAAATTAAATGCTTCTAATGTAAAGTTTAAAACGTTTTTATCAAAAAGTATAGAGATTTTTCTATCACTTGAGATTGGTTTGTTGTTTGAGGTGATGTTATTGCCAGGACGTTTTTTTAGATTGACATTGGCAAAACTTGATCGTTGTTGAAATGCTCAAAAGAAAAGACATCTTTTTCTTTTGAGCGTTTTACCCACGATCAATTTTGCCGATTTTTCTTGAAGTTTATGCAACTTCAAGAAAAAGTTACCAAAGAAAAATCCCTTACTTTACCTGGGATTCGTTAAGAGCAACACTCCGAGGCAGTTCAATTAAAAGTTTTACGAGGTTTAACGGTACATTGTATATCACTCACGCTTTTTGAATGGATACTTATTGAATGTACACACGTATTCTATGTTTAGGTCAAACGATGAATAGTTTTTTTAGCTAAGACAACGTATACGTTTAATAAAAACATTTTTTAAGACGTTTTAAACATTCAACATTCCGACGTTGATTCAACACGGAATCAACGTCGGAAAACTATTCGTCACGGGCTAGCCGGGTCACGCACTCAAGGATTTTCGCCACGCACATACACAACAACATGCTGTTTTTGTTTTGTATGTGCGTGGCGAAAATCCTTGCGCGCGTGACCCGGCAAGCCCGTGCTATTAATCGTATAGCAGTATAAATCAAATTTGACCAAACCTTTAGAAAAGTCGTTGACAAAATTATTTTGCCGATGGTGGTAATAACAACGCTTATGAATTACGAAAAGATGAGGTTTACCTCTATGGCTTTGAATAAAGTGATTTTCTAAAGCGATAACAACCATTTCGGTAGGTTGTTGGGCAAAAAAACAGTTCGAATTAACAGTGTTGAGTTCGAGTTATCTATAGCAATTTATCATTACGTGGGAACGGACCAAAGAAACCGTTTGAATTAACCATGTGTTCGAGCTATCCGTGGACGGGTTATCCATGTTTGACTGTATATTAGCAAACTGCAAGATAAACGTAAAATACTGTGCAGCAGTAGATTATTTGATCGTCGGGAAAACAAAATGGTCTTAGATCTCCCAGAGTTCTCTGTTATCGCTATTTCCTTATTTTGTAACTTCGCTCTGACTTGTACTTTTCTTTTTTGTAGATGGTGTTTGCGGTATGTATTCTGGAGGTAGCTCTATTGTATGTATTCTGGAGGTAGCTCTATTGTATGTATTTTGGGGGTAGCTCTATTGTATGTATTCCGAAGGTAGCTCTATTGTATGTATTCTGGAGGTAGCTCTATTGTATGTATTCTGGAAGTAGCTCTATTGTGGAGGTACCTTTCTTAGGATGAGTTTGCCAATCTAGGAGATGACACAGAGCTGGAGAGGCTGTCAAATAATGAGTTAGATAGAGATCAACCTGACTCCAGTTCTGAAATAACTCACAAAAAGGCTCCCCCTGTCGCTGCCCCTCGTCAGAACCCTCCTAGCAGGTAATTACCACCCTGATAGTGACTTGTGTCAGGTTATGTAACTGTTTGCAGAAATTTATCTGGAAAGACTATTTTTCTCTTGTCACTCCTTTTTTTCTACCGCTGTATGGAACCACGGAGAAGTCACATTCTTTTTGCAGCGTTGATCAAGGAGAGGGTTTGTCTTATATGAATATTCCAAAGAGTGGACGAGATAAAGAAGGAACACCAAATCAGGGTAACCCAACCCCGAGGCCCAAGTCTAGTGTTGCCCCTCAACCAGCAAAGCGTCTTTCTATGCATGGTTCCTCTGACAAGCAGGTTCGTTAAATTTCCAGCTGGACTGTCGGAAAACCTTCTTAACCTGTTTAAGTATTTAGTCCAATATTGCGGGTATATGATAATTCAGTATTGTCAGGTAACGTGTCGAGTAGAGTCTGTTGATAGCGGACAAGTACAGTTGTTATAAATAGTTTGTTGTTTGTAGGTAATGATACCTACTACTGTTGTTATCTCCACTTGTAATTAGCAAGGCAACTCTGAACTATTTGAAGCATGGAAACACTGATATTATAAGTAGTTTCTATGACAACCAGTCGATTTTATCCATTTATCATGCTGCCTAAATTATAGAAAGCGCTTGTTCATAACTCCACTCTCCTAGCCTTTTTAGCTGCCCACTAAACTCATTTCTGTGAACTGAACAGACAGACACTGAGAGATATATTGACACTTACAGATAGCTGTTGCTTATCATGAAATTGAAAAGTTACGTTTGTTATCTTACACAGAAGTCTGCTGAAGAACCAGGATACAAAATAGATTATTCTGGGAGTTCAGCTCCTGGACCTAGGAGCGTGGCGGGGGAGTCGATGGCGTCCACAGCTTACCCTCCTTCGACTCGGTACTCCAGCTACTCCCCATTCATGCAGCCGCGGCATAACCACAGCGATACGGAGTCTAGCCTGGCTGGTAGGAACAGGTCTGTCGCTAGGTCAGGCCCAGCTGGTGACACCATGTCTAACGCTAGCAGTAATATACCTCAGCCTTCTGTGGTTGAACCACGCAGTTCTCGGGGCGATGTAAAACATAGCAGATACGCTGGTGCATTCTAGTTATGTTCTGGCATCAAGTTGATATCACTTTTGGTATCGGTGAACATTCATGTAGTTGTGTGCCCCTGCTGGTTGTTGGAGGCTTGTTCTATGATATATACCTTGTTAATACCATAGATTTACTTCATCAAAAACTGGCAATGCTGAAAATGGAAACTCGGGCTCCATATGATGTTGGAATGCTGCCAAATCCATACCATGAGTAAACACTTTCATTCTTTTGAATATCTCTGTAAAAATAAGCGCTTATAGTAAATGGGATAGTTGTAGTTACATTCCTATGTTGGAGTTTTCTGCTTACTTTTCATGCCCATATTACTCTTCTTTACATTCCATGAACCTAGATATGTAGTAAATGTTTTCTAGTCTTTTCATTGCTATGCATCTATTGTATTTAATTGTTTTGCTTTTTAGCATTTATCTTATTCCACTCATACGTATGTTTTCTTGACACAAAAAATGTACATTCCAATGTATTTTACATTCCAATTATTTAAGATATCATAATAATATAATAAAATGTGTAATGACCATGTTTTCTGCTAAATGTAGTTTTGATAGTAAATGTTGAAACAAGGGATATTCAGGGCTTGGAGAGGCAAGGCTTATTCAGGGTAAGGTAGAGTACAAGATGACCTGAATACCTGAGTTGATGACCAGATGACCACCTTAGTAGAAGAGTGAGTCTATTTCATTTACAAGAGTGTCTCATAGAGTTACCATGTAAAGTTACACATCTATAACATAGAAGATAATAATTTAAAGCCAGTGTTAAATGTAAGAGTAGACGATTTTTAGTGGACTTTGTTCTGTATGTTTTTGGTACCACTGACGCACTATTACAATAAAACATGGTTGTAAACACGGTACAGCAGTCATGAGAGTGAGACAGTTTGTGGTGTGCTGGCAATCTTTCATAGATTAGACAGAATAATATTTGCTGTAGACTCTCCCTTCACCTGTTAAAATGACTAGTCATTTTATATAGAACAGTCTTCAGCAGTCTCAACTAAAACAGGATGAGTAGACAAGAGTAGGTGTTGCTATTGATTATAACCCTGCTAGCAGATTAATTACTTGCATGTTTGAGAAAACGAGTAAGCTTGTGGAGGAACCACATGGAGAACACAGAGCTGGTAACTTTATTGGACAATAAATGTGCGGTTTTCAGTTAAGTAATGTGAAGAGAATAACAGTCTATAAATAGATTATTCATCGTATTGAGCACGTGTCACAGCATTATTATATTGAATTATAGACCTGCACGGAGACTCCAAGTTGGACAGCTAAATAATAATTAGAGCTATGCAGTTATATGGAGAAGTTGGTGTTGATAATTCTATGTGAATATTATACTTCATCTATACATTAGGTGTAGCAGGTCGTGAGAGGATAATTTCATATGGAGCGATGTAGTCGGGTGTCATAGCTATTGTAGTGTCATTTTTAATACAGCCATCCATGTTTAGCAAGGCTACCTCATACATAATCTGCCTAGACTTAGCCGGTAGTTCAGATGATAAAGTCCCATTTATGCACATTGTATTCCTTGTTATATTCAACTTTTCCATACCTTTAAAGAGGAAAACTCTCTTTGACTAAATTGATTGTGTCTAGTCTTTAGCACGACTTGGTGTAACACGGAGTCATCTTCACATCTCCTGTTGTAATCATGTAATATATTTACTATTATAGCTGATGTGTTCAGAGATTAAAAAGCATGATTGCAATTAGAGATAAAGCAGCACCCACCCTCAGATTAACCAGGGGGTGACAAACTGTCTATCGGCAGCATGAGTAAAAGAGCTTATACAAAAACCTAGTTTACAGAATTATAAAAAGATTTTGTTCATATGTTGACATACAAGGCTTAATTAAAAACAAATATCAAAAACATTGCGTAAGCCCAAAGCTCCGCAACCTCGAGAATATTGTTTGTAAACCCAAAAAGCACCAATAAATAAATACAAGAGTTGAAATAATTACACCCAACACCAGGTAGTCTTAATAGAAGGATTAGACAACTCCCAACACCAGGTAGTCTAAATGAAGGATTAGACAATAGAGTTCTGTAATGATTGTGTAAAATGATCCATAGAAGCTGGCGGTTGACTACTGTATTTCGGAAAGTGGAGGGAACTTCCAGGAGGGCTCAACACGGCTGATCAAATTGTTCCAATTGTTCTTGGTTGTCTTTTTTAAAAACACCTGTATGCGGCCATCATCTATCTGTAGAACAGATGTACATAGAATATGCAAGAGTGTCCTACACAAATGTGACCTGCTACAAAGGCCATCCTGGTTATATATGAATGTTGACAAGGCATATCGGATGAAAAAATTTGACAATAGACCGACGAGTTAGCTATGAGTAAGGGAGATACGTTGACAAGAAACAATGCGACACCAAGATCTCACCTTGGTCTCTGGAAGTTTTTTAGTCTCGATATCTTCTGGCAAGTTGCTGACTTTGCATTTAAGCATTGGCTTGTCTCCGGCATTCACCAGGAAAGTGAAGGACCTTGATAAACCATTAAGGAAACTCTCATCAGCAATGATTGTGGCAATGATTGACCTCTGCACAAACTCCCAGGGTAGTAATAAAGACTACTGCATTCATGAGAGCAAACGGCACTAAGCAGCGGGTTACTTCCATTCATTCACAAGAATGTCGAGCCATTAGTTGAACCTTACTCTATGAAACAGCCTCTAGCTACTGTTATCTAGCAGAGGGAGACACTGCTTTGGAGTTGCTTATCCAGAAGGGAAGATTACTAATATGATGTCAGTCTCCATGCTGACTTATTAATCGGTAGCTATGACCGTGAAATCGCATTGACAAGTAAATTCACAGCAAAACACTCGGCGTTTTCGGTATGAACTCGTGAGAACTAACAATCAGAACTAAACACGAAAAACCTATTAACTAGTGTACTAATGGTTCATACCGAGCAGTTGATTGTATTTCAAAGCCCTCTTCCACTTCCTTCTTTTTCAACTTTTCGAGTTTAAAATCAAAAACATACTCTTTCTCCTGATCTTCCCTGACAACATCACCTGACAGAACCATAAGATAGACGGTGAGAAGAAACGATTATAGGAACAGAGTAAGTCGGGCCAAAATAGGAGAATAACCTGGCTTTCAATTTTTGCTATTATTAATTGTTTGGTTGTTTCATCTCATGAAAAATTCAGGAAACAGTCTAAAAAAGAATAGAAAAAGCAAAAAGATTTTGACATAATTGAAGTCATCTAGTGAATGTGTATATTTTGACAGCACTTACAACGCATGCTGTCAGGATACCATTGGAACTCTAGAATATTGCTTGCAGCCATCTTTGGTGACCCCTTCTACTCCTCTAGATGCCTGTTTCTAAAGAGATATAAACACATCAGATATTAGCTAAAATGGATGGTACAAACTAACTTATATGGGCGTAGAAAGTACCTGCTAATACAGATCAAATAAACGTTAGCGAGGTACATAATGGTAGGCTACAGTATAATAAGGGATTCTAGCTTTAGATGAAATACTGTTACAAAAACATTAGACACTAAAATTATATTTCTACTACTTACTTTCCAAGAAACAACACAAAAAGTTAAAACATAATTTTCAGATTCTGATCATACCAGATATTGTTCTTCTAGTAGAATCATCCTGTTCCTAACAGCAAGGAGAACAACTACAGAAGTTCACTTAAGCTCATAGATATAGCTGTACTTCTTTGTAAGTTACCATAAATTATCCTACATGACTTGTGAATTGAGACAATATGGTGTCAGAACTCTGCCGCAATACCACTGGACTATTCAAGAGGTAACTTTCATAAACGCTTTTTACATTCCGAGTGAACTGTAGGCGTATAGAGAAATGCCCAAACTAAATCAAGCCTCAGGTCCTGTTACCCTGTACAATGTTTTTATTGAAGTATAATTTTTCCAAAGTTGAACCCAAATCATTTTAAGTTTAGGTTTAAATAATACTCTCAGATGTCATTATAAGGTCAAGAGCCAATGTTGAAAGAAAATGTCTTCCCTTGACACTGCTCGCGTGTGTGTGAAGCTAGGTGTCTTTATTCAAATATTATTTCTATAAAGAGCTACCACAATCCTATACAGAAATAATCAAGGAGTAGGTATTCCATAAACATTTCACAAGATTGCGCAAATAGAGGCTTATTAAGGAGTCAAGTGAAATCGTTGATCTAATGGTTTGATCATGCCAAGTGCAACACTATATATAGCTTTTTTAGTAAAACATAATCGAATAATAGATCTTTTGCGAAGCTGTCATTAATGAGCAAAAAGGAAACGAAGAGAGGTCAGCCTTAGAGGTCAGACATACCTCAGTCAGCTTGTCTCAATGTTTATCATGTGAAACGACTGGCTTCTGTCAGTCTATTGAAAAGCAAGTTTACTAAGAAAAAGTACAGAGCTGTTAACTACTCATAGACAAACCTTTCCACCTACCTGGACTGCTAGAGGCCCAACGCTGATACTTATACTAAGCGCTTAACACCGATAAAGGTGTGGATAAAAGGAACAAGATTAGGGAGTGTAGCCTTTTAGCCTCATAGCTGGTCACATGATGGTAGCAGATGACCTAAATATGGTTACTAGGGTGTTTAATTAACAAAGTCTTCAACAAACAGGAAAGTGATAAAGCACAAGCAAGGAAGTTTGTGATTTTATCTTAATAGATAAGAACCAGTAAGCTGAGCTTGTTTACAATCACTATAGCGACACACCATATACATCATTTCTGATGCAACCTTGACCTCTGTCTATAAATTATGAAAAGCAGTAGGTAGAGGCTGGTGCTAAAAATAAACAGATGATCAAATCGAGTTTAACACAGATAATGAAGAGGTAGTGAACGGGTAGATGCGCAGTAGTAGGTAGTAGGTACTTCTTGGTGACTATTTGACTCAACAGATAACTGGGACTATACCAGTGCTCAGCTACTAAATTTTTAGAAGTGTGACAGCTTAGACAGCTGCAAACCAAAAGGTTAGCGCTTTGTTTATGTATGACATGCTTTTTGACCATCCGCGTAAGCGAATTAGAGACCCAAGATGAGGGTGTGTCCTACATGAACATTCCAAAGAGTGGAAGAAATAAAGAAGGGGCACCAAATCAGGGTAACCCACCCTCGACGCCCAAGTCTAGTGTCGCTCTCCAACCAGCAAAGTGTCTCTCCGCGCATGGTTCCTCTGACAGGCTAGTTGATCACATTTCCAATTAAAACGTTAAAAAACTTTCATAACCTGTTCAATAGTTTAGTCTATTATCTCCTCAAATGTTGCTGAGTTTTCCTGAAAGAAAAGAACAGTTTGTCCTCGATTCATAGAGTTTCTTGTTTTTGGCATGTCTGTAAATATTCATTTATTTTACGTGGTAAACAACTTCCGTTCGTGTCAATTGCCTTCAGTTGTGAAACACATCTCTGAAGGATTCAACTGGTGTTGTCTCGGAAAAACACATATACAAAGGATGTACACTTCTAATAACACGCATTTGAACACGGATAAGTATTGCTTTTCGGGAATTAAAAATGAATTATTTTGCCAATTTCTAGCTATAGAAAATCTCCTCATAAAGAAGTATACAAGTATATAGTTATTATGATAAGGATTACTATATACTCTTAATGCTGATGAACCTGTGGTATTAGATATTTGGTATCTAAAGCACTCAGATCCCACCTCCAATCTGCCTGACCATCCACTACAATCCTACTTCCCTAGAATATCCTCTACACCTTATACCAGATACCAACACTTACCAAGCCACATTATGGAACAACATTATGTAAAAGAGAGCTTTTTGCTATATTATCCATTATTTTACTTTACTGTTATTTATTATTTTGTGTCTCATGGTATAATTTACTTTGAACAGCAATGACTGGGGATAGTGAAGTTAATAGCTATCTATTAAAGTATCTTCTTTAGTACAGAGTCAGGTAGAGTCTGTCGATAGTCTATATTTGGATCATTAAAAACTGTGGACAGCAGTTATTATAAATAGTTTGATGTTTGTATGTTACAGATGTGTAAAAGCTAGCTGTGCTACCCGGCGCTGCCTGGGTAATAAAAAAGTTTTTGGTTAGAAAATTGATTTGTATTTAACATATAACAACATTCTAACTTTCAAACTGCATATCATAAGAAAAGTTTTGATGGATAGCTTCTGATGGAACAGTAACCTTTTTTATACACACTTCTATGTAAGAATTGTTATTATTAATTCAACATATTCAGCATTTTTATTTCGTTTTCTCAGTTTGTATCAATGTTATCATGTTGGGGGAAAAGAAAAATGAACTGATTTTAGAAGGCGCTACCAACAAACGCAATCTCAAAGAAATTGAAGATAAGATTTTGGAGGTTCTCTTTGCCTCCCAGGTTGGTTTGCTATGTTTAGTTCTCTTGTTGCCAGAGGGTAGGTTACTACAACTTCGCTAAACATCCACTAAAGATTTCAGCACTTATGGCTTGAAGATGAACTTATGTGAAATTCAGTAGATTTTATTGGAAAGTGTTGGTACATTGTATTTTCCTATCATTGGTGATTGTTTTTGATGTTTGAGGTGATCTGACTGCCAGGATAGTTCAAGTGTAAAATTGACAAAACTTGGTCAGAGTTAAAATGCTCAGATCAAGCGAAAATGTGATTATGATGTCTTTACTCGCAAAGAGACTGGTAAAATAGCGATATGTAATGCTGCAACTTGATTGTAATAGCCGATCTCAACTATAGCAACAATAGCAACTAGTGCATTCATTGCGTGTTAACTGCGATCAGATATCGTCGATTTTAATCTTGAAACGTCCTGGTAGTCAGATCACCTCAAACATCAAAAACAATCGTCAATGATAAAAAATGCCGATGCTTTCTGATAAAATATAGTAATTTTTTGTGTAAATTCATCTTTAGTAAAGCATCATTTTATTAAAGTCCATAGCAGAATAATTACATCTTCCAAATGCATAAAATCTATCTTATGGCACCCAAACATATTTATGTAATAAACCTTATAAAAAGGTCATTCATAATAATCTTACATAATTATTCTAGAACTGGTTTAAAGTTTATTATGGTTCATGTAGAAATTTTGTAATGACAATTACACTGTTATTGCGGATTTTATAACAAAGGTTATATTCAGGAAATAAGCTAGCTGGTTGTAAACGGTAAATTTGTTTTGTTTATGATGAAGAAAAGAATTGTTAAGAAAGCGAGTCAATGGATGTGATTTATTCACAGACATCCACTCAGTATAAAGATACATTTTAAGTAAAACTCACCTTCATAAAACTAATTATAGCCAAAACTAAACGATCAGCACAGTAATCCAAATGTTGTTTTCTACCTTTTTAAAAACTACTACGAGCGCTTAATTTTACTATATATGAAAGAAAATAAATATCTCAATTTCATAAAACACAGTTGTGCTGTTTAAAAATTAATGTTGGCTGCGTTCATTAAAATTTTCATGGTATATAATCCTTCATTGTTTGTTTGAATACTGCTGCGCTTTCAGGGGTTACACAGAACTTCCTTGAAATAAAATAATTGATTTAGCAGATTGGTAATAATTTGTATTAAATTTGTTACGCATTCCCTAGTTATTTATGAGTTGAGCATGTTTGATGAACATTGGATGATTGATCATATACTAATGGTTGTTCTCTCTATATCATACGCCCCTCCTTGACTGTTGGTTGTTCTTTCTATATCATACGCCCCTCCTTGACTGTTGGTTGTTCTTTCTATATCATACGCCCCTCTTTGACTGTTGGTTGTTCTTTCTATATCATACACCCCTCCTTGACTGTTGGTTGTTCTTTCTATATCATACGCCCTCCTTGAAGCAAAAAGTTGACTATTTGGTCAGGGAAAGTTACTAGTGTGTATGAATAGAGTACAAACTGATTCATGCAGACTGTTAGCTGTGAGTTACTTAGAAAGACCAAGTGCAGGAATAGAAGTTCGACCAGGATATATTCTGCAACTTGGTACAAAAATAAAGTGTCTCACGAAACTTGCCTGTTGATTAGAGGAATATACTGGAAGATGAAGCGGCCATCGATATTCTGTCCTCATCCAAAGTTTTATCTGAGGAGATTTCTCGCAAGCAAGAAATTACATCGCGCACAGAGAAAGAGATTGATGACACGCGGTCTGTGTACAAGCCAGTGGCTAAACATGGTAGCATTCTTTTCTTCACAATATCTGACCTCGGCAATATAGATCCCATGTACCAATACTCTCTTAACTGGTTCATAAACCTCTTCATGCACGTAAGTATTTCTTTATTCATGTTGCTATAGGGCTGCATGTGCTGGGGAGAAAGATATGTGCAGGTGTTTTAAGACTGCAGTTGTGTCTGTACTATGCAGGTGTGTCAGTACTATGCAGGTGTGTCAGTACTATGCGCTGCCTGGGTAATAAAAAAGTTTTTGGTTAGAAAATTGATTTGTATTTAACATATAACAACATTCTAACTTTCAAACTGCATATCATAAGAAAAGTTTTGATGGATAGCTTCTGATGGAACAGTAACCTTTTTTATACACGCTTCTATGTAAGAATTGTTATTATTAATTCAACATATTCAGCATTTTTATTTCGTTTTCTCAGTTCGTATTAATGTTATCATTTCCGAATCATCTTTTATTGTACCCGTAGCAAAACAGACTTCATTTAGCTATTACTTTTTTCTCTTAATTTATTTGAACTACACAAAACACTACCAAAACAACTACGCAATCGGTATTGGTGCAAATGTAAAAAGAGATTTCGTACTGCTTTTGTCTGACCGAACGGCGAGAGAATGTAGTTCTCCCCATAAATGTCGACGTGAGAAAAATTGGCCTTGACCCATATATAAATTTTTTTAACAAGGGCATCGTAACGTGTGGGCGCATTGCTAAAATAATTAGCGTGTGGTTACGGTATATCAAATATGATAACACCTTAGATCAAAATTTCTTATCAGGGGCATCGTAACGTGTGCCGCAATACTAAAATAATAGCTATAGCTGGACAATGAAAATGATTCGACACGAATACACATACGATCAATTTTGTGAAATATATATATATATAGATGAAGTAGTTCAACTACGAACTGTTATATTATGTTATTATAGATGGTTTCTATGACTACCAACCCAGTTTACACATTTAACATACTGCCTTCAAAGAATAAGCTTGTTAATAACTTGTTTGCTCGCCTATCCTTTTTAGCTGCCCAACTTAAACTCATTTCTGTGAACTAAACAGACAGAGAGACAGATACTGAGAGATGTCTTGACACTTACAAATTGCTGTTGCTTATCATGAATTCTTAAAGTAACATTTGATGTCTGACACGTAGAAGTTTGCTGAAGAACCAGGATACAAGGTAGATTATTCTGTGAGTTAAGCTCTTGGACCTAGGAGCGTGGCGGGGAAATTGATGGCATCCAGGGCTTACCCTCCTTCGATTCCATACTCCAGCTACTCCCCATTCATGCAGCCGCGGCATAACCACAGTGATACCGAGTCTAGCCTGGCTGGTAGGAACAGGTCTGTCGCTAGGTCAGGCCCAGCTGGTGATACCATGTCTAACGCTAGCAGTAATATACTTCAGCCTTCTGTGGTTGAATCACGCAGTTCTCGGGGCGATGTAAAACATAGCAGATACGCTGGTGCATTCTAGTTATGTTCTGGCATCAAGTTGATATTAATTTTGATTCGGTGAACATTCATGTAGTTGTGTGCCCCTGCTGGTTGTTGGAGGCTTGTTCTATGATGTATACCTTGTTAATACCATAGATTAAGCGCTTGATCAAAAACTGGCAATGCTGAAAATAGAAACTCAGGCTCCATATGATGTTGGAATGCTGCCAAATCCATACCATCAGCAAACACACTTATATTCTTTTAAATATCTCTATGCAAAAATAAGTGCTTATAGTAATGGAATAGTTGTAGTTACACGTCTGTGTTGGAGTTTTCTGCTCACTTTTCATGTCCATATTACTCTTCTTTATGAACCTAGATATGTAGTGAATGTTTTCTAGTCGTCTCATTGCTATGCATCTATTGTATTTAGGTGTTTTATTTTTTAGCATTTATCTTATTCCACTCATATGTATGTTTTCTTGACACCAAAAATGTACATTCCAATGTATTTTAAATTCAAAGTATTTAAGATACCATCTCTCTCTCTATGCAATCCCTCTCTTTAGAGTAAGATGTCTGCTTGCTTTATTGATGTGTTTGGTGTGTTTTAAGATGGCTCCGTAGTCTGATCATTGCTCTGCATTGACGATTGCAATGTGGACATTGGTAGTCATCATTCATCAAAGTATCAGGTGAGCTAAGCCGCACTTTTCGTGCTGCTTTGAGCTCTTCTCTGTGACGCATTTTTTCATTTTTAAGTATCTTCACCCCTTTATGAGTTAGAGTTCTCCATCCAGTTCTTCTCGTGGCATTCCATTCCCAGGTTTCACATCTGATATGACAACGCTTCAAGCTATCTTTGAGACAGTCTTTATAGCGCTTTCTTTGTCCCCCCCTGTGACCTCTTCCCATTTTCTAGTTCGACATACAGAATCTGTTTTGGTAGTCTGTAGTTTGGCATTCTAACCAAGTGTCCAGCCCAACGAAGTCTGTTCTTAACGATCATACTTTCGAGGCTGGACATCTTAGCTTGTTGATACACACTATTGTTAGTGCGTTTGTCAGACCATTTGATCATTAGTAGTTCTCTCATTTTCCTCATGTGATAGTTCTCCAGAACCTTGACGTCAGTGCTGTAAGTAGCACACATTTCTGAGGCATACAGTAGTGTGGGGACAATTACTGCCTTGTACACTTTTAGCTTGGTGTCGACTTGCAAGACTGGATTTTCAAACACTCTTTGTCTCAGTTTGCTGTATGCTATGCTAGCTCCTTGCAGTCTTCTCTCTATCTCCTTCCCTAGGTCGGCCTTGGAGGAGAGATTACTACCTAGGTATACAAAGTCATCTACAGGGCAAAGTGGTTCGCCTCCGGCAACAATGCGTGGAGTGACTGTTTTTTCCATGTTTCGGCTGGTACAATACTTGAGTTTTCTTTGCATTCAGCTTGAGTCCAAGAGCCCTGTAAGCATTTTCAAAAGTTGTCATGACTTCTTGAAGATGTTCTTCTGTATGAGCCACGAGAGCATTGTCATCAGCATATTGGAGCTCAAGAACACTTTGTTTCGACGTTAGAGTTTTAGCCCGAAGTCTCTGCAGGTTGAACAGATCGCCTATTCGGTAGTTCAATGTGATACCTTCAGAGAGTTCTTGTTTCACAAGGTGCAGTACAGCACATAAGTAGATAGAAAACAGCGTTGGCGCAATCACGCAGCCTTGTTTCACCCCAGTTTTTACTCCAAAAGGATCCGTTTGTTGGTCATCCACCAAAACTGATGCGTTCATCTCATCATGCAGAAGCTGCACAATAGCCACAAATTTGGGAGGGCAGCCGATTTTCTCAAGTACTTTGTAGAGAGATTGTCTGTCAACAGTGTCGAAAGCCTTGGTAAGGTCTATGAAGGCCTATGAAAAAATAATTAAAGCTATGCAGTTATATGGAGAAGGTGGTGTTGATAACTCTATGTGAATATTATACTTCATCTATACATTAGGTGTAGCAGGTCGTGAGAGGATAATTTCATATGGAGCGATGTAGTCGATTGCCATAGCTGTGGTAATCTCATTTTAGATACAGCCATGTTTAGCAAGGCTACCTGATACATAGTCTGGCTAGACTTCATAGCATGTAGTTCAGATGATAAAACTTTTCCATACCTCAAAAGAGGAAGAAAACGGCATCATAAATGCTGAAGCTCTCTTTTACTAAATTGATTGTGTCTAGTTTCTAATACGAGTTGATGTAACACGGAGTCATCTTCACATCTCATCCTATAAACATGTGATATATTTACTATTATAGCTGTTGCGTGCAGAGATTAAAAAGCATGATTGCATTTAGAGATTAAAGATAAAGCGGCACCCACCCTCAAATTAACCGGGGAGTGACAAACTGTCTATTGGCAGCATGAGCAAAAGAGCTGATACAAAAACCTAGTTTACAGAATTATAAAAAGATTTTGTTCATATGTTGACATACAAAACTTAATTAAAAACAAATATCAAAAACATTGCATAAGCCCAAAGCTCCGCAACCTCGAGGCTTTTGTTTGTAAACCCAAAAAGCACCAGTAAATAAAAACAAGAATCGAAATAATTACTCCCAACACCAGGTAGTCTTAATGAAGGATTAGACAATATAGTTCTGTAATGATTGTGTAAAATCATCCATAGAAGCTGGCGATTGACTACTGTATTTCGGAAGGTGGAAGGAACTCCCAGGACTCATCATGGCTGATCAAATTGTCCCAATTGTTCTTGGTTGTCTTTTTTAAAGACACCTGTATGCGGTCATCATCTATCTGTAGAACAGATGTACATAGAATATGCAAGAGTGTCCTACACAAATGTGACCTGCTACAAAGGCCATCCTGGTTATATATGAATGTTGACAAGGAATATCGGATGAAAAAAATTGACAATAGACCGACGAGTTAGCTATGAGTAAGGGAGATACGTTGACAAGAAACAATGCGACACAAAGATCTCACCTTGGTCTCTGGAAGTTTTTTAGTCTCGATATCTTCTGGCAAGTTGCTGACTTTGCATTTAAGCATTGGCTTGTCTCCGGCATTCACCAGGAAAATGAAGGACCTTGATAAACCATTAAGGAAACTCTCATCAGCAATGATTGTGGCAATGTTAGTGACCTTTGCACAAACTTCCAGGGTAGTAATAAAGACTACTGCATTCATGAAAGCAAACGACACTAAGCAGCGGGTTACCTCCATTCACTCACAAGAGTGTCGAGCCATTTGTTGAACCTTACTCTATGAAACAGCCTTTAGCTACTGTTATCTAGCAAAGAGGGAGACACTGCTTTGGAGTTGCTTATCCAGAAGGGAAGATTACTAATATGATGTCAGTCTCAATGCTGACTTATTAATCGGTAGCTATGACTGTGTAATCGCATTGACAAGGATCACAGACGCACTCGACGTTTTTGATACGAACTCGTGAGAACTAACAATCAGAACTAAACACGAAAAACCTATTAACTAGTGTACTAATGGTTCATACCGAGTAGTTGATTGTATTTCAAAGTTCCCTTGCGCCTCTTTCTTCTTCAACTCTTTGATTTTAAAATCAAAAACATACTCTTTCCCCTGATCTCCCCTGACAAGATCACCTGACAGAACCATAAGATAGACGGTGATAACAAACGATTGTAGGAACAGAGTAAGTCGGGCCAAAATAGGAGAATAACCTGGCTGTCAATTTTCGATATTCTTCAATGTTTGGTTGTTTCATCACATGACAGAGTCAGCAAGCAGTCTGAAAGAATGGGGAAATAAATTTTGTTACATCTAGTGAATGTGCATATTTTGAAAGCACTTACGACGCATGCTGTCAGGATACCATTGGAACTCTAGAATATTGCTCGCAGCCATCTTTGGTAACCCCTTCTACTCCTCTAAATGCCTGCTTCTAAAGAGACATAAACACATCAGATATTAGCTAAAATGGATGGCATAAACTAACTTGCATCATCATAGAAACTACCTGCTGATACAGATCAAATTAACATTAGCGAGGTATATAATGGTAGACTACATTACCATTACGGATTGTAGCTTCGGGTGAAATACTGCTACAAAAACATTGGACACTAAAATGATTGTCTAAATATGGATACAATATTTAGTGAGCAGTCGCCAAGAAAAGTGCTGAAATACACAAGTGTGTGACTTTATCACAACAGATAAAACCAGTAAGCAAAGCGTGTTTACCATCACAATGCTCGAGGGACATACAATATGCATTATTTCTGATGCAACCTTGACCTCTGTCTATAAATTATAGACCGAGAGTTTCTTGGTGGAGACTGATGCTGAAAATAGATAGATTTTGAAATCACATTTAGCACAGATGATGAACACTTACTGAACAGATACAGATGAAAATGGTAGAGAGCTATATCAGTGCTCAACTACCAAAATTGGTAGAAGTGTGCCAGCTTAGACAATTGCAAAGTAAAAGGCTAGCAGTTAATTTAGGGATGACATGCTTTTTGACCATCTGCGTAAGCGGAATAGACACCAAACCAGCAATGCTATATAAGCAGCATTATTCGCTATTAATACTCGTTGAGACAGACGACAGACGTAATGTAACTGTGTCACAGACATTAGATCCAAAGATACACTAGGGTGTAGTAGTACAACCTCATGCCGCTATATTATCAAGGCATCGCCTGTCTGAGCAGCCAATCAAAGCCTAGGTAGAGACGAATAAAATAGTGATTATAAATTAAGTACCAGGGTTACATGTTATCTCAGTTTAGTCGCAGTTTTGCTGTTTTAACGATGGTGATAACATGCATTGCTTTACCAAAACATGCCAGAGTAGAGCATTTTTATAGTCATTGCTGTGCCACAACTTGCCTTTTTATATGAATAAAAACCCAGAAGACAATCAAATAGCAATTACGTCTTTTCCCAGCTCTGCTGCAAGAGCTTACTACTAAAATCCATAAAAAGCCTGATGATTGGTTACACAATTCTACAGCGACATTGGTGTAATGGTTGAAGGTGATGATTAACTATTAGTATCTAGAACATGTCTTTTGGCAGTTCTCTGACTTGCTGATTAATGTATCTATTTGATTGATTTTCCTCTTGACTGCTCAGAATGTCTTTAAGGATTCCTTGACCTGCTTGTTAATATATTCCTTCTGAATGAATAATCTTGTTTTGCCAGGTTTCGGCGCTCAAATGAATTATAAACATTGTCCAGATTCTCTTCTTTATCGGTGTCCAGTTTTGTTACTATCTCCATAGAACAACATAGCCCTTGCGCCTAATAACCTTAAAACCTCTGAACCAAACGAGACGATCTCATAAGAGCCATGCAGGTATTTTTCTCTATGAAAAATCCATTCATCTTGAAGCAAGACATAAGTAGAACTTTCATTCAGTGGATTATCGACACGAAGTGAGTAAAACTAGCAATTATTCGCTACTGAAATCCGACCTTATTATAACTTTGTTTAAAATAAGAGAGACGCCAACCAAACATCACCAACACTTCGCCAAACACTTATTTTGCTTACATAGAAGTGGTCAGACAACCAACCATTAGAACAGCTCGGCAAGTAAATTATGTAGTTGAATTACACTGTTGTATAGAAGTATTAGCAAAAGCAGAGAGCATCATGGAGAAATGCCTTAACACCGGAGATATACACAATATTACAATGAACATGACACCTAATACATTAGAGGACCAGCAATAAAGACGGTCGTCATATACTCATCTACAAGCAGCTTAGCAACCTTTTGTAGAAGTAACCCATGAAAAAAGAGACATCAAACGACATGCTAGAAAACCATAAAAAGATATCAGACCTGTACCAGACATGACCAAGACAACTGGAGTTGGTTATCATTTCATCACTCCCATGATGTACTTAAGACAAGTTCACTCAATTGCTAACCCACTGCAACATGAAGATCAGAACCTGAGCGCCTAAGCACCTTCTCATAAGCTAACAGAGACATTTATAAAAGAGAAGTTTCAACGACTCAGCATCTATCTATCTCTCTTTCTCAAGGACCTGTTGAGGCTCCCCGCCTTTAAGCACGCCTAACTGCTATGAACACAGCATTCTATGAACTAGCCTGCCTACCGAGGAACCTCCCTCTATTTTTCCCTGTCTATGGCGCCTCCTCCTCCATCACCAGCTGATCATCTTCTAGTTCACTATTTTAACCACTGAGCCTCTATATCTAAAAACCATCATAACTATTGTTTGACTGTCGAACCTCAAAACAGAGCAAGCAAACATGGACAACTGTTCGAGTACGGGTGTAACTTCTTGTGAGTTAATAGTCACGTGGTGCTCAAGAGAAGCATGTAAGAGTGTGTGGGCATGCGCCACAGTACGCGGAAAATTGGCCATGTTGTTTTCTGGTAGAGGGCTCCGTTCGGATAGCTCTAGTTGGGATCTTCGCTGTGTTTTGGCTATATTACAGATCAACTATCTTTTCTTGCCTGTTTGGGTCTTGGTGACTCGTGGTTTTATTATTTTTTAGAGTATAGTCTGGCACTACGGTGTTTTTTGGGAAAACGCGCAGGTAGAGTAGGAGTGACATAAGGGGAGGTTTGAAGTGTCACCGCTAACAGTCTGGTACTGCGTATATTTGCTTACAAGCTATTTCGGCTTTATTGTTTTCTTTTGTTGGTTAAGTGGTGCTACTCAGGTGGGCTGGGGCAAGCTGGAAAGGGCAATGAGTAAGCCTGAGAGCAGCCAGAAGGCTGAGCCATCTCAGAATGGCAGAGGGGTTCAGCCACTCGAGGGCGCATGGGCGGCTGAGGTTGCTGGACAAGTGCCTTTGGTGCTCGATGCTGCCTTTTTGGTGAATCTGGTCAAACAGACACGATGGCCTATACTGAAAAGGCTGAGCCGGCAGATGCAGCCATTTACAGGTGATGGTGCAGTTGGGGTAACCACATGGCTTTCCTAGTATGAGTGGCTAACAGCTGGAATAGATTGCTCCATGCATACTGATTGCGTACATGCTTTCTGGCACTGCTGCCAGAGTGCATGGACGCATGAGGGTTGGCAAGGCCTTTCAGTGGGATGTCGTCAAGGTGGAGCTGACTGCCAGGGACACCCACCATGCCTTGACAGGGGGCATGGTGTCGTTTCGTCAGCTGCCGGCTTGAGGCCGAAGAGACAGTTGATATATACCTGGACCGCCCGCAGCAGCTCAGCGGTAGACTGGGGGTGGCGCTCCAGGACATGATTTTCAGAACCAAGTTCTATGAGAGACCGGCTGAGTTAGTCTACAAATGGGGAGTGACACATGACAGAGTGTACACTGCCAACTTTGGTTCTGTGCTGAACAGAGCGAGGGGAAATAGGTTTCTCGGAGAGCTGTTGAGGGTCGCCCCTCAACGAATAGCTTAGTGGCCAGTTCTGGTAACCGATCAGAAACTGCTTCTGGCAAGCAGTTGGGGGCTGCTTCTAGCAAGCAGCCGGAAAGCAAGGAGGGTTGAATTCGATGTGGGGGCTCATACAGAGTGAAGGATTGCACACGAGTTAAACGACCTTTGTCTGGTACGGGGACGGCAAAAACCTCTTCTGGTAAGAGGGTTGGGTGTTTCCAGTGCAGTCACACGGACTACTTTGTACGGGACTGTCCTGTGCGGCCACCGCCTGGACCGGCGGGAATGCTCACTGAAGATGAGGGCACCGCGTCTTCCCATATGGATACCATGTAAGCCAGGCTTACACGGAGTCTCATAACATCATGGGGACCTGAAGTGGCATTGGTGGGACAGGGGGAGACTGGAGGTCACATGCAAGCAGTAAGAGTGTACTGCGGGACAGTCCTTGGCTGTCCGGGGTGGCCGGCGAGGCTACAACAAGCGGTCGTATGCCGTTTGTTTGAGCAATTTTGAATGGCTGCAGTTTTTAGTGTCTAGTTGACACTGGGAGTGAGCGGACCCTGATAAGTCCGCAGGTGCTGGCAGGTTCGACCAGGCTCAAGCCGAGCCAGCCATTGTTGACAGCAGAAGGCATCTCACGTGAAGGGGCAGTGTCAAACGGTCATTGGTGTGCAGGGACACTGTTATGGTGTTATAGCACTTGTGAAGGACAAGTTGTGCAACTTTGGAGTTGACTGCTTGCTGGGTGGTGACGTCATTGACTACATGGGAGACGTTGCTGTCCATAGAGGAAGTGATGCAAAGTATTTCATCAGGTGGGGAAACCCTATCCGAATGGATGCTGTGGAGTACATGCAGGGCAAGATCTTCTACTTCCCGACCTGGTATTTCTACAGGTCCTCCAAAACATGGATCTGTAGGTCTACGGACTTAAGGTCGACTACCCCAAGTTCGTTGTATTTTGACATCCAGCTCTCAATCTCAGCACAATACCGCTCATGCAGATTAGGTGCTCGACTACACTTGTACTAAGCGATCTAGGTCTGCAATCCTTTCGGAGATTCCCCAGACCACCATCAGCTAACGGTCCACCGGTTTCGGGCAAAAGTGGGAATGAAATCACGGTCATTGACTCGCAGTGATACCAGATCACCGCCCGACGACGGCGCCACTCCCGCCACCCGCATGCGGAGTTGGCCCAGTAGCAGTCTGGTAGTGCATACTTTTGCTTACACTTTTATTGGCTATTTTAACCTCTTGTCACTACTATTTAGAATTCTGTTCGTTGTGTATTTTAATTGGTAGACTTAAAAAAATGTAACATTTACTGGTAAATATCAGAATTGCTTGATAGCTTAACACCTTCACTAATACCTGAACCAGTAATAACCGAATTAGTTCCCACAGAGCAAAAGCGCACATTAGAATTAGAATAAAATAAAAAAGCAAATTCAACACTGATATTGTGTGTGGGTTCGGATTAGCCATACATAACATATTTTCTCCATATTCAGCCAAGACAATGATATCCCTTAGCAGCTTGCTACTCTAGCAGCAACTAAGTTTCATTAATTGAGCTGTAATGACTTTAAACTAAGTATCTTGCGTTTATACACGAAAATGCCACATTATTCGATAGCATGGTATAAAAATAACCAACCACCTCTATTAACGAACGTAATACAATCAATTATATCCATCGGAACCCGAAATAGAACGACCAAATCTTTACTCTCTTGCTCCCGACAATAAGGACAACAAGGGGGTCGTCCCGTCTTATCGTCTAAATAGCGGTCAAAATTAGCGACTATTGTTGATCCCATTTATAGCAGCCCGTTGGGTGTGCCGTTAGAGGCAAAATACTACATTGAATATTTAATTACAAAGTTTGTTTTATTAGAAATCTCTAGTGTTGCACATCTGGCTAATTAGTATGTTTATAGATGTGTGATGGAGTCGTTAAGCCTAGCTCTCCTAATCACTGCATGCGCCCAGGCCTGCCAACCCAAGAATGGGAAAATGCTTGAGATTTGATTTTGGGGAATTGATGTATCAATAATAGCATATATAAAATTGAGGAAAAAGTGGGGCAAACATCTCACGCAATGTCATTTTTTCTTTGGGGTGATTGCGTGAGTCTCACGACCAATGTGCGAGAGTTGGCAAGTATGCATGCGTCCAACTATCCTCGGATTAGCCATGTAATGCAGAAGCCAGCTTGCATAAAAAGCCGATGGACTTACACTCAGCACTTGCTATACTAGCAACTGTGCTTAAATAGCATAAAGCAAGAAACTGCAAACTACAAAGCCAAAAACTAAAAGGCAAAGGCACCACTTTCCATATCACCGTATAGAACAATGTAATAACTTTAATGAACCTCTGCTCAGCTTTGGGCATGTTTATTTTTTTGACATTTTTGCATTTACATGTGTAACTATTTGGATGTGTGGTGGAACACAAGATTTCCATCCCCTCTTGTACAGTTTCTATCCGGAGTTATGTTCCCTTTCTTTCTTTTGTTAGCCATGCCCCTAAGAGAGGCTGGTCTTATCATCTAATTTGCATAATTTCATGTACTTAAGGCAGGGTCTCGGCCCTTTGTAGTTGTTCAATACATGCAGTGCAATTGAATCATACTCTTTCTGCTACCTTAAGCGATACCAGAACCACCCCGGCATATAGCTATTTCCAAAGACCTAGTCTATGGACTGTGCTGTGGGGATAGACTCATAAAAACACTGTCGACCCCTGTCGACCTTGTCGACCTAGTATAAAACCTCTTTGGTGCAATCCCTTGTGTGAGGTGGTTAATGTTGACCGGTGGAGTAAGCCGACCTAGTCGCCTCTGCGTGTTGGTCACGGGAAACCAGTACACAGCCCCTGTGAAGGGTGAATGCAGACCGGTAGAGTAAGCCGACCTAGTCGCCTCTACGTGTTGGTCGCAGGAACCAACACACTGGTGGCAGCAGTGGGATTAGACTGCTGTAACACGGACTTCTAAGACAACCTTTGTAACCATGCCAAGCAGCCGACGGAATGCTACCAGACATCTGGCTGAGGCAGAGCTACAACAGGTCGACCAGATTGGTCAGATGACAGAGGCTATTACTAGAGCCTTACAAATGCCTAGGAGGGAGGCTAGCTTCAAGCCACCGAAATTCGATGGGAGTGAAGATGTGGAACTATTCATCTCCCAGTTCGAAGAGGTTGCAGAAGCTAATGAGTGGAATGAGAAGGCCACTCTCCTCCACCTGCGTGAGACATTGAAAGAGGGGGCCAGAGGTTGCAGTCGAGGAGATTCACCTGCCTCCATCTTCTCGGCCTTACGCACAAAGTACGGGCTC
Organism: Watersipora subatra; assembly: GCF_963576615.1. Classification (NCBI taxonomy): domain Eukaryota; kingdom Metazoa; phylum Bryozoa; class Gymnolaemata; order Cheilostomatida; family Watersiporidae; genus Watersipora; species Watersipora subatra. The sequence goes on along the minus strand of NC_088710.1, from coordinate 823,864 downwards.
TCCCCGAGAGAGGCTAAGAGTAGGCTCCACCTCAAGAGGGAGCCAAAGACTAGCCTCCAAGAACACGCAACGGAGATGGAGCGTCTAGTGAAGATAGCATATGCTGACCTTCCGGACTCCTACCAAGCTAACATGGCCATGGATGCGTTTTCCCTGACTCTAGGAAACACGCACCTCCAACGCCATCTTTTGGCAGTAAGAGCCCAGAGCTTAGAGGAAGCGGTGCAGTCAGGGAATGAGTTCCTGCAAATTCAGCCCACTCTTCCTCGGCCTGGTGCTCAACCCCTAGTAATGACAGTGGAGAAGGAGGAGACTACCCCTGCTACAGTCGCCCCCATCCACTCGGATCCCCCATCAGCCACCCTGAATGACGTCCTACTGGCTATAAAAGGGTTAACAGATGGACTAAAAGAAGGAAACCAATTGGGGCGACGAGGAGCGGAGAAAAAGGAACCTAACTGTTGGGGCTGCGGCCAGACAGGGCATGTACAGCGCCGGTGCCCTCAAGCTATCCAAAGACAACCACCTCAAGCCACGAGGTCGGGAAACGGTTCCCATCCACAGCAGTAGGGGGAAGTGCTGACTGTGGATCTACTATACCAATGCAACACCAGTGGCAACGGCCACGACGGACTAGGCGACACAGGCTCCCCCCCTGGTCGCCACCGGTCCCCTTGCATAACCAGTATCAGCCCTTACCTGAGTGTGCAGGTCTCCCACCCTCAGAAACCAAGGAAGAAACATACGTCTGGCCAAAGCCGTCTCGGCCTTCCAAAAAAGGCCCCCAGAGAATGAGCGAAGCCGGACGAACTAATGGAGATGAATTGTGGAAGCCACATAATAGCAGCTATTTCTTGCCAGGTCGCATCGGAGGGCAGCCCGTCCAGATTCTCGTGGACACCGGATGCACGTCTAATCTGTTGGGACGGCATGTTTTTGAGCGCTTACCCAAGGATGTCAAGAGCCGATTAGAGGTTCGAGAAGACTATGGGCGGATGGCAGATGGTACACGGCTGCAATTTCACGGACTCATCACTCTCCCAGTCAGAGTCAGGAGTGTCCAAGTCACTGTATCTCTAGTGGTGTGTGCCCTGAAGGAGGATGCCATCCTGGGCATGCCATTCTTGGTCGACCACCACTGTGAGATGAATTTTCAGCAACCCACGTTGGTGTTAAATGGGCAGAAATTGACTTGCACTGACAGAGAGGGTCGACCTCTGACAAGTGGAGTTCAGATAATGCGAGCCACAACGCTTCCCCCTCGAGCCGAGGTCTTAGTCGCTGGGCGTCTCACGTCCTCATCCTATCAGCTAGTAGGGCTAATCGAAGGAGTAAGAAGCAGTTATATGGTGGCCGCCAGCCTACATCAACCCGGTAAAAAGGGGAGAGTGGCCATCCGCTGTATGAATCCTACCGACCATCCAGTCCGCGTGACGGCAGGGACGATTGTGGGACAATACACTGGAGTAGGGCCGGACGAAATAGGGGTTCCCTGGACAGCAAAGGAGGATGTCGAGACTCCTAAGGAACATCCCCCTTCTCCTTCAGGCGTGCCCCCCCCCCCCACATGCAGGACTTGCTCCAACAAGCGGCGCCGCATTGCTCGTCCCCTACCGAGCACAGGATGGAAGACCTTTTGGTTCGTTATGCGGATATGTTCAGCCAAGGAAGCGAAGACGTGGGGCGTACCACCCTGGTACAACATGAAATCCCCCTTCTCCCAGAGGCACAACCCATCCGTCAACCCCCATATCGAGTAGGACATGAGAAAGAAGCCGAAATTGAGCGACAGGTTTCGGCTCTTGAGAAACAAGGCATGATTGAGCCCGCTCACAGGGCCTGGAGCTCTCCGGTGGTCTTGGTGAGGAAGAAGGACGGGGCGTGGCGATTATGTGTGGACTATAGAAAGCTCAATAGTGTCACTTGCCAGGACGCCTACCCCCTTCCCCGGATCGACGAGAGCTTAGATGCCTTGTCCGGCAGCAAGTTTTTCAGTACCCTGGATATGATGAGCGGGTATTGGCAGGTACCTCTCTCTGCTGAGGCCCAGGAACGGTCAGCATTCACCACACGCAGTGGATTATGGAGATGGAAGGTGCTCCCCTTTGGGCTGACCTCCGCTCCGGCTACCTTCCAGCGGCTAATGGAACGCGTCCTCCAAGGGCTACACTGGAAAACTTTGCTGCTATACCTAGACGACATCATCGTCATGTCGGCAGACTTCTCTAGTCATGTAATTAGGCTGGCAGAGGTGTTGGAACGATTGAGGCAAGCAGGATTAAAATTGAAGCCCTCTAAATGCAGTCTGTTCCAGACCCAAGTCAAGTACCTGGGCCACAGAGTCAGCGACACTGGAGTGGCTACCGACCCTGAGAAGATTCAGGCCATAAGTGAATGGGCAGCACCACAGGATGTGACTCAATTAAGATCGTACTTGGGTACCACTGGGTACTACCACCGATACGTACCTGACTACGCCTCGATCGCCAAACCTCTCACCCTGTTGACAAGCGAGGGGGTCCCCTGGAAGTGGGAGAAGATGAACAGGAAGCTTTCCTTAAGCTCAAGTGGTCACTGACGCACGCTCCAGTAATGGCATATCCTGATCCCTCTTTACCCTACGTACTCGATACTGATGCTAGTAACGTAGGGACCGGAGCTGTGTTATCCCAGGTCCAGCAAGGCAAGGAGCGACCTATAGCCTACTATAGCAAGACCCTCTCCCCCGCCAAACGCAACTACTGCGTGACGAGAAGAGAGCTGCTGGCAGTCGTGCTAGCTGTCCGACATTTCCGGCCATACCTATATGGCAGAGAGTTTACCATCCGGACAGATCATGCCTCCTTGGTTTGGCTGCACCGGAGAAAGGAACCCTCTTGCCAGGTGGCCCGGTGGCTGGAGAGCCTAGCCGAGCACAAGTATCGAATCATCCATCGAAAAGGCGTTAAGCACGGTAACGCCGATGGGTTGAGTCGACAATAGTGCATCGACTGCCGACAGTGTGCTGCCATTGAGAAGCGGGATCGGGGGCCAACTAGGTCACAAGTGTGTGACTCTCTAGTAACCCCAGGAACTAATTGGGAAACTACCGTACCAGTGGACCAAGTTCCAGTACAGCCACCAAGAGGTACAGGAGGACCCAGTCCTAGCGCCCACCAGTTGGACGAAGACGAATGGCCTCGACTACCCAGCAGCAGACATACATCAGGGCCCAGCTTCTCGACTCCCACACCAGCCTGCCTAGTTCCAGTATGATCAGACGCTAGGGCCACGAGTTTAGATTTCTCACCGCCAGCTGCCCCAAAGGTCCCAGAATTGTTGACAGTAGTACAAACCTCACTAGATGAAGTACGAGCATTGCAACAGAGACCCGCTACCGACCTAGGGATAATTTACCAGGCCGTCAGGAACCGGAAAAGAGTCGAAGAGGCAGTATTGCAAGTAGGCAGCTCCGAGTTGCAGCGGTTGGCCCGGATGTTCCATCAGCTCCAGATTGACGAATCAGGTGTATTGACCCTTCATCTCATTCAGAATGGGCGAGAAAGGGTGGTGGTGGTATGCCCCAAAACTCTGCGACAGGAGATCCTGTGGAAGGCCCACGAACAAACTCACTGCGGTGTGGAAAGGACCCTGAAGCGCGTCCAGTTGGATTGGTACTGGCCGGGCATGACTGGAGATATCAGGAGGGCAGTTCTCTCCTGTGAAGTTTGCCAGCGGGCTAAGACGGGAAAGGCCCGGACCTCCGGAAATCGACAACGGTTGTACGCTGGGAGGCCATGGCAGCGTCTAGCAGTAGATTTAGTGGGACCCCTACCTCAGACACCTCGAGGAAATAGTTGGGTGTTGGTACTCACTGACCATTTCACTCGGTGGTCGAATGCCTTGGCTATCCCTGACGCTACAGCTCCAACGGTGGCCCAAGTCTTGGATGAAAGAGTATTCAGTTACTTCGGTCTGCCCGAAATTATCCACACCGACCAGGGGAGCCAATTCGAGTCCTCTTTGCTTCAAGAGCTATGTGACTTGTGGGGAGTCGACAAATCTAGGACCACTCCGTACCACCCCGAAGGAAATGGTGTGGTTGAACGAAACAACCGAGTATTGGGTGACTCCCTACGAGCACTTTTACTGGGCAGAGGACAAGAGGATTGGGATCAACTATTGCCACAGATCATGCGGACGCTGCGAGGGCTACCGCACTCCGCCACTAAGGAAACACCCAATTATTTGATGTTGGGTCGAGAGCTTCATCTTCCTGACCAATTGCTGCATGGAAATAGGTTGGAGTCATTTACGAGCACACACGAGTATGTCCAGACTGTTCACGACCGGTTGATACAAGCTCATACTCTCCTCCGAGATAGACAGAAGGAAATTGTATCAACCGATGTGAGGGAGTCTCCGCTGTTCAATGAGGGTGACCTCGTATGGTTGCTAAGCAAGCGGCGAAGAAAAGGGGAAAATCCGAAATTAGCGGCCAAGTATGTGAGGCCCTATTGCGTACTAAAGAGTCACAAAAATCATACGTACGAAGTAGAAAGATATGGACAGCGATCCACTCAGGCCGAAGGAAGATTAAGGCTCTGTCGCCCTAGCCCTGTGCAACAAGGTCGAGCCCCAACTGAAGTCGAACCTGCCCGACGTCCCAACATGAGAGGTTATTCCCGGAGACGAGTATCACAGAAAAACGGTAATCCAGATGCTGTTATTTCCGAATCACTTCTGCCTAGTCGATTAATAGATTTACTAATACCACAATCGCCAGGAAGATTGGAACCACCTTGGCTCCCCAGCGAAGAATTTTTGGTCTCTCCAAGTGAACACAACTCTGACTCTGGCCTCGACACCGGCTGCGAATTGGCGACCGAAGAAGCAAGAGCTACGGGGAATGAAGGAGCCCAGGCTAGTACCACTGGGACCGGAAACACCACGCGGCCCCAACGAATAAGAAAGCCCCCTGCGTATCTAGCAGATTACGACACAAGTACTGTCCAATCAGGAGAGGCCAGAAGGGGTCAAGGCCGAAGGGCAACCATTTTGGAAAGTAAAGAAAGCCCTCTCACTGTTTGTTACCAGCTCGACACGCACGCACACTTACACCCTCCAGCCATGGAAGTGATTAGAGAAACCATCAAGGAAGCTTCCCCAATTACCGGAGCTCTACCCTTGCTGTCAGAGCTGGTAATTCCGTTAGAGCTGCACCCTGCTCCCAATGAGACGTTGGACGGTATAGACTCCGACACGACAAAGGAGGATTTTTCTCCGAGTTCTCGAATACCGACCAAGTGGGTCTCGGAGGAGACGACAGGAAATATAATGACGCTGTGTGAGGAAGACGGTGCCCACTGCCCTTTATGCCATCAGTCTTTTTCCCCCCCCCGAAGGTGTCGGATCCATTTCTCACAACACTTCACGAGGTTCTTCTGCAAATGTGGAAGAAATTCTACTTCAAGAGATACGATAGCCAAACACCAATCGAGAATGAAGGGCCTGGAGAACCGGAAAAATCACGGCGGAGGGGGGTATCAGGATCTACGAGGTCGACCGCGCCAGTTACCCCGCATGGATAAGGAGGGTCGAATTAATCAATCCACCGGCCTTCGAGAAGCCTATGCCTCATGGTCCGGTTAAGATAAAGCCCCCTGTGAGGAGAGGACCACAGGCACTTTTTTCCTCTCCCCCGAAGGAAAAGCGGGTGAATCGGAAGTGGAGTCCGCTCAAGAAAGGGAAGCCCATACCTGCTCCCAGGAAGTCGCTAACGACGGTGGGAAGCATCCAAAGTCGACTGGGAGACGTCCGACCCCGTGCCACGGTAGACGCCCTCCGAGAGGAGGCATCCAGCCTCAGACGAACGGCCCGCCGCCTGGAGGAGCTGGCTAACCAGATGTCGACTAAGTGAAAGCTTACGATACAGATTCCGTTAAAACATTGACTATTCCTAGAAACCATTATTTACACATCTTTTATCTTGTAGTATATTCTAGCTCGTTTGTGTTCTTTTTTTATTATTTTGTTTTATCTTTTTGTTTGTTTTTTGTTGTTGTTGTTATAGCCGATTGCCGTCTATAGGGGCGGCGTGTGTGGTGGAACACAAGATTTCCATCCCCTCTTGTACAGTTTCTATCCGGAGTTATGTTCCCTTTCTTTCTTTTGTTAGCCACGCCCCTAAGAGAGGCTGGTCTTATCATCTAATTTGCATAATTTCATGTACTTAAGGCAGGGTCTCGGCCCTTTGTAGTTGTTCAATACATGCAGTGCAATTGAATCATACTTTTTCTGCTACATTAAGCGATACCAGAACCACCCCGGCATATAGCTATATCCAAAGACCTAGTCTATGGACTGTGCTGTGGGGATAGACTCATAAAAACACTGTCGATCCCTGTCGACCTAGTATAAAATCTCTTTGGTGCAATCCCTTGTGTGAGGTGGTTAATGTTGACCGGTGGAGTAAGCCGACCTAGTCGCCTCTGCGTGTTGGTCACGGGAAACCAGTACACAGCCTCTGTGAAGGGTGAATGCAGACCGGTAGAGTAAGCCGACCTAGTCGCCTCTACGTGTTGGTCGCAGGAACCAACACAGATGTTTATTATTTGCAAACTCATTTCAGCGATACACTTGATTGCATTGAATTGTACATAAATGTTCCATCTTATCATGCTTATAGAGCTGGAAGAATAAAGAGTAATACGTATCTATATAGATATTTCTCGAAGTATGTCTGTGGATATGTTGGTACGCATTCCGGCTATAGAACTTAAAATCTTGGAATAAAGGTTTCATACCAAAAAAGATTCGATCTCGGACTCCGCTGTTCACCGGTCAGATCAGATCGTTATCTTTTTTAGATCTGACCTCACCGGTCAGATCGTTATCTTTTTTAGATCTGACCTCACCGGTCAGATCTAAAAAAATAACGATTTGTGAGTTTCTAGCCCGTAGTTCCTAACTCGGTTTGAAAACTGTGTAGCTGTTTTGGCGATTATATGTAATCAGTAGTACCATGGACGTACGAAAACAGTTTTGTAAAACTTTTAAAAGAAACCTTTGACGTCAGTGTTAAACGTCCTGCTCTAGCGGGCAATATTTGTTTCTTTTTTGCATTTCTAGCGCAAGCGGCATCCTGGGCCCAGCATCGTGCTGCATGCTTGCAGTCAAAAGTCTTCTTGAAAATTAAGAATGATTACTGACATTAAAGAATGGTTACTGGTGTTTTGCTGGTGCTGGAAATGCCTAGATTTATTCTAGATACTAGAAATATAAGGTATATATATAAAAGAGTGATAAAAACATAATACATTGAAAAAATACCAAAAAGGTTTACTGCTCTTAATAAAATGTTACGCTGCTAAAAATAGATCCTAGACAGATGTTTTATAAGCAACTATGTTCTTGATGACAGTTTGTGTTGCAACAGTGTCTTCTAGTGCAGTCTGTTAAATTTATAATTGTTATTTTCCTTCGAAATATTGGACTAAGTTTTAGATTTTATTTTACTTAATTTAGGTGGTAAATGTTGGCATAAAACTGGCGATTTCTGTTGAATATGTGTGTAGTTAATGCTGTAGAACGTATATTATGAATAACGAACAATAGTACATAAGTGAATAAGGAATACAATACAAGAGCATTAGAAAAACGTGTAACGCATCCTCGAGGATAAAAACAGAACTGCGTGCGCATGCACTAACCGGAAACGGCAAAGCCAATGATTCAATAACGTAACATCTCTCCTTCCCCTAGGGAAGAAACATGTCATCACTAATTGTAATCCCCTTTTTAGGACAGTTCATAATCTGACAAATATGATGGAACAGTTTTCGCACGCGCTGATCGTCTGATTTGCGTAGGTGTTGATTGTGGTGATTGTAGTATTTCTTGTGCCATGGGGGTGCATGGAATCGAGTCAACGGTGCCTGAAGAGGGCTGCTCGTGTGGACACGTCTCCGCTTCAATATTGACACCTGTCTCCTGACCCATCGGCAAGTGATTGGGTTTTGTCACCTCGCGTTCACTGTTCATTTCATTGGAGGTGTCAGCCAAGTACGGAGAGGTTTCTCTTTTGCGTAGCTGATCAACGTGACGCCTTACAATACCTGAGGTGGAAGCATCTAAAATCTCATACATGGAATTTCCCAGAAGATGCATGACTGACCCTTGCAGCCACTGAACGGCTGGTCTCTGAAACGTCTTGTACCACACTAAATCACCCTCCTGAAAGTGACGCTTCTGCGAGAAGTTTGTGAGTGGTGCAGCCTGAATTGATGGCTTCAGAAGATCTAGTCTTGTTCGCAGACATCTGCCCATCAGTAATTCTGCTGGCGTCTTGCCTGTTACCATGCTAATCGATGTACGATATTTGAGGAGAAACTTATCAACTTTCGTGTTTACTGCTTCTGTCGAAGCCTTGTAAGCTTGTTTGAATGTCTGCACAAATCGTTCGGCTTGACCATTACTTTGTGGGTGGTATGGTGCCGTTGTTAAATGTCGTATACCATTGCTCTTCATGAAGTGCATGAACTCCCCTGATGTGAACTGAGGTCCATTGTCAGTGACCACTGTATAGGGCAACCCATGTGTAGCAAAGACTCTTCGTAGTGTTGCTATGGTGATTGCTGAAGTAGACGTCCGAATGGGAAAAACTTCCGGCCATTTGGAATAGGCATCTACTATAATTAGGAACATTGTATTGTCTAGAGGACCGGCATAATCCAAATGTATTCGCTGCCATGGACTATCAGCAGGGGCCCAATGGTGGGGATCTGATGGAGGATTGTGTTTAACCGCATTGCACTGCGGACAAGACCTTGCAATGGCTTCAATGTCCTCATCAATTTGTGGCCACCATACATAATTGCGTGCTGTTGTTTTCATTTTGACCATCCCCAAGTGACTTTGGTGGAGTTCGGTGAGTATTGTGGCTCGCAAACTAGAGGGTATAACAAGGCGTATGCCTCTCATCAAGCAACCATTTAGCGTCGAGAGCTCTTGTCGACATCTAAAGTATGGATCTATGTTTGCGGCACTGTATGGAGGCCAACCATGTATGGTTGAGTTGTAGACATTGCTCAATGTTTTGTCCTCCTGAGTTTTTATGGATACTGTCTCAAATGTCACGGGTAGTTGGGCATATTGTTCAATGTGAAATAGTCTTGTTTGTTCACAATGAAGTCTTCTGCATGGCTGCGGAAGCCGTGACATAGCATCAGCATTCGCATGAGCGAGTGATGACTTGTATTCTATGTCGTATGTATACGCTGTTAGAATAGCGGCCCATCTTTGCATTCTCATCGCAGCAATAGGAGGAACACCGGTTTTTGGGCCTAAAATTGTAACCAATGGCTTATGGTCAGTGAGCAAGGTAAATGAGCGGCCATACAAGTAGAGGTGGAATTTTGTTACCCCAAAGATAATTGATAGTGCCTCTCGTTCGATTTGGGCATAGTTTCGCTCACTTGGGCTTAATGTTCGAGAAGCAAATGCTATGGGCTTTTCTTCACCATTTGAAAGTTTGTGCGATAAGACTGCCCCTACCCCGTATGCTGAGGCATCACAGGCCAGTATCAGAGGAGAGTTAACATCGTATGGTGTCAACACGCAGTCTGTAGACAACAGCTGCTTTAACTGAACAAAGGCTTCTTGACATTGTGAAGACCAGTTCCAGTGAGCATTTTTGCGTAACTGTTGATGCAATGGGTGCATGACTGTTGCTAAGTTTGGTAAAAACTTTTGATAGTAGTTCACTAAGCCTATGAAAGATCGAAGCTCACCAATATTTGTAGGTGTTGGAGCCTCTTTGATAGCCTTAACCTTGCTTTCCATAGGGTGCAGGCCGTGTTGATCTATGCGATGTCCTAAATAAATAATTGATGATTGTAGGAGGCAGCACTTTTCTTTATTGACCTTTAGCCCATAATTCTGTAGACGGTCTAAAACGCTATGCAAAGTAGATAGATGTGATTCATAGTTCTGACCAGTAATAAATATGTCGTCTTGATAACATAAGACATTTGGTAGGCTACCCAGTATGTCATCCATTGCTCTCTGGTGGATGGCAGGCGCTGAGGCCACCCCGTATGGGAGTCGGTTGTACTGGAACAGTCCTTTATGTGTAGTGATAGTAACTAAAGGCTTTGAAGCTGCATCTAGTTTGATCTGAGCAAAGGCCTTTGACAAATCTAATTTGGAGAATAACTTTCCGCCACTCATTTTTTCTTGAAGGTCATCTATAGATGGCATAGGATATGAGTCAACAACTAGCTGAGGATTTAGGGTAACTTTAAAGTCTCCACACAGCCTAATGGAACCATTGGGTTTTATGACGGGAACTACAGGTGTTGCCCATTCACTATGTTCTACTGGAGAGATAACATTTTCATTTAGGAGAGATTCAAGTTCTTGTTCTACTTTTGCCCGCAATGCGAATGGTACAACTCGGTGCTTTTGCCGAATAGGAATAGCACTTGGGCGCGTACGGAGCGTTGCTTCAACCTTTTTCATTTCTCCTAAAGTTTGCTTGAATAAGGACGGGTACTTTGCAACTAGAGTGTCCATCAGTTGTGCCGTTGCCTCGACCCGATTAGCCTTGATCTCTGACCAGTTTAATTTAAAGTGGTTTAACCATTCCCTTCCAAACAATGGGACCTGCTCACCCTCGGATTTATCTAGCACAAACATCCTTGCTTTACTTTCTTGCTTGCTGAAATGCACAGTTGGGTAGATGACTCCTTTCGGCTTAATTGACTGCGTTGCGCCGTATGGTTTCAAAGTAGTAGATGTAGGTTGGAGTTCCGATGAGCCTTTAATCTTTTTGTAGATATGATATGGCATTGTGGACACTCCTGCACCTGTATCAAGTTCCATTTTCACTGGGATACCATTGATGAGTGTATCTAGCATGATTGGTGGGTGGCTGTGCTCCTTAGACAGTGTGTTTATATGAGCTATATCTTCATGCTCCTCTGTAATTGCATCTGACATTACACTGTGTGTGTTTTGTGCTCGTCTATGAGGCTTCTGGAGTTGAGGTCTTTTACTTGGAGTTTTCTGTTCACAAACAGATTGAAGATGGCCTTTCCGACCACATTTAAAACATTCAGCTTGAAGGTGTGGGCATTGCTTTCTTGGATGAAGGGTGCTCCCGCAGGAACGACAAGGCCAAGGTTTGCCACTGGTAGTAGGCGAATGCATGTTAGAGATGTGACAGACTTTAGATTCTGTTGGCTGTCGTTGTGTCATGACTTCGGCATCTTTCCCAGCCTGCTCCATACCTCGAGCAATCTCTATGGCACGTGAAAGATTTAAGTCTGCTACAGTTAACAGTTTGCGGCGAGCATTTTCGCAGTAAATTCCACAGACCAGTCTATCACGTAGTACCCGTTCACGGTACGCACCTTCAAAATTGCAATGCTCAGCAAGTAACTTGAGTTGTGCAACATACTCATGGATGCTTTCACCAGGTAGCTGGTTTCGTTGATGAAAGCGATATGTTTCCGCAATTTCGAGTGGAGGTGGTGAGATATGATTACTTAGCAGCGTGGTTAATTCTTCGAATGACTTAGCTGTTGGTCTATCTGGTGCTGCGAGACCACGTAATAGTTTATATAACTTGGGACCTATGAGGCTCAGAAAAGTTGCCTTTTTCTTGCTATCATCAATGCTATTAGCTTCCGTGTAGAAATCAAAACGCTCTAAATAACATGTGAATGACTCAATTGACTCATCAAATGGTTCCATGCGTCCAATGGAATTTTGAGCTGCCATTGCAAAATTAATGCTTGTTGAGCTTTATGAGAGAATTTCTGTTAAGAAAAAGATGCACAACAACGTGTGTCTTGCGCAAGAAAAAGGCAACAGTTCTAGTACAAAAATACAGGTAACTAATACAGTAAAACGATAGGGGACATTGAGATAATTACGAATCCCATCCTTGTTGCCATTGTTGAATATGTGTGTAGTTAATGCTGTAGAACGTATATTATGAATAACGAACAATAGTACATAAGTGAATAAGGAATACAATACAAGAGCATTAGAAAAACGTGTAACGCATCCTCGAGGATAAAAACAGAACTGCGTGCGCATGCACTAACCGGAAACGGCAAAGCCAATGATTCAATAACGTAACAATTTCTAAGTCGAAATCAACAATCAAGGTATGTCTTTCTGAGGTTGTGATCTAAAGTTGATGTGACGTGATGCTGCCAAAATATCTCTATTTCATTTAATCAGCGGTTAAAGTTCATCATGGGATTAATTTTATCATAATTTTTGTTACATCCACAAAATATATATTTTATAAACTCATTATGCAACGCTTAACGAAGCAGAAAAGATCTTGCCATATTGTATTATTCGTTAACTTTTTTTATCTTTATCAAATGTTTATTTTCAGTTTCATGCTCTACTAATCCATGATAGTCTCACTAACGCATTAGACCAGCCTGCTGACATTGTTATAGTACCAAGACATGATTCTGAGCGAAGTCACTACTCCCTAATGGTTAGTATTCTTATGCTGCACTTTTATACTAAAAGACTATGTCAAGATATTATTTTTGAGAACAATTAGTGTTGCATGGCTGTGCATAGTTATAATTGTTTTGAAAATTTAAAACAGCACATCTTTTATATAGCGTGTAACTTGAATAAGATAACTGTTTTGTAGGCACCGGAATACTTGCTCTGCGTGTATCTATAACATGCAACTTGCATAGCTTTATGTACAAGTTGTATATGGTATTCTGTTTGCAGCTGGTAGATAGGAAACTTAGGAAAATTCATTTAATGGACTCTCTTTCTTACAAAGGACAACAGACCATTGAAAAAAGGTGAGCATGAAATACTTCACTAGGTTTGTCGGTAAATCTTACAAAAAAGCAAGTTATTGCCTTTGCATTCTAGCATAAATTGTTTAATCCAAAAACTCACTGTTAGCAACAATATTTGCAGGAAGCTTGTTTCTGTTGAGAGGTTTGCTGATTATGCTGTGACAGATAGTGAGATGGCGGCTATGCAACAGAAAGATTGTGTAAGCTGTGGACTGTATGTTATCAAGGTGAAGCTGTGGGCTGTATGTTATCAAGGTGAGTGACACTCTCATTCGTAGAGGTCTCAAGACTTCAACAACTATCAGTAGGAAACGTCTGGTTGGATTATTTATCTACACATTAACTATTACTAGGGAACCTAGTCCTATTCTGTCAATTTTCACTGTTAACCACAATTTTTTTTCAGCAAAATTAGTGTGATTCCTTGTAGGGTGTTATGCAATAATCTTGAACTTTCTAGATATTTGGCAAATTTTTTTTGTAAACTTATTAAAAAATAATTCTAAGAATCTCTATTTTTATAATGTTATTAATATTTTCAGCATGCGCAACGATATGTTGAATCGTTTGAGCTAGAAAATAGAAAAGATGGTGATATGTCTTTAAATCCTTCCACATACCGTAAAGAATTATTGGCAAGTATAAAGGTATGTGAAACAACTATTCCCAGCAGATTTAGCACATCTGTATATCTTGTATGTTAATATATGTTAAGATACTTCTTCACTTATTTGTTTTAATTTTTTCAAGCTGAACTAACAACTTTTTAACATTTTTGCATTGAATTTCGTTTTTAACCATTTGTCTTTATTTATGATAGGAAGATAGTCAAGCATTGGCGGATATCAAGCTCTCTATTGAAGCGGGTAGGTTGAAGATGTAAGCCACATACAGGCTAACAAGTTTTATATTTGTATCATGTTAATACATAAAACTTATTTTACTGTGTTCACCAATCTAGAGCATGAGAATACTATTCTGATATCTTTAAATAGTATAGTGTTGGTATCTACAAATATTACCTGCTTTATATATATCTAATGCATGTTCTTAACCCTTTGGCTACGGCGTGCTTACGGCTGGGAAAATACCAGCGTACAGAGTCAATTACTAAGGCGATTTGAGCCTTCGACATGACTGCATAAAAACTGCAGTAACTTACATCACAATTCTGGTAGTTACATAAATTAATATGCATAGGAAAGCTGAGAAATTTCTCTACAAGCTGATATTTTTTCTATGCAGATAGCTTGCAAATGCTTTCCAGCAAGTTTAAATTTGTTGAAGCTATTAATTTTTTTTATCCGCCATTTTCAATTGTATTTTCCTAATTGATAAAGGTAATTGACAATGCTGTATAAATAATACTTGCACAGATTCATAGGTTCTCAACAATTTTTAAAAGAAATTGGTCGTCAAAGAGCATTGAATGTGGATTTATGAGCTCCGATGCATTGCGGGAGCGCCACTCGAAATTCTCAGTGCATGACCCAAAAGACCAGCGAAAAATGGAGGCCTGACAATGTCGCCTAAACTTCACTATAACTTTTTTCATCGCCGGCCGTTTCACTCTCATTTTCGCAATCCAATTCACCCTGTTGATCTTATTTTTCACTTTCATCGTCTTCCCCACATTCTTCCGACCTGATATCCTCTTCTTCACTTCCAAACCAGTCGATGTCTTCCTCTAAACAAGCTTTTTTAGCAGAGCTTGAACAACCGCGTGCGTTCATGATGAATAGATCTCCATAAAAGATCACATCTTTGCAAAGTGTATTGCTTGCACACGCGTATTAGGGATTATTTATAGCCTCAAAACAGTATTACAAAGCCAACGGAAATTGATCAAATTACTATTTTAAATTTTAATGCTGTTTTTTTAATAAATATATTTTAAAAAAGGTCTATCGAAGGCCGAATTATTTCGGGATCCGTACGCTGAGACAATGCTCGCATTCCGGGCTTTTACGGATTTCGTAAGCAAAGGGTTAATTAGATCAAAACTTTGTGAAGTAGTCTGTAACGTTTTCTATTTATTTATTTGTGTAATAGCCAAGGAAGAATCCACCAGAGAAGGAGCAGTGAACTGTTTCGCGACAACAGAAAATCATGAAGCTACCAACTGGAATGGCAAGGAGCTTACAGAAAATCCTGTGGAATTTCCTGCTGTCTCACTAGATGCTCAGCTTAAGTATTATAAAATCAAGTACCTGAAGCGCTATAAAACACACCATGCTATTTATGGTGTATTTAATGTAGTTCCAGCCGAAGATTATGAACATTGTCGACAGGAGCATATATCTGGAATGTATGATGGTATTCAGATGGTAAATGAGACCATTTTATATTATCTTGAAAAGAATAGCTCTGACTATCAGGTCATTAGTCGGCAACTTATTAGATTGAGTCCAGCTGTACTAGCAGCTTATGAGTCATGGTGTAAGAAGTTGACTCCAGAACATGACAATAGTAGGCCATCTCCAGCATATTATAGTATGGAAAAATCCATTACGCATAGCTAAACATGTTTTCCTGTTATGCTTTCCAATGTACACATGTATGCGGATAACTGGCATATCTTCAATATGTTTTAATACAAAATTTTATTGTTTGTTCACACCGGACTATTATAGTGTATTACCTGTTATTTGATTCCCTGATCCAGTAGTAACTACTGTTTAACTTTTATGTTGCATACATTTATATAGTTTAGCCATCCTGTATTTCTAGTCAGTTTGTTTGCATTAGTGGAATATGCATCAAGGCAGTGTGTACTCAGCTGTACTCAGTGTGTACTTTTTCTTTATACAATTTTACAACTTGGTTTATTCAACATTTTCAACGGGTTTTTCTATTTGGTACATATTATATTTCGTTGAGAGATGCTATGTAAATCTAAATAATATATAACTTTTACATACAACATACAATGATAATACCTTCTCATAACTCTAAGCTTTAGTTTGTATGAAGTCATAAAACTTTTATGTAGCCAGGCTAACACTTGCTGTTCAAGTCCATGAAGTTGAAATAAGATAACTGTTTTGTAGCTAGGCTAATATTTGCTGTTCAAGTCCATGAAGTTGAAATAAAATAACTGTTTTGTAGCTAGGCTAATAATTGCTGAAAAGTTAGGTTCCAATATGTATTTAATAGAAATATAACTGTTTTGCAGCTAGGCTAATAATTGTGGAAAAGTCAGGTTCTAATTCGTATTGTAATTAGAAGAAAAAGTATAACTGTTTTGTGGGCAAGCCAAAACCTGCTGTAGTCATATAAAATAACTGCTTTGCAATGTAGTACACACGTAATGGTTTGTAATAATAATAGTATCAATGTACAAGTCGTATTCAAGAGTATACTAAAAACCATTTACAACAACAGCCTACTACAACTACGCAGTACAATTAGCATTAGCAGTTTTGTAGTTCCGTAGAAACGACCTTGTCAACGTGCAGTTATATTGTAAGCGCCAAAATTTTTTCTGTGTACATTCCGCAACCGAGTTAGGAATTGCGGCTAGAAACTCACAAATCGTTATCTTTTTTAGATCTGACCCTGTTCACCAGTCGGACGCCCTGCCCACTAGACTACAGAAATCGAATTGCTAGCTAATCAATATAAGTCACTAAATGAGAACAAATACCTAACGGCTTTGCGTATGACCCGCTCATCGCATAATGTTACGAGAAGCTGTTGCTCACATTATTAAACGTACTGGCTAATAGAACGCAGGCTAATAGCGAGCAGCTCTCACTACTTCTCATTGTTTATAAGCCAAAACACTTTTCTCATGATATTTACAGTAGTTTAAAAGTTAGACTGGCAAATGTTGTTATAAATTAAATACAAATCAGTTTTATGTCCAAAGATTGTTCTATTATTGTTCGATTGCTCTTCTGATATACAACTGTCACTTACAGGTGCTCTTCTGATATACAACTGTCACTTGCAGGTGCTCTTATTATATACAACTGTCATTTACAAGTGCTCTTATGATATACAACTGTCACTTACATGTGCTCTTATGATATACAACTGTCACTTACAGGTGCTCTTATGATATACAGCTGTCACTTACATGTGCTCTTATGATATACAACTGTCACTTACAGGGGCTCTTCTGATATACAACTGTCACTTACAGGTGCTCTTATGTTATACAACTGTCACTTACATGTGCTCTTATGATATACAACTGTCACTTACAGGTGCTCTTATTATATACAACTGTCACTTACATGTGCTCTTATGATATACAACTGTCACTTACAGGTGCTCTTCTGATATACAACTGTCACTTACATGTGCTCTTATGATATACAACTGTCACTTACATGTGCTCTTATGATATACAACTGTCACTTATAGGTGCTCTTATTGAATACAACTGTCACTTGCAGGTGCGCTTCTGATATAGGGCCCCTTCATTTTCATAAAGAACTATGAAGAGCGAACAAGTAAGTTCTTTGGGACGAAGAAGGATACACACAAATATGGTGCAGGCCTTGCCATAACTATTGCTGGAGGTGTCAGCCTCCTCATCTCCTTCGTTCTGTCTCTCATCGTCTTCACAACTGTTATTAAAAAGATGTTCCGTCTCTCCTCCGGCGATGCCAAGGTAAATACGAGTATTAAAAACTGATTAGTGTACGTTTATACTCATATCGTATCGTTATATCTGTCATTGCATAAACATTAGGCTGACGGCTTGTCTTAACGCACCGGTGAGATGTGTCTTTTGCATAGTCAATAGTGCTCGCAACACATCGTCGATGCGTCGTGTCGAAAATCTACATCGGTTTGTGTTAGTTATGATGCAACCGGCGTATCATTGGTTTAATAGTTTATTCTCAATTCAATGTTAATAATTTCCTACAATATGTTTTTATCTAAGGTCTTTTCAATGATGATGTCGACATGGCTTCACACACAGTTATATATGAACAGAGATATTATGACTCTTACGAGATACATGAGAGCTACTAGTGTAAATTAGGTACTAATCAGTTGATTAAATCTGTTGGAACACAGTTTTGTCTTGGCTTTAGTTGCTGTGAACCCAAAATCTAGTTTACTTGGCTGTTTCTCCTGTTACACTCATACATTTCTTTCGTTGTACGAAAAAATACCAATGCACAGCACAATGTCATCATAATCATACATTTTGATGATCAGATAATAACACTGTCGAGAAGTCAATCATGGTACTGAAAAATCTGGCAAGTATGTCATGGCCTTGACACGACTTAGGTTAATTATCATCGGTCAATCTATTTGTTGCCACGGTGCATCGTTCGGTAGCGTCAGTATGCGCAGTGGCAACAAATATCTACACTATGCATCGGCGAAGCATTTTCTCGATGTGTGTAGCCAGACCTTAAGAGTGTACCTTCGTCAAAGTCTGCCAGTTAACACCCCAGATCACAATTAATAAAATTTTAATGAACAAATTTAGTGAAATTAATATTTGCCTTTCACACGGCTGTAAGTTGCTTATAGCACAACTGAATAATGGTTGCTACTCCAGTTACACACTGACTCCTAGCCTTAGTTGAATCAAAATTTAGAAACTCTTAGTTAATGACCTTCCTTTAGATTGATGATGTATTTGTCCTCTGTTTACTGAAATAGCTTTTAAAAAATTTTCCCTCAACTCCATCGAGGTTAAATTTACAACAATAATAAACTTTGTGAAAACACCCGAGAACCTCGGCAAACAAGTGTCATGAAAATTGAGACTCTTTTCCTTACTTAACAAAGGGTTTTTAGGTTAGATAATATTCTGTGAGGAAAATTGATTCGTAGATCTGTATGTCGATCATTCAGTCTTAGTTGAATTTTTTTTCGTTGTGTCAAAAAAGCGGTTGTAATATAATATATAAATTTGTAATATAATATATTTGTAATATATTATATTTGTAATATAATATATTTGTAATATATTATATTTGTAATATGTTATATTTGTAATATGTTATATTTGTAATATAATATATTTGTAATATATTATATTTGTAATATAATATATTTGTAATATATTATATTTGTAATATATTATATTTGTAATATAATATATTTGTAATATAATATATTTGTAATATAATATGTTTGTAGAATAATGCCTAAGGATGTTTTTAGTTAATTGCTTTGCAATTATATCAGTTAATAAAGTGATACAGCGAGTTACCATTATTGGAAGCCATTTGAATACTGTTGCTGCTTTTCCTGAACATCATATTTGGTTGGACTTCAATTATATTCTAAGAGTTGGTAGATTGTTTAAGATGTTTTTGGAGGATAATTTAGAAGACTATAAATGTACACTTGTGTTACACCAGTATTTGTAAATTACTTGCAAAGGTAAAATATGTTTTTCAACCAGGTTGTTGGCATCGTTACTGACAATTAATGTTTTAGAAGTTTGTAAATACAGTCAAACATGGATAACTCGAACTTCACGGGACCGAGCAAAAGTGTTCGAATTATCAGAGCGTTCAAGTTATCAGAGCACTGTCACAAGTCCATGTATTTACTTATTTATTAGTAGGTACATGTACATATGCAAACTATAATATAAATCAAAAGCACAAATGGCTTGTTTCAAATTAAATGCTTCTAATGTAAAGTTTAAAACGTTTTTATCAAAAAGTATAGAGATTTTTCTATCACTTGAGATTGGTTTGTTGTTTGAGGTGATGTTATTGCCAGGACGTTTTTTTAGATTGACATTGGCAAAACTTGATCGTTGTTGAAATGCTCAAAAGAAAAGACATCTTTTTCTTTTGAGCGATTTTTACCCACGATCAATTTTGCCGATTTTTCTTGAAGTTTATGCAACTTCAAGAAAAAGTTACCAAAGAAAAATCCCTTACTTTACCTGGGATTCGTTAAGAGCAACACTCCGAGGCAGTTCAATTAAAAGTTTTACGAGGTTTAACGGTACATTGTATATCACTCACGCTTTTTGAATGGATACTTATTGAATGTACACACGTATTCTATGTTTAGGTCAAACGATGAATAGTTTTTTTTAGCTAAGACAACGTATACGTTTAATAAAAACATTTTTTAAGACGTTTTAAACATTCAACATTCCGACGTTGATTCAACACGGAATCAACGTCGGAAAACTATTCGTCACGGGCTAGCCGGGTCACGCACTCAAGGATTTTCGCCACGCACATACAAAACAACATGCTGTTTTTGTTTTGTATGTGCGTGGCAAAAATCCTTGCGCGCATGACCCGGCAAGCCCGTGCTATTAATCGTATAGCAGTATAAATCAAATTTGACCAAACCTTTAGAAAAGTCGTTGACAAAATTATTTTGCCGATGGTGGTAATAACAATGCTTTTGAATTACGAAAAGATGAGGTTTACCTCTATGGCTTTGAATAAAATGATTTTCTAAAGCGATAACAACCGTTTCGGTAGCCGTTGGGCAAAAAAACAGTTCGAATTAACAGTGTTGAGTTCGAGTTATCTATAGCAATTTATCATTACGTGGGAACGGACCAAAGAAACCGTTCGAATTAACCATGTGTTCGAGCTATCCGTGGACGAGTTATCCATGTTTGACTGTATATTAGCAAACTGCAAGATAAACGTAAAATACTGTGCAGCAGTAGATTATTTGATCGTCGGGAAAACAAAATGGTCTTAGATCTCCCAGAGTTCTCTGTTATCGCTATTTCCTTATTTTGTAACTTCGCTCTGACTTATACTTTTCTTTTTTGTAGATGGTGTTTGCGGTATGTATTCTGGAGGTAGCTCTTTTGTATGTATTCTGGAGGTAGCTCTATTGTATGTATTTTGGGGGTAGCTCTATTGTATGTATTCCGAAGGTAGCTCTATTGTATGTATTCTGGAGGTAGCTCTATTGTGGAGGTACCTTTCTTAGGATGAGTTTGCCAATCTAGGAGATGACACGGAGCTGGAGAGGCTGTCAAATAATGAGTTAGATAGAGATCAACCTGACTCCAGTTCTGAAATAACTCACAAAAAGGCTCCCCCTGTCGCTGCCCCTCGTCAGAACCCTCCTAGCAGGTAATTACCACCCTGATAGTGACTTGTGTCAGGTTATGTAACTGTTTGCAGAGATTTATCTAGAAAGACTATTTTTCTCTTGTCACTCCTTTTTTTCTACCGCTGTATGGAACCACGGAGAAGTCACATTCTTTTTGCAGCGTTGATCAAGGAGAGGGTTTGTCTTATATGAATATTCCAAAGAGTGGACGAGATAAAGAAGGAACACCAAATCAGGGTAACCCAACCCCGAGGCCCAAGTCTAGTGTTGCCCCTCAACCAGCAAAGCGTCTTTCTATGCATGGTTCCTCTGACAAGCAGGTTCGTTAAATTTCCAGCTGGACTGTCGGAAAACCTTCTTAACCTGTTTAAGTATTTAGTCCAATATTGCGGGTATATGATAATTCAGTATTGTCAGGTAACGTGTCGAGTAGAGTCTGTTGATAGCGGATAGCGGACAAGTACAGTTGTTATAAATAGTTTGTTGTTTGTAGGTCATGATACCTACTACTGTTGTTATCTCCACTTGTAATTAGCAAGGCAACTCTGAACTATTTGAAGCATGGAAACACTGATATTATAAGTAGTTTCTATGACAACCAGTCGATTTTATCCATTTATCATGCTGCCTAAATTATAGAAAGCGCTTGTTCATAACTCCACTCTCCTAGCCTTTTTAGCTGCCCACTAAACTCATTTCTGTGAACTGAACAGACAGACACTGAGAGATATATTGACACTTACAGATAGCTGTTGCTTATCATGAAATTGAAAAGTTACGTTTGTTATCTTACACAGAAGTCTGCTGAAGAACCAGGATACAAAATAGATTATTCTGGGAGTTCAGCTCCTGGACCTAGGAGCGTGGCGGGGGAGTCGATGGCGTCCACAGCTTACCCTCCTTCGACTCGGTACTCCAGCTACTCCCCATTCATGCAGCCGCGGCATAACCACAGCGATACGGAGTCTAGCCTAGCTGGTAGGAACAGGTCTGTCGCTAGGTCAGGCCCAGCTGGTGACACCATGTCTAACGCTAGCAGTAATATACCTCAGCCTTCTGTGGTTGAACCACGCAGTTCTCGGGGCGATGTAAAACATAGCAGATACGCTGGTGCATTCTAGTTATGTTCTGGCATCAAGTTGATATCACTTTTGGTATCTGTGAACATTCATGTAGTTGTGTGCCCCTGCTGGTTGTTGGAGGCTTGTTCTATGATATATACCTTGTTAATACCATAGATTTACTTCATCAAAAACTGGCAATGCTGAAAATGGAAACTCGGGCTCCATATGATGTTGGAATGCTGCCAAATCCATACCATCAGTAAACACTTTTATTCTTTTGAATATCTCTGTAAAGATAAGCGCTTATAGTAAATGGGATAGTTGTAGTTACATTCCTATGTTGGAGTTTTCTGCTTACTTTTCATGCCCATATTACTCTTCTTTACATTCCATGAACCTAGATATGTAGTAAATGTTTTCTAGTCTTTTCATTGCTATGCATCTATTGTATTTAATTGTTTTGCTTTTTAGCATTTATCTTATTCCACTCATACGTATGTTTTCTTGACACAAAAAATGTACATTCCAATGTATTTTACATTCCAATTATTTAAGATATCATAATAATATAATAAAATGTGTAATGACCATGTTTTCTGCTAAATGTAGTTTTGATAGTAAATGTTGAAACAAGGGATATTCAGGGCTTGGAGAGGCAAGGCTTATTCAGGGTAAGGTAGAGTACAAGATGACCTGAATACCTGAGTTGATGACCAGATGACCACCTTAGTAGAAGAGTGAGTCTATTTCATTTACAAGAGTGTCTCATAGAGTTACCATGTAAAGTTACACATCTATAACATAGAAGATAATAATTTAAAGCCAGTGTTAAATGTAAGAGTAGACGATTTTTAGTGGACTTTGTTCTGTATGTTTTTGGTACCACTGACGCACTATTACAATAAAACATGGTTGTAAACACGGTACAGCAGTCATGAGAGTGAGACAGTTTGTGGTGTGCTGGCAATCTTTCATAGATTAGACAGAATAATTTTTGCTGTAGACTCTCCCTTCACCTGTTAAAATGACTAGTCATTTTATATAGAACAGTCTTCAGCAGTCTCAACTAAAACAGGATGAGTAGACAAGAGTAGATGTTGCTATTGATTATAACCCTGCTAGCAGATTAATTACTTGCATGTTTGAGAAAACGAGTAAGCTTGTGGAGGAACCACCTGGAGAACACAGAGCTGGTAACTTTATTGGACAATAAATGTGCGGTTTTCAGTTAAGTAATGTGAAGAGAATAACAGTCTATAAATAGATTATTCATCGTATTGAGCACGTGTCACAGCATTATTATATTGAATTATAGACCTGCACGGAGACTCCAAGTTGGACAGCTAAATAATAATTAGAGCTATGCAGTTATATGGAGAAGTTGGTGTTGATAATTCTATGTGAATATTATACTTCATCTATACATTAGGTGTAGCAGGTCGTGAGAGGATAATTTCATATGGAGCGATGTAGTCGGGTGTCATAGCTATTGTAGTGTCATTTTTAATACAGCCATCCATATTTAGCAAGGCTACCTCATACATAATCTGCCTAGACTTAGCCGGTAGTTCAGATGATAAAGTCCCATTTATGCACATTGTATTCCTTGTTATATTCAACTTTTCCATACCTTTAAAGAGGAAAACTCTCTTTGACTAAATTGATTGTGTCTAGTCTTTAGCACGACTTGGTGTAACACGGAGTCATCTTCACATCTCGTGTTGTAATCATGTAATATATTTACTATTATAGCTGATGTGTTCAGAGATTAAAAAGCATGATTGCATTTAGAGATTAAAGATAAAGCGGCACCCACCCTCAAATTAACCGGGGGAGTGACAAACTGTCTATTGGCAGCATGAGCAAAAGAGCTGATACAAAAACCTAGTTTACAGAATTATAAAAAGATTTTGTTCATATGTTGACATGCAAAGCTTAATTAAAAACAAATATCAAAAACATTGCGTAAGCCCAAAGCTCCGCAACCTCGAGAATATTGTTTGTAAACCCAAAAAGCACCAATAAATAAATACAAGAGTTGAAATAATTACACCCAACACCAGGTAGTCTTAATAGAAGGATTAGACAACTCCCAACACCAGGTAGTCTAAATGAAGGATTAGACAATAGAGTTCTGTAATGATTGTGTAAAATGATCCATAGAAGCTGGCGGTTGACTACTGTATTTCGGAAGGTGGAGGGAACTTCCAGGAGGGCTCAACACGGCTGATCAAATTGTTCCAACTGTTCTTGGTTGTCTTTTTTAAAAACACCTGTATGCGGCCATCATCTATCTGTAGAACAGATGTACATAGAATATGCAAGAGTGTCCTACACAAATGTGACCTGCTACAAAGGCCATCCTGGTTATATATGAATGTTGACAAGGCATATCGGATGAAAAAATTGACAATAGACCGATGAGTTAGCTATGAGTAAGGGAGGTACGTTGACAAGAAAAAATGCGACACCAAGATCTCACCTTGGTCTCTGGAAGTTTTCTTGCAAGTTGCTGACTGCATTTCAGCATTGGCTTGTCTCCGGCATTCACCAGGAAAGTGAAGGACCTTGATAAACCATTAAGGAAACTCTCATCAGCAATGATTGTGACAATGATTGACCTCTGCACAAACTCCCAGGGTAGTAAAGATGACTACTGCATTCATGAGAGCAAACGGCACTAAGCAGCGGGTTACTTCCATTCATTCACAAGAATGTCGAGCCATTAGTTGAACCTTACTCTATGAAACAGCCTCTAGCTACTGTTATCTAGCAGAGGGAGACACTGCTTTGGAGTTGCTTATCCAGAAGGGAAGATTACTAATATGATGTCAGTCTCCATGCTGACTTATTAATCGGTAGCTATGACCGTGAAATCGCATTGACAAGTAAATTCACAGCAAAACACTCGGCGTTTTCGGTATGAACTCGTGAGAACTAACAATCAGAACCAAACACGAACAACTTACTAACTAGAGTACTAATGGTTCATACCGAGTAGTTGATTGTACAATGTATTTCAAAGTCCTCTTCCACTTCCTTCTTTTTCAACTTTTCGAGTTTAAAATGAAAAACATACTCTTTCTTCTGATCTTCCCTGACAAAACACCTGACAGAACCATAAGATAGACGGTGAGAAGAAACGATTATAGGAACAGAGTAAGTCTGGCCAAAATAGGAGAATAACCTGGCTGTCAATTTTTGCTATTATTAATTGTTTGGTTGTTTCATCTCATGAAAAATTCAGGAAACAGTCTAAAAAAGAATAGAAAAAGCAAAAAGATTTTGACATAATTGAAGTCATCTAGTGAATGTGTATATTTTGACAGCACTTACAACGCATGCTGTCAGGATACCATTGGAACTCTAGAATATTGCTTGCAGCCATCTTTGGTGACCCCTTCTACTCCTCTAGATGCCTGTTTCTAAAGAGATATAAACACATCAGATATTAGCTAAAATGGATGGTACAAACTAACTTATATGGGCGTAGAAAGTACCTGCTAATACAGATCAAATAAACGTTAGCGAGGTACATAATGGTAGGCTACAGTATAATAAGGGATTCTAGCTTTAGATGAAATACTGTTACAAAAACATTAGACACTAAAATTATATTTCTACTACTTACTTTCCAAGAAACAACACAAAAAGTTAAAACATAATTTTCAGATTTTGATCATACCAGATATTGTTCTTCTAGTAGAATCATCCTGTTCCTAACAGCAAGGAGAACAACTACAGAAGTTCACTTAAGCTCATAGATATAGCTGTACTTCTTTGTAAGTTACCATAAATTATCCTACATGACTTGTGAATTGAGACAATATGGTGTCAGAACTCTGCCGCAATACCACTGGACTATTCAAGAGGTAACTTTCATAAACGCTTTTTACATTCCGAGTGAACTGTAGGCGTATAGAGAAATGCCCAAACTAAATCAAGCCTCAGGTCCTGTTACCCTGTACAATGTTTTTATTGAAGTATAATTTTTCCAAAGTTGAACCCAAATCATTTTAAGTTTAGGTTTAAATAATACTCTCAGATGTCATTATAAGGTCAAGAGCCAATGTTGAAAGAAAATGTCTTCCCTTGACACTGCTCGCGTGTGTGTGAAGCTAGGTGTCTTTATTCAAATATTATTTCTATAAAGAGCTACCACAATCCTATACAGAAATAATCAAGGAGTAGGTATTCCATAAACATTTCACAAGATTGCGCAAATAGAGGCTTATTAAGGAGTCAAGTGAAATCGTTGATCTAATGGTTTGATCATGCCAAGTGCAACACTATATATAGCTTTTTTAGTAAAACATAATCGAATAATAGATCTTTTGCGAAGCTGTCATTAATGAGCAAAAAGGAAACGAAGAGAGGTCAGCCTTAGAGGTCAGACATACCTCAGTCAGCTTGTCTCAATGTTTATCATGTGAAACGACTGGCTTCTGTCAGTCTATTGAAAAGCAAGTTTACTAAGAAAAAGTACAGAGCTGTTAACTACTCATAGACAAACCTTTCCACCTACCTGGACTGCTAGAGGCCCAACGCTGATACTTATACTAAGCGCTTAACACCGATAAAGGTGTGGATAAAAGGAACAAGATTAGGGAGTGTAGCCTTTTAGCCTCATAGCTGGTCACATGATGGTAGCAGATGACCTAAATATGGTTACTAGGGTGTTTAATTAACAAAGTCTTCAACAAACAGGAAAGTGATAAAGCACAAGCAAGGAAGTTTGTGATTTTATCTTAATAGATAAGAACCAGTAAGCTGAGCTTGTTTACAATCACTATAGCGACACACCATATACATCATTTCTGATGCAACCTTGACCTCTGTCTATAAATTATGAAAAGCAGTAGGTAGAGGCTGGTGCTAAAAATAAACAGATGATCAAATCGAGTTTAACACAGATAATGAAGAGGTAGTGAACGGGTAGATGCGCAGTAGTAGGTAGTAAGTACTTCTTGGTGACTATTTGACTCAACAGATAACTGGGACTATACCAGTGCTCAGCTACTAAATTTTTAGAAGTGTGACAGCTTAGACAGCTGCAAACCAAAAGGTTAGCGCTTTGTTTATGTATGACATGCTTTTTGACTATCCGCGTAAGCGAATTAGAGACCCAAGATGAGGGTGTGTCCTACATGAACATTCCAAAGAGTGGAAGAAATAAAGAAGGGGCACCAAATCAGGGTAACCCACCCTCGACGCCCAAGTCTAGTGTCGCTCTCCAACCAGCAAAGTGTCTCTCCGCGCATGGTTCCTCTGACAGGCTAGTTGATCACATTTCCAATTAAAACGTTAAAAAACTTTCATAACCTGTTCAATAGTTTAGTCTATTATCTACTCAAATGTTGCTGAGTTTTTCTGAAAGAAAAGAACAGTTTGTCCTCGATTCATAGAGTTTCTTGTTTTTGGCATGTCTGTAGATATTCATTTATTTTACGTGGTAAACAACTTCCGTTCGTGTCAATTGCCTTCAGTTGTGAAACACATCTCCGAAGGATTCAACTGGTGTTGTCTCGGAAAAACACTTATACAAAGGATGTACACTTCTAATAACACGCATTTGAACACGGATAAGTATTGCTTTTCGGGAATTAAAAATGAATTATTTTGCCAATTTCTAGCTATAGAAAATCTCCTCATAAAGAAGTATACAAGTATACAGTTATTATGATAAGGATTACTATATACTCTTAATGCTGATGAACCTGTGGTATTAGATATTTGCTGTCTAAAGCACTTAGATCCCACCTCCAATCTGCCTGACCATCCACTACAATCCTACTTCCCCAGAATATCCTCTACACCTTATACCAGATACCAACACTTACCAAGCCACATTATGGAACAACATTATGTAAAAGAGAGCTTTTTGCTATATTATCCATTATTTTACTTTACTGTTATTTATTATTTTGTGTCTCATGGTATAATTTACTTTGAACAGCAATGACTGGGGATAGTGAAGTTAATAGCTATCTATTAAAGTATCTTCTTTAGTACAGAGTCCGGTAGAGTCTGTCGATAGTCTATATTTGGATCATTAAAAACTGTGGACAGCAGTTATTATAAATAGTTTGATGTTTGTATGTTACAGATGTGTAAAAGCTAGCTGTGCTACCCGGCGCTGCCTGGGTAATAAAAAAGTTTTTGGTTAGAAAATTGATTTGTATTTAACATATAACAACATTCTAACTTTCAAACTGCATATCATAAGAAAAGTTTTGATGGATAGCTTCTGATGGAACAGTAACCTTTTTTATACACACACTTCTATGCAAGAGTTGTTATTATTAATTCAACATATTCAGCATTTTTATTTCGTTTTCTCAGTTTGTATCAATGTTATCATGTTGGAGGAAAAGAAAAACGAACTGATTTTAGAAGGCGCTGCCAACAAGCGCAATCTCAAAGAAATTGAAGATAAGATTTTGGAGGTTCTCTTTGCCTCCCAGGTTGGTTGGCTATGTTTAGTTCTCTTGTTGCCAGAGGGTAGGTTACTACAACTTTGCTAAACACCCACTAAAGATTTCAGCACTTATGGCTTGAAGATGAACTTATGTGAAATTCAGTAGATTTTATTGGAAAGTGTTGGTACATTGTATTTTTCTATCATTGGTGATTGTTTTTGATGTTTGAAGTGATCTGACTGCCAGGATAGTTCAAGAGTGAAATTGACTAAACTTGATCACAGTTAAAATGCTCAGATCAATCGAAAATGTGATTATGATGTCTTTATTTGCAAAGAGGCTGGTAAAATAGCGATATGTAATGCTGCAACTTGATTGTAATAGCCGATCTCAGCTATAGCAACCATAGCAACTAGTGCATTCATTGTGAGTTAACTGTGATCAGGTATTGTCGATTTTAGTCTTGAAATGTCCTGGTAGTCAGATCACCTCAAACATCAAAAACAATCGTCAATGATAAAAAATGCCGATGCTTTCTGATAAAATATAGTAATTTTTTGTGTAAATTCATCTTTAGTAAAGCATCATTTTATTAAAGTCCATAGCAGAATAATTACATCTTCCAAATGCATAAAATCTATCTTATGGCACCCAAACATATTTATGTAATAAACCTTATAAAAAGGTCATTCATAATAATCTTACATAATTATTCTAGAACTGGTTTAAAGTTTATTATGGTTCATGTAGAAATTTTGTAATGACAATTACACTGTTATTGCGGGTTTTATAACAAAGGTTATATTCAGGAAATAAGCTAGTTGGTTGTAAACGGTAAATTTGTTCTGTAAATTTTATGATGAAAAAAAGAATTGTTAAGAAAGCGAGTGAATGGATGTGATTATATTCACAGACATCCACTCAGTATAAAGATACATTTTAAGTAAAACTCACCTTCATAAAACTAATTATAGCCAAAACTAAACGATCAGCACAGTAATCCAAATGTTATGTTTTCTACCTTTTTAAAAACTACTACGAGCGCTTAATTTTACTATATATGAAAGAAAATAAATATCTCAATTTTATAAAACCTAGTTGTGCTGTTTAAAAATTAATGTTGGCTGCATTCATTAAAATTTTCATGGTATATAATCCTTCATTGTTTGTTTGAATACTGCTGCGTTTTCAGGGGTTACACAGAACTTCCTTGAAATAAAATAATTGATTTAGCAGATTGGTAATATTTTGTATTAAATTTGTTACGCATTCCCTAGTTATTTATGAGTTGAGCATGTTTGATGAACATTGGATGATTGATCATATACTAATGATTGTTCTCTCTATATCATACACCCCTCCTTGACTGTTTGTTGTTCTTTCTATGTCATATGCCCCTCCTTGACTGTTGGTTGTTCTTTCTATATCATACACCCCTCCTTGACTGTTGGTTGTTCTTTCTATATCATACACCCCTCCTTGACTGTTGGTTGTTCTTTCTGTATCATACGCCCCTCCTTGACTGTTGGTTGTTCTTTCTATATCATACGCCCCTCCTTGACTGTTGGTTGTTCTTTCTATATCATACGCCTCTCCTTGACTGTTGGTTGTTCTTTCTATATCATACGCCCCTCCTTGACTGTTGGTTGTTCTTTCTATATCATATGCCCCTCCTTGACTGTTGGTTGTTCTTTCTATATCATACGCCCCTCCTTGACTGTTGGTTGTTCCTTCTATATCATACACCCCTCCTTGACTGTTGGTTGTTCTTTCTATATCATACGCCCCTCCTTGACTGTTGGTTGTTCTTTCTATATCATACGCCCCTCCTTGACTGTTAGTTGTTCTTTCTATATCATACGCCCCTCCTTGACTGTTGGTTGTTCTTTCTATATCATACACCCCTCCTTGACTGTTGGTTGTTCTTTCTATATCATACACCCCTCCTTGACTGTTGGTTGTTCTTTCTATATCATACACCCCTCCTTGACTGTTGGTTGTTCTTTCTATATCATACACCCCTCCTTGACTGTTGGTTGTTCTTTCTATATCATACGCCCCTCCTTGACTGTTGGTTGTTCTTTCTATATCATACACCCCTCCTTGACTGTTGGTTGTTCTTTCTATATCATACGCCCCTCCTTGACTGTTAGTTGTTCTTTCTATATCATACGCCCCTCCTTGACTGTTGGTTGTTCTTTCTATATCATACGCCCCTCCTTGACTGTTAGTTGTTCTTTCTATATCATACGCCCCTCCTTGACTGTTGGTTGTTCTTTCTATATCATACACCCCTCCTTGACTGTTGGTTGTTCTTTCTATATCATACACCCCTCCTTGACTGTTGGTTGTTCTTTCTATATCATACACCCCTCCTTGACTGTTGGTTGTTCTTTCTATATCATACACCCCTCCTTGACTGTTGGTTGTTCTTTCTATATCATACGCCCTCCTTGAAGCAAAAAGTTGACTATTTGGTCAGGGAAAGTTAATAGTGTGTATGAATAGAGTACAAACTGATTCATGCAGACTGTTAGCTGTGAGTTACTTAGAAAGACCAATTGCAGGAATAGAAGTTCGACCAGGATATATTCTGCAACTTGGTACAAAAATAAAGTGTCTCACGAAGCTTGCCTGTTGATTAGAGGAATATACTGGAAGATGAAGCGGCCATCGATATTCTGTCTTCATCCAAAGTTTTATCTGAGGAGATTTCTCGCAAGCAAGAAATTACATCACGCACAGAAAAAGAAATTGATGACACGCGGTCTGTGTACAAGCCAGTGGCTAAACATGGTAGCATTCTTTTCTTCACAATATCTGACCTCGGCAATATAGATCCTATGTACCAATACTCTCTTAACTGGTTCATAAACTTCTTCATGCACGTAAGTATTTCTTTATTCACGTTGCTATAGGGCTGCATGTGCTGGGGAGAAAGATATGTTTGGTGTTTTAAGACTGCAGTTGTGTCTGTACTATGCAGGTGTGTCAGTACTATGCAGGTGTGTCAGTATTATGCAAGTGTGTCAGTACTATGCGCTGCCTGGGTAATAAAAAAGTTTTTGGTTAGAAAATTGATTTGTATTTAACATATAACAACATTCTAACTTTCAAACTGCATATCATAAGAAAAGTTTTGATGGATAGTTTCTGATGGAACAGTAACCTTTTTTATACACGCTTCTATGTAAGAATTGTTATTATTAATTCAACATATTCAGCATTTTTATTTCGTTTTCTCAGTTCGTATTAATGTTATCATTCCCGAATCATCTTTTATTGTAACCGTAGCAAAACAGACTTCATTTAGCTATTACTTTTTTCTCTTAATTTATTTGAACTACACAAAACACTACCAAAACAACTACACAATCGGTATTGGTGCAAATGTAAAAAGAGATTTCGTACTGCTTTTGTCTGACCGAACGGCGAGAGAATGTAGAAGTTCTCCCCATAAATGTCGGCGTGAGAAAATTGGCCTTGACCCATATATAAATTTTTTTAACAAGGGCATCGTAACGTGTGGGCGCATTGCTAAAATAATTAGCGTGTGGTTACGGTATATCAAATATGATAACACCTTAGATCAAAATTTCTTATCAGGGCATCGTAACGTGTGCCGCAATACTAAAATAATAGCTATAGCTGGACAATGAAAATGATTCGACACGAATACACATACGATCAATTTTGTGAAATATATATATATAGATGAAGTAGTTCAACTACGAACTGTTATATTATGTTATTATAGATGGTTTCTATGACTACCAACCCAGTTTACACATTTAACATACTGCCTTCAAAGAATAAGCTTGTTAATAACTTGTTTGCTCGCCTATCCTTTTTAGCTGCCCAACTTAAACTCATTTCTGTGAACTAAACAGGCAGAGAGACAGATACTGAGAGATGTCTTGACACTTACAAATTGCTGTTGCTTATCATGAATTCTTAAAGTAAAATTTGATGTCTGACACGTAGAAGTTTGCTGAAGAACCAGGATACAAGGTAGATTATTCTGGGAGTTAAGCTCTTGGACCTAGGAGCGTGGCGGGGAAATCGATGGCATCCACAGCTTACCCTCCTTCGATTCCATACTCCAGCTACTCCCCATTCATGCAGCCGCGGCATAACCACAGCGATACCGAGTCTAGCCTGGCTGGTAGGAACAGGTCTGTCGCTAGGTCAGGCCCAGCTGGTGACACCATGTCTAACGCTAGCAGTAATATACTTCAGCCTTCTGTGGTTGAATCACGCAGTTCTCGGGGCGATGTAAAACATAGCAGATACGCTGGTGCATTCTAGTTATGTTCTGGCATCAAGTTGATATTAATTTTGATTCGGTGAACATTCATGTAGTTGTGTGCCCCTGCTGGTTGTTGGAGGCTTGTTCTATGATGTATACCTTGTTAATACCATAGATTAAGCGCTTCATCAAAAACTGGCAATGCTGAAAATGGAAACTCAGGCTCCATATGATGTTGGAATGCTGCCAAATCCATACCATCAGCAAACACATTTATATTCTTTTAAATATCTCTATGCAAAAATAAGTGCTTATAGTAATGGAATAGTTGTAGTTACACGTCTATGTTGGAGTTTTCTGCTCACTTTTCATGTCCATATTACTCTTCTTTATGAACCTAGATATGTAGTGAATGTTTTCTAGTCGTCTCATTGCTATGCATCTATTGTATTTAGGTGTTTTATTTTTTAGCATTTATCTTATTCCACTCATATGTATGTTTTCTTGACACCAAAAATGTACATTCCAATGTATTTTAAATTCAAAGTATTTAAGATACCATCTCTCTCTCTATGCAATCCCTCTCTTTAGAGTAAGATGTCTGCTTGCTTTATTGATGTGTTTGGTGTGTTTTAAGATGGTTCCGTAGTCTGATCATTGCTCTGCATTGACGATTGCAATGTGGACATTGGTAGTCATCATTCATCAAAGTATCAGGTGAGCTAAGCCGCACTTTTCGTGCTGCTTTGAGCTCTTCTCTGTGACGCATTTTTTCATTTTCAAGTATCTTCACCCCTTTATGAGTTAGAGTTCTCCATCCAGTTCTTCTCGTGGCATTCCATTCCCAGGTTTCACATCTGATATGACAACGCTTCAAGCTATCTTTGAGACAGTCTTTATAGCGCTTTCTTTGTCCCCCCTGTGACCTCTTCCCATTTTCTAGTTCGGCATACAGAATCTGTTTTGGTAGTCTGTAGTTTGGCATTCTAACCAAGTGTCCAGCCCAACGAAGTCTGTTCTTAACGATCATACTTTCGAGGCTGGACATCTTAGCTTGTTGATACACACTATTGTTAGTGCGTTTGTCAGACCATTTGATCATTAGTAGTTCTCTCATTTTCCTCATGTGATAGTTCTCCAGAACCTTGACGTCAGTGCTGTAAGTAGCCCACATTTCTGAGGCATACAGTAGTGTGGGGACAATTACTGCCTTGTACACTTTTAGCTTGGTGTCGACTTGCAAGACTGGATTTTCAAACACTCTTTGTCTCAGTTTGCTGTATGCTAT
The DNA here is from genome assembly GCF_963576615.1 of Watersipora subatra. Taxonomy (NCBI): domain Eukaryota; kingdom Metazoa; phylum Bryozoa; class Gymnolaemata; order Cheilostomatida; family Watersiporidae; genus Watersipora; species Watersipora subatra. The sequence continues at coordinate 789,986 of NC_088710.1, read as the reverse complement.
GCTAGCTCCCTGCAGTCTTCTCTCTATCTCCTTCCCTAGGTCGGCCTTGGAGGAGAGATTACTACCTAGGTATACAAAGTCATCTACAGGGCAAAGTGGTTCGCCTCCGGCAACAATGCGTGGAGTGACTGTTTTTTCCATGTTTCGGCTGGTACAATACTTGAGTTTTCTTTGCATTCAGCTTGAGTCCAAGAGCCCTGTAAGCATTTTCAAAAGTTGTCATGACTTCTTGAAGATGTTCTTCTGTATGAGCCACGAGAGCATTGTCATCAGCATATTGGAGCTCAAGAACACTTTGTTTCGACGTTAGAGTTTTAGCCCGAAGTCCCTGCAGGTTGAACAGATCGCCTATTCGGTAGTTCAATGTGATACCTTCAGAGAGTTCTTGTTTCACAAGGTGCAGTACAGCACATAAGTAGATAGAAAACAGCGTTGGCGCAATCACGCAGCCTTGTTTCACCCCAGTTTTTACTCCAAAAGGATCCGTTTGTTGGTCATCCACCAAAACTGATGCGTTCATCTCATCATGCAGAAGCTGCACAATAGCCACAAATTTGGGAGGGCAGCCGATTTTCTCAAGTACTTTGTAGAGAGATTGTCTGTAAACAGTGTCGAAAGCCTTGGTAAGGTCTATGAAGGCCTAGGAAATAATAATTAAAGCTATGCAGTTATATGGAGAAGGTGGTGTTGATAACTCTATGTGACTATTATACTTCATCTATACATTAGGTGTAGCAGGTTGTGAGAGGATAATTTCATATGGAGCGATGTAGTCGATTGCCATAGCTGTGGTAATCTCATTTTAGATACAGCCATGTTTAGCAAGGCTACCTGATACATAGTCTGGCTAGACTTCATAGCAGGTAGTTCAGATGATAAAACTTTTTCATACCTCAAAAGAGGAAGAAAACGGCATCATAAATGCTGAAGCTCTCTTTTACTAAATTGATTGTGTCTAGTTTCTAATACGAGTTGATGTAACACGGAGTCATCTTCACATCTCATCCTATAAACATGTGATATATTTACTATTATAGCTGTTGCGTGCAGAGATTAAAAAGCATGATTGCATTTAGAGATTAAAGATAAAGCGGCACCCACCCTCAAATTAACCGGGGAGTGACAAACTGTCTATTGGCAGCATGAGCAAAAGAGCTGATACAAAAACCTAGTTTACAGAATTATAAAAAGATTTTGTTCATATGTTGACATACAAAACTTAATTAAAAACAAATATCAAAAACATTGCGTAAGCCCAAAGCTCCGCAACCTCGAGGGTTTTGTTTGTAAACCCAAAAAGCACCAGTAAATAAAAACAAGAATCGAAATAATTACTCCCAACACCAGGTAGTCTTAATGAAGGATTAGACAATAGAGTTCTGTAATGATTGTGTAAAATGATCCATAGAAGCTGGCGGTTGACTAATGTATTTCGGGAAGTGGAAGGAACTCCCAGGACTCATCACGGCTGATCAAATTGTCCCAATTGTTCTTGGTTGTCTTTTTTAAAAACACCTGTATGCGGCCATCATCTATCTGTAGAACAGATGTACATAGAATATGCAAGAGTGTTCTACACAAATGTGACCTGCTACAAAGGCCATCCTGGTTATATATGAATGTTGACAAGGCATATCGGATGAAAAAATTTGACAATAGACCGACGAGTTAGCTATGAGTAAGGGAGGTACGTTGACAAGAAACAATGCGACACAAAGATCTCACCTTGGTCACTGGAAGTTTTTTAGTCTCGATATCTTCTGGCAAGTTGCTGACTTTGCATTTCAGCATTGGCTTGTCTCCGGCATTCACCAGGAAAGTGAAGGACCTTGATAAACCATTAAGGAAACTCTCATCAGCAATGATTGTGGCAATGTTAGTGACCTCTGCACAAACTCCCAAGGTAGTAATAAAGACTACTGCATTCATGAAAACAAACGACACTAAGCAGCGGGTTACCTCCATTTAATCACAAGAGTGTCGAGCCATTAGTTGAACCTTACTCTATGAAACAGCCTCTAGCTACTGTTATCTAGCAAAGAGGGAGACACTGCCTTGGAGTTGCTTATCCAGAAGGGAAGATTACTAATATGATGTCAGTCTCAATGCTGACTTATTAATCGGTAGCTATGACCGTGAAATCGCATTGACAAGTAAATGCACAGCAAAACACTCGGCGTTTTCGGTATGAACTCGTGAGAACTAACAATCAGAACCAAACACGAACAACTTACTAACTAGTGTACTAATGGTTCATACCGAGTAGTTGATTGTATTTCAAAGTCCTCTTCCACTTCCTTCTTTTTCAACTTTTCGAGTTTAAATTGAAAAACATACTCTTTCTTCTGATCTTCCCTGACAACATCACCTGACTGAACCATAAGATAGACGGTGAGAAGAAACGATTGTAGGAACAGAGTGTCGGGCCAAAATAGGAGAATAACCTGGCTGTCAATTTTTGCTATTATTAATTGTTTGGTTGTTTCATCTCATGAAAAATTCAGGAAACAGTCTAAAAAGAATAGAAAAAGCAAAAAGATTTTGACATAATTGAAGTCATCTAGTGAATGTGTATATTTTGACAGCACTTACAACGCATGCTGTCAGGATACCATTGGAACTCTAGAATATTGCTCGCAGCCATCTTTGGTGACCCCTTCTACTCCTCTAGATGCCTGTTTCTAAAGAGATATAAACACATCAGATATTAGCTAAAATGGATGGTACAAACTAACTTATATGGGCGTAGAAAGTACCTGCTAATACAGATCAAATAAACATTAGCGAGGTACATAATGGTAGGCTACAGTATAATAAGGGATTCTAGCTTTAGATGAAATACTGTTACAAAAACATTAGACACTAAAATTATATTTCTACTACTTACTTTCCAAGAAACAACACAAAAGTTAAAACATAATTTTCAGATTCTGATCATACCAGATATTGTTCTTCTAGTAGAATCATCCTGTTCCTAACAGCAAGGAGAACAACTACAGAAGTTCACTTAAGCTCATAGATATAGCTGTACTTCTTTGTAAGTTATCATAAATTATCCTACATGACTTGTAAATTGAGACAATATGGTGTCAGAACTCGACCGCAATACCACTGGACTATTCAAGAGGTAACTTTCATAAACGCTTTTTACATTCCGAGTGAACTGTAGGCGTATAGAAAAATCCCCAAACTAAATCAAGCCTCAGGTCCTGTTACCCTGTACAATGTTTTTATTGAAGTATAATTTTTCCAAAGTTGAACCCAAATCATTTTAAGTTTAGGTTTAAATAATACTCTCAGATGTCATTATAAGGTCAAGAGCCAATGTTGAAAGAAAATGTCTTCCCTTGACACTGCTTGCGCATGTGTGTGAAGCTAGGTGTCTTTATTCAAATATTATTTCTATAAAGAGCTACCACAATCCTATACAGAAATAATCAAGGAGTAGGTATTCCATAAACATTTTACAAGATTGCGCAAATAGAGGCTTATTAAGGAGTCAAGTGAAATCGTTGATCTAATGGTTTGATCATGCCAAGTGCAACACTATATATAGATTTTTTAGTAAAACATAATCGAATAATAGATCTTTTGCGAAGCTGTCATTAATGAGCAAAAAGGAAACGAAGAGAGGTCAGCCTTAAAGGTCAGACATACCTCAGTCAGCTTGTCTCAATGTTTATCATGTGAAACGACTGGCTTCTGTCAGTCTATTGAAAAGCAAGTTTACTAAGAAAAAGTACAGAGCTGTTAACTACTCATAGACAAACCTTTCCACCTACCTGGACTGCTAGAGGCCCAACGCTGATACTTATACTAAGCGCTTAACACCGGTAAAGGTGTGGATAAAAGGAACAAGATTAGGGAGTGTAGCCTTTTAGCCTCATAGCTGGTCACATGATGGTAGCAGATGACCTAAATATGGTTACTAGTGTGTTTAATTAACAAAGTCTTCAACAAACAACAGGAAAGTGATAAAGCACAAGCAAGGAAGTTTATGATTTTATCTTAATAGATAAGAACCAGTAAGCTGAGCTTGTTTACAATCATAATACTATAGCGACACACCATATACATAATTTCTGATGCAACCTTGACCTCTGTCTATAAATTATGAAAAGCAGTAGGTAGAGGCTGGTGCTAAAAATAGACAGATGATCAAATCGAGTTTAACACAGATAATGAAGAGGTAGTGAACGGGTAGATGCGCAGTAGTAGGTAGTAGGTACTTCTTGGTGACTATTTGACTCAACAGATAACTGGGACTATACCAGTGCTCAGCTACTAAATTTTTAGAAGTGTGACAGCTTAGACAGCTGCAAACCAAAAGGTTAGCGCTTTGTTTATGTATGACATGCTTTTTGACCATCTGCGTAAGCGAATTAGAGACCCAAGATGAGGGTGTGTCCTACATGAACATTCCAAAGAGTGGAAGAGATAAAGAAGGGGCACCAAATCAGGGTAACCCACCCTCGACGCCCAAGTCTAGTGTTGCTCTCCAACCAGCAAAGTGTCTCTCCGCGCATGGTTCCTCTGACAGGCTAGTTGATCACATTTCCAATTAAAACGTTAAAAAACTTTCATAACCTGTTCAATAGTTTAGTCTATTATCTCCTCAAATGTTGCTGAGTTTTCCTGAAAGAAAAGAATAGTTTGTCAACAAATCCTCGATTCATAGAGTTTCTTGTTTTTGGCATGTCTGTAGATATTCATTTATTTTACGTGGTAAACAACTTCCGTTCGTGTCAATTGCCTTCAGTTGTGAAACACATCTCTGAAGGATTCAACTGGTGTTGTCTCATACACTTATACAAAGGATGTACACTTCTAATAACACGCATTTGAACACAGATAAGTATTGATTTTCGGGAATTAAAAATGAATTATTTTGCCAATTTCTAGCTATAGAAAATCTCCTCATAAGGAAGTATACAAGTATATAGTTATTATGATATGGATTACTATATACTCTTAATGCTGATGAACCTGTAGTATCAGATATTTGCTGTCTAAAGCACTCAGATCCCACCTCCAATCTGCCTGACCATCCACTACAATCCTACTTCCCTAGAATATCCTCTACACCTTATACCAGATACCAACACTTACCAATCCACATTATGGAACAACATTATGTAAAAGAGAGCTTTTTGCTATATTATCCATTATTTTACTTTACTGTTATTTATTATTTTGTCTCATGGTATAATTTACTTTGAACAGCAATGACTGGGGATAGTGAAGTTAATAGCTATCTATCTATTAAAGTATCTTCTTTAGTACAGAGTCAGGTAGAGTCTGTCGATAGTCTATATTTGGATCATTAAAAACTGTGGACAGCAGTTATTATAAATAGTTTGATGTTTGTATGTTACAGATGTGTAAAAGCTAGCTGTGCTACCCGGCGCTGCCTGGGTAATAAAAAAGTTTTTGGTTAGAAAATTGATTTGTATTTAACATATAACAACATTCTAACTTTCAAACTGCATATCATAAGAAAAGTTTTGATGGATAGCTTCTGATGGAACAGTAACCTTTTTTATACACACTTCTATGTAAGAATTGTTATTATTAATTCAACATATTCAGCATTTTTATTTCGTTTTCTCAGTTTGTATCAATGTTATCATGTTGGGGGAAAAGAAAAATGAACTGATTTTAGAAGGCGCTACCAACAAACGCAATCTCAAAGAAATTGAAGATAAGATTTTGGAGGTTCTCTTTGCCTCCCAGGTTGGTTTGCTATGTTTAGTTCTCTTGTTGCCAGAGGGTAGGTTACTACAACTTTGCTAAACATCCACTAAAGATTTCAGCACTTATGGCTTGAAGATGAACTTATGTGAAATTCAGTAGATTTTATTGGAAAGTGTTGGTACATTGTATTTTCCTATCATTGGTGATTGTTTGTGATGTTTGAGGTGATCTGACTGCCAGGATAGTTCAAGTGTAAAATTGACAAAACTTGGTCAGAGTTAAAATGCTCAGATCAATCGAAAATGTGATTATGACGTCTTTACTTGCAAAGAGACCGGCAAAATAGCGATATGAAACGCTGCAACTTGAATGTAATAGCCGATCTCAACTATAGCAACAATAGCAACTAGTGCATTCATTGCGTGTTAACTGCGATCAGATATCGTCGATTTTAATCTTGAAACGTCCTGGTAGTCAGATCACCTCAAACATCAAAAACAATCGTCAATGATAAAAAATGCCGATGCTTTCTGATAAAATATAGTAATTTTTTGTGTAAATTCATCTTTAGTAAAGCATCATTTTATTAAAGTCCATAGCAGAATAATTACATCTTCCAAATGCATAAAATCTATCTTATGGCACCCAAACATATTTATGTAATAAACCTTATAAAAAGGTCATTCATAATAATCTTACATAATTATTCTAGAACTGGTTTAAAGTTTATTATGGTTCATGTAGAAATTTTGTAATGACAATTACACTGTTATTGCGGATTTTATAACAAAGGTTATATTCAGGAAATAAGCTAGCCGGTTGTAAACGGTAAATTTGTTTTGTTTATGATGAAGAAAAGAATTGTTAAGAAAGCGAGTGAATGGATGTGATTTATTCACAGACATCCACTCAGTATAAAGATACATTTTAAGTAAAACTCACCTTCATAAAACTAATTATAGCCAAAACTAAACGATCAGCACAGTAATCCAAATGTTGTTTTCTACCTTTTTAAAAACTACTACGAGCGCTTAATTTTACTATATATGAAAGAAAATAAATATCTCAATTTCATAAAACACAGTTGTGCTGTTTAAAAATTAATGTTGGCTGCATTCATTAAAATATTCATGGTATATAATCCTTCATTGTTTGTTTGAATACTGCTGCGCTTTCAGGGGTTACACAGAACTTCCTTGAAATAAAATAATTGATTTAGCAGATTGGTAATAATTTGTATTAAATTTGTTACGCATACCCTAGTTATTTATGAGTTGAGCATGTTTGATGAACATTGGATGATTGATCATATACTAATGGTTGTTCTCTCTATATCATACGCCCCTCCTTGACTGTTGGTTGTTCTTTCTATATCATACGCCCCTCCTTGACTGTTGGTTGTTCTTTCTATATCATACGCCCCTCTTTGACTGTTGGTTGTTCTTTCTATATCATACACCCCTCCTTGACTGTTGGTTGTTCTTTCTATATCATACGCCCTCCTTGAAGCAAAAAGTTGACTATTTGGTCAAGGAAAGTTACTAGTGTGTATGAATAGAGTACAAACTGATTCATGCAGACTGTTAGCTGTGAGTTACTTAGAAAGACCAAGTGCAGGAATAGAAGTTCGACCAGGATATATTCTGCAACTTGGTACAAAAATAAAGTGTCTCACGAAACTTGCCTGTTGATTAGAGGAATATACTGGAAGATGAAGCGGCCATCGATATTCTGTCCTCATCCAAAGTTTTATCTGAGGAGATTTCTCGCAAGCAAGAAATTACATCGCGCACAGAGAAAGAGATTGATGACACGCGGTCTGTGTACAAGCCAGTGGCTAAACATGGTAGCATTCTTTTCTTCACAATATCTGACCTCGGCAATATAGATCCCATGTACCAATACTCTCTTAACTGGTTCATAAACCTCTTCATGCACGTAAGTATTTCTTTATTCATGTTGCTATAGGGCTGCATGTGCTGGGGAGAAAGATATGTGCAGGTGTTTTAAGACTGCAGTTGTGTCTGTACTATGCAGGTGTGTCAGTACTATGCAGGTGTGTCAGTATTATGCAAGTGTGTCAGTACTATGCGCTGCCTGGGTAATAAAAAAGTTTTTGGTTAGAAAATTGATTTGTATTTAACATATAACAACATTCTAACTTTCAAACTGCATATCATAAGAAAAGTTTTGATGGATAGCTTCTGATGGAACAGTAACCTTTTTTATACACACACTTCTATGTAAGAATTGTTATTATTAATTCAACATATTCAGCATTTTTATTTCGTTTTCTCAGTTCGTATTAATGTTATCATTTCCTAATCATCTTTTATTGTAACCGTAGCAAAAGAGACTTCATTTAGCTATTACTTTTTTCTCTTAATTTATTTGAACTACACAAAACACTACCAAAACAACTACACAATCGGTATTGGTGCAAATGTAAAAAGAGATTTCGTACTGCTTTTGTCTGACCGAACGGCGAGAGAATGTAGTTCTCCCCATAAATGTCGACGTGAGAAAAATTGGCCTTGACCCATATATAAATTTTTTTAACAAGGGCATCGTAACGTGTGGGCGCATTGCTAAAATAATTAGCGTGTGGTTACGGTATATCAAATATGATAACACCTTAGATCAAAATTTCTTATCAGGGGCATCGTAACGTGTGCCGCAATACTAAAATAATAGCTATAGCTGGACAATGAAAATGATTCGACACGAATACACATACGATCAATTTTGTGAAATATATATGTATATAGATGAAGTAGTTCAACTACGAACTGTTATATTATGTTATTATAGATGGTTTCTATGACTACCAACCCAGTTTACACATTTAACATACTGCCTTCAAAGAATAAGCTTGTTAATAACTTGTTTGCTCGCCTATCCTTTTTAGCTGCCCAACTTAAACTCATTTCTGTGAACTAAACAGACAGAGAGACAGATACTGAGAGATGTCTTGACACTTACAAATTGCTGTTGCTTATCATGAATTCTTAAAGTAACATTTGATGTCTGACACGTAGAAGTTTGCTGAAGAACCAGGATACAAGGTAGATTATTCTGTGAGTTAAGCTCTTGGACCTAGGAGCGTGGCGGGGAAATTGATGGCATCCAGGGCTTACCCTCCTTCGATTCCATACTCCAGCTACTCCCCATTCATGCAGCCGCGGCATAACCACAGTGATACCGAGTCTAGCCTGGCTGGTAGGAACAGGTCTGTCGCTAGGTCAGACCCAGCTGGTGATACCATGTCTAACGCTAGCAGTAATATACTTCAGCCTTCTGTGGTTGAATCACGCAGTTCTCGGGGCGATGTAAAACATAGCAGATACGCTGGTGCATTCTAGTTATGTTCTGGCATCAAGTTGATATTAATTTTGATTCGGTGAACATTCATGTAGTTGTGTGCCCCTGCTGGTTGTTGGAGGCTTGTTCTATGATGTATACCTTGTTAATACCATAGATTAAGCGCTTCATCAAAAACTGGCAATGCTGAAAATAGAAACTCAGGCTCCATATGATGTTGGAATGCTGCCAAATCCATACCATCAGCAAACACACTTATATTCTTTTAAATATCTCTATGCAAAAATAAGTGCTTATAGTAATGGAATAGTTGTAGTTACACGTCTATGTTGGAGTTTTCTGCTCACTTTTCATGTCCATATTACTCTTCTTTATGAACCTAGATATGTAGTGAATGTTTTCTAGTCGTCTCATTGCTATGCATCTATTGTATTTAGGTGTTTTATTTTTTAGCATTTATCTTATTCCACTCATATGTATGTTTTCTTGACACCAAAAATGTACATTCCAATGTATTTTAAATTCAAAGTATTTAAGATACCATCTCTCTCTCTATGCAATCCCTCTCTTTAGAGTAAGATGTCTGCTTGCTTTATTGATGTGTTTGGTGTGTTTTAAGATGGCTCCGTAGTCTGATCATTGCTCTGCATTGACGATTGCAATGTGGACATTGGTAGTCATCATTCATCAAAGTATCAGGTGAGCTAAGCCGCACTTTTCGTGCTGCTTTGAGCTCTTCTCTGTGACGCATTTTTTCATTTTTAAGTATCTTCACCCCTTTATGAGTTAGAGTTCTCCATCCAGTTCTTCTCGTGGCATTCCATTCCCAGGTTTCACATCTGATATGACAACGCTTCAAGCTATCTTTGAGACAGTCTTTATAGCGCTTTCTTTGTCCCCCCCCTGTGACCTCTTCCCATTTTCTAGTTCGACATACAGAATCTGTTTTGGTAGTCTGTAGTTTGGCATTCTAACCAAGTGTCCAGCCCAACGAAGTCTGTTTTTAACGATCATACTTTCGAGGCTGGACATCTTAGCTTGTTGATACACACTATTGTTAGTGCGTTTGTCAGACCATTTGATCATTAGTAGTTCTCTCATTTTCCTCATGTGATAGTTCTCCAGAACCTTGACGTCAGTGCTGTAAGTAGCACACATTTCTGAGGCATACAGTAGTGTGGGGACAATTACTGCCTTGTACACTTTTAGCTTGGTGTCGACTTGCAAGACTGGATTTTCAAACACTCTTTGTCTCAGTTTGCTGTATGCTATGCTAGCTCCTTGCAGTCTTCTCTCTATCTCCTTCCCTAGGTCGGCCTTGGAGGAGAGATTACTACCTAGGTATACAAAGTCATCTACAGGGCAAAGTGGTTCGCCTCCGGCAACAATGCGTGGAGTGACTGTTTTTTCCATGTTTCGGCTGGTACAATACTTGAGTTTTCTTTGCATTCAGCTTGAGTCCAAGAGCCCTGTAAGCATTTTCAAAAGTTGTCATGACTTCTTGAAGATGTTCTTCTGTATGAGCCACGAGAGCATTGTCATCAGCATATTGGAGCTCAAGAACACTTTGTTTCGACGTTAGAGTTTTAGCCCGAAGTCTCTGCAGGTTGAACAGATCGCCTATTCGGTAGTTCAATGTGATACCTTCAGAGAGTTCTTGTTTCACAAGGTGCAGTACAGCACATAAGTAGATAGAAAACAGCGTTGGCGCAATCACGCAGCCTTGTTTCACCCCAGTTTTTACTCCAAAAGGATCCGTTTGTTGGTCATCCACCAAAACTGATGCGTTCATCTCATCATGCAGAAGCTGCACAATAGCCACAAATTTGGGAGGGCAGCCGATTTTCTCAAGTACTTTGTAGAGAGATTGTCTGTCAACAGTGTCGAAAGCCTTGGTAAGGTCTATGAAGGCCTATGAAAAAATAATTAAAGCTATGCAGTTATATGGAGAAGGTGGTGTTGATAACTCTATGTGAATATTATACTTCATCTATACATTAGGTGTAGCAGGTCGTGAGAGGATAATTTCATATGGAGCGATGTAGTCGATTGCCATAGCTGTGGTAATCTCATTTTAGATACAGCCATGTTTAGCAAGGCTACCTGATACATAGTCTGGCTAGACTTCATAGCATGTAGTTCAGATGATAAAACTTTTCCATACCTCAAAAGAGGAAGAAAACGGCATCATAAATGCTGAAGCTCTCTTTTACTAAATTGATTGTGTCTAGTTTCTAATACGAGTTGATGTAACACGGAGTCATCTTCACATCTCATCCTATAAACATGTGATATATTTACTATTATAGCTGTTGCGTGCAGAGATTAAAAAGCATGATTGCATTTAGAGATTAAAGATAAAGCGGCACCCACCCTCAAATTAACCGGGGAGTGACAAACTGTCTATTGGCAGCATGAGCAAAAGAGCTGATACAAAAACCTAGTTTACAGAATTATAAAAAGATTTTGTTCATATGTTGACATACAAAACTTAATTAAAAACAAATATCAAAAAAATTGCATAAGCCCAAAGCTCCGCAACCTCGAGGCTTTTGTTTGTAAACCCAAAAAGCACCAGTAAATAAAAACAAGAATCGAAATAATTACTCCCAACACCAGGTAGTCTTAATGAAGGATTAGACAATATAGTTCTGTAATGATTGTGTAAAATCATCCATAGAAGCTGGCGATTGACTACTGTATTTCGGAAGGTGGAGGGAACTTCCAGGACTCATTACGTCTGATCAAATTGTCCCAATTGTTCTCGGTTGTCTTTTTTAAAAACACCTGTATGCGGCCATCATCTATCTGTAGAACAGATGTACATAGAATATGCAAGAGTGTCCTACACAAATGTGACCTGCTACAAAGGCCATCCTGGTTATATATGAATGTTGACAAGGAATATCGAATGAAAAAAATTGACAATAGACCGACGAGTTAGCTATGAGTAAGGGAGGTACGTTGACAAGAAACAATGCGACACCAAGATCTCACCTTGGTCTCTGGAAGTTTTTTAGTCTCGATATCTTCTGGCAAGTTGCTGACTTTGCATTTCAGCATTGGCTTGTCTCCGGCATTCACCAGGAAAGTGAAGGACCTTGATAAACCATTAAGGAAACTCTCATCAGCAATGATTGTGGCAATGTTAGTGACCTTTGCACAAACTTCCAGGGTAGTAATAAAGACTACTGCATTCATGAAAGCAAACGACACTAAGCAGCGGGTTACCTCCATTCACTCACAAGAGTGTCGAGCCATTTGTTGAACCTTACTCTATGAAACAGCCTTTAGCTACTGTTATCTAGCAAAGAGGGAGACACTGCTTTGGAGTTGCTTATCCAGAAGGGAAGATTACTAATATGATGTCAGTCTCAATGCTGACTTATTAATCGGTAGCTATGACTGTGTAATCGCATTGACAAGGATCACAGACGCACTCGACGTTTTTGATACGAACTCGTGAGAACTAACAATCAGAACTAAACACGAAAAACCTATTAACTAGTGTACTAATGGTTCATACCGAGTAGTTGATTGTATTTCAAAGTTCCCTTGCGCCTCTTTCTTCTTCAACTCTTTGATTTTAAAATGAAAAACATACTCTTTCCCCTGATCTCCCCTGACAAGATCACCTGACAGAACCATAAGATAGACGGTGATAACAAACGATTGTAGGAACAGAGTAAGTCGGGCCAAAATAGGAGAATAACCTGGCTGTCAATTTTCGATATTCTTCAATGTTTGGTTGTTTCATCACATGACAGAGTCAGCAAGCAGTCTGAAAGAATGGGGAAATAAATTTTGTTACATCTAGTGAATGTGCATATTTTGAAAGCACTTACGACGCATGCTTTCAGGATACCATTGGAACTCTAGAATATTGCTCGCAGCCATCTTTGGTGACCCCTTCTACTCCTCTAAATGCCTGCTTCTAAAGAGACATAAACACATCAGATATTAGCTAAAATGGATGGCATAAACTAACTTGCATCATCATAGAAACTACCTGCTGATACAGATCAAATTAACATTAGCGAGGTATATAATGGTAGACTACATTACCATTACGGATTGTAGCTTCAGGTGAAATACTGCTACAAAAACATTGGACACTAAAATGATTGTCTAAATATGGATACAATATTTAGTGAGCAGTCGCCAAGAAAAGTGCTGAAATACACAAGTGTGTGACTTTATCACAACAGATAAAACCAGTAAGCAAAGCGTGTTTACCATCACAATGCTCGAGGGACATACAATATGCATTATTTCTGATGCAACCTTGACCTCTGTCTATAAATTATAGACCGAGAGTTTCTTGGTGGAGACTGATGCTGAAAATAGATAGATTTTGAAATCACATTTAGCACAGATGATGAACACTTACTGAACAGATACAGATGAAAATGGTAGAGAGCTATATCAGTGCTCAACTACCAAAATTGGTAGAAGTGTGCCAGCTTAGACAATTGCAAAGTAAAAGGCAAGCAGTTAATTTAGGTATGACATGCTTTTTGACCATCTGCGTAAGCGGAATAAACACCAAACCAGCAATGCTATATAAGCAGCATTATTCGCTATTAATACTCGTTGAGACAGACGACAGACGTAATGTAACTGTGTCACAGACATTAAATCCAAAGATACACTGCGGTGTAGTAGTACAACGTCATGCCGCTATATTATCAAGGCATCACCAGTCTGAGCAGCCAATCAAAGCCTAGGTAGAAACCAATAAAATAGTGATTATAAACTAAGTACCAGGGTTACATGTTATCTCAGTTTAGTCGCAGTTTTGCTGTTTTAACGATGGTGATAACATGCATTGCTTTACCAAAACATGCCAAAGTAGAGCATTTTTATAGTCGCTGCTGTGCCACAACTTGCCTTTTTATATGAATAAAAACCCAGAAGACAATCAAATAGCAATTACGTCTTTTCCCAGCTCTGCTGCAAGAGCTTACTACTAAAATCCATAAAAAGCCTGATGATTGGTTACACAATTCTACAGCGACATTGGTGTAATGGTTGAAGGTGATGATTAACTATTAGTATCTAGAACATGTCTTTTGGCAGTTCTCTGACTTGCTGATTAATGTATCTATTTGATTGATTTTCCTCTTGACTGCTCAGAATGTCTTTAAGGATTCCTTGACCTGCTCGTTAATATATTCCTTCTGAATGAATAATCTTGTTTTGCCAGGTTTCGGCGCTCAAATGAATTATAAACATTGTCCAGATTCTCTTCTCTATCGGTGTCCAGTTTTGTTAGTATCTCCATAGAACAACATAGCCCTTGGGCCTAATAACCTTAAAACCTCTGAACCAAACGAGACGATCTCATAAGAGCCATGCAGGTATTTTTCTCTATGAAAAATCCATTCACCTTGAAGCAAGAAATAAGTAGAACTTACTAGTAAAATCAAAACCAAATTTCATTCAGTGGATTATCGACACGAAGTGAGTAAAACTAGCAATTATTCGCTACTGAAATCCGACCTTATTATAACTTTGTTTAAAATAAGAGAGACGCCAACCAAACATCACCAACACTTTGCCAAACACTTATTTTGCTTACATAGGTCAGACAGCCAACCATCAGAACAGCTCGGCAAGTAAATTATGTAGTTGAATTACAATGTTGTATAGAAGTATTAGCAAAAGCAGATAGCATCATGGAGAAATGCCTAAACACCGGAGATATACGCAATATTACAATGAACATGACACCTAATACATTAGAGGACCAGCAATAAAGACGGTCGTCATATACTCATCTACAAGCAGCTTAGCAACCTTTTGTAGAAGTAACCCATGAAAAAAGAGACATCAAACGACATGCTAGAAAACCATAAAAAGATATCAGACCTGTACCAGACATGACCAAGACAACTGGAGTTGGTTATCATTTCATCACTCCCATGATGTACTTAAGACAAGTTCACTCAATTGCTAACCCACTGCAACATGAAGATCAGAACCTGAGCGCCTAAGCACCTTCTCATAAGCTAACAGAGACATTTATAAAAGAGAAGTTTCAACGACTCGGCATCTAATGTATCTATCTCTCTTTCTCAAGGACCTGTTGAGGCTCCCTGCCTTTAAGCACGCCTAACTGCTATGAACACAGCATTCTATGAACTAGCCTGCCTACCGAGGCGCGTTCCTCTGCCTCTGGAACCTCCCTCTATTTTTTCCTGTCTATGGCGCCTCCTCCTCCATCACCAGCTGATCATCTTCTAGTTCACTATTTTAACCACCGAGCCTCTATATCTAAAAACTGTCATTACTATTGTTTGACTGTTGAACCTCAAAACAGAGCAAGCAAACATGGACAACTGTTCGAGTAAGGGTGTAACTTCTTGTGAGTTAATAGTCACGTGGTGCTCAAGAGAAGCGTGTAAGAGTGTGTGGGCATGCGCCACAGTACGCGGAAAATTGGCCATGTTGTTTTCTGGTAGAGGGCTCCGTTCGGATAGCTCTAGTTGGGATCTTCGTTGTGTTTTGGCTATATTACAGATCAACTATCTTTTCTTGCCTGTTTGGGTCTTGGTGACTCGTGGTTTTATTATTTTTTAGAGTAGTCTGGCACTATGGTGTTTTTTAGGAAAACGCGCAGGTAGAGTAGGAGTGACATAAGGGGAGGTTTGAAGTGTCACCGCTAACAGTCTGGTACTGCGTATATTTGCTTACAAGCTATTTCGGCTTTATTGTTTTCTTTTGTTGGTTAAGTGGTGCTACTCAGGTGGGCTGAGGCAAGCTGGAAAGGGCAACGAGTAAGCCTGGGAGCAGCCAGAAGGCTGAACCATCTCAGAATGGCAGAGGGGTTCAGCCACTCGAGGGCGCATGGGCGGCTGAGGTTGCTGGACAAGTGCCTTTGGTGCTCGATGCTGCCTTTTTGGTGAATCTGGTCAATCAGACACGATGGCCCATACTGGAAAGGCTGAGCCGGCAGATGCAGCCATTTACAGGTGATGGTGCAGTTGGGGTAACCACATGGCTTTCCTAGTATGAGTGGCTGACAGCTGGAGTAGATTGCTCCATGCATACTGATTGCGTACATGCTTTCTGGCACTGCTGCCAGAGTGCATGGACGCATGAGGGTTGGCAAGGCCTTTCAGTGGGATGTCGTCAAGGTGGAGCTGACTGCCAGGGACACTCACCATGCCTTGACAGGGGGCATGGTGTCGTTTCGTCAGCTGCCGGCTTGATGCTGAAGAGACAGTTGAAATATACCTGGACCGCCCGCAGCAGCTCAGCGGTAGACTGGGGGTGGCGCTCCAGGACATGATTTTTAGAACCAAGTTCTACGAGAGACCGGCTGAGTTAGTCTACAAATGGGGAGTGACACATGACAGAGCGTACACTGCCAACTTTGGTTCTGTGCTGAACAGAGCGAGGGGAAATTGGTTTCTCGGAGAGCTGTTGAGGGTCGCAACTCAACGAATAGCTTAGTGGCCAGTTCTGGTAACCGATCAGAAACTGCTTCTGGCAAGCAGTTGGGGGCTGCTTCTAGCAAGCAGCCCTTCTAGTAAGCCTGGCTTACATGGTACCCATATGGGAAGACGCGGAGCCCTCATCTTCAGTGAGCATTCCCGCCGGTCCAGGCGGTGGCCGCACAGGACAGTCCTGTACAAAGTAGTCCGTGTGACTGCACCGGAAACACCCAACCCTCTTACCAGAAGAGGTTTTTGCCGTCCACGTACCAGACAAAGGTTGTTTAACTCGTGTGCAATCCTTCACTCTGTATGAGCCCCCACATCGAATTCAACCCTCCTTGCTTTCCGGCTTCTAGCAAGCAAAAATGTAACATTTACTGGTAAATATCAGAATTGCTTGATAGCTTAACACCTTCACTAATACCTGAACCAGTAATAACCGAATTAGTTCCCACAGAGCAAAAGTGCACATTAAAATTAGAATAAAATAAAAAAGCAAATTCAACACTGATATTGTGTGTGGGTTCGGATTAGCCATACATAAAATATTTTCTCCATATTCAGCCAAGACAATGATATCCCTTAGCAGCTTGCTACTCTAGCAGCAACTAAGTTTCATTAATTGAGCTGTAATGACTTTAAACTAAGTATCTTGCGTTTATACACGAAAATGCCACATTATTCGATAGCATGGTATAAAATTAACCAACCACCTCTATTAACCGAACGTAATACAATCAATTATATCCATCGGAACTCGAAATAGAACGACCAAGTCTTTACTCTCTTGCTCCCGACAATAAGGACAACAAGGGGGTCGTCCCGCCTTATTGTCTAAATAGCGGTTAAAATTAGCGACTATCGTTGATCCCATTTATTGCAGCTCGTTGGGTGTGCCATTAGAGGCAAAATACTACATTGAATATTTAATTACAAAGTTTGTTTTATTAGAAAACTCTAGTGTTGCACATCTGGCTAATTAGTATGTTTATAGATGTGTGATGGAGTCGTTAAGCCTAGCTCTCCTAATCACTGCATGCGCCCAGGCCTGCCAACCCAAGAATGGAAAAATGCTTGAGATTTGATTTTGGGGAATTGATGTATCAATAATAGCATATATAAAATTGAGGAAAAAGTGGGGCAAAAATCTCACGCAATGTCATTTTTTCTTTGGGGTGATTGCGTGAGTCTCACGACCAATGTGCGAGAGTTGGCAAGTATGCATGCGTCCAACTATCCTCGGATTAGCCATGTAATGCAGAAGCCAGCTTGCATAAAAAGCCGATGGACTTACACTCAGCACTTGCTATACTAGCAACTGTGCTTAAATAGCATAAAGCAAGAAACTGCAAACTACAAAGCCAAAAACTAAAAGGCAAAGGCACCACTTTCCATATCACTGTAAAGAACAATGTAATAACTTTAATGAACCTCTGCTCAGCTTTGGGCATGTTTATTTTTTTGACATTTTTGCATTTACATGTGTAACTATTTGGATGTTTATTATTTGCAAACTCATTTCAGCGTTACACTTGATTGCATTGAAATGTACATAAATGTTCCATCTTATCATGCTTATAGAGCTGGAAGAATAAAGAGTAATACGTATCTATATAGATATTTCTCGAAGTATGTCTGTGGATATTGTGATGGATTTACTAAGCTGAGCTGCTTTAATTGCCATAAGCATTTAGCTATTCTCAGATTAGCCCTATAATTAAAAGCCAGCTTCCGTGGAAAGCCCGTTGATTAACACTCAGCCCTTGCTATATAAGCAAAGGTGCTTCAGTGTTAAGACGGGAAAACAAAGAGCACAGAGCTAGCGATACAGAGTACAAACGACTGAACTAAAGACTGAGAGTTACGTTCGTAATCTGCATTAAGAACAAGCTTGTGTGAATAAAAGCCATTATTCAACAGACACTTTGTTTGCAACAATTACAGTTGTGCATGAGAGCTATTACTCATTCGGTATAAGACAACTTGTACGCAGAACCCACTTGCTAGTGGCTAGTCAGCGCTGACTTCCACAACATTGGTGGCAGCAGTGGGATATCTGTAATCCTGTTGCTACTGAAAGTTTAGCTGTACGCACAACCTAGTGATTGTTGAACAGCTCTCTGGAAGGAGATGGCTCAAGGCGGAGACTCCAAAATGTTTACTAATCCATTTCTGCCGATAAGTAAGCCATTCTTGGACGCGACTAATCCATCTACTGATGCTGATGAGAAACAGCCCAAGCAAGTCGTGCACTCCGATACATCAGTACACGTTGATGGGACGACCTTCATTGACGATATGTACCGGAAATATGTGTTGGAACTGCAGGACAGACAGGCTGCCAGCAGTCGCATATCTTCTTCAGCAGCAGAAGGACTCCACAATTTGGCACATCCTAATGTTTCCACTCCCCGACCAACAGAGCAGCTACAGTCAACCAGGTTGGTCGAGCCTACTTCAAAGAAAGCTGAGGTTCCTAACTCTACACTCAGTGGTCGAGTGGATCTCAGGTTACCACACTTTGATGGACATGGAGATGTAAACTTATTTATACAACAATTTACTGAAATTTGTGACGTAAGCCGATGGGATGACCGAGTCGCACTAATACAACTAAGATCCTGTTTAAAGCAAACAGCCAAAGACTGTGGAAGAGCTGAAACGGTTGCTGAGGTAAATAGGAAGCTGCTACAGATGTTCAGACTGTCTTCATCCGAAGCAAGAGAACAGCTGCACTATTTACACCAACGAGCAGGAGAAGATTACCTATCATTGGGTAACAGAGTAGAAAGGCTGTCAAAGTTAGCCTATGGTGGTCTTGTGTGTGCCGTCGAGAATGAGATGGCCTTAGAACACTTCCAGCAAGCCGTGAATGACCCTGCACTTCGGCGGCACCTGCTGCTGGTCAAGGCTTCAAATCTGGAGGAAGCCATTACCGCAGCAAAACATTATGAAATAGCTGGGCGTCAACCAGTACCCTCAAGAACTAGAAATCCTCCAAGAGTTACCCAAATAGATAGTCCAAGCGGTACTAGTGGCAAAGCTGCAGAAGACAACTCTGAAACGGATCTGGCTGAGGTTCTGTTCTCCATGTCATTAGAACTGGAAAAACAGACAAAGCTGATAAAAGATCAGTCTGCCCGGATTGCTGCCCTAGAGCAAAGAAGTGTTGACACAACCAATGTCAAGTCTCATAGAGCCAGACGTTGCTTCATATGTGGAGACTCTTCCCATCTGATGCGGAGTTGTACAATACGGAAGAAAAGACCACCGCCATCCACAAATCCTAATCAGCAAAAATTAACAAGGTTCACTCCTAAGATTACGGGTAAAGTGGGTGGACCGGTGTCAGATACCCGTTACAGAAAGCCAAATAGGCAGGGCAGGAGAGGAACAAGGGTGAGCCAAGCAGACAGTCCTGGTGAGTTGTCACAATTAAAACCAATCATTAGGAAACCTGATTTGCTTTCCTTGCCTCTTCATTGCTCTGGAGATGCTGCGAACCCTCCGGTAGGTCAGTCTAATTGCAGTACTAGGGTTGATGCAGAGCATCCTTGTATAAATTTTGCAGCCACTGCTTCTGCACTCTATATTCCAGGAAAAGTTGAGGGCTGTTCAGTACACTATTTAGTAGACAGTGGATGTACCCTCAACTTGCTGGCAAGGAGAATGTTTGATAGGCTGCCACGGAAGTTTCTTGGTGGATTGCTGGCATTTGAACACACTACAGGCACTCTGGCAGATGGATCTGGTTTGAAATTTTATGGACAGATAAAATTAGCTGGCAGATTAAGGTCAGAACCAATCGAATTAGACTTTCTTGTTGCAGATATTGAACCAGATGCTATACTTGGAATGCCCTTTCTAGTAAGCTATAATTGCTTAGTTAGTTGTTTAGACTCTACTGTTGTGATGAATGGTAAACACCTTAGATGCACCAACCAGCGTGGTATAGATTTTGTTAGTAGGGTACAGGTAATCGCTAATGAATCTATTCCCGCTAGATCTGAACAGTTGGTCCGGTGTCGGTTGTTAAATAACATTTGTACCCCTGTTGGCATAGTAGAAGACACAGGGGTTGTGACTAAGCATGGCATAGCTATTGCTGCTAGTGTGAGTACATGGAGTGAAGAAAGGAAATTTTTTGTTAGGTGCATTAATCCTGCAATGCAAGTATGTCACCTTAATACTGGATCTATTATAGAGCAGTGTGTCAGCTTGGAGAAGGGACAGATTGTCAATTCATCTGTTCATATGATGGATGGGAACCACAGGAAGCGTGTCTCAGATGAAAATATCCCTGCTATTCCATCTCACTTGGAGAGCCTATATGAAGAGGCAACTGAGGCATGTTCTCAGCTTTCGCAACGCAAAGCGATTGCCAAGTTGTTGCATAGCTTCAGTGATGTCTTTTCAAAAGGTGACTTTGATCAAGGACTGACTTCTTTAATGAAACATTTTATCCCTGTTAAGGCGATGTCACAGCCAATTAAACAGGCTCCAAGACGTTTAGGGGTGGAGAAAGAAGCCGAGGTCAGCAAGCAAGTTCACGAGTTGTCAAAGCAAGGTCTTATTGAGCCTGCATATGGAGCATGGAGCTCTCCTGTTGTACTCGTGAAAAAGAAAGATGGCAGCTGGAGGTTTTGCATTGACTATCGCAGATTAAATGCTATTACAGTCCATGATGCTCACCCCCTGCCTCGTATAGATGAAAGTCTGGAGGCCTTGGCTGGCAGCAAACTTTTCTCCACACTGGATCTCATGAGCGGCTATTGGCAAATTCCACTAGATGAAGATGCTAAAGATAAGTCGGCATTTTGCACTAGAGAAGGCCTGTGGAGATGGAAAGTCTTGCCATTTAGTTTGACAGCAGCTCCGGCAACATTTCAACGAATGATGGAGCAAGTGCTACATGGACTGCATTGGAAGACTTTGCTGCTATATCTAGACGATGTTATAGTCATGGGTAACAGCTTCGAAGAACATTACTTCAACCTTGAAGAGGTCCTATCTCGGTTTCGATCGGCCAAGCTCAAGCTTAAGCCCTCCAAATGCCACCTCTTTCAAGAAGAAGTGGCATATTTGGGACATATAGTTAGTAGTAATGGTGTAGCAACTGATCCAAAGAAAATATCTGCTGTTGCTACTTGGCCATCTCTGAAGAATGTGACCGAGCTACAATCTTTTCTTGGGACTGTTGGTTACTATCGTCAGTATGTCCAGGACTTTGCCAACAAAGCCCGACCACTGACAAAGCTAACCAGTAAAACAGCCAAGTTCGAATGGACTGAGGAGTGCCATGCAGCTTTTAACATACTGAAGCAGTCGCTACTGACGGCCCCAGTTCTGGGTTATCCAAACCCGGCCCTTGACTATATCCTGGACACAGATGCTTCTCTTAATGGGGTTGGTGCAGTTTTGTCTCAAATCCAAGATGGCCAGGAACGGGTAATATCCTATTATAGTCGTGCTTTGTCACGTGCTCAGCAAAACTATTGTGTGACTAGAAGAGAACTGTTAGCTGTTGTTAAAGCTGTTGCTCATTTTCGTCCATATTTGTATGGTAAAGAGTTCAAAATTCGTACTGATCATGCTTCACTTTTATGGTTATGCAGGAGGAATTCACCTTCTGCCCAAGTTGCAAGATGATTAGAGATCTTGAGCAAATTTACCTTTGCCATAGAGCATCGACCAGGGAGCAAACATGGGAACGCTGATGGGTTATCAAGGAGGCCATGCCATGACTGCACCAAATGCGACAGAGTCACGAAACAATGTGGAGGACCAAGCATGGGCCAAGTTCGACATGAACTATCAAAGCGGGCACAAAATGAAAACCCTGTGTGTACTAGGATTGCTGGAGAGAAGTTGATGGCACAAGAGTGTGCCAATGACTTTTTGGATGAAAACCACCTTCATGAAGTGGTTGGTACAGACTGTAAAGCATTAGCTAGGAGTGGACCAGAGTCCTCACAAACTGCCAGCTTAATCGTAACTAACGGTGATGGTTGTTGCATGGTAGAAGATTCCAGCACTAGTGATGACTGCCAGAATGATGAGGAGCAGACAACTGTAGATTATTCTTCTAATCAACAAGAGGGTCGCAACCAACCTTCACCAACACCACAGTCGGATACACCCAGCTCTGATGAACTGTGTCAGGCTCAGTTGCTCCCAAGTGATATTGTGACTATCTACAATGCTGTCAAGAATCAACAATCTTTGGATCCAGCTATAGTCAACCTTGGCAGTACAGAATTACGAAAGCTTAGCACCATGCTCTCTTTAATGCGAATAAGAGAGGATCAAGTGCTGGTAACTCGTATACTTGTTGGGAAAAGATCTCGGGAGGTGATACTTTGTCCTATGAACATGCGGAAGCAGGTGGTGTGGAACACACATACCCTCCGGAGACTTAGACTAACATGGTACTGGCCTGGAATGACGTCTGATGTTCGACGTATAGTGAACAGCTGCGAAATATGCCAGCGAGCGAAGTCTGGAGGTTTGCATCATTCTTCAAGTCATAGACCTCTCTGGGTTGGCCGTCCTTGGCAAAAGGTTGCGATTGACTTAGTTGGACCGCTGCCTTTGACCCCTCGAGGAAACCGATGGATTTTAGTGTTGATAGATCACTTCACCCGTTGGCAGGATGCTGTACCTCTACCTGATGCTACAGCTCCTATAATTGCTGAAGCTTTAGATAGCCACATCTTTTGCTACTTCGAATTACCCGAAGAGCTCCATAGTGACCGAGGAACACAGTTCGAAGGTGACCTTATGGCAGAACTTTGCGCCATGTGGAGAATCACTAAAACTCGGACAACTGCCTATCATCCCCAATCTAACGGGGTGTTGGAACGTGGAAATAGAACCTTGGGTGATTCCCTTCGCTGTCTTCTACTTAGTCAGATGGAAGCGCAAGAAAACTGGGACATTGTGCTACCACAGATCATGAGGGCCTTTAGGGCAACCCCACATGCAGCAACAGAAGAAACTGCAAACTATTTGATGCTAGGACGGGAATGTAGGCTACCTGACCAGCTAATAGGTGGGAAACATGATGTCGATGAGACTACACAAAGTGAATACGCCTCCCATATGCAAGACCAGTTAGATACTGCTTACCAGTTGATTCGCACTCAACAAATGCTACCTCCTAGATTACCTGAACAGGAGGATGCAATCTTCAAAGAAGGAGATCTGGTGTTAGTGCAAAACAAACGGAGACGTACAGGGATTCACCCAAAATTACTACCAAAGTTTAATGGGCCATTCGTTGTAAAGAAGGTCTTTGACAACGGCACTTATAAGGTTGCTGGTCAAGGAACAATCAATGAATGTCGTCTCAAGCTGTTCACGCCGGCATCTGATCCAGCTGGACAACTGAGAAGCCCAAGGACCAGCTCGGATGTTGACCAGTCAAGGAATGATTCTCTCAGTGATATAGAAGAGCATATCGGGCATGAAGAGAATCCAGCATCACCTGATGATGATGATCTCAACATCTCCTGGGAAGAACAAGTTCCGCTTCCTGAACGGCCAAGGCGAACTTTGAGAAAACCTCCCTGGTTGAAGGATCATGTGTTATATTGAGCTTCGAGGCCTTAAAAGAAGATATTGGTATGTCCGATGACACCAAGTTTGGAAACTCACTTGGGGTGTCTCGGATGACTTTATCTACGGTCTCGAGCCTTGCTATAGCATCAACCATCACTCAACATTCAACTCACTTGAACCAGCTGTATTATTAGGACAACTAAGCATTGTAACCTAAAGTTACAACATGGTTGTCAACATTGGAGCTGGATCCCTAATCCATCCTTTATCGACGCTTGTGAGCCAATATTAAAATACTGGCACTGCATCTAGGGGTGGAGAATGTGATGGATTTACTAAGCTGAGCTGCTTTAATTGCCATAAGCATTTAGCTATTCTCAGATTAGCCCTATAATTAAAAGCCAGCTTCCGTGGAAAGCCCGTTGATTAACACTCAGCCCTTGCTATATAAGCAAAGGTGCTTCAGTGTTAAGACGGGAAAACAAAGAGCACAGAGCTAGCGATACAGAGTACAAACGACTGAACTAAAGACTGAGAGTTACGTTCGTAATCTGCATTAAGAACAAGCTTGTGTGAATGAAAGCCATTATTCACCAGACACTTTGTTTGCAACAATTACACTTGTGCGTGAGAGCTATTACTCATTCGGTATAAGACAACTTGTACGCAGAACCCACTTGCTAGTGGCTAGTCAGCGCTGACTTCCACAACAATATGTTGGTACGCATTCCGGCTATAGATCTTAAAATCTTGGAATAATGGTTTCATACCAAAAAAGATTCGATCTCGGACTCCGCTGTTCACCGGTCAGATCAGATCGTTATCTTTTTTAGATCTGACCTCACCGGTCAGATCGTTATCTTTTTTAGATCTGACCTCACCGGTCAGATCGTTATCTTTTTAGATCTGACCTCGCCGGTCAGATCTAAAAAAAATAACGATTTGTGAGTTTCTAGCCCGTAGTTCTTAACTCGGTTTGAAAACTGTGTAGCTGTTTTGGCGATTATATGTAATCAGTAGTACCATGGACGTACGAAAACAGTTTTGTAAAACTTTTAAAAGAAACCTTTGACATCAGTGTTAAACGTCCTGCTCTAGCGGGCAATATTTGTTTCTTTTTTGCATTTCTAACGCAAGCGGCGTCGTGAGCCCAGCATCGTGCTGCATGCTTGCAGTCAAGTCTTCTTCTTGAAAATTAAGAATGATTACTGGCATTAAAGAATGGTTACTGGTGTTTTGCTGGTGCTGGAAATGCCTAGATTTATTCTAGATACTAGAAATATAAGGTATATATATATATAAAAGAGTGATAAAAACATAATACATTGAAAAAATATCAAAAAGGTTTACTGCTCTTAATAAAATGTTATGCTGCTAAAAATAGATCATAGACAGATGTTTTATAAGCAACTATGTTCTTGATGACAGTTTGTGTTGCAACAGTGTCTTCTAGTGCAGTCTGTTAAATTTATAATTGTAATTTTCCTTCGAAATATTGGACTAAGTTTTAGATTTTATTTTACTTATTTTAGGTGGTAAATGTTGGCATAAAACTGGCGATTTCTAAGTTGAAATCAACAATCGAGGTATGTCTTTTTGAGGTTGTGATCTAAAGTTGATGTGACGTGATGCTGCCAAAATATCTCTATTTCATTTAATCAGCGGTTAAAGTTCATCATGGGATTAATTTTATCATAATTTTTGTTACATCCACAAAATATATATTTTATTAACTTATTATGCAACGCTTAACGAAGCAGAAAAGATCTTGCCATATTGTATTATTCATTAACTTTTTTTTATCTTTATCAAATGTTTATTTTCAGTTTCATGCCCTACTAATCCATGATAGTCTTACAAACGCCTTAGACCAACCTGCTGACATTGTTATAGTACCAAGACATGATTCTGAGCGAAGTCACTACTCCCTAATGGTTAGTATTCTTATGCTGCACTTTTATACTAAAAGACTATGTCAAGATATTATTTTTGAGAACAATTAGTGTTGCATGGCTGTGCATAGTTATAATTGTTTTAAAAATTTAAAACAGCACATCTTTTATATAGCGTGTAACTTGAATAAGATAACTGTTTTGTAGGCACGGGAATACTTGCTCTGCGTGTATCTATAACATGCAGCTTGCATAGCTTTATGTACAAGTTGTATATGGTACTCTGTTTGCAGCTAGTAGATAGGAAACTTAGGAAAATTCATTTAATGGACTCTCTTTCTTACAAAGGACAACAGACCATTGAAAAAAGGTGAGCATGAAATACTTCACTAGGTTTGTCGGTAAATCTTACAAAAAAGCAAGTTATTGCCTTTGCATTCTAGCATAAATTGTTTAATCCAAAAACTCACTGTTAGCAACAATATTTGCAGGAAGCTTGTTTCTGTTGAGAGGTTTGCTGATTATGCTGTGACAGATAGTGAGATGGCGGCAATGCAACAGAAAGATTGTGTAAGCTGTGGACTGTATGTTATCAAGGTGAAGCTGTGGGCTGTATGTTATCAAGGTGAGTGACACTCTCATTCGTAGAGGTCTCAAGACTTCAACAATTATCAGTAGGAAACGTCTGGTTGGATTATTTATCTACACATTAACTATTACTAGGGAACCTAGTCCTATTCTGTCAATTTTCACTGTTAACCACAATGTTTTTTCAGCAAAATTAGTGTGATTCCTTGTAGGGTGTTATGCAATAATCTTGAACTTTCTAGATATTTGGCAAATTTTTTTTGTAAACTTATTAAAAAATAATTCTAAGAATCTCTATTTTTATAATGTTATTAATATTTTCAGCATGCGCAACGATATGTTGAATCGTTTGAGCTAGAAAATAGAAAAGATGGTGATATGTCTTTAAATCCTTCCACATACCGTAAAGAATGATTGGCAAGTATAAAGGTATGTGAAACAACTATTCCCAGCAGATTTAGCACATCTGTATATCTTGTATGTAAATATATGTTAAGATACTTCTTCACTTATTTGTTTTAATTTTTTCAAGCTGAACTAACAACTTTTTAACATTTTTGCATTGAATTTCGTTTTTAACCATTTGTCTTTATTTATGATAGGAAGATAGTCAAGCATTTGCGGATATCAAGCTCTCTATTGAAGCGGGTAGGTTGAAGATGTAAGCCACATACAGGCTAACAAGTTTTATATTTGTATCATGTTAATACATAAAACTTATTTTACTGTGTTCACCAATCTAGAGCATGAGAATACTATTCTGATATCTTTAAATAGTATAGTGTTGGTATCTACAGACATTACCTGCTTTATATATATCTAATGCATGTTCTTAACCCTTTGGCTACGGCGTGCTTACGGCTGGGAAAATACCAGCGTACAGAGTCAATTACTAAGGCGATTTGAGCCTTCGACATGACTGCATAAAAACTGCAGTAACTTACATCACAATTCTGATAGTTACATAAATTAATATGCATAGGAAAGCTGAGAAATTTCTCTACAAGCTGATATTTTTTCTATGCAGATTGCAAATGCTTTCCAGCAAGTTTAAATTTGTTGAAGCTATTAATTTTTTTTATCCGCCATTTTCAATTGTATTTTCCTAATTGATAAAGGTAATTGACAATGCTGTATAAATAATACTTGCACAGATTCATAGGTTCTCAACAATTTTTAAAAGAAATTGGTCGTCAAAGAGCATTGAATGTGGATTTATGAGCTCCGATGCATTGCGGGAGCGCCACTCGAAATTCTCAGTGCATGACCCAAAAGACCAGCGAAAAATGGAGGCCTGACAATGTCGCCTAAACTTCACTATAACTTTTTTCATCGCCGGTTTCATCGCCGGCCGTTTCACTCTCATTTTCGCAATCCAATTCACCCTGTTGATCTTATTTTTCACTTTCATCGTCTTCCCCACATTCTTCCGACCTGATATCCTCTTCTTCACTTCCAAACCAGTCGATGTCTTCCTCTAAACAAGCTTTTTTAGCAGAGCTTGAACAACCGCGTGCGTTCATGATGAATAGATCTCCATAAAAGATCACATCTTTGCAAAGTGTATTGCTTGCACACGCGTATTAGGGATTATTTATAGCCTCAAAACAGTATTACGAAGCCAACGGAATTTGATCAAATTACTATTTTAAATTTTAATGCTGTTTTTTTAATAAATATATTTTAAAAAAGGTTTATCGAAGGCCGAATTATTTCGGGATCCGTACGCTGAGACAATGCTCGCATTCCGGGCTTTTACGGATTTCGTAAGCAAAGGGTTAATTAGATCAAAACTTTGTGAAGTAGTCTGTAACGTTTTCTATTTATTTATTTGTGTAATAGCCAAGGAAGAATCCACCAGAGAAGGAGCAGTGAACTGTTTCGCGACAACAGAAAATCATGAAGCTACCAACTGGAATGGCAAGGAGCTTACAGAAAATCCTGTGGAATTTCCTGCTGTCTCACTAGATGCTCAGCTTAAGTATTATAAAATCAAGTACCTGAAGCGCTATAAAACACACCATGCTATTTATGGTGTATTTAATGTAGTTCCAGCCGAAGATTATGAACATTGTCGACAGGAGCATATATCTGGAATGTATGATGGTATTCAGATGGTAAATGAGACCATTTTATATTATCTTGAAAAGAATAGCTCTGACTATCAGGTCATTAGTCGGCAACTTATTAGATTGAGTCCAGCTGTACTAGCAGCTTATGAGTCATGGTGTAAGAAGTTGACTCCAGAACATGACAATAGTAGGCCATCTCCAGCATATTATAGTATGGAAAAATCCATTACGCATAGCTAAACATGTTTTCCTGTTATGCTTTCCAATGTACACATGTATGCGGATAACTGGCATATCTTCAATATGTTTTAATACAAAATTTTATTGTTTGTTCACACCGGACTATTATAGTGTATTACCTGTTATTTGATTCCCTGATCCAGTAGTAACTACTGTTTAACTTTTATGTTGCATACATTTATATAGTTTAGCCATCCTGTATTTCTAGTCAGTTTGTTTGCATTAGTGGAATATGCATCAAGGCAGTGTGTACTCAGCTGTACTCAGTGTATACTTTTTCTTTATACAATTTTACAACTTGGTTTATTCAACATTTTCAACGGGTTTTTCTATTTGGTACATATTATATTTCGTTGAGAGATGCTATGTAAATCTAAATAATATATAACTTTTACATACAACATACAATGATAATACCTTCTCATAACTCTAAGCTTTAGTTTGTATGAAGTCATAAAACTTTTATGTAGCCAGGCTAATACTTGCTGTTCAAGTCCATGAAGTTGAAATAAGATAACTGTTTTGTAGCCAGGCTAATAATTGCTGAAAAGTCAGGTTCTAACATGTATTTAATAAAAACATAACTGTTTTGTAGCTAGGCTAATATTTGCTGTTCAAGTCCATGAAGTTGAAATAAGATAACTGTTTTGTAGCTAGGCTAATAATTGCTGAAAAGTTAGGTTCCAATATGTATTTAATAGAAATATAACTGTTTTGCAGCTAGGCTAATAATTGTGGAAAAGTCAGGTTCTAATTCGTATTGTAATTAGAAGAAAAAGTATAACTGTTTGTGGGCAAGCCAAAACCTGCTGTAGTCATATAAAATAACTGCTTTGCAATGTAGTACACACGTAATGGTTTGTAATAATAATAGTATCAATGTACAAGTCGTATTCAAGAGTATACTAAAAACCATTTACAACAACAGCCTACTACAACTACGCAGTACAATTAGCATTAGCAGTTTTGTAGTTCCGTAGAAACGACCTTGTCAACGTGCAGTTATATTGTAAGCGCCAAAATTTTTTCTGTGTACATTCCGCAACCGAGTTAGGAATTGCGGCTAGAAACTCACAAATCGTTATCTTTTTTAGATCTGACCCTGTTCACCAGTCGGACGCCCTGCCCACTAGACTACAAAAATCGAATTGCTAGCTAATCAATATAAGTCACTAAATGAGAACAAATACCTAACGGCTTTGCGTATGACCCGCTCATCGCATAATGTTACGAGAAACTGTTCGCTCACATTATTAAACATACTGGCTAATAGAACGCAGGCTAATAGCGAGCAGCTCTCACTACTTCTCATTGTTTATAAGCCAAAACACTTTTCTCATGATATTTACAGTAGTTTAAAAGTTAGACTGGCAAATGTTGTTATAAATTAAATACAAATCAGTTTTATGTCCAAAGATTGTTCTATTATTGTTCGATTGCTCTTATGATATACAACTGTCACTTACAGGTGCTCTTATTGAATACAACTGTCACTTGCAGGTGCTCTTATGATATACAACTGTCACTTACATGTGCTCTTATGATATACAACTGTCACTTACATGTGCTCTTATGATATACAACTGTCACTTACATGTGCTCTTATGATATACAACTGTCACTTATAGGTGCTCTTATTGAATACAACTGTCACTTGCAGGTGCGCTTCTGATATCGGGCCCCTTCATTTTCATAAAGAACTATGAAGAGCGAACAAGTAAGTTCTTTGGGACGAAGAAGGATACACACAAATATGGTGCAGGCCTTGCCATAACTATTGCTGGAGGTGTCAGCCTCCTCATCTCCTTCGTTCTGTCTCTCATCGTCTTCACAACTGTTATTAAAAAGATGTTCCGTCTCTCCTCCGGCGATGCCAAGGTAAATACGAGTATTAAAAACTGATAAGTGTACGTTTATACTCATATCGTATCGCTATATCTGTCATTGCATAAACATTAGGCTGACGGCTTGTCTTTACGCACCGGTGAGATGTGTCTTTTGCATAGCCAATAGTGCTCGCAACACATCGTCGATGCGTCGTGTCGAAAATCTACATCGGTTTGTGTTAGTTATGATGCAACCGGCGTATCATTGGTTTAATAGTTTATTCTCAATTCAATGTTAATAATTTCCTACAATATGTTTTTATCTAAGGTCTTTTCAATGATGATGTCGACATGGCTTCACACACAGTTATATATGAACAGAGATATTATGACTCTTACGAGATACATGAGAGCTACTAGTGTAAATTAGGTACTAATCAGTTGATTAAATCTGTTGGAACACACTTTTGTCTTGGCTTTAGTTGTTGTGAACCCAAAATCTAGTTTACTTGGCTGTTTCTCCTGTTACACTCGAACATTTCTTTCGTTGTACGAAAAAATACCAATGCACAGCACAATGCCATCATAATCACACATTTTGATGATCAGATAATAACACTGCTGAGACGTCAATCATGGTACTGGAAAATCTGGCAAGTATGTCATGGCCTTGACACGACTTAGGTTAATTATCATTGGTCAATCTATTTGTTGCCACGGTGCATTGTTTGGTAGCGTCAGTATGCGCAGTGGCAACAAATATCTACACTATGCATCGGCGAAGCATTTTCTTGATGTGTGTAGCCAGACCTTAAGAGTGTACCTTCGTCAAAGTCTGCCAGTTAACACCCCAGATCACAATTAATAAAATTTTAATGAACAAATTTAGTGAAATTAATATTTGCCTTTCACACGGCTGTAAGTTGCTTATAGCACAACTGAATAATGGTTGCTACTCCAGTTACACTCTGACTCCTAGCCTTAGTTGAATCAAAATTTAGAAACTCTTAGTTAATGACCTTCCTTTTTAGATTGACAATGTATTCGTCCATTTTGTTTTCCATATTTTGTTTACTGAAAAAGCTTTTAAAAATTTTCTCTCAACTCCAACGAGGTTAAATTTACAACAATAATAAACTTTGTGAAAACACCTGAGAACCTCGGCAAACGAGTGTCATGAAAATTGAGACTCTTTTCCTTACTTAACAAAGGGTTTCTAGGTTAGATAATATTCTGTGAGGAAAATTGATTCGTAGATCTGTATGTCGATCATTCAGTCTTGGTTGAATTTTTTTTCGTTGTGTCAAAAAAGCGGTTGTAATATAATATATAAATTTGTAATATAATATATTTGTAATATAATATATTTGTAATATATTATATTTGTAATATATTACATTTGTAATATATTACATTTGTAATATAATATATTTGTAATATAATATATTCTTAATATAGTATGTTTGTAGAATAATGCCTAAGAATGTTTTTAGTTAATTGCTTTGCAATTATATCAGTTAATAAAGTGATACAGCGAGTTACCATTATTGGAAGCCATTTGAATACTGTTGCTGCTTTTCCTGAACATCATATTGGGTTGGACTTCAATTATATTCTAAAAGTTGGTAGATTGTTGAAGATGCTTTTGGAGGACAATTTAGAAGATTATAAATGTAAGGAGCGCACTTGTATTACCCCAGTATTTGTAAATTACTTGCAAAGGTAAAATATGTTTTTCAACCAGGTTGTTGGCATCGTTACTGACAATTAATGTTTCAGAACTTGGTAAATATATTAACAAACTGCAAGATAAACGTAAAATACTGGGCAGCAGTAGATTATTTGATCATCGGGAAAACAAAATGGTCTTAGATCTCCCAGAGTTCTCTGTTATCGCTATTTCCTTATTTTGCAACTTCGCTCTGACTTGTACTTTTCTTTTTTGTAGATGGTGTTTGCGGTATGTATCCTGGAGGAAGCTCTATTGTATGTATTCTGGAGGGAGCTCTATTGTATGTATTCTGAGGTAGCTCTATTGTATGTATTCTGGAGGTAGCTCTATTGTATGTATTCTGGAGGTAGCTCTATTGTATGTATTCTGGGGGTAGCTCTATTGTATGTATTTTGGAGGGAGCTCTATTGTATGTATTCTGAGGTAGCTCTATTGTGTGTATTCTGAGGTAGCTCTATTGTATGTATTCTGGAGGTAGCTCTATTGTATGTATTCTGGAGGGAGCTCTATTGTGGAGGTACCTTTCTTAGGATGAGTTTGCCAATCTAGGAGATGACACGGAGCTGGAGAGGCTGTCAAATAATGAGTTAGATAGAGATCAACCTGACTCCAGTTCTGAAATAACTCACAAAAAGGCTCCCCCTGTCGCTGCCCCTCGTCAGAACCCTCCTAGCAGGTAATTACCACCCTGATAGTGACTTGTGTCAGGTTATGTAACTGTTTGCAGAGATCTATCTGGAAAGACTATTTTTATCTTGTCAGTCCTTTTTTTCTACCGCTGTATGGAAACACTGAGTAACCACATCTCTTTTTGCAGCGTTGATCAAGGAGAGGGTTTGTCTTATATGAATATTCCAAAGAGTGGACGAGATAAAGAAGGGACACCAAATCAGGGTATCCCAACCCCGAGGCCCAAGTCTAGTGTTGCCCCTCAACCAGCAAAGCGTCTTTCTATGCATGGTTCTTCTGACAAGCAGGTTCGTTACATTTCCAGCTGAACTGTCGGAAAACCTTCTTAACCTGTTTAAGTATTTAGTCCAATATTGCGGGTACATGATATTTCAGTATTGTCAGGTAACGTGTCGAGTAGAGTCTGTTGATAGCGGATAGCGGATAAGTACAGTTGTTATAAATAGTTTGTTGTTTGTAGGTAATGATACCTACCACTGTCGTTATCTCCACTTGTAGTTAGCAAGGCAACTCTGAACTATTTGAAGCGTGGAAACACAGTGATATTATAAGTACAGTAATACTTCAACTTACGAGTGCTCTAACGTACGAGAAACTTGAGATACGAGCCAGCTTTTAAGCAAGTTTTAGCACTAACATACGAGCAATGTTTGAGATACGAGCACGTGAGTCAGTTGCAAAGTATGCCGGAAGTGTTATGAAAACAGCATCACTCTGTATTTTTCAACTACTCAGGTTATACTTTTGTACCGTGTTTTCTGCGCGCAATTTTCAGTGCAGAACTATGTGAATTAAAAGTACGGTGCGTAGACCGAAAGTTTGCCAGTAAAATGAAAGATAATGGAAAGAAAAAGCAAATGATAACAATTGATATTAAACGGAAAATTATTGTAAAATATGCAAAGTGTGTATGCGTGATTGATCTAGCTCAGCAATATGACAGAAATACATCTACAATTATCAAACCGAAGGGTTATTTTCAGGGCATTTAGTTTGCAAAAGGACTAACCATAATGCGTTTCTAAACGACGCAGCAATCTTCACGACCGCTGATGGAGAGACTGCTCAGGCATTGGAAAACATAAAAGATAAACAATTGGCCGGTGACAGCGTAACTGAAACGATGTTTCGATAAAGGCGAAAAGGCCTATGTGAAAAGGCCGGTGCTATCTATAAAAATAGACTTTCGGACAAGTTGGCTACTAGTCGTGCATTAACCCTTTGTGACGACACCAGTGTTCGTTCTAATCGCAACATGTCGAAAGAGTGACAAAGGCAAACGTCCTTAGATAGGTTTATCTTAAAACGGCCGGCTAGTCGTGAAAGCGAAAACAAAGGAAAAATTAGTTAACCAGCGAGAAACTTCCAATTATGAACGCCGAAGAGATTTTAATTACGAAAAATGAAAGTTTGCTTTTAGGTTTGCTTTTAAGTTTGTTTTTTAAGACTTTGATAAAATCCAAATTTATCAAATTCAACTGTTGTAAAGCAGAATAACACTTATATCTCTCTTTCTGGCAAATGCTAGCGTTAGCTGCTACTGTATGTATTTAATTTTACCTTTTTAATTAATCACATTTCCTTGCATTGTTTTTTATTTGTTGTTTTTTGAAAGCATGTGGTAAGTAAGGTCAATAACCAACATGCCTTTTCTGTTACAATTTCTTGTTTTGAGTGTTTTATTTGCATTTTTTAGAGTATAGAAACCAATTAATATATATTTAATTGTTCTATATATAAATAAATTGCACCAACATGCGAGTAAATTGACATACGAGCTCAGTCTCGGAACGCATTAAGCTCGTAAGTCGAAGTATGACTGTAGTTTCTATGACAACCAGTCGATTTTATCCATTTATCATGCTGCCTAAATTATAGAAAGCGCTTGTTCATAACTCCACTCTCCTAGGTTTTTTAGCTGCCCACTAAACTCATTTCTGTGAACTGAACAGACAGACGCTGAGAGATATATTGACACTTACAGATAGCTGTTGCTTATCATGAGATTGAAAAGTTAGGTTTGATGTCTTACACAGAAGTCTGCTGAACCAGGATACAAAATAGATTATTCTGGGAGTTCAGCTCCTGGACCTAGGAGCGTGGCGGGGGAGTCGATGGCATCCACAGCTTACCCTCCTTCGACTCGGTACTCCAGCTACTCCCCATTCATGCAGCCGCGGCATAACCACAGCGATACCGAGTCTAGCCTGGCTGGTAGGAACAGGTCTGTCGCTAGGTCAGGCCCAGCTGGTGACACCATGTCTAACGCTAGCAGTAATATACCTCAGCCTTCTGTGGTTGAACCACGCAGTTCTCGGACCGATGTAAAACATAGCAGATACGCTGGTGCATTCTAATTATGTTCTGGCACCTAGTTGATATCAATTTTGATTTGGTGAACATTCATGTAGTTGTGTGCCCCTGCTGGTTGTTGGAGGCTTGTTCTATGATATATACCTTGTTAATACCATAGATTTAGCGCTTGATCAAAAACTGGCAATGCTGAAAATGGAAACTCGGGCTCCATATGATGTTGGAATGCTGCCAAATCCATACCATCAGTAAACACTTATTCTTTTTAATATCTCTGTAAAAATAAGCGCTTATAGTAAATGGAATAGTTGTAGTTCCTCCTGTGTTGGAGTTTTCTGCTCACTTTTCATGCCCATGTTACTCTTCTTTACATTCCATGAACCTAGATATGTAGTAAATGTTTTCTAGTCTTTTCATTGCTATGCATCTATTGTATTTAATTGTTTTGCTTTTTAGCATTTATCTTATTCCACTCATACGTATGTTTTCTTGACACAAAAAATGTACATTCCAATGCATTTTACATTCCAATTATTTAAGATATCATAATAATATAATAAAATGTGTAATGACCATGTTTTCTGCTAAATGTAGTTTTGATAGTAAATGTTGAAACAAGGGATATTCAGGGCTTGGAGAGGCAAAGCTTATTCAGGGTAAGGTAGAGTACAAGATGACCTGAATACCTGAGTTGATGACCAGATGACCACCTTAGTAGAAGAGTGAGTCTATTTCATTTACAAGAGTGTCTCATAGAGTTACCATGTAAAGTTACACATCTATAACATAGAAGATAATAATTTAAAGCCAGTGTTAAATGTAAGAGTAGACGATTTCTAGTGGACTTTGTTCTGTATGTTTTTGGTACCACTGACCACTATTACAATAAAACATGGTTGTAAACACGATACAGCAGTCATGAGAGTGAGACAGTTTGTGGTGTGCTGGCAATCTTTCATAGATTAGACAATAATATTTGCTGTAGACTCTCCCTTCACCTGTTAAAATGACTAGTCATTTTATATAGAACAGTCTTCAGCAGTCTCAACTAAAACAGGATGAGTAGACAAGAGTAGGTGTTGATTATAACCCTGCTAGCAGATTAATTACTTGCATGTTTGAGAAAACGAGTAAGCTTGTGGAGGAACCACATGGAGAACACAGAGCTGGTAACTTTATTGGACAATAAATGTGCGGTTTTCAGTTAAGTAATGTGTAGAGAATAACAGTCTATAAATAGATTATTCATCGTATTGAGCACGTGTCACAGCATTATTATATTGAATTATAGACCTGCCCGGAGACTCCAAGTTGGACAGCTAAATAATAATTAGAGCTATGCAGTTATATGGAGAAGTTGGTGTTGATAACTCTATGTGAATATTATACTTTATCTATACATTAGGTGTAGCAGGTCGTGAGATGATAATTTCATATGGAGCGATGTAGTCGGGTGTCATAGCTATTGTAGTGTCATTTTTAATACAGCCATCCATGTTTAGCAAGGCTACCTCATACATAGTCTGCCTAGACTTAGCCGGTAGTTCAGATGATAAAGTCCCATTTATGCACATTGTATTCCTTGTTATATTCAACTTTTCCATACCTTTAAAGAGGAAAACTCTCTTTGACTAAATTGATTGTGTCTAGTCTTTAGCACGACTTGGTGTAACACGGAGTCGTCTTCACATCTCCTGTTGTAATCATGTAATATATTTACTATTATAGCTGATGTGTTCAGGGATTAAAAAGCTTGATTGCAATTAGAGATAAAGCAGCACCCACCCTCAGATTAACCAGGGGGTGACAAACTGTCTATCGGCAGCATGAGTAAAAGAGCTGATACAAAAACCTAGTTTACAGAATTATAAAAAGATTTTGTTCATATGTTGACATACAAAGCTTAATTAAAAACAAATATCAAAAACATTGTGTAAGCCCAAAGCTCCTTAACCTCGAGGATATTGTTTGTAAACCCAAAAAGCACCAATAAATAAATACAAGAGGAAATAATTACTCCCAACACCAGGTAGTCTTAATAAAAGGATTAGACAACTCTCAACACCAGGTAGTCTTAATAGAAGGATTAGACAACTCTCAACACCAGGTAGTCTTAATAGAAGGATTAGACAATAGAGTTCTGTAATGGTTGTGTGAAGTCATCCATGAAAGCTGGCGGTTGACTACTGTATTTCGGAAGGTGGAGGGAACTTCCAGGACTCATCACGACTGTTCAAATTGTCCCAATTGTTCTTGGTTGTCTTTTTTAAAAACACCTCTATGCAGCCATCATCTATCTGTAGAACAGATGTACATAGAATATGCAAGAGTATCCTACACAAATGTGACCTGCTACAAAGGCCATCCTGGTTATATATGAATGTTGACAAGGCCTATCGGATAAAAAAATTTGACAATAGACCGATGAGTTAGCTATGAGTAAGGGAGGTACGTTGACAAGAAAAAATGCGACACCAAGATCTCACCTTGGTCTCTGGAGGTTTTTTAGTCTCGATATCTTCTGGCAAGTTGCTGACTTTGCATTTAAGCATTGGCTTGTCTCCGCCATTCACCAGGAAAGTGAAGGACCTTGATAAACCATTAAGGAAACTCTCATCAGCAATGATTGCGGCTACGTTAGTGACTTCTGCACAAACTTCTAAGGTAGTAATAAAGACTATTGCATTCATGAAAGCAAACGACACTAAGCAGCGGGTTACCTCCATTCACTCACAAGAGTGTCGAGCCATTAGTTGAACCTTACTCTATGAAACAGCCTCTAGCTACTGTTATCTAGCAAAGAGGGAGACACTGCCTTGGAGTTGCTTATCCAGAAGGGAAGATTACTAATATGATGTCAGTCTCAATGCTGACTTATTAATCGGTAGCTATGACCGTGAAATCGCATTGACAAGTAAATTCACAGCAAAACACTCGGCGTTTTCGGTATGAACTCGTGAGAACTAACAATCAGAACCAAACACGAACAACTTACTAACTAGAGTACTAATGGTTCATACTGAGTAGTTGATTGTATTTCAAAGTCCTCTTCCACTTCCTTCTTTTTCAACTTTTCGAGTTTAAAATGAAAAACATACTCTTTCTTCTGATCTTCCCTGACAACATCACCTGACCGAACCATAAGATAGACGGTGAGAAGAAACGATTATAGGAACAGAGTAAGTCTGGCCAAAATAGGAGAATAACCTGGCTGTCAATTTTTGCTATTATCAATTGTTTGGTTGTTTCATCTCATGAAAAATTCAGGAAACAGTCTAAAAAAGAATAGAAAAAGCAAAAAGATTTTGACATAATTGAAGTCATCTAGTGAATGTGTATATTTTGACAGCACTTACAACGCATGCTGTCAGGATACCATTGGAACTCTAGAATATTGCTTGCAGCCATCTTTGGTGACCCCTTCTACTTCTCTAGATGCCTGTTTCTAAAGAGACATAAACACATCAGATATTAGCTAAAATGGATGGTACAAACTAACTTATATGGGCGTAGAAAGTACCTGCTAATACAGATCAAATAAACGTTAGCGAGGTACATAATGGTAGGCTACAGTATAATAAGGGATTCTAGCTTTAGATGAAATACTGTTACAAAAACATTAGACACTGAAATTATATTTCTACTACTTACTTTCCAAGAAACAACACAAAAAGTTAAAACATAATTTTCAGATTTTGATCATACCAGATATTGTTCTTCTAGTAGAATCATCCTGTTCCTAACAGCAAGGAGAACAACTACAGAAGTTCACTTAAGCTCATAGATATAGCTGTACTTCTTTGTAAGTTACCATAAATTATCCTACATGACTTGTGAATTGAGACAATATGGTGTCAGAACTCTGCCGCAATACCACTGGACTATTCAAGAGGTAACTTTCATAAACGCTTTTTACATTCCGAGTGAACTGTAGGCGTATAGAGAAATGCCCAAACTAAATCAAGCCTCAGGTCCTGTTACCCTGTACAATGTTTTTATTGAAGTATAATTTTTCCAAAGTTGAACCCAAATCATTTTAAGTTTAGGTTTAAATAATACTCTCAGATGTCATTATAAGGTCAAGCGCCAATGTTGAAAGAAAATGTCTTCCCTTGACACTGCTCGCGTGTGTGTGAAGCTAGGTGTCTTTATTCAAATATTATTTCTATAAAGAGCTACCACAATCCTATACAGAAATAATCAAGGAGTAGGTATTCCATAAACATTTTACAAGATTGCGCAAATAGAGGCTTATTAAGGAGTCAAGTGAAATCGTTGATCTAATGGTTTGATCATGCCAAGTGCAACACTATATATAGCTTTTTTAGTAAAACATAATCGAATAATAGATCTTTTGCGAAGCTGTCATTAATGAGCAAAAAGGAAACGAAGAGAGGTCAGCCTTAGAGGTCAGACATACCTCAGTCAGCTTGTCTCAATGTTTATCATGTGAAACGACTGGCTTCTGTCAGTCTATTGAAAAGCAAGTTTACTAAGAAAAAGTACAGAGCTGTTAACTACTCATAGACAAACCTTTCCACCTACCTGGACTGCTAGAGGCCCAACGCTGATACTTATACTAAGCGCTTAACACCGATAAAGGTGTGGATAAAAGGAACAAGATTAGGGAGTGTAGCCTTTTAGCCTCATAGCTGGTCACATGATGGTAGCAGATGACCTAAATATGGTTACTAGGGTGTTTAATTAACAAAGTCTTCAACAAACAGGAAAGTGATAAAGCACAAGCAAGGAAGTTTGTGATTTTATCTTAATAGATAAGAACCAGTAAGCTGAGCTTGTTTACAATCACTATATCGACACACCATATACATCATTTCTGATGCAACCTTGACCTCTGTCTATAAATTATGAAAAGCAGTAGGTAGAGGCTGGTGCTAAAAATAAACAGATGATCAAATCGAGTTTAACACAGATAATGAAGAGGTAGTGAACGGGTAGATGCGCAGTAGTAGGTAGTAGGTACTTCTTGGTGACTACCTATTTGACTCAACAGATAACTGGGACTATACCAGTGCTCAGCTACTAAATTTTTAGAAGTGTGACAGCTTAGACAGCTGCAAACCAAAAGGTTAGCGCTTTGTTTATGTATGACATGCTTTTTGACCATCCGCGTAAGCGAATTAGAGACCCAAGATGAGGGTGTGTCCTACATGAACATTCCAAAGAGTGGAAGAGATAAAGAAGGGGCACCAAATCAGGGTAACCCACCCTCGACGCCCAAGTCTAGTGTCGCTCTCCAACCAGCAAAGTGTCTCTCCGCGCATGGTTCCTCTGACAGGCTAGTTGATCACATTTCCATATAAAACGTTAAAAAACTTTCATAACCTGTTCAATAGTTTAGTCTATTATCTCCTCAAATGTTGCTGAGTTTTCCTGAAAGAAAAGAACAGTTTGTCCTCGATTCATAGAGTTTCTTGTTTTTGGCATGTCTGTAGATATTCATTTAATTTACGTGGTAAACAACTTCCGTTCTTGTCAATTGCCTTCAGTTGTGAAACACATCTCTGAAGGATTCAACTGGTGTTGTCTCGGAAAAACACTTATACAAAGGATGTACACTTCTAATAACACGCATTTGAACACAGATAAGTATTGCTTTTCGGGAATTAAAAATGAATTATTTTGCCAATTTCTAGCTATAGAAAATCTCCTCATAAAGAAGTATACAAGTATACAGTTATTATGATAAGGATTACTATATACTCTTAATGCTGATGAACCTGTGGTATTAGATATTTGGTATCTAAAGCACTCAGATCCCACCTCCAATCTGCCTGACCATCCACTACAATCCTACTTCCCCAGAATATCCTCTACACCTTATACCAGATACCAACACTTACCAAGCCACATTATGGAACAACATTATGTAAAAGAGAGCTTTTTGCTATATTATCCATTATTTTACTTTACTGTTATTTATTATTTTGTGTCTCATGGTATAATTTACTTTGAACAGCAATGACTGGGGATAGTGAAGTTAATAGCTATCTATTAAAGTATCTTCTTTAGTACAGAGTCAGGTAGAGTCTGTCGATAGTCTATATTTGGATCATTAAAAACTGTGGACAGCAGTTATTATAAATAGTTTGATGTTTGTATGTTACAGATGTGTAAAAGCTAGCTGTGCTACCCGGCGCTGCCTGGGTAATAAAAAAGTTTTTGGTCAGAAAATTGATTTGTA
Organism: Watersipora subatra; assembly: GCF_963576615.1. NCBI lineage: Eukaryota > Metazoa > Bryozoa > Gymnolaemata > Cheilostomatida > Watersiporidae > Watersipora > Watersipora subatra. The sequence goes on along the minus strand of NC_088710.1, from coordinate 748,411 downwards.
TTTAACATATAACAACATTCTAACTTTCAAACTGCATTTCATGAGAAAAGTTTTGATGGATAGCTTCTGATGGAACAGTAACCTTTTTTATACACACACACTTCTATGCAAGAATTATTATTATTAATTCAACATATTCAGCATTTTTATTTTGTTTTTTCAGTTTGTATCAATGTTATCATTACCGAATCATCTTTCATTGTAATCGTAGCAAAACAGACTTCATTTAGCTATTACTTGTTAATTATTTCACATTTACATCTAAACATTTTTATAGTCGAGTTTTTTTTAATTTATTTGACTTGCACGAAACATTTTCCTCATGATATGGAGTTTAAAAGTTAGAATGGCAAATGTTGTTATATGTTAAATACAAATCAATTTTCGGACTAAAGGCTTATTTATTACCTGGGCAACGCCGGTTAGCACAGCGAGTCTGTGTATATAAATGTAAATATAAGAGAGTGAGGAATAACTGATACTTCTAATCTTACACGATAGTCCAGCAAATCTTACAGATAATCTCACAGATGTTTGTTGTAATATGTGATAGGAAAAGGAATGTTTAAACTTAAAACACAATATTCAAATTGCAAATGTTTAAAAAATACAAATTGAAGTAATAACGATAGTGAAACAAACTTTAAAAACCCATATTATAAACTTTATAAGTTATAACAAATTTATAAATGTAATAAAAGAATGTAAATCTGTATATATAAATGTAAATGTAAGAGAGTGAGGAATGACTGATACTTCTTATCTTACACGATAGTTCAGCAAATCTTACCGATAATTTAACATATAATCTTATAGTAATTTTACAAATGTTTGCTGTAAAATGTGAAATTGATCATGAATTACTAATTGGTTCGGTTTAAATGGAAAGATGTGTAAGTTGATGCACAAAGCGAGCACTGATAGGAACTTTCATGAAACATGTGTGTAGCAACTCAATATTCGTGTGTCGAGGAAAGGAAATTGCGCTTGTTAATATACTATATCGCTATAAAAATAAACGTTAAATAACAAATTGAAAAATATTCATATATAAGCAAAGATGTTTTAAATAGAACTAAAAGAAATAACGTAAAAGTCGTAAATAAATAAAAGAATGAATGTGGAATGCAAGGTACCAAATGAGAATCAAGGAAGCATAGTGCAGTTGGGAAAAAGTATTCTGAGCAGCTGGAATAAATAAGTAGAGAACTAAATGTAGATGTGAAACTAATAGCAAGTAAGTAAATTACGAAACAGATTATTTGGTAATGATACAACTAATACAAAATAAAAATCATTATGACCAAATGAAAAGCACTGCAACAGTCGCCGATTATTTATTTTGTAGAAATGTTTGTTGATACGGTTTGACGGAAAGCATTGTGTTTTATAAGGGCATAGTAAACCGTGAGTGCAATGTATCAATAAATATGTCATTTAGCTGAAATTTTATTATTAAATGATTTTATATTTGCGAAACCGTTTTACCGTAACGGATAACGCCGAACTCGCCATGGCGAGCCACTGATATCTTTTTATAACGTATATAATCACTACACAAGTTGCCAAATTTTAAGCTCGTTGATAAATTATTGCCGATATGGTGGGGCTGAACAAATTAGCCCTAACGAAATAAAAACGAAGAAGCACCGTGCTGCATATACATAGGTCACAAAATATTTCTTAGCCGGGGCTTCGTAACGTGTGGGCGCTTTGCTAAAATAGTGAGCGTGTGCTTACGATATATCAAATATGATAACGCCTTAGATCGAAATTTCCTAATTGGGGATTCATAACGTGTGAGCGCAATGCTAAAATAATAGCTTTAGCTGGACAACCAAATCGATGAATACACATACCAACATTAAGAAATGTATATATAGATGTAACTATATTTGTGCTTTTTTATAAATATCAGAGATTGTCTTCCCATATCATTTGCTGCAACAGATTCATCAATCGCCTTTGCTGGTTGTATTTAGGTATCATTGTCCACTCAGCCAATCGGTGGCCCCTTATGATTGATCCTCAAGGCCAGGCCAACAAATGGGTTAAGAACAAGGAGAAAGTGAACAAGCTGTCAGTGATTAAGCTATCGGATAACAACTACACCCGAGTTCTAGAGAACTGCTTGCAGGTAGCAATTTACGCCTCATGATCTTCTTCTATCTCTCCCTCACAATTGTGACATATTACTGTAGATAAGCCGCTACCTTTTGCAGTTTGGGAATCCATGCTTGTTGGAAAATGTAGAAGAGGAGCTCGACCCCATTCTCGAACCCATTTTACTCAAACAGACCTTCAAGACCGCCGGGGTTGATTTCATCAAAGTAGGCGATCAGATTGTGGAATACAGCGGCGATTTTAAACTCTACATCACCACATCTCTCAGAAACCCTCACTATTTACCTGAGATCTCAGTTAAGGTAAGTCTGTTTTTATAGCTCAGCCTTTCCTGCTCCTTGTCATATGCAAGTCATAGTCAAGTTCTTTATGATGGTCACAATGGCCTTTGCATGGTTTGATTAGACTTATAGTTATATATCATTCATCACTCTACACTCTTCTCGGTATGTAGTACTTATGTAGTACTTATGTAGTACTTATGTAGTATGTAGTACTTATGTAGTACTTATGTAGTACTTATGTAGTACTTATGTAGTACTTATGTAGTACTTATGTAGTATGTAGTACTTATGTAGTACTTATGTAGTACTTATGTAGTACTTATGTAGTACTTATGTAGTACTTATGTAGTACTTATGTAGTACTTATGTAGTACTTATGACTCTCTGCTCCTCTTTTTAGGTAACACTGCTCAATTTTATGATCACTCCCTCCGGACTCGAGGATCAACTGTTGGGAATCGTCATTGCCAAAGAAAAGCCTGCTTTGGAGGAAAAGAAAAATGAACTGATTTTAGAAGGCGCTGCCAACAAACGCAATCTCAAAGAAATTAAAGATAAGATTTTGGAGGTTCTCTTTGCCTCCCAGGTTGGTTTGCTATGTTTAGTTCTCTTGTTGCCAGAGGGTAGGTTACTACAACTTTGCTAAACACCCACTAAAGATTTTATTCAGTAGATTTTACCAGAAAGTATTGGTATTTTTCTATCATTGGTGATTGTTTTTGATGTTTGAAGTGGTCTGACTGCCAGGATGATTCAAGAGTGAAATTGACTAAACTTGATCACAGTTAAAATGCTCAGATCAAGCGAAAATGTGATTATGACGTCTTTATTTGCAAAGAGGCTGGTAAAATAGCGATATGTAATGCTGCAACTTGAATGTAATAGCCGATCTCAACTATAGCAACCATAGCAACTAGTGCATTCATTGTGAGTTAACTGCGATCAGGTATTGTCGATTTTAATCTTGAAACGTCCTGGTAGTCAGATCACCTCAAACATCAAAAACAATCGCCAATGATAAAAAATGCCGATGCTTTCTGATAAAATATAGTAATTTTTTGTGTAAATTCATCTTTAGTAAAGCATCATTTTATTAAAGTCCATAGCAGAATAATTACATCTTCCAAATGCATAAAATCTATCTTATGGCACCCAAACATATTTATGTAATAAACCTTATAAAAAGGTCATTCATAATAATCTTACATAATTATTCTAGAACTGGTTTAAAGTTTATTATGGTTCATATAGAAATTTTGTAATGACAATTACACTGTTATTGCGGATTTTATAACAAAGGTTATATTCAGGAAATAAGCTAGTTGGTTGTAAACGGTAAATTTGTTCTGTTTATGATGAAGAAAAGAATTGTTGTTAAGAAAGCGAGTGAATGGATGTGATTATATTCACAGACATCCACTCAGTATAAAGATAGATTTTAACTAAAGCTCACCTCTGTAAACCCACATCCATAAAACTAATTATAGCCAAAACTAAATGATCAGCACAGTAATCCAAATGTTATGTTTTCTACCTTTTTAAAAACTACTACGAGCGCTTAATTTTACTATATATGAAAGAAAATAAATATCTAAATTTTATAAAACACAGTTGTGCCGTTTAAAAATTAATGTTGGCTGCATTCATTAAAATTTTCATGGTATATAATCCTTCATTGTTTGTTTGAATACTGTAGCGCTTTCAGGGGTTACACAGAACTTCCTTGAAATAAAATAATTGATTTAGCAGATTGGTAATAATTTGTATTAAATTTGTTACGCATACCCTGTTATTTATGAGTTGAGCATGTTTGATGAACATTGGATGATTGATCATATACTAATGGTTGTTCTCTCTATATCATACGCCCCTCCTTGACTGTTGGTTGTTCTTTCTATATCATACGCCCCTCCTTGACTGTTGGTTGTTCTTTCTATATCATACGCCCCTCCTTGAAGCAAAAAGTTGACTATTTGGTCAGGAAAAGTTACTAGTGTGTATGAATAAAGTACAAACTGATTCATGCAGACTGTTAGCTGTGAGTTACTTAGAAAGACCAAGTGCAGGAATAAAAGTTTGACCAGGATATATTCTGCAACTTGGTACAAAAATAAAGTGTCTCACGAAGCTTGCCTGTTGATTAGGGGAATACTCTGGAAGATGAAGCGGCCATCGATATTCTGTCCTCATCCAAAGTTTTATCTGAGGAGATTTCTCGCAAGCAAGAAATTACATCGCGCACAGAAAAAGAGATTGATGACACGCGGTCTGTGTACAAGCCAGTGGCTAAACATGGTAGCATTCTTTTCTTCACAATATCTGACCTCGGCAATATAGATCCCATGTACCAATACTCTCTTAACTGGTTCATAAACCTCTTCATGCACGTAAGTATTTCTTTATTCACGTTGCTATAGGGCTGCATGTGCTGGGGAGAAAGATATGTTTGGTGTTTTAAGACTGCAGTTGTGTCTGTACTATGCAGGTGTGTCAGTACTATGCAGGTGTGTCAGTATTATGCAAGTGTGATAACCCGTTGCTAACGTCCTTCTTAGCAATGTTACCCTTAGGGGGCTTATTCTGTTTAAGCCAATGTTTGTAGAACTGTTTTTCTACCACAAGATTTAATACTGCGATAACGAGACAGAGGTTGTATTTAAGAACAGTATATTTAACGATCTATATTACTTAGCAAGAATGTATAATAAAATATGAGCGTAAGAGTATCAGTATGAATGTTTGAACGAAAGACTCCTCACAAACAAGATGGGATTCCCTTATATAGGAGAGAATGACTTGCATAAAATATGTGTGGCATGAGTCAAACACAAGATACGAAAAGGTTGCAGAATAATATTTACACAACTAATTTTGTTCCAGGCGCACAGACAAAGATAAGCAAGCGGATGCGGACAGATCATTAGCTTAGTTGGAATGTTTATGGAGGCTGACACGAATGGTGACACAGACAGTCTTGGCAGGAAAAGATGTTGGTCTTGTAGTAATTGTCAAATGTCAAATGATGAAATGTTATAGAAAAGTGTTACGTTCTTATCTTTTGTGTATAGTAAAATAACAGCTTAATGTATAAAAGATATGTAGCTCTGACATGAGAGTTGTTCTGACATCGGTATGTAGAAACCGCAGCTAGGCAGAGGCAAGATGAAACTAGGTCATAGTCAAGATACAGGTATCTTACACCTTCCTCCTTAGACGACGATACGGCGGTAAATCTTCTTAAGGTAAAAGGAGCAGGGGTGATGAAGTTGGAGGTTCGACTGTCTATTTCTTGAACGAGGCAAAAGGAATGGGGGTAGAGTGTTGGTGACGAGGGGTTCTTCTTTGTATAGCTACCATCGTTCCATGTTTTGGTAATGTCTTTGTAAATGTAATCTGCGCTTACGAGTCTCGCATGTGGCCTGGAGCAGATCGCTGCTACCAAATATATCCCAACCAAGGCTGCACCTTCATGTATCTTGTCGATGACTCCCAATTTGCAGTACCCGCTATCCATCAGCATATGTGGTTACTGCTCCTAGCAACAAAAAGCAAAATCTCAGCAAAAGTTGTATCAAAATACAATAGTACATTGATAACTAAATGAAGCCTTACCTACTAATCAGGCCTCTGACTAAGGTCACTCAGGTGAACATGAAAGAAAAGGAACATAAACTGTAAAATATTTAAAAAAAATTTTACAACATGATAAAATACAATGGCAAATAGGTTGCATATGTTGCTCCTCTTCCCTTCGCTCAAAAAAACTTTAGGTGCAATAAAGAAAAATATTAAGGGAGAGAAAGCACCTAACACTCAAGAGCAAAAGTTCAGCACTAATAATAGGTGTAACATATGCCATGATGCATTTACAGAAACACAGGAATTGCGTATTCTCTTTATTTTTATTTATTTATTTTATATGAAACTACTTAACTTTGTGGAAATGAGTGAGTATAGTCTCCGGGCAGCGGCAGTGAACCGTTGATGGCGTCTCCTAGATGCAGTGGGAAATCCTAGTCGGTGTCAAGGTTGTAGTAGGTTGGTTTTTTTGGTTGATGCAAGGGGAAAACGAATTTTGAATGCTAATTCAGCATTCAACAAGAGTTGCATGCTCGCTAATGCATGCTAATTTTGAGGACCAATTTAGAAAGGGTAAGCCAATTCCTGTTTAGCCAAATCGAATACTCTATGCAATAACCGGATATTGATAAGAACTCAATATTTTCTAGCAGACTGTATAGTACAATTTATCAATTATGTACTCGTGCATCCTTACTATTTTGCACTCATGTTTTGCTTATTAATCACCGTCTGCTTTTGTTCCAGCACTTTATTTAAAATTGATTGTTCCAACCGTAATTTAACCACCAATGATTTATCCAAAATTGATTCTCCTGACTTGTACTCTCCTTTCAATTTACTAGACATAACCGAAAATCCAAATTTATTATTTCTAATTGTACCTCATCGTCTCCAGGTAATTACTGACAATCCACATCTATTGATCCAGAGAGGTATGTAAACTTATAAACTAAACGAGTTTGACATAATTTTGCAATGAAATGCTCTGCTTTTGTATTGGACCAAATTGGGCTTATATAAAGTCAATGTCAAATCGTAGGGGTCATGTGCGGCAGTGGTGTCTGATAGTATGCAAGGAGGCAATTTGGGCAATAGAAATTTTGCTACAGTATGCCCAGTCCGGCAAAGCATTTGGGACTGAGCTTGGCACATAGTCAAGAGCGCAAGGAATGTAAACAAGAAACTCATGGCATATGACATTCCAAGTCCACTACCAACATTCCTTCTAGTTACACTAGGTGGTCTAGAAGGGTGATAATTAGCCTCATTATCGCTATTCAATTGTCTCTGCAAACCGCTTGCACTCACTTCACTTGCACTACCCTACTTGCACTACTTGTTAGTCATCACTTGCTCAGTTTCAGCTACATCGAGTGAAATCAATTCGTAGGCTTGTTCCCTGCTTACCCATTCGCTAGGCACAATAGGAGCTACCTTAGTCCTACTGCCGACCTTACTTGTCTCAACATTTACCTGCGAAACCTGTGCTACTTCAAAAACAACCGCGGGTACTATTGTGGCTACACGGTAAATTATTGGACCCATTACTTTTGCTTTAACTTCCTGTGCAACTGGTGCCTCAACATATTCAAAAGCCATGTTGTCAAAAACCACAGTTGTATTATCTCGTGCCTGGTTGAGCGCTACACTAGCTGGCTGTCTCGTAGAATTTGCAAGGGGCACTTCGGCCGAAGCATATGCTGCTCGCGGGGGATTTGTGACAGATTGCTCAGTAACTGGAGATTTTTGACTCGCTAGCCAATCCTTGAACCATTTCGGCATCTCGTTTTGCTGGCTATTTACTCTATGCTGGCCTCTATTGCTGCTATTGTCAAAGTTTAGTCTAGGTTGTTGGTACAACTGAAACCTAGCCTGCCCTAGCCTAGCTTGGCCTTGCTGACCTTCCCTACTACTCACAGCTTTCTTGTCACAAAATCTAGCTAGATGTTTGTCCGACATACACAAAAAACATTTTCTAACTGTCTTGTCAAACCGTTTGTTTTGAACTGGGTGAGGCCTGCCACTCTGGTAATTTGCGGAAACGTCAGAAACATCAGAAACATTTTTATCTGCTAGTAGCGCAGTTTCTACACCAACTGCAGCTCTCAAAATATCTGATAAGTTTTTGCATGGTGTGCCCATTATTTTGTCTCTAATAGCTGAATGCAAACCCGCTCTGAAGTGAAGCAAAATATAAGGGCTGTCTTCCCCAGCGCTTCCACTCGCAACAATTTTTCTGAAGCGTTCATAATACTTGCGCACGCTTTCCGTGCTTCCCTGTCTCACTGCTGAGACTTCCAACGCTACTTGCTCATCACCTTTGCATGCATTCAACTTAGTTTTCATGAGCCTTTTTACTTTTTCATAAGTTACCGAACTGCCTTCTGCTCTAACAATTTCCTTTAAATATGCCACAGCAAGATCTTTAAAATATAGCTGTAAAACCAGCACATAAGAAGACTTGGGCACCTCATTCAATAAACAACAAGTTTCAAATTGCATTGAGAAACTATCAAAATTTTCTTCACTTTTCCCAGTAAAACTTAAGCCAAACCTCACCCAGTCGCTCCTACGAGATTGCCTTACCTCATAGCCATTGCGATCTAATAGGTTGCCACCAAAACTAACCTCTGGATCTTCCGCTGGAAGGAAACGGCTCTCTCCCCTCATTGCAGGTCCTCTGTCAGCTATCTCTGACACCCTCTCTGTCAACGTTCGAATCATACGCTCAATACTGTCAGTTTTCCTGTCCACAGCGTCTAGTGCATTCTGCTGCCGGTCCACGACATCACCCATCTGCGCAAACCTCTGGTTGACCCGCTCCATTGGATCTTGAAGACTCACCAATGAGTTTTCCTCACTGTCTCCCATCGCACGCCAAAACTTCTGACACCAGTGTGATAACCCGTTGCTAACGTCCTTCTTAGCAATGTTACCCTTAGGGGGCTTATTCTGTTTAAGCCAATGTTTGTAGAACTGTTTTTCTACCACAAGATTTAATACTGCGATAACGAGACAGAGGTTGTATTTAAGAACAGTATATTTAACGATCTATATTACTTAGCAAGAATGTATAATAAAATATGAGCGTAAGAGTATCAGTATGAATGTTTGAACGAAAGACTCCTCACAAACAAGATGGGATTCCCTTATATAGGAGAGAATGACTTGCATAAAATATGTGTGGCATGAGTCAAACACAAGATACGAAAAGGTTGCAGAATAATATTTACACAACTAATTTTGTTCCAGGCGCACAGACAAAGATAAGCAAGCGGATGCGGACAGATCATTAGCTTAGTTGGAATGTTTATGGAGGCTGACACGAATGGTGACACAGACAGTCTTGGCAGGAAAAGATGTTGGTCTTGTAGTAATTGTCAAATGTCAAATGATGAAATGTTATAGAAAAGTGTTACGTTCTTATCTTTTGTGTATAGTAAAATAACAGCTTAATGTATAAAAGATATGTAGCTCTGACATGAGAGTTGTTCTGACATCGGTATGTAGAAACCGCAGCTAGGCAGAGGCAAGATGAAACTAGGTCATAGTCAAGATACAGGTATCTTACACAAGTGTGTCAGTACTATGCGCTGCCTGGGTAAAAAAAAAAGGTTTTGGTTAGAAAATTGATTTGTATTTAACATATAGCAACATTCTAACTTTCAAACTGCATATCATAAGAAAAGTTTTGATGGATAGCTTCTGATGGAACAGTAACCTTTTTTATACACACACTTCTATGTAAGAATTGTTATTATTAATTCAACATATTCAGCATTTTTATTTTGTTTTCTCAGTTCGTATTAATGTTATCATTACCGAATCATCTTTTATTGTACCCGTAGCAAAACAGACTTCATTTAGCTATTACTTTTTTTTCTTAACTTATTTGAACTACACAAAACACTACCAAAACAACTACACAATCGGTATTGGTGCAAATGTAAAAAGAGATTTCGTACTGCTTTTGTCTGACCGAACGGCAAAAGAATGTAGAAGTTCTCCCCATAAATGTCCGCGTGAGAAGAATTGGCCTTGACCCATATATAAATTTTTTTTAACAAGGGCATCGTAACATGTGGGCGCATTGCTAAAATAATTAGCGTGTGGTTACGGTATATCAAATATGATAACACCTTAGATCGAAATTTCTTATCAGGGGCATCGTAATGTGTGCCGCAATACTAAAATAATAGCTATAGCTGGACAATGAAAATGATTCGACACGAATACACATACGATTAAGTTTGTGAAATATATATATATAGATGAAGTAGTTCAACTACGAACTGTTATATTATGTTATTATAAATGGTTTCTATGACTACCAACCCAGTTTACACATTTAACATACTGCCTTTAAAGAATAAGCTTGTTAATAACTTGTTTGCTCGCCTATCCTTTTTAGCTGCCCAACTTAAACTCATTTCTGTAAACTAGACAGACAGAGAGACAGATACTGAGAGATGTCTTGACACTTACAAATTGCTGTTGCTTATCATGAATTCTTAAAGTAACATTTGATGTCTGACACGTAAAAGTTTGCTGAAGAACCAGGATACAAGGTAGATTATTCTGGGAGTTAAGCTTTTGGACCTAGGAGCGTGGCGGGGAAATCGATGGCATCCACAGCTTACCCTCCTTCGATTTCATACTCCAGCTACTCCCCATTCATGCAGCCGCGGCATAACCACAGCGATACCGAGTCTAGCCTTGCTGGTAGGAACAAGTTGGTCGCTAGGTCAGGCCCAGCTGGTGACACCATGTCTAACGCTAGCAGTAATATACCTCAGCCTTCTGTGGTTGAACCACGCATTTCTCAGGCTGATGTAAAACATAACAGATGCGCTGGCGCCTTCTAGTTTTGTTCTGGCACCAAGTTGATATTAATTTTGATTCGGTGAACATTCATGTAGTTGTGTGCCCCTGCTGGTTGTTGTCGGCTTGTTCTATGATGTATACCTTGTTAATACCATAGATTAAGCGCTTGATCAAAAACTGGCAATGCTGAAAATGGAAACTCAGGCTCCATATGATGTTGGAATGCTGCCAAATCCATACCATCAGCAAACACACTTATATTCTTTTAAATATCTCTATGCAAAAATAAGTGCTTATAGTAATGGAATAGTTGTGGTTACACGTCTTTGTTGGAATTTTCTGCTCACTTTTCATGTCCATATTACTCTTCTTCATATTCCATGAACCTAGATACGTAGTGAATATTTTCTAGTCGTCTCATTGCTATGCATCTATTGTATTTAGGTGTTTTATTTTTTAGCATTTATCTTATTCCACTCATATGTATGTTTTCTTGACACAAAAAATGTACATTCCAATGTATTTTAAATTCAAAGTATTTAAGATACCATAATAATATAATAAAATGCGTAATGACCATATTTGTCTGGCTAGACGTAGTTTTGATAGTAAATGTTGAAACAAGGTATATCCAGGGCTTGGAGAAGCAAGGCTTATTCAGCGCAAGGTAAAGTACACGATGACCTGATGACCACCTTAATAGAAGAGTGAATCTATTTCATTTACAAGAGTGTCTCATAGAGTTACCTTGTAAAGTTACACATCTCTATAACATTGAAGATAATAATTTTAAATCCAGTGTTAAATGTAAGAGTAGACGATTCCTAGTGGACTTTGTTCTGTATGTTTTTGGTACTACTGGCGCGCTGTTAAAACATGGTTGTAAACACGGTGCAGCAGTCATGAGAGTGGGACAGTTCGTGGTGTGCTAGCAATCTTTCATAGATTAGACAGAATAATATTTGCTGTAGACTCTCCCTTCACCTGTTAAAAACCAGTTGTTCTTGTATAGAACTGCCTAGAACGGTTTTCAGCAGTCTCAACTAAAACAGGTTGAGTAGATAGGAGTAGCTGTTGCTATTGATTATAACCCTGCTAGCAGGTTAATTACTTGCATGCTTGAGAAACTGAGTAAGCTTGTGGAGGAACCACATGGAGAACACAGAGCTGGTAACTTTATTGGACAATAAATTGGAGGTTTTCAATTAAGTAATGTGAAGAGAATAACAGTCTATAAATAGATTATTCAGCGTATTGAGCACGTGTCAGAGCATTATTATATTGAAGTATAGACCTGCCCGGAGACTCCAAGTTGGAAAGTTAAATAATAATTAGAGCTATGCAGCTATATGGAGAAGGTGGTGTTGATAACTCTATGTGAATATTATACTTCATCTATACATTAGGTGTAGCAGGTCGTGAGATGATAATTTCATGTGGAGCGATGTAGTCGGGTGTCATAGCTATTGTAGCGTCATTTTTAATACAGCCATCCATGTTTAGCAAGGCTACCTCATACATAATCTGCCTAGACTTCATAGCAGTTAGTTCAGATGATAAAACTTTTCCATACTTCTAAAGAGGAAGAAAACTCTCTTTGACTAAATTGATTGTGTCTAGTCTCTAACACGAGTGGGTGTAACACGGAGTCATCTTCACATCTCCTGTTGTAATCATGTAATATATTTACTATTATAGCTGATGCGTTCAGAGATTAAAAAGCATGAGTGCATTTAGAGATTAAAGATAAAGCAGCACCCACCCTCAAATTAATGGGGGGGGGGGTGAAAAACTGTCTATTAGCAGCATGAGCAAAAGAGCTGATACAAAAACCTAGTTTACAGAATTATAAAAAGATTTTGTTCATATGTTGACATACAAAGCTTAATTAAAAACAAATATCAAAAACATTGCGTAAGCCCAAAGCTCCGCAACCTCGAGACTATTGTTTGTAAATCCAAAAAGCGCCAGTAGATAAATACAAGAATTGAAATAATTACTCCCAACACCAGGTAGTCTCAATGAAGGATCAGACAATAGAGTTCTGTAATTATTGTGTGAAGTCATCCATAGAAGCTGGCGGTTGACTACTGTATTTCGGGAGGTGGAGGGAACTTCCAGGGCTGATCAGGGCCGATCAAACTTTCCCAATTGTTTTTGCTTGTCTTTTTTAAAGACACCTGTATGCGGCCATCATCTATCTGTAGAACAGATGTACATAGAAGATGCAAGAGTATCCTACACAAATGTGACCTGCTACAAAAGCCATCCTGGTTATATATGAATGTTGACAAGGCATATCGGATGAAAAAATTTGACAATAGACCGACGAGTTAGCTATGAGTAAGGGAGGTACATTGACAAGAAAAAATGCGACACCAAGATCTCACCTTGGTCTCTGGAAGTTTTTTAGTCTCGATATCTTCTGGCAAGTTGCTGACTTTGCATTTTAGCATTGGCTTGTCTCCGGCATTCACCAGGAAAATGAAGGACCTTGATAAACCATTAAGGAAACTCTCATCAGCAATGATTGCGGCTACGTTAGTGACCTCTGCACAAACTCCCAGGGTAGTAATAAAGACTACTGCATTCATGAAAGCAAACGACACTAAGCAGCGGGTTACCTCCATTTAATCACAAGAGTGTCGAGCCATTAGTTGAACCTTACTCTATGAAACAGTCTCTAGCTACTGTTATCTAGCAAAGAGGGAGACACTGCTTTGGAGTTGCTTATCCAGAAGGGAAGATTACTAATATGATGTCAGTCTCAATGCTGACTTATTAATCGGTAGCTATGACCGTGTAATCGCATTGACAAGGCTCACAGACGCACTCGACGTTTTTGATACGGACTCGTGAGAACTAACAATCAGAACTAAACACGAAAAACCTATTAACTAGTGTACTAATGGTTCATACCGAGTAGTTGATTGTATTTCAAAGTTCCCTTTCGCCTCCTTCTTCTTCAACTCTTTGATTTTAAAATGAAAAACATACTCTTTCTTCTTATCTTCCCTGACAACATCACCTGACAGAACCATAAGATAGACGGTGATAACAAACGATTGTAGGAACAGAGTAAGTCGGACCAAAATAGGAGAATAACCTGGCTGTCAATTTTCGATATTATTCAATGTTTGGTTGTTTCATCACATGACAGAGTCAGCAAGCAGTCTGAAAGAATGGGGAAATAAATTTTGTTACATCTAGTGAATGTGCATATTTTGAAAGCACTCACAACGCATGCTGTCAGGATACCATTGGATCTCTAGACTGCTGCTTGCAGCCATCCTTGGTGACCCCTTACTACTCTGAATGCCTGTTTCTAAAGAGACATAAACACATCAGATATTAGCTAAAATGGATGGTACAAACTAACTTGCATCATCATAGAAACTACCTGCTGATACAGATCAAATTAACATTAGCGAGGTATATAATGGTAGACTACATTACCATAACGGATTGTAGCTTCGGGTGAAATACTGCTACAAAAACATTGGACACTAAAATGATTCTCTAAATATGGATACAATATTTAGTGAGCAGTCGCCAAGAAAAGTGCTGAAATACACAAGTTTGTGACTTTATTATAACAGATAAAACCAGTAAGCAAAGCGTGTTTACCATCACAATGCTCGAGGGACATACAATATGCATTATTTCTGATGCAACCTTGACCTCTGTCTATAAATTATAGACCGAGAGTTTCTTGGTAGAGACTGATGCTGAAAATAGATAGATTTTGAAATCACATGTAGCACAGATGATGAACACTTACTGAACAGATACAGATGAAAATGGTAGAGAGCTATATCAGTGCTCAACTACCAAAATGGGTAGAAGTGTGCCAGCTTAGACAATTGCAAAGTAAAAGGCAAGCAGTTAATTTAGGTATGACATGCTTTTTGACCATCTGCGTAAGCGGAATAAACACCAAACCAGCAATGCTATATAAGCAGCATTGTTCGCTATTAATACTCGTTGAGACAGACGACAGACGTAATGTAACTGTGTCACAGACATTAAATCCAAAGATACACTGCGGTGTAGTAGTACAACGTCATGCCGCTATATTATCAAGGCATCACCAGTCTGAGCAGCCAATCAAAGCCTAGGTAGAAACCAATAAAATAGTGATTATAAACTAAGTACCAGGGTTACATGTTATCTCAGTTTAGTCGCAGTTTTGCTGTTTTAACGATGGTGATAACATGCATTGCTTTACCAAAACATGCCAAAGTAGAGCATTTTTATAGTCGCTGCTATGCCACAACTTGCCTTTTTATATGAATAAAAACCCAGAAGACAATCAAATAGCAATTACGTCTTTTCCCAGCTCTGCTGCAAGAGCTTACTACTAAAATCCATAAAAAGCCTGATGATTGGTTACATAATTCTACAACAACATTGGTGTAATGGTTGAAGGTGATGATTAACTATTGGTATCTAGAACATGTCTTTTGGCAGTTCTCTGACTTGCTGATTAATGTATCTATTTGATTGATTTTCCTCTTGACTGCTCAGAATGTCTTTAAGGATTCCTTGACCTGCTCGTTAATATATTCCTTCTGAATGAATAATCTTGTTTTGCCAGGTTTCGGCGCTCAAATGAATTATAAACATTGTCCAGATTCTCTTCTCTATCGGTGTCCAGTTTTGTTACTATCTCCATAGAACAACATAGCCCTTGGGCCTAATAACCTTAAAACCTCTGAACCAAACGAGACGATCTCATAAGAGCCATGCAGGTATTTTTCTCTATGAAAAATCCATTCACCTTGAAGCAAGAAATAAGTAGAACTTACTAGTAAAATCAAAACCAAATTTCATTCAGATGATTATCGACACGAAGTGAGTAAAACTAGCAATTATTCGCTACTGAAATTCGACCTTATTATAACTTTGTTTAAAATAATCAGAGAGACGACCAAACAACATTAACACTTCGCCATAAACTTATTTTGCTTACATAGGTCAGACAGCCAACCATCAGAACAGCTCGGCAAGTAAATTATGTAGTTGAATTACACTGTTGTATAGAAGTATTAGCAAAAGCAGATAGCATCATGGAGAAATGCCTAAACACCGGAGATATATGCAATATTACAATGAACATGACACCTAATACATTAGAGGACCAGCAATAAAGACGGTGGTCATATACTCATCTACAAGCAGCTTAGCAACCTTTTGTAGAAGTAACCCATGAAAAAAGAGACATCAAACGACATGCTAGAAAACCATTAAAAGATATCAGACCTGTACCAGACACAACCAAGACAACTGGAGTTGGTTATCATTTCATCACTCCCATGATGTACTTAAGACAAGTTCACTCAATTGCTAACCCACTGCAACATAAAGATTAGAACCTGAGCGCCTAAGCACCTTCTTACAGGCTAACAGAGACACTTATAAAAGAGAAGTTTCAACGACTCAGCATCTATCTATCTCTCTTTCTCAAGGACCTGTTGAGGCTCCCCGCCTATAAGCACACCTAACTGCTATGAACACAGCATTCTATGAACTAGCCTGCCGGCCGAGGCATGTTCCTCTGCCTCTGGAACTTCCCTCTATTTTTCCCTGTCTATGGCGCCTCCTTCTTCATCACCAGCTGATCATCTTCTAGTTCACTATTTTAACCACCGAGCCTCCATATCTAAAAACCATCATAACTATTGTTTGACTGTCGAACCTCAAAACAGAGCAAGCAAACATGGACAACCGTTCGAGTAAGGGTGCAACTTCTTGTGAGTTAATAGTCACATGGTGCTCAAGAGGAGCTTGTAAGAGTTTGTGGGCATGCGGCACAGTACGCGGAGAATTGGCCATGTTGTTTTCTGGTAGAGGGCTCCGTTCGGATAGCTCTATTTAGGATCTTCGCTGTGTTTTGGCTATATTACAGATCAACTATCTTTTCTTGTCTGTTTGGGTCTTGGTGACTCGTGGTTATATTATTTCTTAGAGTAGTCCGGCACTACGGTGTTTTTTGGGAAAACGCCTAGGTGGAGTAGGAGTGACATAAGGGGAGGTTTGAAGTGTCACCACTAACAGTCTGGTACTGTGTACATTTGCTTACAAGCTATTTCGGCTTTATTGTTTTCCTTTGTTGGTTAAGGGTGCTACTCAGGTGGGCTGAGGCAAGCTGGAAAGGGCAATGAGTAAGCCTGGAAGCAGCCAGAAGGCTGAGCCACCTCAGAATGGCAGAGGGGTTCAGCCACTCGATGGCGCATGGGCGGCTGAGGTTGCTGGACAAGTGCCTTTGGTGCTCGATGCTGCCTTTTTGGTGAATCTGGTCAAACAGACACGATGGCCTACACCGGAAAGGCTGAGCCGACAGATGGAGCCATTTACAGGTGATGGTGCAGTTGGGGTAACCACATGGCTTTCCTAGTATGAGTGGCTGACAGCTGGAGCAGATTGTTCCATGCATACTGATTGCGTACATGCTCTCTGGCACTGCTGCCTGAGTGCATGGATGCAGGAGAGTGGGCAAGGCCTTTCAGTGGGATGTCATGAAGGCGGAGCTGACTGCCGGAGATACCAACCATGCCTTGAGAGGAGGTATGGCATCGTTTCGCCAGCTGCCGGCTGAAGAGACAGTTGATATATACCTGGACCGCCTGCAGCAGCTCAGCGGTAGACAGGAGGTGGTGCTCCAGGACATGATTTTCAGAACCAAGTTCTACGAGAGGCCGGCTGAGTTAGTCTACAAATGGGCAGTGACACATGACCTAGCGTACACTGCCAACTTTGGTTCTGTGCTGAACAGAGCGAGGGGAAATTAGTTTCCCGGAGAGCTGTTGAGGGTCGCCCCTCAACGAATAGCTTAGTGGCCAGTTCTGGTAACCGGTCGGAGACTGCTTCTGGCAAGCAGTTGGGGGCTGCTTCTAGCAAGCAGCCCGAAAGCAAGGAGGGTTGATTTCGATGTGGGGGCTCATACAGAGTGAAAGATTGCACACAAGTTAAACGACCTTTGTGTGGTACGGGGATGGCAAAAACCTCTTCTGGTAAGAGGGTTAGGTGTTTCCGATGCAGTCACACGGACCACTTTCTACTGGACTGTCCTGTGCGGCCACCGCCTGGACCGGCGGGAATGCTCACTGAAGATGAGGGCGCCGTGTCCTCCCATATGGATACCATGTAAGCCAGGCTTACATAGAGTCTCATAATAACATCATGGGGACCTGAGGTGGCGTTGGTGGGACAGCTGGAAACTGGAGGTCACATGCAAGCAGTAAGAGTGTACAGCGGGACAGTCCTTGGCTGTCCAGGGTGGCCGGCGAGGCTACAACAAGCGGTTGTATGCAGGTTGTTCGAGCAATTTTGAATGGCTGCAGTTTTCAGTGTCTAGTTGACACTAGGATTGAGCGAACCCTGGTAAGTCCGCAGGTGCTGGCAGGTTCGACCCGGCTCAAGCCGAGCCAGCCATTGTTGACAGCAGATGGCAAGGCATCTCACATGAAGGGGCAGTGTCAAACGGTTGTTGGCGTGCAGGGACACTGTTTTAGTGTTACAACACTTGTGATGGACAAGTTGTGCAACCTTGGAGTTGACCGCTTGCTGGGTGATGACATCATTGACCACATGGGAGGTGTTGCTGTCCATAGAGGAAGTGATGCAAAGTATTCCGTCAGGTGGGGAAACCCTATCCGAATGGATGCTGTAGAGCACATGCAGGGCAGGATACTGGGGCTAACTACGCATGCGGGGTGGCGGAAGTGGCGCCGTCGTCGGGCAGTGATCTGGTGTCACTGCGAGTCGATGACCGTGATTTCATTTCCACTTTCGCCCAAAACCAGTGGACCGTTAGCTGACGGTGGTCTGGGGAATCCCCGAAAGGATTGCAGACCTAGATCGCTTAGTAAAGTGTACTCGGGCACTTAACCTGCATGAGCGGTATTGTGCTGAGATTGAGAGCTGGATGTCAAAATACAACGAACTTGGGGTAGTCGACCTTAAGTCTGTGTACCTACAGATCCATGTTTCGGAGGACCTGTAGAAATACCAGGTTGTGAAGTATAAGGGGGGTCCTTTATGCGTTGACAGTGACACGCTTAGGCTTTGGGCTATCGTGTGCGCCTAGGGTCCTGACCAAACCTCTAGGCAAAATTTTTTCGCTAGATGAGCGAGTCGGACGGGGGACTGACCACTATATTAATGATAAAGTGGTGCAGAAGTGTGCACTTGGAGTGGAGGAGCTGAGGAATCACCTTGCTATGTAAGGGACTGGTGATAAAAGAGCCGGAGGGCCTTGATAGAGGTCAGTTGTCGGGTACTTCTCTGAAAGGAAATATTCTTGGACATCTGCAAATGTCGAGGGGAGCTGCACTCTCTGGAATACATCTTGAACCAGCTAGACTGACTAAGAGTTTTTCTAGTTTTGTGGCGACTCGACGTTCCCCAATGGCTGGGCGGTTGAGGCCCTATTGCAGCTTCTTGAAGCGGCTGGGGTGCAATGGAGCTTGGGACGCCCCCGTTTAAAAAGAGGTCAGCGCACTGGCTAGTGAGCTTTTCTTGAGTGTATGTCAAGAGGACTCTGTTAAGGGTCCCAAGCCGATTGGTTCTGTATCATGTGGATGGATGACAGCTCCCTGGGTCTGTGTGGCAGTTGAGGTCGATGGCAGCATTGTTGAAGATGAGTCGTGGCTGAGGAAAGAGTCAGACCATTGGCACATCAATTTTGCAGAGTTGGAAGCTGCGGAACAGGGTATTAACTTGGCCATCGCGTGAGAGTTAAGACTTTCACGTTGTCAGTTAATTCTCTCACAGTTGTCAATTGGATGTCAAATACAATTGACGGGTGACATCGTGTTCGCAGGAAAGGTGCCGCGGAGATGCTGCAAAGCATCAGCTAAGGCTGTTCTGTGACACGATAACCGAGTATGGCCTATCGGTCACAATGCACCTTGTTCCTACGGTAGAGAACAAGGTGGATAGAGCAAAAAGGGTGCTCAAGCAGTGGCTTGGGCATCAAGCGACGAGTAAAGGTGAGACTGTGAGCATGTCTGCTGCCATTTTCACCGGCAAGAATATCTAGGACGCTACATGAGCGGCGTATTTGCATTACCATTTGGGCGTCGAAAGAACGCTGTTCTTTGCACAGCAAGTATACAGTGACTTGTCGTGGAAGCAGGTTAAGCGCGAGCTGGCTGTGAAGCCTGCCAGCGCGTCGACCCGGCTCTGAAAGATGAGAATTTCATGGAAACAAGCAGCTTGGTTGTCAAGGAGAACTGGTGCTGAGTGGCCATAGACGTGACTCGCTATGGCGGCCAGGTGTTCCTGTCTATGGTCGATTGCGGACCATCACGTTTCCGCTATCTGGCGTCGCTTGCCAAGTGAATCGGCGGCACACATCATGGCTCAATTATGCACTGTTGTAATTGAGCGAGGGGGGTGTGACAAATTGTTAATGAACATTTCCACAGCATTTAGGTCAGCAACTGTTGCACAGTTTGCTGACGAGTGGAGGATTTCTCTGAGGTTTCAGGCTGCCTATGCCCCGAGTGGCAATGGAATCGTCGAGAGGAATCACCGGACAATCAAGAGGATTGCCGAGAGAGGAGGGATAAGCCCCGAAGATGCGACATGTTGGTATAACATCACACCTCACAAGGGTACAGACGGGGTTTTGGTATCCTTGAATAATCAATGGAGAGTGCTTTTGATGTCAATCTATGTGGGATAGACAAAGTCAGTGAAGGCAAATTTGCTGTCGGTGATGAAGTGTGGGTGAAACCTTCGCCCTCTTTATGTACTAGGCAATGGGCACCGGGAGTGATGACCGGTGTCGTCTCAAAGCACAGCGTGTGCATAGATGGCATGCAATGGCATGTGAGGGATGTCCATAAACAGTGGTTTGGTACTGACTGCAGTAGGGAAAATGGCATCCATGAACTGGTCATAGACAGCTGGCCTAACCTGGACAGATTAGGCGGGCCTGTCGCTCCCCCACTGCTTCAGCTACACCCCTGTGAAGTAGTTGAGGTGTCGGAGGAGGATGCAGAGGATGGTCCTCAGACTACCAAGGATGGAGTTCTAACCATAGAGGTCGAGCCTCAGGATGCTGATGCTCCACTCAGGGATTTGGATCCTGGTGAGCCTGAGCTTTAACCAGTGATGCTTAGGCGGTCGCAGCAGGTGCGATGACGTCCTCAGTATTTGGACAACTATGAGGGATAGCTTGTGAGCTTCTTGAGAAGCTGGTGGAGATGAGAGAGCTCTATTTGGTATCTTTGCTGTGTTTTCACTTTGTTACAGATCCGCTATCTGTTTTTGTCTGTCTGGGTCTTGGTGACTCATGGTTATATTATCTCTTAGAGTAGTCTGGCACTACGGTGTTTTCTGGGAAGACGCACAGGTGGAGTAGGAGTGACATGAGGGGATGTTTGGAGTGTAACCGCTAGCAGTCTAGTACTGCATACTTTTGCTTACACTGGCTATTTTAATCTTTTGTCACTATCATTTAAAATTCTGTTCGTTGTGTATTTTAATTGGTAGACTTAAAAAATGTAACATTTATTGGCAAATATCAGAATTGCTTGATAGCTTAACATCTTCACTAGTACCTGAACCAGTAATAACCGAATTAGTTCCCACAGGGCAAAAGCGCACAAACCGAACATAATCAAATTAGAACAAAATAAAAAAGCAAATTCAACATTGATGTTGTGTGTGGGTTCGGATTAGCCATACATAACATATTTTCTCCATATTCACCCAAGACGATGATATCCCTTAGCAGCTTGCTACGCTAGCAGCAACTAAGTTTCATTATTTGAACTGGAATTTCTTTAAACTAAGTATCTTGCGTTTATACACGAAAATGCCACATTATTCGATAGCATGGTATAAAAATAACCAACCACCTCTATTGACCGATCGTAATACAAACATAATTATATCCATCAGAACTCGAAATGGAACAACCAAATCTTTACTCTATTGCTCCCGACAGTAAGAACAACAAGGGGCCGTCCCGCCCTACCGTCTAAATAGCTGTAAAAATTAGCGACTATCGTTGATCACATTTATAGCAGCTCGTTGGGTGTGCCGTTAGAGGCGAAATGCTGCATTGAATATTTAATTACAAAGTTTTTTATTAGAAATCTCTAGTGTTGCACATCTGGCTAGTTAGTATGTTTATAGATGTGTGATGGATTTGTTAAGCCTAGCTCTCCTAATCACTGCATGCGTCCAGGCCTGCCAACCCAAGAATGGGGCAATGCTTGAGATTTGATTTTGGGGCAATTGATGTATCAATAATAGCATATATAAAATTGAGGAAAAAGTGGGGCAAAAATTTCACGCATTGTCATATTTTCTTTGGGGTGATTGCGTGAGTCTCACGCCCAATGCGCGATAGTTGGCAGGTATGGATGCGTCCAACTATCCTCGGATTAGCCATGTAATGCAGAAGCCAGCTTGCATGAAAAGCCGATGGACTAACACTCAGCACTTGCTATATTAACAACTGTGCTTAAAAAGCATAAAGCAAAAAACTGCAAACTACAAAGCCAAAGGCACCACTTTCCATATCGCTGTAAAGAACAGTGTGACAACTTTAATGAACCTCTGCTCAGCTTTGAGCATGTTTATTTTTTGACATTTTTGCATTTACATGTGTAACTATTTGGATGTTTATTATTTGCTAACTCATTTCAGCGTTACACTTGATTGTATTGAATTGTACATAAATGTTCCATCTTTTCATGCTTGTAGAGCTGGAATAATAAAGAGTAATATGTATCTATATATATATTTCTCAAAGTGTGTTTGTGGATATGTTGGTATGCATTCCGGCTATAGATCGTAAAATCTTGGAATAAAGATTCCATATCGAAAAAGATTCGATTTCGGACTCCGCTGTTCACTAGTCGGACGCCCTGCCCACTAGACTACAGAAATCGAATTGCTAGCTAATCAATATAAGTCATTATATGAGAACAAATGCCTAGCGGCTTTGCGTATGACCCGGTCATCGCATAACGTCACGAGAAGCTGTTCGCTCACATTATTTAGTTTGATGTTTGTATGTTACAGATGTGTAAAAGCTAGCTGTGCTACCCGGCGCTGCCTGGGTAATAAAAAAGTTTTTGGTCAGAAAATTGATTTGTATTTAACATATAACAACATTCTAACTTTCAAACTGCATATCATAAGAAAAGTTTTGATGAATAGCTTCTGATGGAACAGTAACCTTTTTTATACACACACACTTCTATGCAAAAATTATTATTATTAATTCAACATATTCAGCATTTTTATTTTGTTTTTTCAGTTTGTATCAATGTTATCATTACCGAATCATCTTTCATTGTAACCGTAGCAAAACCGACTTAATTTAGCTATTACTTGTTAATTATTTCACATTTACATCTAAACATTTTTATAGTCGAGTTTTTTTAAATTTATTTGAACTGCACGAAACATTTTCCTCATGATATGGAGTTTAAAAGTTAGAACGGCAAATGTTGTTATATGTTAAATACAAATCAATTTTCGGACTAAAGGCTTATTTATTACCTGGGCAACGCCGGGTAGCACAGCGAGTCTGTGTATATAAATGTAAATATAAGAGAGTGAGGAATAACTGATACTTCTAATCTTACACGATAGTCCAGCAAATCTTACAGATAATCTCACAGATGTTTGTTGTAAAATGTGATAGGAAAATGATTGTTTAAACTTAAAACACAATATTCAAATTACAAATGTTTAAAAAATACAAATTGAAGTAATAACGATAGTGAAACAAACTTTAAAAACCCATATTATAAACTTTATAAGTTATAACAAATTTATAAATGTAATAAAAGAATGTAAATCTGTATATATAAATGTAAATGTAAGAGAGTGAGGAATGACTGATACTTCTTATCTTACACGATAGTTCAGCAAATCTTACCGATAATTTAACATATAATCTTATAGTAATTTTACAAATGTTTGCTGTAAAATGTGAAATTGATCATGAATTACTAATTGGTTAGGTTTAAATGGAAATATGTGTAAGTTAATGCACAAAGCGAGCACTGATAGGAACGTTCGTGAAACATGTGTGTAGCAACTCAATATTCGTGTGTTGAGGAAAGGAAATTGCGCTTGTTAATATACTATATCGCTATAAAAATAAACGTTAAATAACAAATTGAAAAATATTCATATATAAGCAAAGATGTTTTAAATAGAACTAAAAGAAATAACGTAAAAGTCGTAAATAAATAAAAGAATGAATGTGGAATGCAAGGTACCAAATGAGAATCAAGGAAGCATAGTGCAGTTGGGAAAAAGTATTCTGAGCAGCTGGAATAAATAAGTAGAGAACTAAATGTAGATGTGAAACTAATAGCAAGTAAGTAAATTACGAAACAGATTATTTGGTAATGATACAACTAATACAAAATAAAAATCATTATGACCAAATGAAAAGCACTGCAACAGTCGCCGATTATTTATTTTGTAGAAATGTTTGTTGATACTGTTTGACGGAAAGCATTGTGTTTTATAAGGGCATAGTAAACCGTGAGCGCAATGTATCAATAAATATGTCATTTAGCTGAAATTTTATTATTAAATGATTTTATATTTGCGAAACCGTTTTACCGTAACGGATAACGCCGAACTCGCCATGGCGAGCCACTGATATCTTTTTATAACGTATATAATCACTACACAAGTTGCCAAATTTTAAGCTCGTTGATAAATTATTGCCGATATGGTGGGGCTGAACAAATTAGCCCTAGCGAAATAAAAATGAAGAAGCACCGTGCTGCATATGCATAGGTCACAAAATATTTCTTAGCCGGGGCTTCGTAACGTGTGGGCGCTTTGCTAAAATAGTGAGCGTGTGCTTACGATATATCAAATATGATAACGCCTTAGATCGAAATTTCCTAATTGGGGATTCATAACGTGTGAGCGCAATGCTAAAATAATAGCTTTAGCTGGACAACCAAACCGACGAATACACATACCAACATTAAGAAATGTATATATCGATGTAACTATATTTGTGCTTTTTTATAAATATCAGAGATTGTCTTCCCATATCATTTGCTGCAACAGATTCATCAATCGCCTTTGCTGGTTGTATTTAGGTATCATTGTTCACTCAGCCAATCGGTGGCCCCTTATGATTGATCCTCAAGGCCAGGCCAACAAATGGGTTAAGAACAAGGAGAAAGTGAACAAGCTGTCAGTGATTAAGCTATCGGATAACAACTACACCCGAGTTCTAGAGAACTGCTTGCAGGTAGCAATTTACGCCTCATGATCTTCTTCTATCTCTCCCTCACAATTGTGACATATTACTGTAGATAAGCCGCTACCTTTTGCAGTTTGGGAATCCATGCTTGTTGGAAAATGTAGAAGAGGAGCTCGACCCCATTCTCGAACCCATTTTACTCAAACAGACCTTCAAGACCGCCGGGGTTGATTTCATCAAAGTAGGCGATCAGATTGTGGAATACAGCGGCGATTTTAAACTCTACATCACCACATCTCTCAGAAACCCTCACTATTTACCTGAGATCTCAGTTAAGGTAAGTCTGTTTTTATAGCTCAGCCTTTCCTGCTCCTTGTCATATGCAAGTCATAGTCAAGTTCTTTATGATGGTCACAATGGCCTTTGCATGGTTTGATTAGACTTATAGTTATATATCATTCATCACTCTACACTCTTCTCGGTATGTAGTACTTATGTAGTACTTATGTAGTACTTATGTAGTATGTAGTACTTATGTAGTACTTATGTAGTACTTATGTAGTACTTATGTAGTACTTATGTAGTACTTATGTAGTACTTATGTAGTACTTATGTAGTACTTATGTAGTACTTATGTAGTACTTATGTAGTACTTATGTAGTACTTATGTAGTACTTATGTAGTACTTATGTAGTACTTATGTAGTACTTATGTAGTACTTATGTAGTACTTATGTAGTACTTATGTAGTACTTATGTAGTACTTATGTAGTACTTATGTAGTACTTATGACTCTCTGCTCCTCTTTTTAGGTAACACTGCTCAATTTTATGATCACTCCCTCCGGACTCGAGGATCAACTGTTGGGAATCGTCATTGCCAAAGAAAAGCCTGCTTTGGAGGAAAAGAAAAATGAACTGATTTTAGAAGGCGCTGCCAACAAACGCAATCTCAAAGAAATTAAAGATAAGATTTTGGAGGTTCTCTTTGCCTCCCAGGTTGGTTTGCTATGTTTAGTTCTCTTGTTGCCAGAGGGTAGGTTACTACAACTTTGCTAAACACCCACTAAAGATTTTATTCAGTAGATTTTACCAGAAAGTATTGGTATTTTTCTATCATTGGTGATTGTTTTTGATGTTTGAAGTGGTCTGACTGCCAGGATGATTCAAGAGTGAAATTGACTAAACTTGATCACAGTTAAAATGCTCAGATCAAGCGAAAATGTGATTATGACGTCTTTATTTGCAAAGAGGCTGGTAAAATAGCGATATGTAATGCTGCAACTTGAATGTAATAGCCGATCTCAACTATAGCAACCATAGCAACTAGTGCATTCATTGTGAGTTAACTGCGATCAGGTATTGTCGATTTTAATCTTGAAACGTCCTGGTAGTCAGATCACCTCAAACATCAAAAACAATCGCCAATGATAAAAAATGCCGATGCTTTCTGATAAAATATAGTAATTTTTTGTGTAAATTCATCTTTAGTAAAGCATCATTTTATTAAAGTCCATAGCAGAATAATTACATCTTCCAAATGCATAAAATCTATCTTATGGCACCCAAACATATTTATGTAATAAACCTTATAAAAAGGTCATTCATAATAATCTTACATAATTATTCTAGAACTGGTTTAAAGTTTATTATGGTTCATATAGAAATTTTGTAATGACAATTACACTGTTATTGCGGATTTTATAACAAAGGTTATATTCAGGAAATAAGCTAGTTGGTTGTAAACGGTAAATTTGTTCTGTTTATGATGAAGAAAAGAATTGTTGTTAAGAAAGCGAGTGAATGGATGTGATTATATTCACAGACATCCACTCAGTATAAAGATAGATTTTAACTAAAGCTCACCTCTGTAAACCCACATCCATAAAACTAATTATAGCCAAAACTAAATGATCAGCACAGTAATCCAAATGTTATGTTTTCTACCTTTTTAAAAACTACTACGAGCGCTTAATTTTACTATATATGAAAGAAAATAAATATCTCAATTTTATAAAACACAGTTGTGCCGTTTAAAAATTAATGTTGGCTGCATTCATTAAAATTTTCATGGTATATAATCCTTCATTGTTTGTTTGAATACTGCTGCGCTTTCAGGGGTTACACAGAACTTCCTTGAAATAAAATAATTGATTTAGCAGATTGGTAATAATTTGTATTAAATTTGTTACGCATACCCTGTTATTTATGAGTTGAGCATGTTTGATGAACATTGGATGATTGATCATATACTAATGGTTGTTCTCTCTATATCATACGCCCCTCCTTGACTGTTGGTTGTTCTTTCTATATCATACGCCCCTCCTTGACTGTTGGTTGTTCTTTCTATATCATACGCCCCTCCTTGAAGCAAAAAGTTGACTATTTGGTCAGGAAAAGTTACTAGTGTGTATGAATAGAGTACAAACTGATTCATGCAGACTGTTAGCTGTGAGTTACTTAGAAAGACCAAGTGCAGGAATAAAAGTTTGACCAGGATATATTCTGCAACTTGGTACAAAAATAAAGTGTCTCACGAAGCTTGCCTGTTGATTAGGGGAATATTCTGGAAGATGAAGCGGCCATCGATATTCTGTCCTCATCCAAAGTTTTATCTGAGGAGATTTCTCGCAAGCAAGAAATTACATCGCGCACAGAAAAAGAGATTGATGACACGCGGTCTGTGTACAAGCCAGTGGCTAAACATGGTAGCATTCTTTTCTTCACAATATCTGACCTCGGCAATATAGATCCCATGTACCAATACTCTCTTAACTGGTTCATAAACCTCTTCATGCACGTAAGTATTTCTTTATTCACGTTGCTATAGGGCTGCATGTGCTGGGGAGAAAGATATGTTTGGTGTTTTAAGACTGCAGTTGTGTCTGTACTATGCAGGTGTGTCAGTACTATGCAGGTGTGTCAGTATTATGCAAGTGTGATAACCCGTTGCTAACGTCCTTCTTAGCAATGTTACCCTTAGGGGGCTTATTCTGTTTAAGCCAATGTTTGTAGAACTGTTTTTCTACCACAAGATTTAATACTGCGATAACGAGACAGAGGTTGTATTTAAGATCAGTATATTTAACGATCTATATTACTTAGCGAGAATGTATAATAAAATATGAGTGTAAGAGTATCAGTATGAATGTTTGAATGAAAGACTCCTCACAAACAAGATGGGATTCCCTTATATAGGAGAGTATGACTTGCATAAAATATGTGTGGCATGAGTCAAACACAAGATACGAAAAGGTTGCAGAATAATATTTACACAACTAATTTTGTTCCAGGCGCACAGACAAAGATAAGCAAGCGGATGCGGACAGATCATTAGCTTAGTTGGAATGTTTATGGAGGCTGACACGAATGGTGACACAGACAGTCTTGGCAGGAAAAGATGTTGGTCTTGTAGTAATTGTCAAATGTCAAATGATGAAATGTTATAGAAAAGTGTTACGTTCTTATCTTTTGTGTATAGTAAAATAACAACTTAATGTATAAAAGATATGTAGCTCTGACATGAGAGTTGTTCTGACATCGGTATGTAGAAACCGCAGCTAGGCAGAGGCAAGATGAAACTAGGTCATAGTCAAGATACAGGTATCTTACACCTTCCTCCTTAGACGACGATACGGCGGTAAATCTTCTTAAGGTAAAAGGAGCAGGGGTGATGAAGTTGGAGGTTCGACTGTCTATTTCTTGAACGAGGCAAAAGGAATGGGGGTAGAGTGTTGGTGACGAGGGGTTCTTCTTTGTATAGCTACCATCGTTCCATGTTTTGGTAATGTCTTTGTAAATGTAATCTGCGCTTACGAGTCTCGCATGTGGCCTGGAGCAGATCGCTGCTACCAAATATATCCCAACCAAGGCTGCACCTTCATGTATCTTGTCGATGACTCCCAATTTGCAGTACCCGCTATCCATCAGCATATGTGGTTACTGCTCCTAGCAACAAAAAGCAAAATCTCAGCAAAAGTTGTATCAAAATACAATAGTACATTGATAACTAAATGAAGCCTTACCTACTAATCAGGCCTCTGACTAAGGTCACTCAGGTGAACATGAAAGAAAAGGAACATAAACTGTAAAATATTAAAAAAAAATTTTACAACATGATAAAATACAATGGCAAATAGGTTGCATATGTTGCTCCTCTTCCCTTCGCTCAAAAAAACTTTAGGTGCAATAAAGAAAAATATTAAGGGAGAGAAAGCACCTAACACTCAAGAGCAAAAGTTCAGCACTAATAATAGGTGTAACATATGCCATGATGCATTTACAGAAACACAGGAATTGCGTATTCTCTTTATTTTTATTTATTTATTTTATATGAAACTACTTAACTTTGTGGAAATGAGTGAGTATAGTCTCCGGGCAGCGGCAGTGAACCGTTGATGGCGTCTCCTAGATGCAGTGGGAAATCCTAGTCGGTGTCAAGGTTGTAGTAGGTTGGTTTTTTTGGTTGATGCAAGGGGAAAACGAATTTTGAATGCTAATTCAGCATTCAACAAGAGTTGCATGCTCGCTAATGCATGCTAATTTTGAGGACCAATTTAGAAAGGGTAAGCCAATTCCTGTTTAGCCAAATCGAATACTCTATGCAATAACCGGATATTGATAAGAACTCAATATTTTCTAGCAGACTGTATAGTACAATTTATCAATTATGTACTCGTGCATCCTTACTATTTTGCACTCATGTTTTGCTTATTAATCACCGTCTGCTTTTGTTCCAGCACTTTATTTAAAATTGATTGTTCCAACCGTAATTTAACCACCAATGATTTATCCAAAATTGATTCTCCTGACTTGTACTCTCCTTTCAATTTACTAGACATAACCGAAAATCCAAATTTATTATTTCTAATTGTACCTCATCGTCTCCAGGTAATTACTGACAATCCACATCTATTGATCCAGAGAGGTATGTAAACTTATAAACTAAACGAGTTTGACATAATTTTGCAATGAAATGCTCTGCTTTTGTATTGGACCAAATTGGGCTTATATAAAGTCAATGTCAAATCGTAGGGGTCATGTGCGGCAGTGGTGTCTGATAGTATGCAAGGAGGCAATTTGGGCAATAGAAATTTTGCTACAGTAAGCCCAGTCCGGCAAAGCATTTGGGACTGAGCTTGGCACATAGTCAAGAGCGCAAGGAATGTAAACAAGAAACTCATGGCATATGACATTCCAAGTCCACTACCAACATTCCTTCTAGTTACACTAGGTGGTCTAGAAGGGTGATAATTAGCCTCATTATCGCTATTCAATTGTCTCTGCAAACCGCTTGCACTCACTTCACTTGCACTACCCTACTTGCACTACTTGTTAGTCATCACTTGCTCAGTTTCAGCTACATCGAGTGAAATCAATTCGTAGGCTTGTTCCCTGCTTACCCATTCGCTAGGCACAATAGGAGCTACCTTAGTCCTACTGCCGACCTTACTTGTCTCAACATTTACCTGCGAAACCTGTGCTACTTCAAAAACAACCGCGGGTACTATTGTGGCTACACGGTAAATTATTGGACCCATTACTTTTGCTTTAACTTCCTGTGCAACTGGTGCCTCAACATATTCAAAAGCCATGTTGTCAAAAACTACAGTTGTATTATCTCGTGCCTGGTTGAGCGCTACACTAGCTGGCTGTCTCGTAGAATTTGCAAGGGGCACTTCGGCCGAAGCATATGCTGCTCGCGGGGGATTTGTGACAGATTGCTCAGTAACTGGAGATTTTTGACTCGCTAGCCAATCCTTGAACCATTTCGGCATCTCATTTTGCTGGCTATTTACTCTATGCTGGCCTCTATTGCTGCTATTGTCAAAGTTTAGTCTAGGTTGTTGGTACAACTGAAACCTAGCCTGCCCTGGCCTAGCTTGGCCTTGCTGACCTTCCCTACTACTCACAGCTTTCTTGTCACAAAATCTAGCTAGATGTTTGTCCGACATACACAAAAAACATTTTCTAACTGTCTTGTCAAACCGTTTGTTTTGAACTGGGTGAGGCCTGCCACTCTGGTAATTTGCGGAAACGTCAGAAACATCAGAAACATTTTTATCTGCTAGTAGCGCAGTTTCTACACCAACTGCAGCTCTCAAAATATCTGATAAGTTTTTGCATGGTGTGCCCATTATTTTGTCTCTAATAGCTGAATGCAAACCCGCTCTGAAGTGAAGCAAAATATAAGGGCTGTCTTCCCCAGCGCTTCCACTCGCAACAATTTTTCTGAAGCGTTCATAATACTTGCGCACGCTTTCCGTGCTTCCCTGTCTCACTGCTGAGACTTCCAACGCTACTTGCTCATCACCTTTGCATGCATTCAACTTAGTTTTCATGAGCCTTTTTACTTTTTCATAAGTTACCGAACTGCCTTCTGCTCTAACAATTTCCTTTAAATATGCCACAGCAAGACCTTTAAAATATAGCTGTAAAACCAGCACATAAGAAGACTTGGGCACCTCATTCAATAAACAACAAGTTTCAAATTGCATTGAGAAACTATCAAAATTTTCTTCACTTTTCCCAGTAAAACTTAAGCCAAACCTCACCCAGTCGCTCCTACGAGATTGCCTTACCTCATAGCCATTGCGATCTAATAGGTTGCCACCAAAACTTACCTCTGGATCTTCCGCTGGAAGGAAATGGCTCTCTCCCCTCATTGCAGGTCCTCTGTCAGCTATCTCTGACACCCTCTCTGTCAACGTTCGAATCATACGCTCAATACTGTCAGTTTTCCTGTCCACAGCGTCTAGTGCATTCTGCTGCCGGTCCACGACATCACCCATCTGCGCAAACCTCTGGTTGACCCGCTCCATTGGATCTTGAAGACTCACCAATGAGTTTTCCTCACTGTCTCCCATCGCACGCCAAAACTTCTGACACCAGTGTGATAACCCGTTGCTAACGTCCTTCTTAGCAATGTTACCCTTAGGGGGCTTATTCTGTTTAAGCCAATGTTTGTAGAACTGTTTTTCTACCACAAGATTTAATACTGCGATAACGAGACAGAGGTTGTATTTAAGATCAGTATATTTAACGATCTATATTACTTAGCAAGAATGTATAATAAAATATGAGCGTAAGAGTATCAGTATGAATGTTTGAACGAAAGACTCCTCACAAACAAGATGGGATTCCCTTATATAGGAGAGTATGACTTGCATAAAATATGTGTGGCATGAGTCAAACACAAGATACGAAAAGGTTGCAGAATAATATTTACACAACTAATTTTGTTCCAGGCGCACAGACAAAGATAAGCAAGCGGATGCGGACAGATCATTAGCTTAGTTGGAATGTTTATGGAGGCTGACACGAATGGTGACACAGACAGTCTTGGCAGGAAAAGATGTTGGTCTTGTAGTAATTGTCAAATGTCAAATGATGAAATGTTATAGAAAAGTGTTACGTTCTTATCTTTTGTGTATAGTAAAATAACAACTTAATGTATAAAAGATATGTAGCTCTGACATGAGAGTTGTTCTGACATCGGTATGTAGAAACCGCAGCTAGGCAGAGGCAAGATGAAACTAGGTCATAGTCAAGATACAGGTATCTTACACAAGTGTGTCAGTACTATGCGCTGCCTGGGTAAAAAAAAAAGGTTTTGGTTAGAAAATTGATTTGTATTTAACATATAACAACATTCTAACTTTCAAACTGCATATCATAAGAAAAGTTTTGATGGATAGCTTCTGATGGAACAGTAACCTTTTTTATACACACACTTCTATGTAAGAATTGTTATTATTAATTCAACATATTCAGCATTTTTATTTTGTTTTCTCAGTTCGTATTAATGTTATCATTACCGAATCATCTTTTATTGTACCCGTAGCAAAACAGACTTCATTTAGCTATTACTTTTTTTTCTTAACTTATTTGAACTACACAAAACACTACCAAAACAACTACACAATCGGTATTGGTGCAAATGTAAAAAGAGATTTCGTACTGCTTTTGTCTGACCGAACGGCAAGAGAATGTAGAAGTTCTCCCCATAAATGTCCGCGTGAGAAGAATTGGCCTTGACCCATATATAAATTTTTTTTAGCAAGGGCATCGTAACATGTGGGCGCATTGCTAAAATAATTAGCGTGTGGTTACGGTATATCAAATATGATAACACCTTAGATCGAAATTTCTTATCAGGGGCATCGTAATGTGTGCCGCAATACTAAAATAATAGCTATAGCTGGACAATGAAAATGATTCGACACGAATACACATACGATTAAGTTTGTGAAATATATATATATAGATGAAGTAGTTCAACTACGAACTGTTATATTATGTTATTATAAATGGTTTCTATGACTACCAACCCAGTTTACACATTTAACATACTGCCTTTAAAGAATAAGCTTGTTAATAACTTGTTTGCTCGCCTATCCTTTTTAGCTGCCCAACTTAAACTCATTTCTGTAAACTAGACAGACAGAGAGACAGATACTGAGAGATGTCTTGACACTTACAAATTGCTGTTGCTTATCATGAATTCTTAAAGTAACATTTGATGTCTGACACGTAAAAGTTTGCTGAAGAACCAGGATACAAGGTAGATTATTCTGTGAGTTAAGCTTTTGGACCTAGGAGCGTGGCGGGGAAATCGATGGCATCCACAGCTTACCCTCTTTCGATTTCATACTCCAGCTACTCCCCATTCATGCAGCCGCGGCATAACCACAGCGATACCGAGTCTAGCCTTGCTGGTAGGAACAAGTTAGTCGCTAGGTCAGGCCCAGCTGGTGACACCATGTCTAACGCTAGCAGTAATATACCTCAGCCTTCTGTGGTTGAACCACGCATTTCTCAGGCTGATGTAAAACATAACAGATGCGCTGGCGCCTTCTAGTTTTGTTCTGGCACCAAGTTGATATTAATTTTGATTCGGTGAACATTCATGTAGTTGTGTGCCCCTGCTGGTTGTTGGAGGCTTGTTCTATGATGTATACCTTGTTAATACCATAGATTAAGCGCTTGATCAAAAACTGGCAATGCTGAAAATGGAAACTCAGGCTCCATATGATGTTGGAATGCTGCCAAATCCATACCATCAGCAAACACACTTATATTCTTTTAAATATCTCTATGCAAAAATAAGTGCTTATAGTAATGGAATAGTTGTGGTTACACGTCTTTGTTGGAATTTTCTGCTCACTTTTCATGTCCATATTACTCTTCTTCATATTCCATGAACCTAGATACGTAGTGAATATTTTCTAGTCGTCTCATTGCTATGCATCTATTGTATTTAGGTGTTTTATTTTTTAGCATTTATCTTATTCCACTCATATGTATGTTTTCTTGACACAAAAAATTTACATTCCAATGTATTTTAAATTCAAAGTATTTAAGATACCATAATAATATAATAAAATGCGTAATGACCATATTTGTCTGGCTAGACGTAGTTTTGATAGTAAATGTTGAAACAAGGTATATCCAGGGCTTGGAGAAGCAAGGCTTATTCAGCGCAAGGTAAAGTACACGATGACCTGATGACCACCTTAATAGAAGAGTGAATCTATTTCATTTACAAGAGTGTCTCATAGAGTTACCTTGTAAAGTTACACATCTCTATAACATTGAAGATAATAATTTTAAATCCAGTGTTAAATGTAAGAGTAGACGATTCCTAGTGGACTTTGTTCTGTATGTTTTTGGTACTACTGGCGCGCTGTTAAAACATGGTTGTAAACACGGTGCAGCAGTCATGAGAGTGGGACAGTTCGTGGTGTGCTGGCAATCTTTCATAGATTAGACAGAATAATATTTGCTGTAGACTCTCCCTTCACCTGTTAAAAACCAGTTGTTCTTGTATAGAACTGCCTAGAACGGTTTTCAGCAGTCTCAACTAAAACAGGTTGAGTAGATAGGAGTAGCTGTTGCTATTAATTATAACCCTGCTAGCAGGTTAATTACTTGCATGCTTGAGAAACTGAGTAAGCTTGTGGAGGAACCACATGGAGAACACAGAGCTGGTAACTTTATTGGACAATAAATTTGAGGTTTTCAATTAAGTAATGTGAAGAGAATAACAGTCTATAAATAGATTATTCAGCGTATTGAGCACGTGTCAGAGCATTATTATATTGAAGTATAGACCTGCCCGGAGACTCCAAGTTGGAAAGTTAAATAATAATTAGAGCTATGCAGCTATATGGAGAAGGTGGTGTTGATAACTCTATGTGAATATTATACTTCATCTATACATTAGGTGTAGCAGGTCGTGAGATGATAATTTCATGTGGAGCGATGTAGTCGGGTGTCATAGCTATTGTAGCGTCATTTTTAATACAGCCATCCATGTTTAGCAAGGCTACCTCATACATAATCTGCCTAGACTTCATAGCAGTTAGTTCAGATGATAAAACTTTTCCATACTTCTAAAGAGGAAGAAAACTCTCTTTGACTAAATTGATTGTGTCTAGTCTCTAACACGAGTGGGTGTAACACGGAGTCATCTTCACATCTCCTGTTGTAATCATGTAATATATTTACTATTATAGCTGATGCGTTCAGAGATTAAAAAGCATGAGTGCATTTAGAGATTAAAGATAAAGCAGCACCCACCCTCAAATTAATGGGGGGGGGGTGAAAAACTGTCTATTAGCAGCATGAGCAAAAGAGCTGATACAAAAACCTAGTTTACAGAATTATAAAAAGATTTTGTTCATATGTTGACATACAAAGCTTAATTAAAAACAAATATCAAAAACATTGCGTAAGCCCAAAGCTCCGCAACCTCGAGACTATTGTTTGTAAATCCAAAAAGCGCCAGTAGATAAATACAAGAATTGAAATAATTACTCCCAACACCAGGTAGTCTCAATGAAGGATCAGACAATAGAGTTCTGTAATTATTGTGTGAAGTCATCCATAGAAGCTGGCGGTTGACTACTGTATTTCGGGAGGTGGAGGGAACTTCCAGGGCTGATCAGGGCCGATCAAACTTTCCCAATTGTTTTTGCTTGTCTTTTTTAAAGACACCTGTATGCGGCCATCATCTATCTGTAGAACAGATGTACATAGAAGATGCAAGAGTATCCTACACAAATGTGACCTGCTACAAAAGCCATCCTGGTTATATATGAATGTTGACAAGGCATATCGGATGAAAAAATTTGACAATAGACCGACGAGTTAGCTATGAGTAAGGGAGGTACATTGACAAGAAAAAATGCGACACCAAGATCTCACCTTGGTCTCTGGAAGTTTTTTAGTCTCGATATCTTCTGGCAAGTTGCTGACTTTGCATTTTAGCATTGGCTTGTCTCCGGCATTCACCAGGAAAATGAAGGACCTTGATAAACCATTAAGGAAACTCTCATCAGCAATGATTGCGGCTACGTTAGTGACCTCTGCACAAACTCCCAGGGTAGTAATAAAGACTACTGCATTCATGAAAGCAAACGACACTAAGCAGCGGGTTACCTCCATTTAATCACAAGAGTGTCGAGCCATTAGTTGAACCTTACTCTATGAAACAGTCTCTAGCTACTGTTATCTAGCAAAGAGGGAGACACTGCTTTGGAGTTGCTTATCCAGAAGGGAAGATTACTAATATGATGTCAGTCTCAATGCTGACTTATTAATCGGTAGCTATGACCGTGTAATCGCATTGACAAGGCTCACAGACGCACTCGACGTTTTTGATATGGACTCGTGAGAACTAACAATCAGAACTAAACACGAAAAACCTATTAACTAGTGTACTAATGGTTCATACCGAGTAGTTGATTGTATTTCAAAGTTCCCTTTCGCCTCCTTCTTCTTCAACTCTTTGATTTTAAAATGAAAAACATACTCTTTCTTCTTATCTTCCCTGACAACATCACCTGACAGAACCATAAGATAGACGGTGATAACAAACGATTGTAGGAACAGAGTAAGTCGGACCAAAATAGGAGAATAACCTGGCTGTCAATTTTCGATATTATTCAATGTTTGGTTGTTTCATCACATGACAGAGTCAGCAAGCAGTCTGAAAGAATGGGGAAATAAATTTTGTTACATCTAGTGAATGTGCATATTTTGAAAGCACTCACAACGCATGCTGTCAGGATACCATTGGATCTCTAGACTGCTGCTTGCAGCCATCCTTGGTGACCCCTTACTACTCTGAATGCCTGTTTCTAAAGAGACATAAACACATCAGATATTAGCTAAAATGGATGGTACAAACTAACTTGCATCATCATAGAAACTACCTGCTGATACAGATCAAATTAACATTAGCGAGGTATATAATGGTAGACTACATTACCATAACGGATTGTAGCTTCGGGTGAAATACTGCTACAAAAACATTGGACACTAAAATGATTCTCTAAATATGGATACAATATTTAGTGAGCAGTCGCCAAGAAAAGTGCTGAAATACACAAGTTTGTGACTTTATTATAACAGATAAAACCAGTAAGCAAAGCGTGTTTACCATCACAATGCTCGAGGGACATACAATATGCATTATTTCTGATGCAACCTTGACCTCTGTCTATAAATTATAGACCGAGAGTTTCTTGGTGGAGACTGATGCTGAAAATAGATAGATTTTGAAATCACATTTAGCACAGATGATGAACACTTACTGAACAGATACAGATGAAAATGGTAGAGAGCTATATCAGTGCTCAACTACCAAAATTGGTAGAAGTGTGCCAGCTTAGACAATTGCAAAGTAAAAGGCTAGCAGTTAATTTAGGTATGACATGCTTTTTGACCATCTGCGTAAGCGGAATAGACACCAAACCAGCAATGCTATATAAGCAGCATTATTCGCTATTAATACTCGTTGAGACAGACGACAGACGTAATGTAACTGTGTCACAGACATTAAATCCAAAGATACACTGCGGTGTAGTAGTACAACGTCATGCCGCTATATTATCAAGGCATCACCAGTCTGAGCAGCCAATCAAAGCCTAGGTAGAAACCAATAAAATAGTGATTATAAACTAAGTACCAGGGTTACATGTTATCTCAGTTTAGTCGCAGTTTTGCTGTTTTAACGATGGTGATAACATGCATTGCTTTACCAAAACATGCCAAAGTAGAGCATTTTTATAGTCGCTGCTGTGCCACAACTTGCCTTTTTATATGAATAAAAACCCAGAAGACAATCAAATAGCAATTACGTCTTTTCCCAGCTCTGCTGCAAGAGCTTACTACTAAAATCCATAAAAAGCCTGATGATTGGTTACACAATTCTACAGCGACATTGTTGTAATGGTTGAAGGTGATGATTAACTATTGGTATCTAGAACATGTCTTTTGGCAGTTCTCTGACTTGCTGATTAATGTATCTATTTCATTGATTTTCCTCTTGACTGCTCAGAATGTCTTTAAGGATTCCTTGACCTGCTTGTTAATATATTCCTTCTGAATGAATAATCTTGTTTTGCCAGGTTTCGGCGCTCAAATGAATTATAAACATTGTCCAGATTCTCTTCTCTATCGGTGTCCAGTTTTGTTACTATCTCCATAGAACAACATAGCCCTTGGGCCTAATAACCTTAAAACCTCTGAACCAAACGAGACGATCTCATAAGAGCCATGCAGGTATTTTTCTCTATGAAAAATCCATTCACCTTGAAGCAAGAAATAAGTAGAACTTACTAGTAAAATCAAAACCAAATTTCATTCAGATGATTATCGACACGAAGTGAGTAAAACTAGCAATTATTCGCTACTGAAATTCGACCTTATTATAACTTTGTTTAAAATAATCAGAGAGACGACCAAACAACACCAACACTTCGCCATAAACTTATTTTGCTTACATAGGTCAGACAGCCAACCATCAGAACAGCTCGGCAAGTAAATTATGTAGTTGAATTACACTGTTGTATAGAAGTATTAGCAAAAGCAGATAGCATCATGGAGAAATGCCTAAACACCGGAGATATACGCAATATTACAATGAACATGACACCTAATACATTAGAGGACCAGCAATAAAGACGGTGGTCATATACTCATCTACAAGCAGCTTAGCAACCTTTTGTAGAAGTAACCTATGAAAAAAGAGACATCAAACGACATGCTAGAAAACCATTAAAAGATATCAGACCTGTACCAGACACAACCAAGACAACTGGAGTTGGTTATCATTTCATCACTCCCATGATGTACTTAAGACAAGTTCACTCAATTGCTAACCCACTGCAACATAAAGATTAGAACCTGAGCGCCTAAGCACCTTCTTACAGGCTAACAGAGACACTTATAAAAGAGAAGTTTCAACGACTCAGCATCTATCTATCTCTCTTTCTCAAGGACCTGTTGAGGCTCCCCGCCTATAAGCACACCTAACTGCTATGAACACAGCATTCTATGAACTAGCCTGCCTGCCGAGGCATGTTCCTCTGCCTCTGGAACTTCCCTCTATTTTTCCCTGTCTATGGCGCCTCCTTCTTCATCACCAGCTGATCATCTTCTAGTTCACTATTTTAACCACCGAGCCTCCATATCTAAAAACCATCATAACTATTGTTTGACTGTCGAACCTCAAAACAGAGCAAGCAAACATGGACAACCGTTCGAGTAAGGGTGCAACTTCTTGTGAGTTAATAGTCACATGGTGCTCAAGAGGAGCTTGTAAGAGTTTGTGGGCATGCGGCACAGTACGCGGAGAATTGGCCATGTTGTTTTCTGGTAGAGGGCTCCGTTCGGATAGCTCTATTTAGGATCTTCGCTGTGTTTTGGCTATATTACAGATCAACTATCTTTTCTTGTCTGTTTGGGTCTTGGTGACTCGTGGTTATATTATTTCTTAGAGTAGTCCGGCACTACGGTGTTTTTTGGGAAAACGCCTAGGTGGAGTAGGAGTGACATAAGGGGAGGTTTGAAGTGTCACCACTAACAGTCTGGTACTGTGTACATTTGCTTACAAGCTATTTCGGCTTTATTGTTTTCCTTTGTTGGTTAAGGGTGCTACTCAGGTGGGCTGAGGCAAGCTGGAAAGGGCAATGAGTAAGCCTGGAAGCAGCCAGAAGGCTGAGCCATCTCAGAATGGCAGAGGGGTTCAGCCACTCGATGGCGCATGGGCGGCTGAGGTTGCTGGACAAGTGCCTTTGGTGCTCGATGCTGCCTTTTTGGTGAATCTGGTCAAACAGACACGATGGCCTACACCGGAAAGGCTGAGCCGACAGATGGAGCCATTTACAGGTGATGGTGCAGTTGGGGTAACCACATGGCTTTCCTAGTATGAGTGGCTGTCAGCTGGAGCAGATTGTTCCATGCATACTGATTGCGTACATGCTTTCTGGCACTGCTGCCTGAGTGCATGGATGCAGGAGAGTGGGCAAGGCCTTTCAGTGGGATGTCATGAAGGCGGAGCTGACTGCCGGAGATACCAACCATGCCTTGAGAGGAGGTATGGCGTCGTTTCGCCAGCTGCCGGCTGAAGAGACAGTTGATATATACCTGGACCGCCTGCAGCAGCTCAGCGGTAGACAGGAGGTGGTGCTCCAGGACATGATTTTCAGAACCAAGTTCTACGAGAGGCCGGCTGAGTTAGTCTACAAATGGGCAGTGACACATGACCTAGCGTACACTGCCAACTTTGGTTCTGTGCTGAACAGAGCGAGGGGAAATTAGTTTCCCGGAGAGCTGTTGAGGGTCGCCCCTCAACGAATAGCTTAGTGGCCAGTTCTGGTAACCGGTCGGAGACTGCTTCTGGCAAGCAGTTGGGGGCTGCTTCTAGCAAGCAGCCCGAAAGCAAGGAGGGTTGATTTCGATGTGGGGGCTCATACAGAGTGAAAGATTGCACACAAGTTAAACGACCTTTGTGTGGTACGGGGATGGCAAAAACCTCTTCTGGTAAGAGGGTTAGGTGTTTCCGATGCAGTCACACGGACCACTTTCTACTGGACTGTCCTGTGCGGCCACCGCCTGGACCGGCGGGAATGCTCACTGAAGATGAGGGCGCCGTGTCCTCCCATATGGATACCATGTAAGCCAGGCTTACATAGAGTCTCATAATAACATCATGGGGACCTGAGGTGGCGTTGGTGGGACAGCTGGAAACTGGAGGTCACATGCAAGCAGTAAGAGTGTACAGCGGGACAGTCCTTGGCTGTCCAGGGTAGCCGGCGAGGCTACAACAAGCGGTTGTATGCAGGTTGTTCGAGCAATTTTGAATGGCTGCAGTTTTCAGTGTCTAGTTGACACTAGGATTGAGCGAACCCTGGTAAGTCCGCAGGTGCTGGCAGGTTCGACCCGGCTCAAGCCGAGCCAGCCATTGTTGACAGCAGATGGCAAGGCATCTCACATGAAGGGGCAGTATCAAACGGTTGTTGGCGTGCAGGGACACTGTTTTAGTGTTAC
This sequence comes from Watersipora subatra, assembly GCF_963576615.1. Classification (NCBI taxonomy): domain Eukaryota; kingdom Metazoa; phylum Bryozoa; class Gymnolaemata; order Cheilostomatida; family Watersiporidae; genus Watersipora; species Watersipora subatra. The sequence continues at coordinate 707,052 of NC_088710.1, read as the reverse complement.
AACACTTGTGATGGACAAGTTGTGCAACCTTGGAGTTGACCGCTTGCTGGGTGATGACGTCATTGACCACATGGGAGGTGTTGCTGTCCATAGAGGAAGTGATGCAAAGTATTCCGTCAGGTGGGGAAACCCTATCCGAATGGATGCTGTAGAGCACATGCAGGGCAGGATACTGGGGCTAACTACGCATGCGGGGTGGCGGAAGTGGCGCCGTCGTCGGGCAGTGATCTGGTGTCACTGCGAGTCGATGACCGTGATTTCATTTCCACTTTCGCCCAAAACCAGTGGACCGTTAGCTGACGGTGGTCTGGGGAATCCCCGAAAGGATTGCAGACCTAGATCGCTTAGTAAAGTGTACTCGGGCACTTAACCTGCATGAGCGGTATTGTGCTGAGATTGAGAGCTGGATGTCAAAATACAACGAACTTGGGGTAGTCGACCTTAAGTCTGTGTACCTACAGATCCATGTTTCGGAGGACCTGTAGAAATACCAGGTTGTGAAGTATAAGGGGGGTCCTTTATGCGTTGACAGTGACACGCTTAGGCTTTGGGCTATCGTGTGCGCCTAGGGTCCTGACCAAACCTCTAGGCAAAATTTTTTCGCTAGATGAGCGAGTCGGACGGGGGACTGACCACTATATTAATGATAAAGTGGTGCAGAAGTGTGCACTTGGAGTGGAGGAGCTGAGGAATCACCTTGCTATGTAAGGGACTGGTGATAAAAGAGCCGGAGGGCCTTGATAGAGGTCAGTTGTCGGGTACTTCTCTGAAAGGAAATATTCTTGGACATCTGCAAATGTCGAGGGGAGCTGCACTCTCTGGAATACATCTTGAACCAGCTAGACTGACTAAGAGTTTTTCTAGTTTTGTGGCGACTCGACGTTCCCCAATGGCTGGGCGGTTGAGGCCCTATTGCAGCTTCTTGAAGCGGCTGGGGTGCAATGGAGCTTGGGACGCCCCCGTTTAAAAAGAGGTCAGCGCACTGGCTAGTGAGCTTTTCTTGAGTGTATGTCAAGAGGACTCTGTTAAGGGTCCCAAGCCGATTGGTTCTGTATCATGTGGATGGATGACAGCTCCCTGGGTCTGTGTGGCAGTTGAGGTCGATGGCAGCATTGTTGAAGATGAGTCGTGGCTGAGGAAAGAGTCAGACCATTGGCACATCAATTTTGCAGAGTTGGAAGCTGCGGAACAGGGTATTAACTTGGCCATCGCGTGAGAGTTAAGACTTTCACGTTGTCAGTTAATTCTCTCACAGTTGTCAATTGGATGTCAAATACAATTGACGGGTGACATCGTGTTCGCAGGAAAGGTGCCGCGGAGATGCTGCAAAGCATCAGCTAAGGCTGTTCTGTGACACGATAACCGAGTATGGCCTATCGGTCACAATGCACCTTGTTCCTACGGTAGAGAACAAGGTGGATAGAGCAAAAAGGGTGCTCAAGCAGTGGCTTGGGCATCAAGCGACGAGTAAAGGTGAGACTGTGAGCATGTCTGCTGCCATTTTCACCGGCAAGAATATCTAGGACGCTACATGAGCGGCGTATTTGCATTACCATTTGGGCGTCGAAAGAACGCTGTTCTTTGCACAGCAAGTATACAGTGACTTGTCGTGGAAGCAGGTTAAGCGCGAGCTGGCTGTGAAGCCTGCCAGCGCGTCGACCCGGCTCTGAAAGATGAGAATTTCATGGAAACAAGCAGCTTGGTTGTCAAGGAGAACTGGTGCTGAGTGGCCATAGACGTGACTCGCTATGGCGGCCAGGTGTTCCTGTTTATGGTCGATTGCGGACCATCACGTTTCCGCTATCTGGCGTCGCTTGCCAAGTGAATCGGCGGCACACATCATGGCTCAATTATGCACTGTTGTAATTGAGCGAGGGGGGTGTGACAAATTGTTAATGAACATTTCCACAGCATTTAGGTCAGCAACTGTTGCACAGTTTGCTGACGAGTGGAGGATTTCTCTGAGGTTTCAGGCTGCCTATGCCCCGAGTGGCAATGGAATCGTCGAGAGGAATCACCGGACAATCAAGAGGATTGCCGAGAGAGGAGGGATAAGCCCCGAAGATGCGACATGTTGGTATAACATCACACCTCACAAGGGTACAGACGGGGTTTTGGTATCCTTGAATAATCAATGGAGAGTGCTTTTGATGTCAATCTATGTGGGATAGACAAAGTCAGTGAAGGCAAATTTGCTGTCGGTGATGAAGTGTGGGTGAAACCTTCGCCCTCTTTATGTACTAGGCAATGGGCACCGGGAGTGATGACCGGTGTCGTCTCAAAGCACAGCGTGTGCATAGATGGCATGCAATGGCATGTGAGGGATGTCCATAAACAGTGGTTTGGTACTGACTGCAGTAGGGAAAATGGCATCCATGAACTGGTCATAGACAGCTGGCCTAACCTGGACAGATTAGGCGGGCCTGTCGCTCCCCCACTGCTTCAGCTACACCCCTGTGAAGTAGTTGAGGTGTCGGAGGAGGATGCAGAGGATGGTCCTCAGACTACCAAGGATGGAGTTCTAACCATAGAGGTCGAGCCTCAGGATGCTGATGCTCCACTCAGGGATTTGGATCCTGGTGAGCCTGAGCTTTAACCAGTGATGCTTAGGCGGTCGCAGCAGGTGCGACGACGTCCTCAGTATTTGGACAACTATGAGGGATAGCTTGTGAGCTTCTTGAGAAGCTGGTGGAGATGAGAGAGCTCTATTTGGTATCTTTGCTGTGTTTTCACTTTGTTACAGATCCGCTATCTGTTTTTGTCTGTCTGGGTCTTGGTGACTCATGGTTATATTATCTCTTAGAGTAGTCTGGCACTACGGTGTTTTCTGGGAAGACGCACAGGTGGAGTAGGAGTGACATGAGGGGATGTTTGGAGTGTAACCGCTAGCAGTCTGGTACTGCATACTTTTGCTTACACTGGCTATTTTAATCTTTTGTCACTATCATTTAAAATTCTGTTCGTTGTGTATTTTAATTGGTAGACTTAAAAAATGTAACATTTATTGGCAAATATCAGAATTGCTTGATAGCTTAACATCTTCACTAGTACCTGAACCAGTAATAACCGAATTAGTTCCCACAGGGCAAAAGCGCACAAACCGAACATAATCAAATTAGAATAAAATAAAAAAGCAAATTCAACATTGATGTTGTGTGTGGGTTCGGATTAGCCATACATAACATATTTTCTCCATATTCACCCAAGACGATGATATCCCTTAGCAGCTTGCTACGCTAGCAGCAACTAAGTTTCATTATTTGAACTGGAATTTCTTTAAACTAAGTATCTTGCGTTTATACACGAAAATGCCACATTATTCGATAGCATGGTATAAAAATAACCAACCACCTCTATTGACCGATCGTAATACAAACATAATTATAACCATCAGAACTCGAAATGGAACAACCAAATCTTTACTCTATTGCTCCCGACAGTAAGAACAACAAGGGGCCGTCCCGCCCTACCGTCTAAATAGCTGTAAAAATTAGCGACTATCGTTGATCACATTTATAGCAGCTCGTTGGGTGTGCCGTTAGAGGCGAAATGCTGCATTGAATATTTAATTACAAAGTTTTTTATTAGAAATCTCTAGTGTTGCACATCTGGCTAGTTAGTATGTTTATAGATGTGTGATGGATTTGTTAAGCCTAGCTTTCCTAATCACTGCATGCGTCCAGGCCTGCCAACCCAAGAATGGGGCAATGCTTGAGATTTGATTTTGGGGCAATTGATGTATCAATAATAGCATATATAAAATTGAGGAAAAAGTGGGGCAAAAATTTCACGCATTGTCATATTTTCTTTGGGGTGATTGCGTGAGTCTCACGCCCAATGCGCGATAGTTGGCAGGTATGGATGCGTCCAACTATCCTCGGATTAGCCATGTAATGCAGAAGCCAGCTTGCATGAAAAGCCGATGGACTAACACTCAGCACTTGCTATATTAACAACTGTGCTTAAAAAGCATAAAGCAAAAAACTGCAAACTACAAAGCCAAAGGCACCACTTTCCATATCGCTGTAAAGAACAGTGTGACAACTTTAATGAACCTCTGCTCAGCTTTGAGCATGTTTATTTTTTGACATTTTTGCATTTACATGTGTAACTATTTGGATGTTTATTATTTGCTAACTCATTTCAGCGTTACACTTGATTGTATTGAATTGTACATAAATGTTCCATCTTTTCATGCTTGTAGAGCTGGAATAATAAAGAGTAATATGTATCTATATATATATTTCTCAAAGTGTGTTTGTGGATATGTTGGTATGCATTCCGGCTATAGATCGTAAAATCTTGGAATAAAGATTCCATATCGAAAAAGATTCGATTTCGGACTCCGCTGTTCACTAGTCGGACGCCCTGCCCACTAGACTACAGAAATCGAATTGCTAGCTAATCAATATAAGTCATTATATGAGAACAAATACCTAGCGGCTTTGCGTATGACCCGGTCATCGCATAACGTCACGAGAAGCTGTTCGCTCACATTATTTACATACTGGCTAATAGCACGCAGGCTAATAGCGAGCAACTCTTACTACTTTTCTTGTTTATAAGCCAAAACACTTTTCTCATGATATTTACAGTAGTTTGAAAGTTAGAAAGGCAGATGCTGTTATATGTTTCTGCTGTTCCTATTACCCGTGCAACGCAGGGTAGCACAGCTAGTCATGTTATATAATACTAGTACGCTTACCAGTCCCATGCACTGTGAGAGAACATCATGAGTAGTCAGACCAACCAAATACTCAGGGGGGGGGGGCGACCAACCAAATACTCAGGGGGGGCGACCAACCAAATACTCTGGAGTAATAAAATTATTACCCGCTGAATCTGAGTAACTTACCTCGTAAGCTAGTTACTAAAACAATAGCCATGTTTGCAGACGTCTTAATAATCATTCCGTTACGTGTAGTGATCAACAGTGCTAGTTAGTGACCCCAAGCGCTTTAAGCGCGAGTATTTTAACCGATGTAATGAATATTTTGACTAATATTAATCAAGTGCTCAGTTGGACACATAGTTTAATGGTTAAGCTAGCCACCTTTTGATATGGAGGTTCCGAGTTCAAATCCAGTGTATGACATATTTTTTATTGCTAGATTTTAATGGCTATAAATGGGCACTGGAATGCAAACAAAACAGACCGTCAAGAAAACAAACAAAGCACTGAGATTTATATATATTATACTAGCTGTGCTACCCGGCGTTGCCCGGGTAATAGAAAAGTCTTTGGACAGAAAATTGATTTGTATTTAACATATAACAACATTCGCCATTTTAACTTTCAAACTACATATCATGAGAAAAGTGTTTTGTCTTATAAACAATGAGAAGTAGTGAGAGTTTTGCTATTGGTCTGCGCGCTACTAGCCAGTACATTTAATAATGTGAGCGAACAGCTTCTCATGACGTTATGCTATGACCCGCGTTGTACGCAAAGCAGTTAGGTATTTGCTTTCATATAATGACTTGTTGCCTAGCTAGCAATTTGATTTCTGTAGTCTAGTGGGGGTAGGGTGTCATACTGGTGAACGGCAAGGTCCGAGATCGAATCTTTTTCAGTACGGAACCTTTATTTTAAGATTTAAAGCCGAACAATCAATCCTACAAATACACATACGACGACAAACTTTGAAAGATATAGAAAATTAGATTAGATTCCTCCAGAATTGACATCTGTAAAACTACTATACAAGGAATCTGTTCAGTTTCCCTGCTGATAAGTAACGAGTTTTCTCTTATCAATTTGTACTATTATTAGTGTTGCAACACAAGATCTGAACAATTGAAATTTAATTAAAACACTCTTCTTTACAATCGTGAATGGTTAGTCATGTCATAGTCATGTTATTTCATCAAGATGTCTAATGTTCAGTACTACCCGCAATACCTGTATATAGGTCAATGGTGTTGTGTTTGATGTTATTTTCTAACTCTATATTTTTATTTTTGTACTTGAGAATAATTAGCACACCAACACGATTATCATTTCTATTAAGTCATCAAACGTCTAACAAAATTAGTCACCGAAGCGCTAGTGAATATGCCGATGTATAGATTCTAGTGACAATGTCATTAGCAGCGTGTGCCAAAACCATCCTGGCAAAATATCGGTTAGTGTAGTCATCCCAGATATACTTGTCGTTAATGTTTCCTTTGGTCTTGCCTAGAACTGCAACTAGACATTAGTTTGTTTAATATTAATACTACATGAGGGTGTAGGCTGCTATATATGAGCAAATACTCACAGCCAGTCGGCGCTCTCTATTTATTTACTATAAAGTTTAAAGCTCCCAAAAATATCAAGTTAGGATCTGATGTTAGCTGTATCATTACTGCTAAGAAATTTTTGTGAGTCCGATACATTTAAGGGACATTCTAAAGTGAAAATGAGTGCTTCTCCGGCTGTATTTAACTCTCAGCTTGTCCATTGTTCTTTATTAGCTCACGAAACCAGCCAGCAGACATCTTAGCCTTCCTCGGCCTCGCCGGGTCCATAAAATTGACTTGATGGATACCAAACTTCTCCGAGTAACCTAATGCCCACTCAAAGTTGTCAAGCAGGGACCAGGCCGTGTACCCGATAACCTTGCAGCCATCTTGTATTGCTACAAATGGAACACACTCATTTTCAATAGATTACTTCTCCAGAGTGAAATCTACACCTACGTTAGATTATACCGTGAATACTTAGCGTTCAGGGATTGTCAGCTCCTTTCATCTCTGTGCCAACCTATCTGTGTATAATCTCACTCACAGCTGCATCATCACTACTTGTTGACTGTAGGATGTTGTATTATCACTTCATTAACTGCACAGCACTAATAACTCTAAATTGGCAGCAACTTAACAGTCCGCATTGATATCTAGTCATATCAACTCGTACTGATAGGACTGTTGTGCTTACATGACTTTCATTTTTAAATGACTAACAGCATTCCAATAAGAGAACAGGGCAGTTCATTCCGGGTTAACATTATTTCCACCTTCGAGTTTAAAATTTGAACTAAAGACAAAATGTAAAAATTACGCTGACTGAACAAAATGCCAAAATACATTACTAGATAGATTATTAAATGATCTGATAGAAGAAATTATAGTAATATAATTAAATTATATTTAGGTGGAACATCATAGCGGTAGTCATAGAGGAGCATCTATCAGGTAATTGGTTGACTTAAGACTGAGAATGGAAAGAAGCAACAGAAACATGGCTTACATGTCAGCATCTCCCTGTCACTTACTCTACAATCAATACTTGAGTGTTTATAAGCATTTGGAATTTAGTTCTCTTGTAACACAATTCTTATCTTACAGTTTATCGCCTTGTTTTTCTGGGAGAGCGTTCCGGAAGATTAACCAATTAAAGATTTAGTTTCAAACTTGTGCAGCCGTATGTTTGCACCATAATACTGATTGGTTCTATGATATACAATTGTATCTGATCCTACTAAGGTATATTCACTCACCTTGATGCATGTTGGCAATGTAACTGCTGTGATACTGGATTCTAAACTGATCGTTTAAACTCCCTGAGTGATCCGAGACTCCATTCTCTGTCACCAGTATGTCCGGGTTGCCATATGTGACACGGATATAGTTGAGCACCTTTCGCATTCCCCATGGTACTTCGTAAAGCCAAAGAGATGCAGCCCTGGTAGAAAAAAGCAAAGAGTTGTGGTACACCAACTCACTAAACAGAAAGCACTCTTATCGTTTAGCCAACAAATAGGGAGGAACATCTGCTCATAGCTTGCTATCATCTTTCTTTATAAAACTCGTTTTACCATTTTTTATTTGTATTCAGGATTTTTATTTATAAAAATCCCTAATACATCCATGATAAAATTATTTTTTTATAAAAATACTTAGACTCACACTTAGCCCTAGCTTTCAATAATCTGGTTCTCTCATCTACGGTATGAGGCGCATCTGTAGCTCCTCTATAAAGAGACTAGAGTGTACTATCACCAGTTTCACCAGAAAGATGTTACCTTGGCCATGTCGGGTCAAATGTCTCCAAAGTGTCTTGATCGGCAACAAAGCTCACCAACTCTGGGCTGTTTTGATGGTGCTCAACCAGCCTGGTTGTGTAGTGATTGACTCCAAAGAAATCGGAAGTACCTGTACAGGATTTTAGCATGTTAAAGGGACATGCTAAAATCTAATAAAGTGGTTACAGACAGTTCCCCCTATTCAGCATACTCATTGTATACCTACACTGCTGTGCTGCCTGGCGTTGCCCCGGTATTTGAAATCAGCTTATAAACAATGAAAGGTAATGAGAGTTGCCTGCCATTTGCTATTGGCCTGGCACATTGGCAATGGATAATTTGAGTGAGCTTACTAATAAGAGCTACCCCTGTCTGTGATGTTAAGCCATCACTTTGCGTCGTCGTGACCGAAAGCGGTAGCATATTTGCTCCCATATAGTGACATACATCGCCTAATGAATTTATCAAGCTCGCGTGGTTGAATTGGTAAGGCAGTCGGACTGGTGAACGGGAGGTCCTGAGATCAAATCTTCTGTGAGATGGATTCTATACTCCAAGAATTTAATAGCTGTAGCTGGACATATGCAACGACGACAATCTTTGTGAAATATAAGTGTAACAGATCAGAACAAGCTAGGATACTTTCACAGACTTTCAAAAATAATGTACATAAATTTTTTACTATATATACCATAAACCCTCTAATTGAATGCCACCCCCATTTGAACGCCACCTCTACTTGACCGCCGCTATGAGAAAAGGGTTGAAAAATAGAGCGCTACCCTCTTTTTGAACGCCATCTCCATCTGAATACTACTTTGACAATCTTTGATTTTTATGAGCCCATAATATCAAATGATCAGTAGAAAAGTGTCTACAAAATTGTATTAATAAATCAATTGTTTACATCAATAACAGTCTATTCTCTGGTTGTCGCATTCCTAAGCTTTTAGCTTGTTTTTCGTTAAAACTTTGAAAGCCACACCATAGAAACAATTAATAACTGTCTCAAGCTAATAGTAGTTCCTTGTTTCTCATGGTCTTGATACTTCGAAGTACATTGTATGTATAGAAAAACGCTTTACATTTGGGATGGTTTACATTTTAGACCAAAGGTTACGTTTAGCTAGCAAAGCTTTTACGCTTACGCGTTGCATTTGTGTTAAATGCAACGCGTTTAACACAAATATGAAGAAATATTTTTGTAGAAAACAAAAATATATTTGTTGTTTGCGTATATGTTTGTTACATATATACAAACAACAAATATATGTTGTATTTTGTATATATACAAAATACAACATATATTTTGTTGTATTCTGTGTATTACAAAATAATACAAAATATATGTGTTGTAATATATTTGTTTTGAAAACAAATATATCTTTGTTTTCAAAACAAACATATATTTGTTTTGAAAACAAACATATATTTGTTTTGAAAACAAATATATGTTTGTTTTCAAAACGTTTGTTTTGAAAACAAACATTGTATTATGTTTGTTTTGAAAATGTTAATTTTTGTTTCTGCGTGTAATATAAGTATGTTTTGTCTATATCACTTGTTTATGAATATATATTTGTATCATTTGATAGATCATTATTATTATATAACTTATAAATAAGAAAATTTATAGCGTGTTATTTAATAGCATCCTTGCGGCTATCTTAACAAAGCTTACAATGGATCGACGCTCATAACTCCACTTCTATTGCACATAAAAAGCTAGTTTTGGCTGCAAACTTTAGCAAACATATCAATGAGTGCAATGAGCTTTTATACAACATTGTTAAATATAGATATAAAATATGTGCTCAAGTTTAGAATGAAATAAAAATTGAAAGCTCAAATAAATTGCAAAGCAGGACACAGGCTATAATATCATCGTAGGTTAATCGCAAGCAATAGGTGTAAACTTGTAGAGATATTTTTGGGTTTCTCAATGCATATTTATTAATCTTGAGATCTTTGACAAGTTGGAGATAAGTTCGCAAATTTATTGCTTCTAAAAGGTTTAACATCATTCTACAGGAAAAAGAGGACAAAATATAGGCGATATTCGCTACAGTCGTAACAGGGCTAAATTTATCTTCCCAAAATTTGAACGAACCATTTGAAAAATACACCGCCAGCCTCTATTTGAACGCCACTATAAAAAAGGGCCGTAAAATAGAGCGCCGTAGTGTTCAATTAGAGGTTTTACGGTTTTTACAGTCAAGCATGGATAATTCAAACTTGAAGGGATCAAGCAAAAGTGTTCGAGCTATCGAACCACTCAAGTTATTCGAGCTCTGATACAAGTGCATGTTACTGGTTACTGGTAGATACATGTATATACACAAACTAGAAAGGAATACAGAAGCATAAATTATTTGTTGGAAATTATGACCAATGTAATAAAACATTCTTTACATCTGATCAGTGGTTGCATCTAAAATACTTATCAAGTGTAACAAGTCTTACTTATCTGTGACAAGTCATTTTGCTGAGAAAGAGAGAGTCACTGAGTGTAGATACAGACTTTAAACAGTTATTATAGTCCTCGCACTCTGTAATATCTATAAAACATCTGAGGACATCTAAAGGACCTCTGCAAGTGAATCACGTTTAACAATCTCAGTCTCATCACCATCTTCTCTTTCAGAATCAACAATACATCATCTGAACCATAGTCGGCATTGAATGAACAGCAGGTCACAGCAGGGTCACAGCAGGGTCACACAGCGCCCTTATTCCTTCTTTCCATTTAATTCACTTAATTGTACTTTCTAAGAGACTTTCGCTTTTTGATATTGCTGACAGTTTTTGTCCTGCTTCAATCTCCTCCATTTTAAATTTGTTCATAAGTTTCCCAGCTTTTACCAGGCTATTACTAAGCGGATGTCTTGTAAAATGCAGTTTTGCAAACCTTCAGGGAAGTTGTTAAGAAAAGGTTTTGCTGAGCAGAGTAATCCAAAGAAATGTTAAAAGCAAATGTTCACCTCAATTGCTAGGAATTGAGTAATTTGTTGAAATGATAATTGCAGTTTTGATAGCCATTGAGCTGAAAATCTTAGAGCCAAACACACCTTACCATATCTACAAACGGCTTTATTCTAAAAAATGGAGCCAAAGCTGTTAAGTTAAGAGCATTAGATTGGAGTTATTTAAAGCGATTTATCGTTGCATAAAAAGAGACCTAGCAATAATTATCTGTGGGGGGAGCTATACATGTTGGACTTTATATGTAGGCTAGTGTTCAAAATTTAGACAGGAACCAATAGGGAGTCTAGCCATATGGTTTAGGCTCTCCTCATGGCTTCAGCAACTCGCCCAGCCGTAGTTTGTACAAGCTGTAGTTTGTACTCCATGTCATCTGCTTTTCATCTTATTTATCAGTATGTATAATAACCAAAGGGGCGTAAAAGACTTCTGCTACCATAAATTAAACGCTATTCCGAACACCTCATCTAGAAGGACAGTCTATTCTCACAACATCCTTAAGAACCTCACACACTTTTTGTAACACTGAACTAGTAAATCTGCTTTATAGAAGAACTAGCCGAATGCCCTGCATTGCACGGGTATTAAAAACAGCTTATAAACAGTGACAGATAATATAGTTACCTGCCACTTGCCATTAGCCTGGCACATTGCCAAAAACTAATTTGAGTAAGCTGCTATCCATATTTCTAAACTTACTAATAAGAGCCATGAGAGCAAGCTTTAGTGGCGTTGCGTAACGCAGAGTGCTATGCGTATTTTAACCCAGATAACAACTCATATCACTTAATGAATCCATTGCATCTCGTGTAGCTTAATTGGTTAGGTTATTGTGGGGAACAGAATGCTTCGAGATCAAATCCAGCACAAAGTGGGTCTTTTATTATTAGATTTTAATAGCTTTTAGATTTTTAATTGCTGGACCGAGTCACGGACTTTGAGATTTATATTTATAGATTAGTCAGTGCAGTTAAATCTAATAGGCATATAATTTAGTATCATCACAACTTATTATACAATCATGCAAAGAGTATGTCAATGTGTGGGTAGGATTTGATGCTGACCTCGGATGTAGTTCATCTCATCTGAAGTGAAAGTCGGAAGTCTGGACTCTTTAAATCCTTGGGCAGCACTCTTCATGGCTACTTGGTCGATCATTGATTGTGGGTAGTTTCCATTAACATAGATGGGGTTTGCAAACCATCCTAACATAAAGTCTAAGCTTCTATCGGCAGCTGCCGTCTGATTAGCGTATTTTGGCTCTTTCCATTCAACGTTTAAAGTGATGCCAACCTTTCCTGTAAAGCAAAGGCGTATGTTATAAAAAGTTGTCTTATCTTAGCGACTAGATTATAGCACCCACATCAAAATATGGCCAACAAAATAATCATTTTTAAAAATTTACGCTGGTAAGGGGTTCAACATCCTCTTTATGCAAGCTAAAAAACTGTTTTTATTCCGCGTATAAAGACGGACATTTGATTACACGATAGTGGGAAATACCAATAGGCTATCAGTATAGCCAGGTAATGTTTTATACTCACCTGCAATCATTGGCAATACAAGGCCAAGTGTTGAGCACGACTTTCAATATTTTATGTAATATAATCTTGTCATACTGATCTTAATGTATTGAGCATTATTAGTAGAGTGAATGGGCTTCATTCGTGCCACCGAATATAATGTGAGACCAAGGAAATGATGTAAACTTCACTACATTGTCATTGATAACAAAGAAAATAATTTGTGGGCAAAAATGGACTTTAATTTTTATCCACTTTTTATGTTAATTTTATTCTTAGTCCTGTCGACTTATATAAATTGGCTGCCAAAATTAAATGCTGCTGGAAAGGTTTGGAGAACCAAATTCAGAGAGATAGACACTATCTCCTTATTCAGTAAATCCAAACAAGCTGCATTCGTGATATCTACACCCGACTCAATGCAACTTACTCTGCATCCAGTTAGAACACGACTTTTTGTACATCTATCATTGGAATGTCACTAGAAGCTGTAACTAATATACCCTACAGGATGAAAATATTCGCGGAGTTAAGTTTCGCGCAAATTGCCTTTTTTATGCATATTCGCGGACTAATTTATTCGCGAATGAACACAATCACTCTCTATTAAGGTTTAGCTCTATTGCAGCTAGCGATAGAGTTAACCCTTCACTACACTATGTGTTTAGGTTTCTATTTAGCTGACAACTTCCGAGTCGATCATGCTAAGTATCAATAGCTGATGTATTGAATGAAAGCAATCAGTTTTAAACAAGAGAATGAACTAACATAGTTAATTATGGAAAAACGTATCTGCACTGCAAATCAAATACATACTATAATGTCCAGATCGGAATCATTATCGTCCTCAACTTCGGTTTTAGATGTTGATTGAGTCGATTTTAATGTAAAGAATGTTAAAAGAGATTTTTGTGATGACGACGCCGTGCCGAATAACTTGTGGCAACCTTGAATCATTTTGTAAAGAAGTGTGATGCATTGGCAATGGGGTTAACTCAAAGCCTGGCTATGGTTTTAAAAACATTTGGAACTCAGCTATGTTTACTACTTCTGCCTAGCGGCTAGTTTTTAATTTGAGGCAGTAGTTATTCTCCTTTGTGTTAAAAATAGAATTAATGATTCACGGAATTTAATAATTCGTGGAATAGACTGTTCGCGAAATCGCGAATTATTAAATCCATCAAATATTTTCATCCTGTAGAGTAGCTGGTCTTTTCAGTACATCATGGCACTTCACATAATCAAATACTGTTTTGAGAGTAGGCAATTTCAGAAACTCTGTATTTTACTGAACTATTTCAAATGACATAAGTACAGCAAGATCTTCAAAGGTTTTAGCAACCAGGGCAAGCCGAAACTGTGTTTGGATTTGTCTTCTTCTGAGTGTTAATCTACTACTACTACCAGCTTGTTAGTTACTGCGTGCCTATTAACCATTTCGCAGGCGAGTTATTGTTGGGCTATTTGAGACCCGCGGGCAAATTAATTTTTCACAAATTGATTTAAAAAAATAATTGATACACTCTTATTTATGATATTGTATACGTGTATTATATTTTTATGATACAGGTAAATACATATAAACATGTTTCAAATCAATTCTTCATATAACCGTTTCTCTAGCTATGGTACTTTTGGAAGCATTTGCCTTGGCAGAGGCCTACACCATAGTCTTGACACCATGTGCTTATTTTTGTTCCTCTATAGCCTTGCCTTTGTCTATAGCCCTTAGAAGACGCCATGACAGTAAAATAAAGTTGTTGCACTCTGGGAAGACATTCAGAAAGCAGAAGCACAAGCTGAAACAAGCTACATTTTATTTAAAGACATTTTTATTTCGGATTTTCGTTCGTTTCGTAACTTTTCATCCTTTTTTTCTTCTCAAAACGCCTTATTTTTTTGTTGCTAACAGAGACCAATCTATTTTAATTTACTATTGGTAAAAAACATTAAACAAACACGGCAATAAGCCAACAAGAAATCAATTTATAAAAGACGTTCGTGTCATGACATAATTGTCGTTCTGCTCCCTATTGTCTGTATCGCAAAACTACAATAATTTCGCTATGCCTGCAAAAGGGTTAAGCGGAGGCCCAACAAAAAAGCAAATTTTGTATTTTTAGGTTAGCCAAAATGAGAGGGTTCTTTTAGCGTATATGTAACATTTCGACATGTCTTGTTTTTGTAAGATATGATGTGGAATTTACACGCCTCCTATTAACACGCGTGCAACAGTTGCATAATTTATGTCAGATTAGCATTTATCAATATTTTAACATGGTTTTTTTAATATTGTAACAGGTTCTTTCATGCAAAATTCAAGTCTATTGGCATACCATGGTGAGATGGTCGATATCTGATATTATAAAGGTGCCAAACAGTGGCATGAGACTTGATAAGGTTGTGGGCACACTGGTAAGGATATGTCCCGGGATGGTCTGAATAGCCGGGCGCATCCTCTCCCAGCCCGTACGCAGACCAGCAAGTTTCAAATGGCTCATTGTGTGTTAGCCAAAGCTTTACCTGCAAACACCAACTCAGGCTATACAAACAGCTCATCAGTTTGTTAGATTGGGCTTATATGTTATTTTGTGTTTATAAAAAGTAGATTGCCTTTGAAGGCACTAATTCTAGTATCACAGAACCTTCGTCCTGTATAGCATATTTGTTTGAGATTTACTTTGAAATAGGAAAAATAAAGACACTATAAGAGGGCTCGTGACAAATACCCTGATACCTTAGAGTTAAGCTCCTGAAAGCATATTCTTGCCCTTGTTATACCCTGATACCCTAGAGCCAAGCTTCTGGAAGCATATACTTGCCCTTGTTATATCCTGATACCCTAGAGCCAAGCTTCTGAAAGCATATACTGCCCTTGTTATATCCTGATACCTTAGAGCTAAGCTTCTGGAAGCATAGACTTGCCGTTGTTATACCTTGATACCTTAGAGCTAAGCTCCTGAAAGCATATACTTGCCCTTGTTATACCCTGATACCCTAGAGTTAAGCTCCTGAAAGCATATTCTTGCCCTTGTTATACCCTGATACCGTAGAGTTAAGCTACTGAAAGTATATTCTTGCCCTTGTTATACCCTGATACCTTAGAGCCAAGCTCCTGAAAACATATGCTTGCCCTTGTTATACCCTGATACCTTAGAGTTAAGCTCCTGAAAGCATATTCTTGCCCTTGTTATACCCTGATACCTTAAAGCCAAGCTTCTGAAAACATATTCTTGCCCTCGTTATATCCTGATACCTTAGAGCCAAGCTCCTGAAAACATATCCTTGCCCTTGTTATACCCTGATACCTTAGAGCCAAGCTCCTGAAAGCATATTCTTGCCCTTGTTATACCCTGATACCTTAAAGCCAAGCTTCTGAAAACATATTCTTGCCCTTGTTATATCCTGATACCTTAGAGCCAAGCTCCTGAAAACATATCCTTGCCCTTGTTATACCCTGATACCTTAGAGCCAAGCTCCTGAAAGCATATTCTTGCCCTTGTTATACCCTGATACCTTAGAGTTAAGCTCCTGAAAGCATATTCTTGCCCTTGTTATACCCTGATACCTTAAAGCCAAGCTTCTGAAAACATATTCTTGCCCTTGTTATACCCTGATACCTTAGAGCCAAGCTCCTGAAAGCATATCCTTGCGTAATCTTCAAAGTAAGAAATGATTGATTCATTTAGCCAGCCCCCAGCATCTTGAAGGGGCTGAGGTAGGTCCCAATGATAGAGAGTTGCCAATGGTATGATGTTATTTCCTGTAAGCTCATCTACCAAGTCTCTGTAGTACTGCATCCCTTTCTCATTGTAGGAAGCTGCAGTGCCATCTGGAAGAATTCTAGACCAGGAAATGGAGAATCTGTAGTGAGACAGCTAAAAAACAGGACAATTATGCTTTGAAAACCTAATAGCATTGATATTTTAGCAGAATGAGAAAAGATCTGAAAACGTCCTTATGAAGCTATGAAGGTCATTGAAGGTCATTGGTCTTTTCTATCGAATGATTTTTAAACTGGATTATTTACCTACTCCAGTCTTTCACAAAATATTTTCATATACACATTTATTTCATTTTTAAAACAGGTTTTTGACACATTTTTAAAATTAAAATTATTTAATTTAAATTTTTATTATTTTATTAAAATTTCAAAAGGAGTCCTTCAGAATAATAATTAATCTCTTTCCCAAACGCTTTCTCAAGGAACTTTGCAAGGAATTAAAATATGCACCAATAGTAGTGGCGCTAAGAACAGAACAAGAATTTTGATTTGAGGAATAATAATGTCAAGGATTTCTGCAAGAATTGATATATCAAGGCCAAAGTATCCTGGAAAAAAATAAGTTTTTGAAATTCTAGTACTTGCTTCATCCTCGCAACAGTGTTATGCAGAGTAGAGTCGAGACATTGGACAAGTGTAATTTCTTGTCCTTGACATTTTATAGAAATCAATTTCTTTTCCTATGGATTGTATATTGTTTTTTGTTTTTAATAATTTTAATTTTAAAATTATTTTTATTTTAGTTAGCTTTGAATTAATCTAGAGTGATTGAATTCCTACTATTCATAAGCAGAACTACTCTCATTGTATTTTCTGTTTCACAACAAAACATTCTCATTAGTATTAAGCGAACCAATCATAACAAAGTGGCAGCTCCAAAGATCAAGCATTTCTGACATAGTATTTAATTTAGTATTTAATTATAGTAACTGTTATATTTATGTTGATATGTGCACAATTGTAAGTGGCATATGTCCAACTAGTTAAAATACGGAATAACTTGTGTGTAGCGTATCATATGATCTGCAATAACTTGTGTGTAGCGTATCATATGATATGCAATAACTTGTGTGTAGCGTATCATATGATATGCAATTTAATCTAATGAATATAATCAGATCACAAGTTATAATAATCTAGCATTTTTATTTCTCTTACAAATTGCTGCAATCAGGATACGGAGCAGACGTGAATAGGCTGGCAGCCAACACTAATGTCAACTGCAGCATCGACAGTTGCAGGTTTGCCAGTGAATTCGATCATATTTTCTGGAGGCGTGTTTGCCTGAGGTTGCACCTTCGCTTGTTCACTCACCCCAATAGACTTCATGAGTTGTACATCTTCCTTGTATTTGTGGTAACTGTCACAAGCTACGTCCCCTGTCTCATTATTAACAACATGCCCACCTTCATGGGTAAATGTGTCCCAAACGTTCACTCCTTTGCCTGCAAGTTTCCCAAATCAAAACTTCATATTTTGGCATCTCAGCATTTCTATTGGATGCAAAAACTCAAACCAACTTGTTAAAGGAGTTTTAAGCTAATTGAAATGTCAAGGCCAAAGTATTCTGGAAGAGAAATAAGTTTAAGTAATATATAAAGGATCTCGAAAAAAGCTAAAGGAAAATATAAGATGGAGTTGTCCGTTCATAACCTCTAACGGTGGTTATGTATAAGAATAGCAAAAGAGTGTTTTGTTTATATCACTACGATATTTATTAATACTAACATTAGATTTAAAGTAGATGCAGTAGTTATCTAACCTTGCACCAAAATAGCTCAAATATCGCAATATAGATCCAGTATTCCCAAATGTTTCTCGACTAAATTTTCTTTGTTTCCTTTTTGTTAGCCTTTCAATGAACAAGTTGAAGTGATTTAGCAAAAACTTGCAAGGAAAAGATCAAGAAAAACTTATTTTGGTGTATGTTAGCTATAATAATGGCAGCTGGTTTAGTGTATACCCTGTTCTCCCCGGAATTGCATTCAATTTTACGTGCCTCCATTTGGATCAACTGAGGATAGAGCTCAGAAAAAATAATCACACATCTCCAAAGATAGTAGCGAATGCCTAGAGATTGTATCATAAGTCCAAAGATAGTAACACATGTCCAAAGATAGTAGCCCATATCCAAAGATAGTAGCCCATATCCAAAGATTGTAGCCCATATCCAAAGATAGTAGCCCATATCCAAAGATTGTAGCACATATCCAAAGATAGTAGCCCATATTCAAAGATTGTAGCCCATATCCAAAGATTGTAGCCCATATCCAAAGATAGTAGCACATCTCCAAAGATAGTAGCGAACGCCTAGAGATTGTAACACAAGTCCAAAGATAGTAACACATGCTCAATGTGTTACCATCTTTGAAAGTGTTAGTATATGTCCAGCAATAGTAGCGCATGTTCTAAGCTATTGGTTCCTATTAGTAAATGGCACTAATAAGCTACAACCTAGCTAATATGAACGTTCAGTCAGGACTGGAATAGGCCTACGCCATCACTTGTAAGTACAAGTAACTAGTGTTACAGCTACAAGCCCTCTAGTAGTCTGTAGACTATATCACTCGTGTCTCAAAATATATATTTACCATCTGCATTCCAAGCGCCCTCAACTTGGTAAGACGCTGTTGCCGTGCCCCACAGGAAGTTCTCTGGAAATTTCTGGAATCTCCGTTGTTTGGGGAAACAGGTTGAGGCAAATGGTAGTAATAATGCTAGTAGCAAAGGTAGGCGAGCTGAAGGCATAGCTAAGCAATGGTAGAATACTGTTTGTGTTGCTAAAGTTCACCATTTTGTAGGCCGTAGCCAGAAAAAGTATAAAGGGGTAAGTATTACAGTACATAGATAGAAGCTCTCAATTCCAGGTATAAAAGGCACTACCTGTGTACATAGAGTATAGCATAGTAGCCTTTTTACCTTGTGGTGTCTACACCTCTACAATCTCTCTGTTGTTTGCTGCATGATACTATCCACCCCTTAAATCTGTGTCGAAGAGGACAAATTAGATGTTTATTTAACAAGTGTCAAGATAAGGTGGATCGGTCATCAACGAATGAGCTCGGCTATGGCCTACGAGAATCTAAAAATAGCCTATATATTCAGTTAGCTTTTATACTACTAGGCAAGAAATGCTTTAGGGTTTAGGGAAAATACAGGCAGACATTTGACCTTGTACCAGCCCCTGTAGCTGTATCAAGTTTACAGAACAAACTTTTACATATTTTGGTGTGTCAGAGTAGGTCTCTGGCAGCTAGCACATGCTGTGTGCGCCAGTCTAACTAGCAGCTAGCACATGCTGTGTGCGCCAGTCTAACGTTTGTGTGCGCCTACACTCATACAACTAGTACGAGTTGTCTCACCGCTTTTTCAGTTTGGAGGGGAGCTAAATCTGAACAGAGAGGCATTTGCATTCTGCGCCCACTGCTTTTCTCCGATGCTAAAGCAACTAATAGCCTACAATGTACCTGCGGTAGATAACTGGTGTATCTACTCACGCTAACAATTGATATGTGAGCAGTAATAATGGCAAAGGTACATGCATGTAATAGACAGCAGTGACTCTCTATGTCTATTTGTGTGCTGACAATTGGTATTGTATTCGACTGTATTCGCTGCATTGAAAATGATGTTTGTGATTGGGCGTGTGTATTCCTGTGGTAACCAGAAATGCTACCTTAAAAAATGACTCGGTTCAATTCAATTCTCAACAAAAAATTTACAATTCAATTCCCAATTCTTTGGCATCATATGTCGTATAAGAATCGATTCAATTCACAATTCTATTCTCAGTTCTTTAGCTATCCTAACTTCCTTGACTCGATTTCATTCAATTCTACCAAATAAACAAAATCAATTCTCTATCAGTTCTTACAAAAATTAACCTATGACAAGATATTAAAATAATGATAACCCGGCTTGCTAATTTAGCTACACGCATTAGCTCGTTTATAGACTGTTTGTATATCAAATATCAACTACTTCACTAGAGATTTTATTGCTTTTTCTGGTGGCATGAATTTGTGCCTACCATTTTTTGCTGGCATGTAGGCCTACTTGGTAGTCTTGCTGTAAAAGCGGAACTTTTTACAGCAAAACACACAGACCTCTTGTGTGGTCTGTCTGACTTGCCATAGTGTTATACATTTGCTTAGGTGTGCTTAAAGTCATTTTTCTGTCAGCCTTTGAGCCAACAACATGTAGTTTTTTCAGCTCTGTTTTCAATGCTGATACTTTTATTTGTATATAAGTTTCATAATTATGCCAATATTATATACATAGGGGGAGGGCGAGGTAAGTTGCCACCATTTTTACAAAAATGCAGATTTTATTACTAAATATTGGGATTCGCTTTCTTAAACTTTAATGGTGAAAACATAGGATTGTTTGCTATGTAATATCATCACTACAAATAGCCATAAAAGTTTGTTTATGGTTTATTATTTAAAAGCTGCTATTAGTCAGTTCATCTTCCCCCATCCTGTTCCAAGTGTAACCACCTATTGGGGTAAGTTGAACGTATAATGTAATGGTAATAATGTTATAGCAAATAAAGTTTCAAGTAGGAATAATATATATATTTTGCAGCAAATTATGACAATAGAAGTTAAATCGAGTGAATATTGTTATTTTTAATCTCAAATTAAAAGGAAAAACCACCCATGGTAATGTATGGCCCCTATTGCCCTCTGAGATTGGTTTTAAGGCTTTGACTATTCTGTCAATTTCAATAGTGCCAGAATCTTTGATGGCGGGCTTTATGAACCGATTGGAGTGCCCAACTCTCTTCATGCAATCAATCTCCATACTCTTGACCAGATATGGCTTTAATCTGAGCAGCGTGGAACGATCTTGTTTTTCTTTGTATTCATCGAGAACGAAGGTTCCCGCTTCAATGTCATTGGCTTGAATTTCTTCTTGTCATTAGAGTGTTCGGATAGCACAGGTTCTGGCTCATCGTCGCTGGTGTCAGAACTGTCGACCACAGTGTGCTTAACACTCTTCACTAACTTTCGACGTGCATCTTTAGGCTGCGATTGGTTTGTTTTTTCAATCTCAATAGCCTCTTTGACACGCTTGTCAGTAATAATTGCCGACTTCCTGACCTTTCTTTCTCCGCTCAAATTTTTTCAGTACAGTACTTCAAAACAGATATTTACTAATTTATAATATCTACGACAATTGATCATACCTAACTTCACCTGCCCGCCTATTGGCTACTCAGGATTGTGGTACTTTACTTGTAGCTGATTCTTTATTGCGAATTCATAAGCCAGCTCTAAAATTTTGTCCTTAGACAATCCATAGAATGAATTGGTCAGCTCTTTCATGTGATAGGCCAAGTCATTCTCTATCTTGTCGGTGAAGACCATGTGTGCAATCCTTGTGCCAGAATAGCTGATCACAGTTTGTTCATTCTTTTGTCTCAACTTGTACCTTGTTAGGGTTCGTTCTATGCCATGTGTTAAAGCCACTTTCCTAATTGAAGTTTCCATAGAAACATCAAGTAGAGCAAGATCCATTCCTTTTTGGCTTGTGTTGCAACGATTTGTTTTTCGTACATAATCTCGAGGCATCTAAAATGGGGAAAATGCATGCCTATTAACAAATAAATATTTTGGAAAATATATAAATACTTTCTATATAAGTTGAACATATGTTCAACTTACCCCATCAGCCTTGGTTCAACTTGCCTCATAGGAAGAACAAGAATAATTCATTAAATGAAAGCCAAAATTTGTGTTCAATTGAGATAACAATATCCAATAATTGTTTTCTATGCAATTATAGACATACACAAGTAAAGAATTTGCAGCAGCCAAAATGGATGTCTACCTTCCAGCTTCAAAAAACTATTATGCTATCATATTCACCTTTAGACAGTAAAATTAAATTATGTAAAATTTTAGCTTACCTAGCAATGCTGTATTGGCTGTCTATTCAGAGGAGATGATGTAATCACAGTTTGCTAGTAATGTGACCTATAAATTAGGTCAAAGCTATTCAAGAGAAGGCAAATCCTATAGCGGTTCAACTTGGACCACCATAGGATTTGGTAGTCCAATCTCATTCAAGGACAAGATCATTGTAAGTCCAACTTACCTCACCCTCATCATCCCTAATCAAGAGTTAACCAGAAGGAGAATCACATACTATTTAGCAATCCCCTAGATGTGTTATTAAGGTAAATGTTATATCTTTCATTTTATTGTTTTATTTTTATATGTAACCAATGGCTTCACAGATGACCAACTGTATAATTAACATACTATCAATAACCTTTTATCGACAGTCAAGTTATTGTTTTATTGTAGTTTCACGGTGTTGACAAGCATAAATAATAAACTTGAATAAAACATAATACATTATGCCTCGTCACCCGTATGTGACAACATAACTATGAACAAGGGATTTGCTACAACTATGATTAGTATCATATATGTCTTCATCTGCATCACAATCATCCATGACATACCAATAATCAAATCGTATCAACATTTGCGATCTTGTTCCAGTACAAATTTTATTATAACAAAGGAAGTTGACAAACATAATTGAAAACAGTTAAAATGAAAGCAAAATTTTTGGTCTAATGCCCTGTGCAAGAATTAATTTAATCAGTTTTCGCTGTTACTTAGAAACAGCATTTGTAAACAGAGCCATGTGGATGCCGGTATTCTGGTTGTTAGCGTTTCTGACACACCCTACGCAACGTCGGAATAACAGCAGTACCTGCTCGAACAAGCATTTTAATTCTTGTGCCCATCTCTGGTGATACCCAGTTGGTAATTGGCTAAAAACCAACAAATATTCCATCTCTTAATCACAGTGTAGTGTGGCAACAGTTGCTAGGAATGTTCCACAACTCTATAGTTCTGGCAAGGCATTTGATAGAGCTTTGCTAATGACTTCGAACAACTAAACTAAAAATTCCACTGTCATACAGCCCACGACCAAAGTGATATTGGAAAAAAGAAAGGGTACTGATGGTTGAGAAATGCAATATTAGCAGTCAAATAGGATAACCGCAATGGTAGCTGTAATCAATGATATACAGCCCCCATGGGGGCTGTATATCATTGCTGTAATATACTGGGTGTTATTATATACAACAAATAGCAATAATGAAAGGAAAAGATTATATGTTTATATCTCTCCTCCTGCAAAAAAAAGAAATGCAATATTGGCCAATATTATAAGTAAAATGCACCGATATTATTAGAATAACCAATATTATTTATATAGCAATAATAAAAAACCAATGCACAATTTTGTTTACATTTCAAAACAGCATAGCTAACAATATCACGAAGTTGTGATATTTATATAGATTTTTAGAAAATCTGTACTACGTAGTCATTGTCCTGTAGTCATCCAAACTTATAATTAATTATTGCAATAATCTCATTAGAACCGTTAGAAAAAATATCATCGTCATGCCTTTACTTACACCAATGATATACAGCCCAAAAGGATAGCCGACGGCTATCATATGGGCGTGGTTTAATGATGGAGCTCTATTAGGATTGTGCTAGCCAGGGTTTTAAAGCAAACACAACTCTCGCGGGGCGGTCGCGTTGCCTTGTTAGGTTTTAGAAAACACGAATCGCTGTTATCGTTTCACTAGCTTATTCAGCCAGTAGACCCCGCGGGTCACAATGGCAAACATTGAATTTCTGCAATGTAGGGGTAATACCTAACCAAAATAATGGATCTAATCAAAATAAAACATTTCAAATTACCTACTTTTAATAATTTTAAAATTAGTAAAGGGCGTAGTATATGCCTAAAGTTGAATATAATTACCCGAACAACGGCATATTTTTTCTAGTTTTTGATTAATATTTTGCCACCCCTAATATAAAATGACAAAGTCTTTCATCGGTTTCGCATTGTTTTACCTTGCCAATAAGATGGGACAGCAGGCAAAGCTGTGCAGTGTAGTTTTCATACTCAAAATCTAAATGCAAAACCGAATTTGAGCTATTTTACGATTGTGACTATTAATATCACGAATGCTTGTGAATGGCAACTGACTGATCATAACGGTGACAATTTTCGGATACTATATTTATTTGACAACAAAATGAATTCAACAGATTAGTAAAATAACCACTATAGTTCATAATATTCGTAAATTTACAAGGTGCTTTATTCAGCATATTTGTTTGTTCGGGTGCCGAGTTCGGATTAATCCTAACAGAGCTTCATCATTAAACCACGCCCATATGAGCGCCGTCGGCTATCCTTTGGGGCTGTATGTCATTGCTTACACTGCGTTAGATTTTTAGAAAGTCTGTACTACGTAGTCATTGTTCTGTAGTCATCCAAACTTATAATTAATTATTGTAATAATCTCATAAGAAACGTTAAAAAATATCATCGTCATTTGCTTTACTTATACTGCGTTGGACATCAGTTAGAATGGGAAAGTATTCAAATGAGGTCAGGTATAATTGCAGTGGCTCAAAACCTGGTCAGTTTCTGGGTCGTTTTGTAGAGGTGGAGCTTAATCCGGAAATACAAATGTTTTGTCGGCACTAAGTGACGAGGTTTTAAGCAAGTGCCAATGCTTAGTCGGTTAGAAATTGAGTCTGTAATCTTTTTCTTTTTTGTAACAAAATAAAGCATAAACATCGTTTTAGGCAAATCTTTAATCAAAAATACGAGATATTTCATCAAACTAGCATAACGTATTCACATAGTTGTTTATCGTAGTTTTGTCGTGTTAAGACGAAATAGTAACATTCTCACGAAACGGAAAAAAATCTTCTCAAAAATACATCATTAATTATTCTGTATTCGTTTATACAGTGTGCATAAAAATATCTTACATACGTTGCAATATGATTGCACTTACATGTATGTAACGCGGTATTACATAAGTTATTGAATATTTGCGATTATATTCTAATCAAATAAAATGCACATTGAAACAATTGTCTACTTTGCTACTATTCTGAGAGCTAAAGAAGATTCTATTTCATTTTAGTGTAACTATTTATGTTAGCGTATCATAAGACAAAGATTGTGAAAGAGCAACAGAAGACATTAGTCTATCTTATCTTTACTGCAAACACCGACTTCTCCAACAACTAACTTTATTTAGATTTTGAACATGACCGCACTCTGTAGGTATTCATTTGTCAATTTGCTTATATATTTATTATTTATGCACATCATTGTGTGACCAAAAAATTTTCTTGATTTGTTGGGCAAAAAATATTTTCTTACTGTTGGCATGATGATGTATTTTCTTGCTCCAATATAAATAATGCATTTGGCAATTGTTGTGCATCATTGTTAGCAGCTTTCCTGTTACCTCCACAAGCACAATGTAGCCAATTCTGGAAAATCAGAGGGCAGCGCACACAAAACCTTTAGCATGATGTATGTCTATTGGCATTGCTGACGTTGTACAACATACATTGTTTGAAAAGTCAATGCGCAATGACAAAATGTCTGGTGATGGACCACTGGAACAATGATGGGAAGTAGGTTGTTTCAGTTATCGGACGAATCTATCATGATAAATTGTAAGGTTTAATAATTTTACTTTATTTGATATAAAAAGAAAATGTTGTACATAACTTAATTACTACCACATCAGCACCAAAGCCATAAAAGGCCTTTAACAAGCACAAATGAGAACAGAATAACACAGTAGAAAGGGCTACATATACTACATGTAGATATGTGAAAATAAGTGAATATAAGTCTGGGTTATCTAAAAAAAAATCAGTGTTGAAAATCCTGAATGTTTTATGTATGCAGGTATGTTTTCATTTGATCAATATATTCACTCGAAATTGAGCACAGTACAAGCTGAAACAGTTCGAGTTTTTGCATATAAAAGTATTCCTATCTCGAACAAGTTTGTTGTCTATGGCTGCAGACGAATTGGCAATGAGGTGGAGGGCACGCCAGATGCCCTCTGGCATGCCCTCCCTTCATTGCCAGTTTACCCACAGCTATAGGGAACAAACTTGTTCTATGCCTATCTAAATATTGCATGCATTAGAAAGCCTCAGGAAGCATTTTTGCTCTGTCATTTCTTACTCCCTGCAAACTCCTCTTGGAGATCCTTGATCTAAAATAAAAACAATCATAGCACGTGTATTTACATCTCCTTGAACTTGTAAAGTACTGTGAATGCAGTATTCAAGTGGCATTTTTTGCGACAATTTTTGACTTTGACAGGAATATTATTTGTTAATTTAATGAAGTAGATTGGAAAGTTACATTGGACATTGTGATTAGCTGGAAGTTAATTTGGCGATCTCAAAGAACCGGGCAAATCTGCTTTTGCTAGTTCCTGACTTTATTACTGTTTTTACAGTAGTTTTATTTCACAATTATTTCCTGGTTTCATATATCTTCTCCGATCCTACATTGCTCAATCGACTTAGCCCATAGAGTAGACTTGTAGAAGACAACAGTGACATTAGCCCAAGTACTCAGTCTATGAATCGGATGGTGTTGTGGCACCTTGTAATCAATTTCTCAAAGAGTTGATAACAACTCCAGAGATGCTCCCAAATCCTGATTAGATATTTGCAAATCACATCAAATCACCAATCATGAGATTGGCATCAAAGCACCATAAAAATGGATTACCCAGCTTGTTAAATTAAATCAAATTAAAACCATCAATTACATAGTGGATGATGGTTTTAATTTCATTTTATTTGAAAGCTGAGCAGACACCCTTCTAAGTGATTTGATTTGAAGCAAAACGCATGCCAGCGATTTGATATGCTTTACAAATCTGGAATCAAAGATTTGGGAGCATCGCTGCACAACTCTCTCCAATTCAGACACTGAGCACTTACACTAAAGTGACACGAAAGCATCATGCAACAGGGTTCTAATTTTAAAACTGAGTTACTGAATATTACCACTCACCGGACTGTCAAGTATGAAAGTAACATCAGGTGCCTGAGTTACATCTATAATGCTGTCGTTTGTGGCGTTTCGTAGATGCTCCCCACATCTATAGAAGCTCGCATAGCCTCTGCTCTTACACCTACCCGTCCTGAGCAAGCACTGCATTTCCTCCTTATCTTGAGCTATAAATCAGAATGCTCGAGGCATTGAACGTTTGGCTGTGTGTGAACAGGCAACTTAACAGATATCGCAGTTGGCAGCAAATAATTTGTTTCTAAAACCTAATCCTGCCTACACAAGGGGTGCTTCTGCATTATCCTACTATAACTTCACGTTTTTCTAGCTACTAATCTAGGGCTATAAATGGCTTGAAGATCCGCCTACCAATGAAATTCCACATTTAACCATAATTAATATTGCACGATTTGCCTAAAATTTTATTGCTGGTTATGTGAGTGAGTACTTCCGTGTTACTATCAGATGTATTGTCTTGAGGATGCGGTCTCTTTGTTGGATTCTGTGACTAAAAATGTAAACAATACGTAAATTATGTATATCGACACCATGTGACAACATATATGAATTTATGCACATGTATAGCATATTTATATTTGTGGGCACAATCTAACTAAATTCAAATTGGCAAAAGAGTCCAAACAAAGGCCTTGTTGACAGGGCTCCAAAATAAGCATTCATTTTATCTTGCTCTTAATGATTGTTTTTGCAAATTTTAGGTGTGAAATATTAAATGTAAAATAAAATATTACGTCCAAGTTTAACCAAAGGTGTGAACTGCGATATAATACTATCTGGCGCATGTGTGAGGCCTCGGGATGAGAATTTCTCAAGAAAAATTAGACAGATTGCCGTGAACTTCACTGGCTATTGGGTCAAGGATATGGTAT
The DNA here is from genome assembly GCF_963576615.1 of Watersipora subatra. Classification (NCBI taxonomy): domain Eukaryota; kingdom Metazoa; phylum Bryozoa; class Gymnolaemata; order Cheilostomatida; family Watersiporidae; genus Watersipora; species Watersipora subatra. The sequence goes on along the minus strand of NC_088710.1, from coordinate 678,965 downwards.
CTGAGCATTCCAATCAAGTCCTTGTTTCTTTGCAATTCTACCAAATTTCTATGAGAGTGTAGATGAATTAAAATAAGAGAAAATGTTTTTGAACTTTGATGTACTGTGAGACCGAAAACAAAGTATCGAATACAGCTTAGACATGTTGCAACCCTCACAGTAGTGTAGACTTAGATTTACTGCATTCTCTGATTTCGGGCTTACAAGAATATAAATGTGCACGCGTGCTTTTGTTACAAGATAGCTATTTCAGAAATAAGACAAATTAAAATCCATAAAAGTAATAAATATTATTTATCGTCTCTATGTAAAATCCATACTATACTATCTGTGCATTTGCAAAGACATGGAAGGATAGCCCTGTCTAAATATATTGGACATACAATGACCGAGTTTTGCTGTCCAAAAATATCCCTTATAATAGGCTGAGTAAAATATTCTTGGTGTACCGGTAACTTACCCTCCGCTGTTCTTTGTACTTTTCCTTCTGGGTTTGCTGTCTTTCAGGGCCGTACATGCAGCCATACTCTTTTTCTTCGCCATACTCTTTTTCTTCGCCATACTCTTTTTCTTCGCCATACATAAATAGCCTTGACTGTCATGAATGACGTTCTCACCTCTCCAAATATTTTCACCTTGCTAAATTAGAGCAGATAAAATTTTAAAATTAAGAAACATGGTCCAGATTTTTTAGATTCATTGGCTGAAGACGTTGTAGGTTTTTAGCCTTACTTGATTGCTAACACTCAATTGAGAACTAACTGCTGCATGTATATGATGCTTAATACATTTATTGCTTGCTACTATTGACATGTACTTCTATTGCACAACAACCAAGCATAGGCCTACATTTTACAATCAAGGTTACATTTCACAATCAAGGTTACACTAAAATATCCGAGGTATAAAATGTTCATTTTCAACACAATATCACAAATTAGGCAGTGGAGAAAAAGTGCTTTAAGGATATGAGATTACCTTCAAAGTCTTTCATGCTTGTTGAATATGCCGTCCTCATGGTATGTGTAAAACTTGTTGCCATATTCGATTTCATGGGCTTTGATGGCTTGCTCAGCCTCGTCTAACAATGAGGCAAGAAGGAGCGGCATAATGCTTAAATGCACTGCAATTAAAAAATATATTTGGTAGGCCCTCAGGCTCCTCGTAGATGTTGACTGTCATCAGCGATCATGTCATTCAGCTATCGAGGCTTCGATAACCTACCTACACGATTGCCGACTACAGGCACGGGAGGCCTGTAGGTAGGCCAATATAGAAGATGAAATGACGAATACAAAAAGTCAGTTATGAATACATGATGACCCACTGAGGTCTTCTTTTAGGGTTGAAGCAATATGAATATGCAGTGCATTTCAATTAATTTTTTAAGACAAATCGCAAGCAGTAAGCGACTCTGACTACTGAGGACTACAGATCACAGGCAGGCTGTCTAGTCCAAAAATATAACTGGCCTGCATTGCAGGAGACTACAAAAACTTGCTTTACCTCGCCTCCTCTCCTACACTTTTTGTGAACCAAACAGATGAGATACAGTCTAGGCCTGGCGGTGCTACTGACAACGCACCATTGTAGTAACAAGTTCAAATAAAATTTGAGATACACAATTAAATGGTTGTTCCTTAGGTAGCTACATACTGTCGTTGTTTCAAAATGTGCTACAGTTGAGACTTGGTAGTAATATTGTGGTGGATTCGCCACCACGTAAATAACGTTCTTTTTATAGGGAGTTGTGTCCTATTTTATTTTTATCTTTTTCCGAGTAGCTACGCCCTCGTGGGCTGGCCTTATGTTCTACTAATTTGCATATCTTATAGTATATAAAGGAAGGCATCAGCCTTATTATTTCGTTCTGAAATACATGTTGTTCCATGAACCATCTCTCTCCAGTTTTTCTGATAAGGAGAATTACTTGCTTTATCGCAAGTATCTCGGCATTTTGCCTCTAAGCGCTGCTCGGTATATCAGGACAAGTCGACCTGTCGACCTCTACTGGCTGTCGACCCTGTCGACCTTGCTGTAGATTGTCGACCTGTCGACCGGGGATCGACCCCTGTCTAGAGACGAGCAATTGTGTTGCCTATAGCGTAAGACGTCTCGTACGCCGCTGTGTGTTGGTGACGCAATCTAACGCAAGGTTGCCCGAGTTGGTGACTTGTTACCTGTAGCATAAGACATTCCATATGCCGCTGCGTGTTGGTAACTCGGCCCAACGCAGTGCTACCCGAAGTTAGTGATTGGTTGTCACCTGTAGCGTAAGACGTCTCGTACGCCGCTGCGTGTTGGTGATTCAGTCCAACGCAGTGCTCCCTGAGTTAGGGATTGTTGTTACCTGTAGTGTAAGACGTTTTGTACGCCGCTACGTGTTGGTGGCTCAATCCAACACACTAATATAAAGTTAGTTGTTAAAAAAGTGTGTGCTTGCAGCAAATACAGTAAAGATAAGAAACTGATGTCTTCTGTTGCCTTCATTTTTACAATCAATGCCTAACGAGATGCTAATACTAATATTTACAGTGAAATAAAAACTAATCATTTTAGGCTCTCAGAATGGCCAGAATGGTAACAAAGTGGACAACCGTTTTAATGTGCATTTTATTTGTTCAGAACATAATCGTAACTTTTCAATATTTTATGTAATACCGCTTTACAAAAGTGTATTCATATTAAAAAATATAAAACTATTTTTCAAATATAAACGAATACAGAATAATTAATGGTGTATTTTGAGAAGATTTTTTCCGTTTCGTGAGCGTGTTACTATTTATTCTTAACAAGAAAAAACTACGATAAACAGCTATGCAAATACTTTATGTTATTTTGCTAAAAGAACTCATATTTGTAATTAAAAATTTGCTTGGAAAAGATGCTTACGTGATACTTTGTTAAACAAAAAGATAACTACTCGATTTCTCAACAACTAAACGTTTGCAGTGGTTCGACTAACTTTAAAGCTTTTGTATTTTCGGATTAAGCTCCACCCCTACAAAACGACCCAGAAACTGACCAGGTTTTGAGCCACTGCAATTATACCTGACCTTCAAATGTGTCGGCAAATGAAAATGAAAAAATTGAAATCGGCAAAAATGAAACGATTTCTGTACTTCTATGTCAGTTGCCAAAACCGTCGGCAATTCGACAATGCTATAAACTGGTGAAAAGTGCACGTTATTCTTTCGTGAAACGCGCAAGACTTCATCGTTCTATTAATGCTGGTTCACACTATGTCGCCGTATCTCGGCGTTGATGCAACAATACTTCGGTGATTGTCGATGATGACAATGTTCACACTAGCACAAAGCCATCCGCGTTTGTATCAGGGAACAGTCGTCGAGATTACGTTCTCATATATAACGCAGTCGCTGGAGCGTCAGCGATGGGCGTGGCCTAATTAATAACAGACTATTGAGACGCGCGTAAACATTCGCGTTTCGGTTTAGTAGCAAAAGCTAGTACCACGCGCATCGAGTGAGCGCTTTTGTTGAAGATGGATAGAAAATTAAACCATAACTGCCACGAACAACTTTTATCGTATTTACTAGGTAAATCAGACATGCTGATTCCGATTTTGTAATCAAAATAAAGATTAGGCCACTAACTTTCAGAGTAATAAAGGATTTTTATAGCGTTTTAATATCGGTCTCGAAAACAACACGATCGGCATAACAAGCTCCGCCCATAAATACTTGACGTAACCTAGCTTTTTAGGAACAGAAGTTACGTAGAGATGTTTAGGCCGATTTAGAATAATAGAGACGAGTGTTTTAAAATCTATTAATATCTAAATCCAGCTTTAAAAATAACATCAGTCTTTTCTGAATAGTAGATAAGCTATTTAGCATTGCATATTTATAAAGCGCGATAACAACGCTAGCTCGTGATAAAACCGCGCTTTTTGAGCTCATTTTTCTCGGCGTCCAGCCCATTTAAACGTCATGTAACAAGCTGCAAGCAATTTTAAATAGTTTATATCCCTTTCATAAAAAACTGAAATTATTTTACAGGCTGGATTTAGATAATAATGGGTTTTAAGACACCCATCTCTATTATTCTAAATCGGACTAAACTTTCCTAACTTCCGTTTCTGAAAAAGCTAGGTTTCGTCACATATTTATGGGCGGAGCTTGTAATGCCGATTGTGTTGTTTTCGAAACGGATATTGAAACGCTTTAAAAAAGCCTAAATGACTTTGAAGGTTAGTGGACTAATCTTTATTTTGAGTACAAAATCGGAATCAGCATGTCTGATTTACAGAGTAAATACAATAAAAGTTGTTCGTGACAGTTATGGTTTAAAACTAAGAAAAGTAATTGTCTTAGCATTGCTCAGACGAAGCAACCGGCTAGACAACAGCAGCAGCAGAGCTTTACACCTGAAAGAGGCATAAAAGAAGATGGTAGCTGCGTCCAGCCTAGAAGAGAAGAAATCAAGGACAATTTAACGCACTCTATTATACATTGCGCAATGAGGACTGTGAAATGTTTTTTTCTGTGAGTAAATATACATAGGCCTTACAAGAATATTTTCATAAATTTATCATAAACAAAACGAGTCAGTATAAAAATGTTGTCGTGTGTCTCTTATCCCTGCTAGTCCAACGAGTGTAATATAGTCCTGCAGCAATTATCATAAACAGAAACTACGCTATCCGCGATCGCGAATTGTCTTCGCCGAAATGGTTCACATTACACGCGCTGTCGTCGATGCTCCGCGAACTATCGGGAAAATTTGACAGCTACAAACTTTCCCGACGTGTCCGCGATGCTTCGTCGATGCCATCAATTCACGGTTCACATAATCGACGATGAACGCCGAAAGGGAAACGCCGAGATACGGCGATATAGTGTGAACCGGCCTTTATCTGTCCCTCGGCGTTTCAATTTTCGGTCTTAACTTTTATTAAACCAAGCTTTTCAAGTGTTTTGTGGCGATTTTCGTTGAAATTAATCTGTCTATTTGTGTATAATCCGATCAGATGGGTAAGTTTTAAAATAATACCGACGGTTTACAAAGACTTGGTAACATATTTAAATAGGTTTAAATGTGTTTTGTATCGTTATTATACTTTAACGATTTTACATAACGATGCTTAAATTTGTTAGTGAAATTTCTTGACGAGGGTTCGTCTCATTGTTGATGAATAATTTTCGTAAGTTGTGTGCACATGCATTTATCATAAAAACTCCCACACTTCACTCCGCTCGTTTGGTCGTGGGAATATGTTATGATATTCTTGTACATGAACCAATAAGAGCTTTGGTGTTCTCATGTAAGCATCTTACTTGTCTCCATCTCCCCGACAGAGTTTTATTTCAATAACAACTTGTTTTGATAATGACGATATGTATAATAATGGAAACATTTATAAGAACAGTAATAAAGTAGATAAGAATGAGAGTACTTGTAGTAACATGTAACAAAATTAGTAGAAAATCAAAGCGTTGACAACGATTATAGAAATATCATTATGTCAGGGAAAATTTGCTGTTTTGTATCAACATATGTGAAGCTGGTAAGATTTTTCAAAGTCTTGGCCTATTGTAATTGTAGAAGCAACACATCCAGCTGTTAGCAGAATGTTCAGTGTTTATCTGTATTATCTTACAATCAAATGGTGACTAGGTTTATGGCATGAAACCCTTTCAAATATCAACACTCTTCCTACATTACATGGACATTTCATCTATATACTTATATATTTCTCAAAGTTGGTAGTTCATCATTGTATATGTCCATCTACAGCTATTAAATTCTTAGAATAAAGAAACTACCACAGAAGATTTGATCTTGGACTCTCTCGTTCACTAGTCCAGGCGCTTTACTAGTTCAGCCACATAAGCTTGATAGTTTGCTAGGCGATATATGTCGTAATAAAGGAGCAAATAGGCTCCTGCCTTCGGTCACGATGCAAAGTGATGGCGTAACGTCACTGAGACGGGTAGCTCTTATTAGTAAGCTTACTCAAATTATCTATTGGCAATGTGCCAGGCTGATAGCAAGTGGCAGGCAACTCTCATTACCTCTCATTGTTTATAAGCTGATTTTTAATACTCGCACAACGCCGGTTAGCACAGTTAGTACATGTATATATGATATATTATTATACCACAAGATCATTGTTCCATAGAATAGTAGAGATTCAGCAATATGAAATATGTATGTAGCAGAGATATTAAAAATAACATGTTCAAATGTTGCTAATGGAAACAGGGAGAATTCCAATATAGAGAAACATTTACATCGCTCTATTAAACATTTACGTTGCTCTATTAAACATTTACATTGCTCTATTAAAGGAAAATCTATTGATGATTGAAAAAGTTGAAAATTGGATAAAGCTAGACTTGAAAACGGATGAAATAGATAATAATATTAACATGCCAATGGTCACAGTCACTTTTACAGATAAAACAACAATAGATAATGCCTTAATACATAATAGGTATGCGAATTTGTGTTCACATTGATGAGTTGTTTGATGAAAGAGCTACAGCTGTCTCCAGTTCTTGTGTAATTGAAGGTGTGAAGAGGCTTCACTCGCCTGCCGCCTGTTCATCACACTGCTTGTCTCTGGATTTGCCTTCTCTATCCACTTCCTTCTCAACCTCGGGGTTCAAATGGTGTCCATCATTTGCATATTCTGAGCCCAATGACCAACTTTCCGCTGGCTGGATAAAATCGCAAGCAGAGGAAGATTTTTGATTGAATTGAGAGCTCATGACAGTACCTGTTTCCTGTCCTGTTTCCTGTTCTGTTTCCTGTTCTGTTTCCTGTTCTGTTTCCTGTTCTGTTTCCTGTTCTGTTTCCTGTTCTGTTTCCTGTTCTGTTTCCTGTTCTGTTTCCTGTTCTGTTTCCTGTTCTGTTTCCTGTTCTGTTTCCTGTTTTGTTTCCTGTTCTGTTTCCAGTGTCTCGGGTGTAACCTCGGCTGATTCAGCAGACTTTTGTTCCACAACTTTTGGGGATGATATGGTGCTGGCATCTTTTTCTCTCGTGGGCATTAGTAAAAGAACACCTCTTCTCAGACTCTTCCAAAGTTCAGCTTTTCTGTCATACAGCTTCTGTATCAATACAAAAATCTCTTACCAAAGTCGTGTCATATAAAAAACGATTACACTTATTGCATTGCTAGCTTCATCAGTCTGAGTACTGAGTAAGAGAAGGACTTAGCAAATTGCTAAGACAAACTGGGGGAAGGAGAACATTGTACCGAAAGTGTAGGCTACCTACATGTAGTTGGTACCCAAAGTAATGGTTAGGGAGAGAGGGAGTCATCACTTCGAAGCTAAAGCCTGCTTACCAAGCTGCAGAAAATATTTTTAACACAACAAGCTTAAAAATAATAGCATTTCCATCATCTTTGATTTTTTCATTTTTGCCGCAACTGGTTGAAATTATTAATACCAGTATGTTGGTTGTTTTTAAGTACATCGGAAGTCCAGCTTACCGGCGTAGATGGGGCTGTTCCGCTAACAACCGAGCAATCCTCAGCGTTCTCGCTCAACTCTGGCGTAAACCTGTCGTTGTACTGAGTGCCAATTGTAGCTCTTTCTGTCTCTGCATCTTCGTCTTTTAGAGACAAACAGAACAAGATTTTTAATAAAGGTTGACTTGCAACAAAATTCGCATTACAGTTATTTGGTATCAAAAAATTCATCATGTCTTACTCTGTTGTGTTGTAGGTGCAAAATATGTGGAAATGTGATTACAAGCTCTTAATAGCTGAAAAATGAACAGTTAATCACAGCCATCACGAAAACGCAGAAGTGTGAAATATCTTTATTTTGATGCCGTTCTCAAACATTTTGGTTATTGTTTGGACACGTGATGCTATCACGCGAATTGAAAAGTCAATAAAAGGCTCAATATAAAATGTCTCGTAACACTAGTTTATGACAAAGACGTTGGGTTTTACCGAAAAGCCCGTATCAAATATAGATGCTCGTTACTTTACAGTTTTGTTTTGACTTGGTCTAATCGTCTAGTCGTAATCTGATCATGTGATCCATACTTCCTGTCAAACAGCGCAAATAATTCTGCAGTATTTTTTGACTATCACAAGTGACCAACAGGCTCGTCATGTTTATCAGAGGATGGTATGCAATCCTTCAAGCTAAGGTTAAAAAATTAAACGAATTTTTACGGTAGTTTCTGAGATATCAGTGCTCAAAGTGACAGTGTTACAATGATGATGAAACAGATGCGTAAAGACAATAGATATGGTTTTATTGAATGCGTGAAGTATATTTGTGAAAATATTTCAACGAATGAGGTTGCATGAAAGTGTAAACAGAAGCCATCGTGTTCATCTACATTTCAATTGAGCCGTTTTGGAAAGAGATTCCGATCTACGGCGTTTTCGTGATGGCTGCGATGAACTTTTCGTTTTTGAGATTTTAAAAGCTTTTAATCACATTTCCACCTATTTTGCACCTACAACACAACAGAGTAAGACATGGTAAATCTTTTGATACTAAATAACTGTAATGTGAACTTTGATGCAAGTCAACTTTTAAACTTACAGCTAGCGCCTTAACTAGTAGCTATTAGCTAGACTAGCAGCTGACACCTAAACTAATGACTCACATATAAATTGGCAGCTGGCCCTTGAATGCTTTTGCGATATCACAGATGCTGTCATATGCTTTCTACGCTAGTCAGCCAGAACACATTTTCACCTCTAGTAGAAGTTGGTAATTTAATATAAACTATCCTCTGAAGGAAGATCTATACTTAATGCCCTTGTACACTTTGAGCTATTCAACAGATGCATTTGCTAGCAAGCAGTGTCAGCATCATGACAGCAGGCAGCATACAAGGAGGCTAGCATCTAAAATAGTATGATATTATCAGCAATAGTATCAGCCCGCAATAGGCTGTCTATTATTTCCTACTCACCAGATAAACTGTTTTCTGTGTCTGTTTCATCTTCGTGCATGCTTTCCTCCGCATACTCTGCTGCACTTGAAGGCTCAGAACTCATCTCTGGGTTTAACTCTGTTAGTTCTAAACCCATGAACTCTATTAAAAAGCAAACAGTGCATGTATTTAATTCAAGGACAGAATTGAGATCATGATTACTAAGTTTTCATACAGTGATAGTGTAGCGATACCTGGGTGCATGCATGCCGTAGCTCGAGGCTGAGCGGACAATCGGATCACGTTTCCATAAGACACTATTATAGTAGTGCTACGCCTTATGTCAAAGTTGTATCTATTCATTCTATATCAAGATAGTAAGCAAGACCTATGCACGCACATGTGCGACGCCGTTGGTCGCTAAGGACATTTTTATGGCACAAAGATGGCGTGTCGCCAATATGTATTTGGCTGCCAAACAGCCACACTGAATCACGACAGAGTAAAAGCAACACTACTGTTTCCATAATAGCTTTGCAGCGTCATATAGAGGTGTGTTGCTATGCTATCACTGTAGGAACACTTGGCAATTGTACATGTAAAGTGAAAAGTAAGAAAAACGATTTTAACTGACAGAAAGCTCGTATACCATTTATAGAAGTGCCACTAATACAAGTACCTTTGCTTTCTTAGTGCGCATACCACAAATGTCAGCTAAAAAGATTTTACATGGATCATTGTTACCTGTCGAAGTTTGTCTTTCCACAGCCTCTTCGCTATCTCCTTCTATCTCCACTATCTCTTCGATCGGTGGTCTGCAAGGAGACAAGAGGTAATCATAATATTATTTTAACATATATCTGAGAGACAGGCCCTGCTAATGTCATGTCATGTTTTATAGCCCGGCTGAAAAGATTTGCTGTAAAGGTCGGCCAAGGTAATGTCTACCATAACACTTTTGTTTTTAAGTCTTATTAAAGATGTGATCACATCAAATTCTGGTTGAATTTTACTAAAAAGCATTTAGATACTTTTCTATCATTTGCGTTTTTGTTTGTTGCTTCAGATGATCTGACCGCCGGGTTGTTTCAAGATTAAAATCAACAAAACTTGTTCATAGTTTAAAAACTCAGAAAGATGAGTGCAAAATGACAGCAACAATCGTGAAATCTGTAATAAGTGACATTTGAGTTCTTCTGAGCAATTTAATTGCGTTCAAGTTTTGTTGATTTTAATCTTGAAACATCTCAGCGGTCAGATCATCTGAAGCAACAAACAAAAACGCAAATGATAGAAAAGTATCTAAATGCTTTTTAGTAAAATTCTACCAGAATTTGATGTGATCACATCTTTAATAAGACTTAACAAAGTCTTTAACAAAGTGTATTTGCCTTCGCAGAGGATATATACTAAAGTCTTATATTTGCTCTGTCAGCTTGATAACTTGTATAATTTTAATATTACCAGTTCATTTTAAGTCGTATCTAGTGTCTAACAAAAACATATTCTTTTGGAAACATTGTCAGTTTTGTCTACGAGAACCACTCTAAAGCATATATTTGATGGTGTCAGTTTTTAAATAGAACATTTGTCAGATCTGTGTTTTACTTCTATGCATCGGTTGCATGTATGACTCTAGGAGTTAGCATCTGTCTTACCCCGTAACAACTTTAACTCTTTATTCGGTCTCTATGATTGGTCACTATTAGCATGGTTTAGTTAGCAGTTTAAAAAGTAAAAATGAGGATCAGACTCACGGTAAAGTCTTTCGGAAAGATTGGATGATCTTGTAGTCAAGAGCTACAGCTATGACCTTTGCGAGTCCAAAGAGAACACTGCACGCCCCAACACAAAGGCAAGTGACAGTAAGGCCTTGTACAAGGACTTGATCAGGGTAGACAAAGATGTTCTGGAGCATGTACTCTTCATAATCTGTAAATTGATACAGAAAGTTGCTACACAAACACCTATAATTTGCAGAGTGCAAGATGCAAGCTTTAGCATATTTGTAGCAAACACCTAGCCAGGGGTTAGGAGCTAGTATGCTGTAACCAAACTGATGAAGTGAAGAATACAGTCATACTTTGACACACAAGTATACAAGTATCCCAACATACAAGAACTTTGAGATATGTTGAAAATTCTGAGCAAATCTTTGCCTTGAAATACAAAACAAGTTTGAGATACGAGCATACGAGATGGTTCTTGATGCGACCGTTAGGTGGGCTTAGAGTATGCTTACAGCAGCAGCATCGCTTGATCTTTCTAAGCAGGTCAGTTTCAAAAAGATTAGCTAAAAGAAACAAAACCAAAAAAAGAAAAGCAAAAAATTGAAAATGAGAACCAAGTTAGAATTAAGTTTAGCTAGAATTAAGCAACATAATAATAAAACTTATTTTGAAGTGCGTGTACACTAGTAGTTAGTAGTAGAGTACTAGTAGTACTAGTAGTTAGTAGTAAAGTACACTAAGTTCGTTTAAGTGAAATCTAAAGTTTATGTTATGTTACGTAGTGTTACAAAAGTGTAGCGTGCCTAACGTGTTACTGTTGAGTCTCTTTCAGACTGCCATTAGCTGCTACCACCTGTCTCAAAGGTAAGAACTCCATACAGTGCTGTACATGAAAATGTTACATTTATTGCAGATCATGACTACTACATAGTTATTTGTTACTTTGTGGGTGTAGGTGGTGAATTTAAACAGTTAAAAACACATTTTCCCATTGAAATATCCTGTTTTTGAATGTTTTTTTTTCAGAAAATGGGAACGGATTAATTTGTATTTACTTATTTTATATAAGAAAAACTGAATTGAGATATGATGTCGGTTTTGGAACACATTAAAGATGTAGTTGCGTCAAAAATGAAATTAGGACCCATAAAAGGCTAAAACATCAGCTACAATTTGATGCCATTTTTGTCTTTGTAGACCAACCCTGTCCAGAGATATATGCGTTTGAATGAGGCCCTCTTTTAAAAAGCTCACGTTCCAGCGGGTGGCAATTTCGTGACGTCACAAGCTATTTATCTGAAACGAAACCACAAGCGATAAATATGAGGTCGATTCGTTAGCCAATCATGCGTGCGAAATTTTTATATAGGCCGTAATAAATGTTATCACTCGTAAAACGCGTTGTCTGTGATCTCGAAGAGTCTCATCGCTAGAGAATTAATTCTCATCGTTACTGATTCAACGCGTTTCAACAATTACTAAGTTATACATAGTTTTAAAATGGCTTCAAGTTCGAGCGACCGCTACTCAGAGTTATCTGAGCAACTTTTAGTAAAAGATTAGAGTAGACAGCCTATGGCCAAAGCTGACAGGCGTCAGCAGCGTTTTGCTGCAGAAGAAGACAGAATGGAGGTAAATTAACTTAGTCTTCTATACTTTAGTAAATGTAATATTTTTTATAGTCATAAATACATATACTAATTAATAAAATGATAATTCTTTGCTATCTCCAATCATCGTTTCATAGCTTATCTGCCGTTTTACCTAGCTATAATATTTTTTTCGAATTTTCTTTGGTAAATTAGAGTCATGATTACAAATTATTTTCACTCGTATGAAGTGCTAAAATCGATTGATCATTGCAAATCTTTAATTTCCAGAACCAAAGCTTCGAATCGTTGGCTTGGCTTTATTAAATGTTTATTCGTTTTTAAAATTACACTCGCAATCTATTTACCTCCCGATTTGGAAGCTGTCAATAGATACGCTTTAGAATGACATATCTATGAATGACATATTTATTGCATCTACTTTGTTTACATTCACTTGTTTTACTGATTACAGAATGTTTATGTCGTCCCACCAGCCGAAGAAGCTTTGTCATTGTGTGGAAACTGCCATAAAGGAGAAAGCGAGACTTGAATGCGTGCTGGATGATGTTTTGTTTGAGTTTGTTGCAGTAGATGAATTTGTCTTATTGTATCAGCTAATACTATGTGAGTGGCCACGACTTGATGAATATTTTTAATAAAAGCTTTATGCCGAGATGAAAATATTTTTGCTTGTAAAAATTATATAATAAAATAATATTGTTGAAAATAATGCAAAACATGATTTGCAGAATATTATAGTGAATCGGATATGGTATATGGGTGTCCGCAGAACTGGAGAATGTGAGTTCAAATCCAGTTTGCAGCAGACTTCTCATCCTTAAAACTCTATCCCTGTCTATATTCTTTTCAAAGAGGTGGCTTGCTTATAACTAGTAAGAAACTAGTACGTAGGCAATAGGTAATAGGCGACATAATGTGGGCGGGGCTTATGGGAGGCTGTATATCGTTTATATGGGTAGCTGCATAACTGTGCTGATACAAAGACCGCGTTCTACATAAAGTGACTAGACAGAATTACCGTAGACCGGTAGAATTGGTAGTCGGTACCCAAATGTTTACACAACATTTGGAGAAAGTGAGTAGAACAAACTTTCAATTTTCATTATTTGAGGCCTTTTAAACATTCATAATAATGCATCTGTAGCAGGATTTAAAATTTTATTCTAGCCAACACGAGCAAATACAAAATAAGATATATGCCAATAGAGCCGCGTAAGACTAGACTTTTATCGCAAATAGCCGATGTGAATACGAGAGATAGAGAGAGGTTGCCAAACGCGTGACATCATTTTTGGCGAGGCTGGGCACGTTTTTGTGGCCTGAGCGTTTTTACGGCGATCAGATTTTTTCGGTTTTAATCTTCAAATATCTTGGCAATGAGATCGCGTAACACAACAAACAACATATCAACTGATAAAGAAAAAAAAATGCTTTCTTTTAAGATCAACTTAAATTTTGACGCAACTACATCTTTAAGCTCGTAATTTGAGATATAACTGTACAAACTAGGGCTGTCTGTTTCCCAGGCTCTTCAAAGAACTCACCAACACATTTTTCAGGAACATTGATCCACTGCAATGTTTCTGGATTGCATTTAGCTGCTTTTCTTTGTAAGCCATCCAGGTAGATGTGTCCATCAGTGCAACTGTACCTCACTATAGTGCCTCCCAAAATGGAGTTGGTATCTCTATAAGTATTTTCTACAGATGGAGGTAAGGGGCCAGGGCAGCGTCGAGCTGAAAGACACATTCATTACACTGCAGCATTTAACAAACACTACCTGAAGATACAGGGTTCTCGTACATATATTTTACTGTTCAGCTTTTTTAACACTGAACTTAAACACCAAAGACTAATTTGCTTTGCAGGTTTGAAATCTTACAAAACTTGAGTAAGAAGCAGTTGTAAAGTATACCAACAGCAGATGGCAACCACATAATGACAGGTCAATCAACTGAACCAGGAGTTGCTTTATTGTGCTACTGAAGTAGATTAATGAAATAAGAAAATGAAATAGGCTTGTTATAATTGCGGAAGTGTTGGGCATCATCCAGTCTGTGTAACATTCTGTATGACAGAAGCGGGAGATGGCTGTCGACTCAAAAGAAACACAAATTGATATATGATGGCTCTAACTGTGACAGGGGCAACACCGTTGGCTAGAGTAAGAAGAGAAGGAACAAACCTACTGTTGAGCAAACGAGATATGACGAGCAGTGTGGATCCAATAATGATCAATTTTATGAGAAGCATTCATCTAATATATTGGTCTCAAAGATGAAAGAAAAAGACCATATAAGGAACTTTCTCTTTCATAAACAGTGTTAGTTTTTACATATTTTGTGTGAAACAGATACTAAATGTACAATGTTGTGAAACCATTAAGTTAAATTTATGCAAGTGTGAAAAATGCCCAAAAGTCAAGATGCTAGTGCTTTTGGAAACATGAGCATCATAAAACATGTAAAACATCAGTTTACATATCCAAACTTTTTGGATTAATGTTAAAAGTGTCGGTCAGTACGATAATGCATTTAAAATGAACTCTTTAAATGTTTTAGTGGCACTGATGAGGACATTTAGAGGACTGATGAGGGTTTATACTAGGGTGTAGGTGTCAGTCAATATTTATTTAACACCTCTTATTCTTGATCACTATCTGTCAGTGGGTCGGTAGAGACAGGTCAGCTAGAGACAGGTTTGTTGAGCTTTTCAGTATTGATGAGGGATTCCAGGGATTCCAGTTCCTGATTATGTTCTCAAAAGCACAACCTTGGTCTCTGTTTGGTTCATTCTGATCAGACAGTGTCTGTCTGTCACAAGTTCCCCAAAATTCATGTATATGCACTTTGCAGCCCAATCAATAGATTTGAAGCTAAGTATTCTCATCCAGTCCTTTATCTTGTTTGCTTGGTAAAAAAACCAGCTGCCAACATCATCAAACAGCTCGGCAATGCTTGGCTTCATCGGCTTTTCCAAGATGTTGATAATATTATTTCTCGCCACTCATAATTTTTTTACAGACTGACCAATCTTCTCCTGATGTTTGATGAACGAAGAGCCGTATTCCTTTCATCCCCCGTTCTTTTAGAGAGCAGCCTTTATGTGACGGTTGGGAAGTGACTGTAACACCGGATAGTGGTCCTCACATTGTGTGGTTTCACGTGGTTTTTCTTTAGAGTATACAGGTTTGACAAACTGTCTCTTTCCACTTTTGCCAGACATTCCAGTTTAGAGAAATTCCCGGCATTCTAGAAAAGAGTCTTGTTGGGCTTTCAGTTTATTCGGATAATCATTTGATGAATTTTTTTCTGAGAAAACCTTAGGCGTGTTAACACGCTCCAAACAAACTGAATGACAATATTTTGCTGCATGATGCCTAAACATACTGAGTTAGACATCATGATTGCTGCTGACACAAGTATAAACTCATTTGTCAGGTTTACAAAGACTTGCTCGCTCCAATGTTTAGCTTATAATTTGACTGCAAATGGTTTATGGGAAAATAAATATAAAAAATATGGGAAACTCTCAGGTAGGCAACACTACGCACTCCACTGTAGGTAGTGCAATAAACTTCATCTCTGTACAGCTAATAACAAGCCTATCAACATTATATATATTCTATTATAACTAGAAATTCCCCTGTCATAGAGCCCACGACCAAAGCGATAATAGAAAAAAGAAAGGTACTGCTGGTTGTTGAAAAAGTAGTTACAACAGGTCAGAATTCTACAAAAGTAGAATTCTTTAGTAGATGTTGTAGGCTTCGCCTACAACATCTGCTAAAGAATTCTTTGAATCAGATGAGTTGTTGTTATTATTTTGAGTAACGTGTTGTTGAACGTTAGCATTTGATGTTGATGGTTGCTGTGAGGACTTTTTATTTCTCCTCCTTCGTAATAATTTGGAGACACGTGGATGGCCACTGCGAAGACGTGGTGTTCTGGGAGGTTGTATGTCCATGGTAGTTGTCAAGTTGTTTTGAAATGAAATTCAAAAGGTCAATTATGTAAAACAACAGGTTGTATAAAAATCAGACCTAATCTACTACTATCTCAGACTTATGTTTTACAACAATAAAATAAATATTGATTCAAGTTGTAGACCTTACCTAATGTATGTAATTTAACTAACAACAGCAATAATGAAATATGTTTATTATATCTCTGAAACGCAATATTAAAAGTAAAACGGCAAGCTGCCGTGTAATATACAGTTTGAAAGTTGGTTGTGTTGTGAATGTAGAATGGTTTTGACAGCGATATGTAACAGAAAGCAAGCATTAGCATTCACACGCCTGGAAGTTTTTTGCAAATTGGAGTGAAATAAAGAAATATTCTTGTCACAAAGGAGCATTGTAGTTCAGCACTAGCTTGTAGATAAGATGTAAAGAAATCTGGCTAATGTTCTAGATAATTTAAAAAACCTTCGGTAATTGGACAAAAAACGTAGGCTGATAAACTGTTCGAACATACAGTGATATGTAACAAAAAGCAAGCATTAGCATTCACGCGTCTGGAAATTTTCTGTAAACTGGAGTGAAATAAAGAAATATTCTTGTCACAACGGGGCATTGTAGTAATGCCCTACCTTGTAGATAAGATGCAAAGAAATCTGGTTAATGGTCTAGATAATTTAAAAAACCTTCGGTAATTGGACAATGCTATAGACTGGTGAAATGTCCACGTTTTTCTCGTGAAATGCTTGCGACTTAATATTTCTATTGTGTCGCACGGCTTTATCGGCGTTTCATATGCCGGTCTTAATTTTGATTAAAATAAGCTTGTAAAGTTTTTATTTCGATTTAAGGCCGAATTAATCTGTCTATTTATGTATAATCCGATCAGATGGGTTAGTTTTAAGATGTTGCGGTAACCTTTCAAAGACTTGGTAATATATTTAAATAGGTTTATATGTGTTTTGTATCATTATTATACTTAAACGACTTTACACAAAAATGGTTAAATTATTTGGCGATATTTCGGTACAAGGGTTTGGTCACGCCGTTAACGGATAATTTTTCGGGAGTTGTGTGCACATATGCATTTATCATAAATCTCCCAAACAATCATTATGCTCAAGTTTGGTCGTGGGATTATAATCTGTGCAAAGCTTTTTGTAATGCCCTGAGTTTTAGCTGGCTGTATGTATATCAAAGAATAGCACAGATATTATACATTGGATCCAAACCCTAAACCCATAAGTCTAGTTAAGTAAGGTATGATCCTTTGGTATCCATAGAAGACATTCCCATAGTGTTCTGGTTATGATTTCTTTAAATTTGGTCTGTATCGAAAGTATTTGAATTAATTGTAATTGTTTACACCCTTCCTGTAATCTTAAGCAGTACCTTAAGCCTGGTTCCCATATCGATTGCGAGACTCCGGCAGTAATTTGCGCAGCAAAACGCTTGCGACGTTAGACTCGGTGGCATCTGTTCACATATAAGCTGCATCGTAAAACATAATCGCGTAATCAAATAAAATATTTGCTCGTCATGCCGTTTTTATAATGGTGTTCTTCACCTGTACAGCGCATTTCGGGAAGGTTTTGCCTGCAGCCTTTTGCAAAATTTGAACAGCGCTCAACTATTGCGTTGCCGCCGGTAACTGCCGGCAGTCCTCGGCGGTACCCGACGCGTAGATTATTAATTCACCGCTAATAGCCTGCGGCGCTGTCGCCGGTGCTTTGCAACGTATATGGGAACCAGGCTTAACTAATTGTGATGTTTGTAAGAGACGTACACTTAATTGAAAATATCAGCTCTTTTTGTCACCATTCTTCTAATGGATTATGCAGATGGCTAATTATAATTCTGACAACTGAACAAGAAAATAATAGCAAGCAATGGTGTGCAGGAAATTGCTAAACTTCTCTGTACAGTAAAGAGTTACCTGTGCAGGTAGAGTTAGCGCCTATCCATGATCCATTTTCACTACAGGTCATCGTCTTGGACGTGAGTATATCTGAGTTGCTCATCATGTAACCTTCATCACAGGTGACTGTAATTGTGTCGTTATAGACGGCCTGACTAGATGTGACACTGGCGTGCTCTATGTAGTACCTTGGACACGGCACAGCTGCAGAAGTTAGTAATATTATCTATACACGCATATTCATGTCTTGATTCTGACAGGGTTTAATAATATTGTTTAAATCTAATCATTTCAACTTAGACATCCTCCACCTCTGAATTCTGTTCGATATACTCTCATATACATATGTACTTCATGAACTCAAACATATTAATTGCACCCTCATCAAACCAGCATCAAACTATATTTCTTGGTTGTGAATAGTAGCATCCTCAGTGTAAATTGAGAAGGAAGAAATGATAAAAAATGTTGAGATCTCTAAGCTGTCTGTGGCTCTTTATTTCCAACTTTCTAAATTGGTTACGCTATTGTACATCACCTTCGCAGTGGTAGTTCGGCGGATCCCATTTGCCTGCATTTCCACAGCTAAATACTTGTTCAGACTTTCCTCTGGGGAATTTGTAACCTTTGAAGCAAGTATACTTATCCATCGCACCATAGGAGCTGATGTTGAGCATTGCAACAGCATTACGTATGACAGGAGTTAGGCACTCTATTGCTACAAGTTACAGTGTCAAATTACAGGCATTCACTGAGAGTCATTAGTAAATAACTAAGAAATCTATTTTTAGGTCAGTGATGCTTTCACATTTCCCAGCATTGATTTGAGAACGCAATGAATAGTTGTCCGCAATCATGGAGTTCTTCTCTACATACCGCTTTCAAAAAGATTATTCTATTGATTTGAGAAGTCTCATTAACAAAACCATGTCCAACTTTATTCAAACTCACATTCACAGAACATATACATATAGGCATGTTGTATGACAAGCAGCCAGTTATAATTCACTGAACATATACATATAGGCATGTTGTATGACAAGCAGCCAGTTATAATGAAACAAAAAGTACAAATAGAAAAGGTCAAATGTAAATATAGAAGCTACTGAAAAGCATGAAGTTCTCTTTCACCATATTCGAGGTTCTTAGTGAAAAAATTGAAATTAGATTAGAAATATTAGCTATTTATAAAGCTCTCAGGCTACAGGCTTTAATAATTTATTGAGACTGCTAACATACGCTCCGCTATTCAAGATTGAGGATCACTGCGTATGTAGCCATAGTAACAGTAATCAATAGCGCGGCAGACAAGCTAGAGAATAGCATTACGAGTAGGAGGGCTCTGATAGGACGAAGCTTATAAAGTGAGAGGAGAGTTATCAGGTGCCCAGGAAGTAGGAAGCAGCCCCTAGGTCTATAGAATACATTACCTTTACAGGTGTTATCATTTTATAATTATAATGGTAATAATACAACTAAACTATTTGTTTTCATTCAACAAGTAGAAACTACCGTACTTTAACACATGCAGGATAACATAACTACCGTACTTTAACACATGCAGGATAACATAACTACCGTACTTTAACACATGCAAGATAACATAACTACCGTACTTTAACACATGCAGGATAACATAACTACCGTACTTTAACACATGCAGGATAACATGATATGAGGGTCTATAACTGGCAAGTCTTCTTTACTATTCTAAGAGTTAATGTATCATATTACGGTACCAACAGATGTTGAACTTTATGTATTTTATGCAATGCTCATCAATCTTATTGAATGTCTCTATCATAATGACATTTGATTTACTCGTCTGCCAGCTATGATTTATAATAGCCCAAACAGCAACAGGCTGACATCTAGCAGCCAAAGCAACTATATATTTTTAAAATTGGCAGAGGTACGTCATTAAAACTTGACTACCAAATGGGTTCCTCATACG
The DNA here is from genome assembly GCF_963576615.1 of Watersipora subatra. Classification (NCBI taxonomy): domain Eukaryota; kingdom Metazoa; phylum Bryozoa; class Gymnolaemata; order Cheilostomatida; family Watersiporidae; genus Watersipora; species Watersipora subatra. Next base: position 658,915 of record NC_088710.1, on the reverse strand, counting down.
ATTCACATACCCCCCTATGTATAAGGAACTAAAAAACCCAATTCTTCTTTTGTCCTCATTGTCCGACATGATTTAGTATATAATGAATATTGTTCAAAGATTTCTGTTTTAAACTTTGGAAACCAACCTAGACAGCAAGTATGCCAGAGTCAAGTATGGCAGATATGCCAAGGTATGTTAAAGTCAAGTATGACATATATGCCAAGGTATGTTAAAATCAAGTATGACAATTATGCCAAGGTGTGTTAGAGTCAAGTATGACAGTTATGGCAAGGTATGCTAGAGTCAAGTATGACAGTTATGCCAAGGTATGTTAGAGTCAAGTATGACAGTTATGCCAAGGTATGCTAGAGTCAAGTATGGCAGATATGCCAAGGTATGCTAGAGTCAAGTATGACAGTTATGCCAAGGTATGCTAGGGTCAAGTATGACAGATATGCCAAGGTATGTTAGAGTCAAGTATGAAATATATGCCAAGGTATGTTAAAATCAAGTATGACAGTTATGCCAAGGTATGCTAGGGTCAAGTATGACAGAGATGCCAAGGTATGCTAGAGTCAAGTATGACAGTTATGCCAAGGTATGCTAGAGTCAAGTATGACAGATATGCCAAGGTATGTTAGAGTCAAGTATGACAGTTATGCCAAGGTATGCTAGAGTCAAGTATAACAGATATGCCAAGGTATGTTAAAGTCAAGTATGACATATATGCCAAGGTATGTTAAAATCAAGTATGACAGTTATGCCAAGGTATGCTAGGGTCAAGTATGGCAGATATGCCAAGGTATGCTAGAGTCAAGTATGACAGATATGCCAAGGTATGTGAGAGTCAAGTATGAAATATATGCCAAGGTATGTTAAAATCAAGTATGACAGTTATGCCAAGGTATGCTAGGGTCAAGTATGACAGATATGCCAAGGTATGTTAGACTCAAGTATGACAGTTATGCCAAGGTATGCTAGAGTCAAGTATGACAGTTATGCCATAGTATGTTAGAGTCAAGTATGACAGTTATGCCAAGGTATGCCAGAGTCAAGTATGGCAGATATGCTAAAGTGTGTTAAAGTCAAGTATGTCAATTATGCCAAGGTGTGTTAGAGTCAAGTATGACAGTTATGCCAAGGTATGTTAAAATCAAATATGACAGTTATGCCAAGGTATGCTAGAGTCAAGTATGACAGATATGCCAAGGTATGCCAGAGTCAAGTGTGCAGATATGCCAAGGTATGTTAGAGTCAAGTATGGCAGATATGCCAAGACAAGCTAGAGTCAAGTATGAAAGTTATGCCAAGGTATGTTAGAGTCAAGTATGACAGTTATGCCAAGCTATGTTAAAGTCAAGTATGACAGATATGCCAAGGTTTGCTAGATTCAAGTATGACAGTTATGCCACGGTACCTATACAGTGTTCCAGTTTGCCACTCCACTGTCGGTTTTCTTGACAAACAATTGTTTTAGATTTAGACCCATCAGGAAAGATGAAACCGTTGATACAAGTGTATTTGGCTGCCGATTTGTAGAAGTTCCTGTCATTCGCAACTTTGGAATTTCTCACCTCCCTTTCTGGCGTGTTGAGTGGAGGACATTTAGTAGCTGTAAAAATTGGAGGAAAGCCAATAAAATAGCGCAGACCTCTCCAGCTCTAAGAGAAGACAAAAACATCAGCTGCTTAGGGTTTACCTAGACAAGGTTCTACCCAGGTCCAGGCACCACCAAGCTCACAAGTTGAAAGAGACTTGATGCTGCCATTAGCGAAACTGTAGCCTTCTAAACAGGTGTACTCAATAACTGTTCCGGCATCAGGTGACAAAATCAATGCGCCTCCAACAAATCGCCAATATGAGTTGGAAACTTCAGGAGGAAATCCACAGACTAAAAACAAACCGGTTCATATCAAAATCTGGAACATGAAGTAGGACACATCGCAACTGTTAGAGCCTGGGTAATGTCAACAGCTCAATGCATTTTCAACTAATGTAGCCGACATGCTGCAGCGAGCACTTGGCGACACGGTTCCATGTCTTCACAAGGGGGAAACTGATGAATGAATACTCCTGAAGTTCAAGGTTTTTATATCATGGACGAGTCCATCTATTGACAACAGCATGCCTAGCTCAGTTTACTGTAGCAGTCGTTGGACTAGTGCTTACCTATATATATATATGAATGTGAGTGTCTGTCATTCGTATGTCTGGTTATAGCGATAAAGTTTTAGGAACGAAAAATTCGCTTTGCGCTGAAATTAAACTCGGAACCTCCAGTTCTTCAGACAAGCGAGCTAACCACTATGCTGTTCTTGTCGTACAGTGGAATAATTGTGCACGAGTCTATTACGCTATTAATAATGCGCATGCTTGAAGCGCTTACGAAAAGTTATTGGTTGCTACTAGCACGCTTGAAGATCATGATTACATGTGAGATCGTGATGTAATGATTACAAGCTGGCTTTACAGCTCATAATATAGTAAAGATTTAGACTAGCTTAAGTTACTAGCTTAAGTTACTAGTTTAAGTGACTCAAATTCATTGGGTAAAGAAACTTAGCCAATAGCAACTACATATACATTACTTGCCACTGTTTATAAACTACTTTTATTACCCGTGCAACACCGGGCATTCATCTAGTCATATATAATAAGAAGTGGTATTAGTATAAGAAAAAGAAATATTTTACAAAGCAGTTGTGTCACTAATATTGCTGTTAGTAAATTGCAACAAAATTGAGTGAAAGCACTAGAGAGGAATGTTAAATGCTATTATTACAATTTACTTTTAAGAAAGTCAACTTTTAAATAAAAATTCAATAGCCAAAAATTTATTTTAAGTTAACATACATGTATGAAGTTTTATCCTACCAAGATATTCAACTTGTGCTTGGATGAGACAAGCTTTGCCAATAATAATACAAACTGTATAAAGCAGCGCTTAGCAGCTCAATTCATATGGGAAAGAGGTTTATGTTTGCAAACCAAACTCAGCATACAAATGTTTAGTTATGACAACTGTAATTTAAAACTATGAGCTGGCACATAGATAACTAGATCCTAAATTTATTTACACCGGTCAATGCCATTTAAAACAAGTAAAACCCGGAGACAGAAAACAAAAAATAGTAACATGAATTAAGTGTATTAAAAAAAAGCTGTTACATGTATACAGGACCTGCTGGAAAGTTGACACTCTACGCAAGGTTCTTACTGCCATCGAAACGACTAACAGAGCAAATACCTACCTGCAGGTTTTTCACAGATGTAATTGAGAAAGGAATTACAATGCTTGTCTTTCCAGAAACCATTAACTGAAGTTCTAGCACAGTCAAAAAACTCAGGATAGCCGTCAGCAAAGTTTGAGTAGGAGGAGTTAGCTCCATCTAGCCACGCCCACTCTCCGTCCTTATTCTTGTAATAGCCAATCCAGAAATCCGTGTTGTAATAGGCACTTCTATAAAACAGCTCTTGAGGATACTTTTGATATTATGTACTGCTACTACAGCTACTATCACTACTGCTATTACTACTACTATTAATACTATTATTACTACTACTATCACTACTAGTACTATTACTACTACTGCCACTACTACTATTACTACTACTATTACTACTACTATTACTATTATCAATACTACTATTACTACTACAACTACTACCATTACTACCACTATTACTACTAATATTACTAGTACTAGTACTAATACTGCTACTAGTACTATTACTACTACTACTATTAGTACTACTACTACTATTACTGCTAAAATTTAAGCAACTAATAGTAATACTCTATTCATGTAGCTCCGCAACTATTACTGTGTGAACCAAATCTACTAACGGCTTGATCATTGAGTGGAGCTAGTACTGGAGAAAGTACATTGAGACTTCAACATTTTGTGTGATAAAATGGATAAGAGCAAGGTCTGCTGTAGTTGTGTGATAAGATGGATAAGAGCAAGGTCTGCTGTAGTTGTGTGATAAGATGGATAGGAGCAAGGTCTGTTGTAGTTGTGTGATAAGATGGATAGCAGCAAGGTCTGCTGAAGTTGTGTGATTAGATGGATAAGATTAAGGTCTGCTGTAGTTGTATGATAAGATGGATAAGAGCAAGGTCTGCTGTAGTTGTATAATAAGATGGATAGGAGCAAGGTCTGCTGTAGTTGTATGATAAGATGGATATGAGCAAGGTCTGCTGTAGTTGTATAATAAGATGGATAGGAGCAAGGTCTCCTGTAGTTGCGGTCAACAAAAAGAAGGTTGAAATGAGGATTCAGACATACAATAGGTGTAGCAAGAACAGTGGTGATACTGACATTGATTAATGCTTGAGTAACTGGAGTGAAAGGGGGAGGGAAGATGGAACACTACTGGTGCTCCATTTTGATTAGTGGGAATCATGAGTAGGTGCTACCTATCTATATCTAAGGAGCTTGTTAGGTGAGGGTGTAGTTACTACAGCCAGCTGAGAATTCTCTGTAATATTAATTGTGTAATGGCAGAGCTGACTACCTAGCCGACCCCAGGGCTGACCCCAAGGCTGACCACAGGGGTGATCTTAGGGTGATGTCACAACCAAACAGAGTCTAGGCACAGCAGGAGGTTCAGCTGTAGATGAGAGTACTCGGCGTTTCGAGAAGAACTAGCCAAGATTACCAGATAACGGAGACGATCGATAGGCAAAGCCAAGCTATAGACCATGCGTATAGTATGAGGCCAGAAGAATGCCAAACACGGAAATAGCTGACAGTTTCTTGCATGTTGTTCTGATGTACGCGCACACACTGATCACACCCGTTCATGTATGTTTGTGAAGTATACAACCATCGTATTGCCTTGCAATGGGTGCCTTCAATTCTTGTGGAACTTTAAAGTAAACCGCCAGTTTCCCTTTACTGCTTCAGTTTACTTTCCAAAAACAGTAATAATAATAGTAATAATAACAACAATAATAATAACAGTAATAATAACAGTAATAATAACAGTGATAGTAACAGTGATAATAACAGTGATAATAACAGTAATGATAACACACAGGCACGCGCACACACACACTTTGCACACTCCGCACACTCCGCACACTCCGCACACCCCGCACACCCCGCACACCCCGCACACCCGCACACCCCGCACACTCCGCACACCTTGCACACCTCGCACACCTCACACAACCCGCACACAACCCGCACACCCGCACACACACCAAATGAATAATAATTTTTCCCACAGAAAAATGACTCATGATTTAAAAATACTTAGTTGAGCTACCTACATGTAGTTGTGCGGGCTGCAATTATTAGATTGTAAGGATAGACTTCCCGCTGTAGCACCCTTAGCTAGAACAGGCGTGTCAATAGTATAAAACAGAAACGGTATCACTATGAATTGTAACTGTGGTGCTACAACTCAGGCAATTACGAGATGAACTAGTGTAAAAGAATATCATTCATGTCACTCTATTGTATCAATAGGATTGTTACCCACATGACTCATCAAGGTATCACAACTCTTACATGGCAGCAAATAATTGCGTTTCCTCTTCATCATTGATCGTAGCAAGAGAAGACAGTTTTTCTTGGCAGATTGCGTTAGCATCTTCGTATCTCTGACCGAGGGTGCTGTTTGAGATGTAGTAACAGGTGCTCAGGTATCCTTGCCAGCCCCGCTGACAGAGAGGTGCTAGAGCGACAGCATAAATTAAACTATCTACAGTTGATAATACAATTAGGGCAGCTCAAAGACTCAATGTTTGTCTGCAGAGATATTGATAATGTACATAGTAATGATTTCAATTCCCTTTATGCTTTAATAATCAGATGTTATCTCTGACTTCCTTTCAGTAACTCAAGTCTTTATGAGTAACTCAAGTCTTTATGAGTAACTCAAGTCTTTATGAGTAACTCAAGTCTTTATGAGTAACTCAAGTCTTTATGAGTAACTCAAGTCTTTATGAGTAACTGTTTTAATTGCTCATCTAGCTTCAGATACTAGAAACACTAGCCGAGTCTTATTTTTCTAGCAGAATATCACATATAAAGATATTGGTGTAAAGCGCAGGATATACCCTGATATGTATCTCTATCAAAGTAACCTGTCTTACTTTCCTAGTACTTACCTTCACATCCTGATTCGGGAGGGACTGAGTCCCAGCTGCCTGCGGAGAGGCATTTCATCTGATGCTCTGTTTTGCGGCCTGGAAATTGAGTTCCTTTGAAGCATTTGTAGAGGATGCTCTGCCCAACTTCCAGAAAGTCCTTGGTTGTGCCAAGTGTCTCCACATTCTCTACAGTCGTCTTTGAGCAGGTGTTGGCTACAGAAAAAACTGCTGACATTACCCGAGCTCAGCTGTTTTTTGTATGGCAGCAAGAGCAGGTCAAAGGTGTTTTTCTTGGACTTTCAAAATCCTGTTCTTCCCTATGCTCAACTGTTGTTTGTTTTAATAATGCTATCGCTGGCTGTATGCTTAACAACGAACATGTTGTTCCAACAATACGCGATTATGCTTTCTGAAGCCTGTTTCTAATACTGTTTGTCATTTCCTGTAACTTCTCAAAATGTAAAAAGCGTAATTATGACATAATTATCCAATGACATACGAGCATTAAGAAATCTCCTTGAACCAACACGCTAGACAGAGTGGTGTCGCTGAAGAGTGGTGAGAAGCACTTATTTGGATCAACTTATTTTATTTATCAAAAATTTCTTCCACCAGTTTACTGATGCTTACCGAAACAGGCAGGCACAAATGAGCTTGTCCAGTATGTCTTCTCCCCTTTCATACATGTTGTATCAACTTTTAGACTGTTGCTGCTTGTATGATAGCCAGGATCACACCAGAATGTTACAACTGAGCCAACGAGCGTGCCATTATAGCCTCCAATATGCAAGTTGGTTCCTCCTTGGAGATCTGATAGATTGCATCGCTGCTCTACAAGTAAATGCCATCATTTCATTTATATATCTAACTTTCCTCATGATGCAAGCGTTTTCCTACTAAGAAGCAAGAACTTTGACCTTGACCTGAGCATTGCCACTTCATTTTTTTCGTGTGACCCATCAGTTTGAAGGAATTGCAACCCAAGGTTAGCTTAGCAAACATAGCACAACATTTTAGTACATGCGAGCAACTGTCTTGCATGACTACAAGGCGTCTCTTTTGGCTGTATCTGTGTTTCTGCTGCCATGTTTGTTATTTATTGGTCAACTAGCTGTGCTAGCCGGCGTTGCTTGGGTAATAGAAAAGTCTTTGGACAGAAAATTGATTTGTTTTTAACATATAACAACATTTGCCATTCTAACTTTCAAACTACATATCATGAGAAAAGTGTTTTGTCTTATAAACAATGTGAAGTAGTGAGAGCTGCTCGCTATTAGCCTGCGCGCTATTAGCCAGTACGTTTAATAATGTGAGCAACAGCTTCTCGTGACGTTATGCTATGACCCGCCATCGTACTCAAATCTGTTGGGTATTTGCTCTCATATACTGACTAATATTGGCAAGATGGTAATTCAATTTTTGTGGTCTAGTGGATAGTGCGTCAGTCTGGCAAACGGCAGGGTCTGAGATCGCATCTTCTTCGGTACGGAATCTTTATTCTAAGATTTTAAGATCTATGGCCGAAATGCATACACACATACTTTGAGCTTTATATAGATAGTATGTATAGTATAGACAGTCACAAAGCATACAACACATGTGCACATGTGTTGTACTTGCTATAGCTGGTATCAACTCCCAACCACTTACCTACACATGTCATATTTGCTAGACTCTCGGATGGGCCCCAGATAAGATCCTCGTGGCTGCAAATGAGTTCCACGGTGCTGCTGCCATCTATGAGTTCCCAGCCGATTTGACACTCATATGTGGTGCTGGTATAACTCTCCCAGATTGTCTCCTTTCTTACGTAACCATACTGTAAGAGTGGTGGAGCGGGACAGATTGGTCTACCTGAAAAATGAAATGACGTAGTCAAGACTTTCTAGCCAGATTATACTTGAAAGAATAAACCTTTGTGATACAAAAATATCTTTAATTGTAACTTATCTCCTCTCAAACAAACTTTTCAATAACAATGTGTGGGTAATAGACTATGATAATAGACCCTCCAGGGGTTATAAACTATGATAATAGACCTTCCAGGGGTTATAAACTATGATAATAGACCTTCCAGGGGTTATAAACTATGATAATAGACCCTCCAGGGGTTATAAACTATGATAATAGACCCTCCAGGGGTTATAGACTATGATAATAGACCCTCCAGGGGTTATAAACTATGATAATAGACCCTCTAGGGGTTATAAACTATGATAATAGACCCTCCATGGGTTATAAACTATGATAATAGACCTTCCAGGGGTTATAAACTATGATAATAGACCCTTCAGGGGTTATAAACTATGATAATAGACCCTCCAGGGGTTATAAACTATGATAATAGACCCTCCAGTGTTTAAAGGTTCTGTTACTGAAAAGTTGCAATTTCTCAACTCAATTTCGCACTAATATCTGTAGCAATAATGATAGATTGACACGCTTTACAATAAAACTGTTCGTAAGGAACATAAAGAAGATAACTCCTGGTATAAATAAAGAGTGAATCGAATACGCTAAGTCTCAAGAAGATTGGTTTTTGGTTGCAAGAATCATATGCATTGGTATAATTTGCAGCATTAGCTGTTTGAGATCAATAGCGATAAATCGATAAACAGCCATCTTGATACTGAGAAGAGAGCAGCTGGTAATGCCATCCATCTTGATGCTGAGAAGAGAGCAGCTGATAATGGCATCCATGTTAATACTGAGAAGAGAACAGCTGATAATGGCAGCCATCTTGAAACTGAGAAGAGAGCAGCAGATAATGGCAGCCATCTTGATAGAGACAAAGAAGCAGCAGATAATGGCAGCCATCTTGATATAGACAAAGAAGTAGCAGATAATGGCAGCCATCTTGATATAGACAAAGAAGCAGCAGATAATGGCAGCCATCTTGATATAGACAAAGAAGCAGCAGTTAATGGCAGCCATCTTGATATAGACAAAGAAGCAGCAGTTAATGGTAGCCATCTTGATATAGACAAAAAAGCAGCAGATAATGGCAGCCATCTTGATATAGAGAAAGAAGCAGCAGTTAATGGCAGCCATCTTGATGTACACAAAGAAGTAGCAGATAATGGCAGCCATCTTTATATAGACAAAGAAGTAGCAGATAATGGCAGCCATCTTGATACTTACTAGAAAGCAGTAGATAATGGCAGCCATCTTGATATAGACAAAGAAGTAGCAGATAATGGCAGCCATCTTGATACTTACTAGAAAGCAGTAGATAATGGCAGCCATCTTGATATAGACAAAAAAGCAGCAGATAATGGCAGCCATCTTGATATAGACAAAGAAGTAGCAGATAATGGCAGCCATCTTGATATAGACAAAGAAGCAGCAGATAATGGCAGCCATCTTGATATAGACAAAAAAGCAGCAGATAATGGCAGCCATCTTGATATAGACAAAGAAGCAGCAGATAATGGCAACCATCTTGATATAGACAAAGAAGCAGCAGTTAATGGTAGCCATCTTGATATAGACAAAAAAGCAGCAGATAATGGCAGCCATCTTGATATAGACAAAGAAGCAGTAGATAATGGCAGCCATCTTGATATAGACAAAAAAGCAGCAGATAATGGCAGCCATCTTGATATAGACAAAGAAGCAGTAGATAATGGCAGCCATCTTGATATAGACAAAGAAGCAGCAGTTAATGGTAGCCATCTTGATACTTACTAGAAAGCAGTAGATAACTAATAACTCACGGTAGCAGGGCAGTATTTCCTGGCTCCATACAGCACCCTTGACACAGCTGCTACTTTGTAAATCACCACCAAATGCATCATACTGGTCAGAGGCGTTACATTTGAAGATGACCGAGTCTCCGACATAAGATATCAGACTTCCAGAAATCAGTGTAGCCCCATCCACGTTCAACTCTTCACACTGAAGTCTTTTGTAGCCTTAAAACCAAGCACAAGACACAAACTGAGGAAGTGTTTATAATCTGTATATTAATGAGGTTACGGGCTAAGCTTGAAATAGGCAAAGCAGTATTTATGGAGAGACCCAACGTGTTAATGAAAAATTAAATCAAGGGCAAAACCGGAATAAGACAGTAAGATTCAGATTTCTGTCACAGAATGACCACATGTTCACTTATTTCTATGCAGTATTGTCCAATATGTTTATATTGACCTACTTCTTTATATTGGCCTATATGTTTACACTGACCTACTTCTTTATATTGGCCTATATGTTTATACTCACCTACTTCTTTATATTGACTTATATATCATTCTGCTAACTCACGTTTTTATATTGACTTACGTGTAATATTTGTCCATATTTTTGTAGAACAACATTTCTATGTCAATCCTAATCCCCATATTGACTTACATCTGTAAACCAGCCTACATCCTTATATTGACCCACATCTTTATACTGACCTATATACTTTTATCAACCCATATCTTAATGTTGACATATATATATATATATATATATATATATATATATATATATATATTTATATATATTTATATATATATTTATATATACATGTATATATAACCATGTATCTATAGAGATATATATGTAAACATTAGCTTATGTATCTACATTGACCTATATCTCTATGTTGATCTATATTGTTGTATTGGCCTACGTATCTGTATCATCTGATGGCCATCCTCATCACTATGTTGCCCTGAGATTACAAATACAAGAAGTCTTGCTTGTTTGTTACACCGTATCAGCTATGCTAGAGGTCAGATGATGCCCTAACAGTCAAGTGCAGACAACTCAAGCCCTGAAACACTGTTAGTTGTACTTATGCTGCAGAGGGCCTCATATTCCCTAATGTCATTCGGATCCAGAAATACAGCGGTCCATGTGCCACTGCTATTAAGAGCGATGTAGGTTGAGAGAGTGAACTTTCCAGTTATTTCTGGAAGATACGTAATCTCTTCGCTCCCATCTACCCACAGGGATGAATAATCATTCGCTTTGTACATGCCGATGAAGGCTGGCCTGAAATGATTCAAATATTTTAATAACTCTCGCATGCATGTCTGGCTGACAGTTAACCACTAGTAATAGTTAGTATTCAACTAAATATGAGTTAGAGTCAGTCAACTAGTCACTAGTAATAACAGTAATGAATCGATAAGTTCTCAACTAGTAAATATTAAAACTACTGAAACTTAGATGATTGAAAGTGATTAGGCAGTTTGTACTGCTCATAGTTGGCTCGTCTCATATAGACAACTCGTCTCTTGGAGACAACTTGTCTCTTGTAGACAACTCGTCTCTTGTACACAATACGTCCCTTACACAACTCATCCCTCAGACAACTCATCCCTTAGAAAACTCATTCCTCAGACAACTCGTCCCTCAGACAACTCATCCCCCAGAAAACTCATCACTTAGACAACTCATCCCTCAGACAACTCATCCCTCAAACAACTCATCTCTCGGGCAACTCGTCCCTTAGACAACTCATCCCTTAGACAACTCGTCCCTTAGACAACTCACCCCTTAGACAATTCATCTCTAAGACAACATCAGTTTTGCTGGCAGAAAGGTGACAAAAAATTTTAATCTGTTAGACTGACAATGCTTAGCTTTCGTTTCATACGATTTCAATAACTTGATAATGATGGTTATTTAGCAGTTTATAAGTTTACGACAAGCTATAATATAAGCTCTGCCAACTTTGAGCTTATCTAATACTTTTGTGGTAATGTGTAGACCTTGGTGTTTTAGCGCATACAGCCAGTTAGAAACAGATCTTATCTAATGAACTGCTGTAGACCATCTCTTACAAATGACTAAAGTCTCTCACTCTTCCCTCTCTTTGCTTCTCTCCCTCTCCCTTTCCCTCTCTCTCTCTCTCTCTTTCTCTCTCTCTCTCTCTCTCTCTCGACTCTCCTTTTTTTTCTCTACTTCTTTCCTTTTCATTTCCTTGCTACCTTCTGCTCTAACCCTTTTTCGACCCTTGCCCTTTTCTCTTTCTCTTGCTTCATCTCACTCTCTCTTTTTCACTTTCGGCCACAAACCCAATCAGCTACTATGTACAGAAAGGGTGATTTATGTGAACTCCTTCAGAGCTTTCCCAAGTAGCAGCTCAGTTTTAACTAATATGACATCCATTGCTTGGCACAGGCTTTTTAGTCATCCGAAACTCTTTGTGAGAAGTAGGAGTTTTTTGTCCACCTAAAACTCTAAATGGCGAGGAAGCAACTTCTTGAAGACAAATTTGAAACAACTACTGTATGTGGGTTCTGGTAACAGTATAATATCACCTAATTTTCATTTATAATTTCAGAAATTGTAAAAAGTTGTGAATCTAATCGTACAAAGTAGTTAGGAGATAAGCGTAAGGAGGTCATGAACCTATATTTATTGTCAGTTTATCAAGCTGAGCGCAAAGCATGACCTGCATCACCCTCCCAGCCACCAAGAGTAAAGACTTTAGACTACTATAGCCCTCGCAAGTTTAATTAAGTCTCTACATACTTTGATAGCTGACTGGCTAACTGGTGATTCAATTCAGCTGATGAAATGCTTGCTATCACTCCACCATCTTCTTGACAAGCCTCTTTAGCTGAATCCCAGGTGGTGAAAGCCTCTGACTCGAGGGTCCAGTAACAGATACTGTCTTCCTCAGTTTCTCCAAGAACAAAACTCTTGCTGATATGCTGACCAAACATGCACTGAGACGCCACCAGACAGAACCGAGCAACAGCTATGAGGGGCACAACTTGCCTCATCTTTGCTGTCAGGCAGAATCATCTGATGTGCTTGAAGATCAATATGCTGCCCATTAAATATTGAAGCGCCTTTTTTACCGTTTAGTGAGTAATAATTCGATGCAACAGTTCTCTTTAAAACTCTAACTTCCTTAGTATTACAGACACCAGCCAGTGACATTGTTCTAAACATAAATCAATAGAAGTGCTAAAAGGGCATAAAGAGATAATAAATTGTTTATTATATCCATGCCCTTGACACAGATGAAGAGAGAATAACTTATTGGGGCCTGAAACTGCTATAAGGTTATTAGAGGCTAAACATCCACAGAGCTTTTTATAAAGGCCTGTAGATGTGTATAGCACTACCTATAGCACAAAAATAGACAATGCAAAAAGCTGCAGGTATAATTATTATGAAATTGGGGCTGATTATGAGCCTACAAGAAGATATGCCTACAAGGGTATACAAGGGTAGATGATGGGAACTAGATGAACTGTATTTTGACGAAGCCATTATCTGCTTTTATTGTAAAAGAACAGGTATGTTTATTGCAAAGGAACAGGTATGTTTATTGCAAAGGAACAGGTATGTTTAGTGTAAAGGAGTAAGTATGTTCACTGCAAAGGAACAGGTATGTTTAGAGGCTACAAAATATTGAGCAAATATGATGCCAAGTTTTAGTCTGTAGGCATATAATAGGAGTAGCCTTACTGCAGTACATCAATAGCAACCATAGAAATAACATTGTCATGGCACAGCTCAATGACATATTAGGAGTAGTAGGGTAAACAGAATTGTTACAGACATTTCTTGTCAGGGACTATGCTGAGATAGGAGAGCAATAACAACTAGCGGTTGTGTAAGTCAGTTATTAGACTCTCTCCTCGTCAGAGTCCGTCTCGTACTCACTATCCGTCACGTACTCCCACTCATCATCATCTTCCTCTTCATTTTCTCTTTTTTTATTAGCTCTGCTCTCTACATTTCGGGATTCACCTTTCTTCTCTTCTTTCTGGATGACATCTCTTTGTTCATTGTTTATATTTTTATCTCCTTTGATTTTGCTTCCTGTTTTAGTCTCCTTACTTTTAGATTTGACTTTTTGCACTTTAATTGTGGTTGGAGCGCCATCAGGAGGCTTCTGCTTTACTGAAATAGTAAAATATTGTAATGACATTTGCCATGTATGCTTAGGTCAGTGTGAGGTGAAGTAAACATGAGGTAAGGTCAACATGTGGTGAGATGAACATGAAGTAAGGTCAACATGAGGTGAGATGAACATGAGGTAAGGTCAACATGAGGTGAGATGAACATGAGGTAAGGTCAACATGAGGTGAGATGAACGTGAGGTAAGGTCAATATGAGGTGAGATGAACATGAGGTAAGGTCAACATGAGGTGAGATGAACATGAGGTAAGGTCAACATGAGGTGAGATGAACATGAGGTAAGGTCAACATGAGGTGAGATGAACGTGAGGTAAGGTCAATATGAGGTGAAATGAACATGGAGTAAGGTCAACATGAGGTGAGATGAATGTGAGGTAAGGTCAACATGAGGTGAGATGAATGTGAGGTAAGGTCAATATGAGGTGAGATGAACATGAGGTAAGGTCAACATGAGGTGAGATGAACATGAGGTAAGGTCAACATGAGGTGAGATGAATGTGAGGTAAGGTCAATATGAGGTGAGATGAACATAAGGTAAGGTCAATATGAGGTGAGATGAACATGAGTTAAGGTCAACATGAGCGAATCAACCTGTGGCACAGACAGCACTAGTAAGTCGTCGAACATAAAATCGCATATTTACCTTTTGTTGCTGCTTAGTTAGGGTTCATAGATTTCAGTTTTTACTCTCACTTGTGATACAAAGCAAAGACCAGTCACAGCCTTTTTGTTCAAATGAGTTGTTTTAGAGCGTATGGCTATTCGATGCGCGCAAAGTCAAATATGTGTACTTACAGCAGGGAAGGAGTCGTGTTATCGTGCCTGCATCACACACAATCACCGCAACTAGCAGGGTTGTCAAGAACCCCATCCCCAATCCAACGAAAGTAAGGCTATTTGCAGCTTCGGTAGGCGTGTGATGAAATTCAGTCTTTATCTCTACCACTTCATCTGTTGAGCAAAATGGAACTGGTACAGAGCACATGGAGGCAACAGACAAAATGGAACTGGTACAGAGCACATGAAGGCATCAGACAAAATGAAACTGGTACAGAGCACATGAAGGCATCAGACAAAATGGAACTGGTACAGAGGACATGAAGGCATCAGACAAAATGGAACTGGTACAGAGGACATGAAGGCATCAGACAAAATGGAACTGGTACAGAGCACATGAAGGCATCAGACAAAATGGAACTGGTACAGAGCACATGAAGGCATCAGACAAATTGGAACTGGTACAGAGGACATGAAGGCATCAGACAAAATGGAACTGGTACAGAGCACATGAAGGCGTCAGACAAAATGGAACTGGTACAGAGCACATGAAGGCATCAGACAAAATGGAACTGGTACAGAGCACATGAAGGCATTAGACAAAATGGAACTGGTACAGAGCACATGAAGGCATCAGACAAAATGGAACTGGTACAGAGCACATGAAGGCATCAGACAAAATGGAACTGGTACAGAGCACATGAAGGCATCAGACAAAATGGAACTGGTACAGAGCACATGAAGGCATCAGGCAAAACCTTTCAACATAAATTTTATGGACCTGTGCCTGGGAATTCAAATTAAAAACTTTAAAGAAATCGGCATGAGACACATTTTATATTTGGTTGATTCTTTTTTTGCATGAAAAGCTCAAGGCTGCAATCACGTTCCTACGTGTGAAAACAAAAGAAATTTCTCATTTTCTCTGTAATTCCTTGTCTTATCGTTGCTGCTATAAAAACCTAAATACTTGACTGCCTAAAAATAGTGCATCTAAGTTTCCTGTTTAATAATGCTGCTGATCTATCAGCAAATCTAGAAAAATTACTATCAGTTCAAATCAAAAATCATTGAATAAAATAGTTTTTAGGGTGAAATTTAGATTAAGACACAAGAAAAATATAGCACAGGCCATTGTTGTATGAGCTAGAAGAACTTGCTATTAACTCTGACCAGAGTAAAGATATTCGCGGTTTAATATTTACTATTTTTTAAAAACCTTTTTTCTAGTATTCTGGTTAGAACTTTTTTTACAATATCAGTTCTTGCATTTTAATGATAAGCTGTCCGTCCAATCATTTCTATCTTGTCAATATGAATAAAGGAACTCATCTAAAGCCTATTTTATTGGGGTCTCAGGGGTCCACACTTAGTTCCCTAGAGTTATCGTCTCTATATTACATTCTACTTGGTGATGACGCAAACTCAAATGTACTTTTTTTAAAAAGCTAAGAAATTCAATAACAGTAATGGCCAGTAATCGAATATAATCAGCTGGTGTATTTTAGTAAATTACTTACAAAAACTGTAAAAGGTTTCAGGTTATTTTCAAAAGTAAATAAAAAGTGACCAGTAATACTACTTTAAAGTGATGTTAAGAAACTCAAATATTGAAAAAAGGCTAGCATTCAAGTATTTGACGATTATTCAGTAGAACTCTATGATTCTGAAGTCATACAGCAGTCAGTTATAATTATAATATTGTATAATATTATAAGAGACGTTATAATTTAATATCTCCCTATTTGCTATAAGATCTGTAAGACCATAACATGCATGTATACAAGATACGCACCATGTTTTTTATCCACATCGTAACAATGTCATAGAATTCGTAGAATATGGAAGCGCTACCAACTTAGAATAAAGTTTACTCATGCAAAAGAAAGTTTTACGAATTTGCCTGAAACTGACACCAAATTAGTCCGCTTAAAAGAACTAAACTTTTGAGAACAAGATCATTCGAATGCTGTTTGTTGACCAGCATCTAAACACACTGTATAACCTTTTCGCTGACTGTGTTGACCTTTTCGTAAACACACTGTATAATGGTGACATCAAAAACTTGCCTATTTATCACTGATAACTGACTCTCACAAAGTTGCAAAACATGTTATAAAGTATGAAGTTTAGACTAAACAAAGGTAAAGGTCACTAGCTCATCAGACACTCAGATGAATGACAACAATCGTTTAGACAAAATCAATAAGTATTCACCGTGATTGAAAACAAACACTAGAAGCAGGCTGCTCTCGTTCACTTACCTACGCAGCTGCCGGGCAGGTTAATCCATTGCAGAGTGTCTATATCGCAGTAGGCAATTCTCCAAGTGTCTCCATTGACGTAGACAAGCGGGGGGAGACAAGTATAGTTAACTTCTGTTCCCGACTGGATGAAGTCGGTGTCTCTGTACGCCCCCTCAATGTCTGGAGGCGTTGGTCCCTCACACTCAGTGGCTGTAACCAATTGTCTGTAGTTGTTAGTACACAGTAAACTTACCAAGTTAGTTTTAGCCAATGCTAGTTCTGACTTACCTATGCAAGCTTCTACATCCTCACTCCAAACTCCATCAGCTGTACAGGTCAAAGACTTTGAGGTAGATGTGTCTGAGAACTCGTAGCCACGATAACACTCAACTACGATGACGTCTTGAAACACTCCAACATCTGGAGTTACTGTTGCAAAAGGGACGCTGTATTTAGGACACTTTCGAGCTACAATAGCATTGGATCTATTGAGTTTTACAAGCCTCCCATACGACAGTGTGTAAAGCGTTACTGTAAAAATATTGGGCTTGAAGACCATGAAGGTCTAAGGCTAATGTAACAATCCTTCCATACGCGCCTTTCTATTTAACCACACCGCAGTTACCTTATTAGAAATAATCTAGTTCACCGTTCTATAACTTATTTCTGCTAGTTAAATTTCTGCACTATAGCCGGTGCTCATCAAGTAAGCTGATAAACCACTTATCAGTTTATCCAAGCGCAATGCTTCGCCGTTCCCGAATCCTGCTTAGCCCCACAGGCTATTAGGACACTCGTTGACACCTGTTTAAAGGTGCCCTTGCGTTGTTTAGGCACCCACTCAGTTTTGTACAGTGGTGTCTATCCATGGAAGCAGGAGGGCAGCAAGGCTAGGATTGTCTCATGCAAGTATTTTACTTCTGGTGTGTACTGCTTAATCTAATTTCATATTTGAAAATGGAAAACGCTTACAACAACCCAAAAGTAACTCAATTAACCCTTCAACGCTTGTAAAAGCAGCCAAGGCATTTACGCCGCTTCTATACTTTCTAGTCGAGAAACCATTTATGCTCTTCACTTTTAGTTTATCACCAGAGTCGTCTGTCCCTGATACTTCTATAGCTGTGAAGTCTTAACTAGCAAGCAGCCAGCGATACATGAAAACATCCTTAGCATCGCTAAAGATGTTTTGCTGACTAAAACCTAATCTAGTAGAACCAGCAGAGCTATATGTAGGTCAATCGTATCTCCCTATGTCTATAGTGTCTTTGTATGTCTATAATATCTCTGTATGTCTATAGTATCTCTGTATGTCTATAGTGTCTCAGTATGTCTATAGTATCTCTGTATGTCTATAGTATCTCTGTATGTCTATAGTATCTCTGTATGTCTATAGTATCTCTGTATGTTTATAGTATCTCTGTATGTCTATAGTATCTCTGTATGTCTATAGTATCTCTGTATGTCTATAGTATCTCTGTATGTCTATAGTATCTCTGTATGTCTATAGTATCTCTGTATGTCTATTATAGTGTCTCTGTATGTCTATAGTGTCTTTGTATGTCTATAATATCTCTGTATGTCTATAGTATCTCTGTATGTCTATAGTGTCTCTGTATGTCTATAGTATCTCTGTATGTCTATAGTATCTCTGTATGTCTATAGTATCTCCGTATGTCCATAGTATCTCCGTATGTCTATAGTATCTCCGTATGTCTATAGTATCTCCGTATGTCTATAGTACCTCTGTATGTCTATAGTATCTCCGTATGTCTATAGTATCTCCGTATGTCTACATATTTTATCCTTTGAGAAAGTTAAATATATAAATGAGTTTCAAACAATTATTACAGTTCTATTTGTACCAAAATAGCATTTGTTCTCCGTTCTCAGCATGTCTGTCTAAAACAGCAAGTTTTCTTAAATGGTTCTCAAGATACCATGGCTAGTTTTTGTCTCACTCGTTGACTGTAGAATTCAGCAAGGTTCTAATACAGTAATTTCATAGACATAGACTACCATATGTCATGATTTTGTTAGGTGAAATAGTAATCAAATTGAATCCTCGTAGAGCTGGCGTCAGATTGACCATTGAAATTATAGATAGCTGTTTAAAACATAACTGAAATTATAGATAGCTGTTTAAAACATAACTGAAATTATAGATAGCTGTTTAAAACATAACTGAAATTATAGATAGCTGTTTAAAACATAACTGAAATTATAGATAGCTGTTTAAAACAACTGAAATTATAGATAACTGTTTAAAACATAACTGAAATTATAGATAGCTGTTTAAAACATAACTGAAATTATAGATAGCTGTTTAAAACATAACTGAAATTATAGATAGCTGTTTAAAACAAAACTGAAATTATAGATAGCTGTTTAAAACATAACTGAAATTATAGATAGCTGTTTAAAACATAACTGAAATTATAGATAGCTGTTTAAAACAAAACTGAAAGTGTTAAATGTGAAAAAATTAAATAATAAACTGAAGATTAATTATTTAAATGTTTAAATAAACTGTATCAGATCAACTGGCTCTGCTGCTGGCCACTTGATCTGATATGCTGTTACTGCCAATGACTGCATCTCTCGAAGGTTGCCCTATTAAGCTATGCCAAAATCCATGACAAAAATTATTATGGAGCAAGCAGACATCATAATCGCATTGGGAGAAAAGACAATCCAATTGTACTCGCAATGCGAAGGAAAACAATCCACTCGTACTCGCATAGCGAGGGAAGACAATCCATTCGTACTCGCTCTACCGCTTTCACATTCCTTTCCCGTTTTATATTCTTATATTAATTTTAAAAGTTTTAAAATAAGAGTTTGTTATAAGTTTTCCATTTTATTTCATTTACTGGTTTTGGTATTTCAGCATGATTTTGTATTTACACCGAATATGTACACTTTTTTTATTTTGAGGATGTAAAGCGAGTGTAGTCACCGCTTATAAAATGAATACCCACGTATGCAAATTTGTCCCTCAGGGAGCCAGGTGCCATCTCTTGTACACCAAAACAGCTTGTCAATCTCATCGTCAGCAAAACTATAGCCAGGGTCACAATGGTAAAGGTCCATGTCTCCGTAGTTATCGACACCGGTTGTGGGTGAGGTGTCAGGAGAAGCGGGTTTAGGGCACTTGAGTTCTAAATAAAAATAGGCCATGAAATCGCTGGTGAAGAAACACTGAATTAGGTCGTGACAACGCGGCGAGCAATGTCATCAATATGGATATCACGTGACAAACCTTGGCAGCTGCCGGGGTTTTCAGACCAAGTTCCTCCAGGCAGACATTCTAATTGCTTCACTCTCTCACCATCAGAAAACAGAAAGCCATTATTGCAAGTGTATGTTACTATTTCTCCAACAGAGTTCTCCATCTTGTTTGCCCAAGCATTGTCTATCTCCATCTCATACAGATTCAGAGGCGGACATATGTCAGCTAGATTATGCAACAGAAACGAGTGTGATCAGCCATCTTATGTACTAGTTTCCCAACTAAACAGATTGGCATCATTGATAGAAGAGTGACTACGAGCGAACATATCGAAAAAAGGTAATTTTAGTCCGCTGTAATGGACATACCAACGCAGTTGCCAATCTCACTCCAGTAACCACCCTCCTGACATTCAATAGTGATACTGTGTCCAATCCCTTTAAACACATAATTCTCATCACACTCGTAAGTTATCTTTGCTCCAACATCTACTGGGAAGGTCAGTGTGCCTATTGGACCACCAAAGTTTATAGTCGGTGACTTGCCACATACTACAAGTAAAACAGTTGGAAACTTATAGTTGGTAAATAAGCGTACAATAGTTTTCCCTATATTTGCTAATGGCCATGCATGTTTATTTCCAGTTTATACCAACCGGGTTTACTTTCAGTTTAGACCAGCCATGTTTACTTTCAGTTTAGACAAACCATGTTTACTTTCAGTTTAGACAAGCCATGTTTACTTTCAGTCTAGACCAGCCGTGTTTACTTTCAGTTTATAACAGCCATGTTTGCTTTCAGTTTAGACAAGCCATGTTTACTTTCAGTTTAGACCAGCCATGTTTACTTTCAGTTTAGACCAGCCATGTTTACTTTCAGTTTAGACAAGCCATGTTTACTTTCAGTTTAGACAAGCCATGTTTACTTTCACTCTAGACCAGCCGTGTTTACTTTCAGTTTATAACAGCCATGTTTGCTTTCAGTTTAGACAAGCCATGTTTACTTTCAATTTAGACTAGCCATGTTTACTTTCAGTTTAGACAAACCATGTTTACTTTCAGTTTAGATAAGCCATGTTTATTTTCAGTTTAGACAAGCCATGTTTACTTTCAGTATAGACCAGCAATATTTACTTTCAGTTTAGACCAGCCATGTTTATTTCCAGTTTATACCAACCGGGTTTACTTTCAGTTTAGACAAGCCATGTTTACTTTCAGATTAGACAAGCCATGTTTACTTTCAGTCTAGACCAGCCATGTTTACTTTCAGTTTAGACAAACCATGTTTACTTTCAGTCTAGACCAGCCATATTTACTTTCAGTTTATACCAGCCATGTTTATCTTCAGTTTAGACCAGCCATGTTTACTTTCAGTTTAGACCAACCATGTTTACTTTCAGTTTAGACCAGCCATGTTTAATATAAGTTTAGGCCAGCAATGTTCACTTTCAGTTTAATTCAGATGTACACACAGCAAGTTGGCATTCGTTAATTATTGTTAAACTATTTCATCAATGCATTTGGACTTTAACAAATTATGACCTGTGATCTTCTGATGCAATTTTGCAAACAGAAAACATAAATAAGGAAATCACTCCTGATACAAGGATGGATAGTAATAACAAGAGATGGCTGACTGAGGTGACTGAAAAGAAGTAGAGTTTTAGCAAGTAGTTGTTGGTTTTTTAATTTAATTAAAATGTTTTAGTACTTTCCTCTATAAACTTGTAAGTTTGCATTATCTAGACATTTATCACAACGCTTTTTATGCCGTGTTTATAATGATCTTGACCGGCTGCATGATCCTTCCTTTTAGCTCTGCTTGTCTATCTCTTCTAAGACTTATCTTCTCTTAGTAGAGGTTTTACTTTTGGTCTAATAAAGTTATTATAGTTCTATATATCGTTTACCTAACTGTGACTTTCTCCTGTTTTAAATAATTCTATTAATGTTGAAGCACACTGGAGATATATGGAAGATCTTTTCTGGTTATTCCATAAGCCAAAACTAAGAGAGCCGTAAAACTTACCATTTTCATTGTTACGTGTACATGTAGTTAGTTGGTAGTCAGTATGCTTTAAAATAGATTATAAAACGTTTCAAAAGAAATAGCTTGTACTTAAAATAAAAACTTGATTTCTCTAAAAGAATAAAGCGATATTCAGAATAAAATCGATTCAAAAATAAAGTAGTTAAATTAGAATTTAAAGGAAAAAAGAATTTATATTACGAATGTCTTAACGGAAACATACTTGAATAAATAGTTGTGTTTTATGTTAATAGTGTGCTTTGCAGAGTTGTTGTTGCAAGATTGGTGATAGCACCAGTCTTGCAACAGCATCTCACAATGCTTCATGCTTCACCTCTAGAGAGCTTCAGCCTTGATAATTCATTCAAATTTTGTTTGGTTTTCTCCAGCATAGTCGCTGCCGTGTTTAGAAAGAAGTGATCCCACTCATAGTACTTTGTGTTCTCTATTTACTGCTTGAAGATGGTGTAGTCTAGGGCTCTATATATCTGCTAACTATTCCAGTGACACCTAAACAAGGAAGTGTGTAACGCTACAATACTGCACTAATATAATGTGTAACACTACAATACTGCACTAATATAATGTTTAATGCTACAATACTGCACTAATATAATGTGTAGCGCTGTAATACTGCTCTAATATAATGTGTAACGCTACAATACTGCACTAATATAATGTGTAACGCTACAATACTGCACTAATATAATTGCTGACAAGGCCGGGGCACTGTTTCTTCACTACAATTCAACATGTTTACTCTTTTTAGCAAAGATGCACAACAGATTGATCCGGTGCAGAAGGAGTCGGGTCAGCGCATTAACGAGCGGACTGTCCTTAGACTCTAAAATGTTTAACTGAGTTGCACAAAGAACTCGGTGCCTCAGTGTTGGTTGGTTCAGCAGACTATTCCACACTCGCGAAGTCAATATTTCATTCAATAAAAAAGACTGCAACAAGTAATCAGCTTGAGGACTTGCTTGAGGTTTTCTTGCAGACGTATGGCATCAGTTCATCGCAGTTTCTGTCTTTCCAAAACCCCTTCACGCTGGTTCTAGCGCACTTGTAGAACTCTGGGTAGCCTTCAGCGAAGTTGGTGAAGTTGGTACTGGTCGGTCCTTTCCAAACCCAGTCTCCTTCCGCATTCTCATGAATTCCAATCCAGAAATCCCGCTCATAGATCTCATAGCTGCAAACAGTTTAGAGTTGAATTTAGTTTCTGTGTTTAATAGGGATTCGTTCCCTCTTGTTATAACCCTTTAAATCTTATACAACTTATCATCCCACATTATCTGTGATTATTTAGACACGATGAGTAATTCCAACTTTGCTGAGGAGACTAAGGCTAAGAATATATTTAAAACTTATGCATGTTGAACTGCTACAACAAATGCAAGGTTCCTTACGTGACCGTCCCCAACCATTCAGCCTCTTCTATTGAGTCTATTAACACGAGGTGAGCTCGCTTCAGCTGGCAGAAGTCCTCCGCATACTCGTATCTAAGGCCAAGACTTCGGCCATTAGATACGTAGTAACAGGAGCCCTTAAACATGAGCCAACCCGGCTCACAACTGCTGTCTACAACGCATATGGATAAATTGCTTACTCTTAGCTATGAAAAAATAGATCACGGTTAAACCGCTCAAATCAATCAAATGTGTGATGATGACATCTGTGGTTGCAAAGAGACTGACAGAATAGAGACACGTAATGCTGCAACTTGAACACAATAGTGGATATCAACTATAGTAATGATATCAACTTGAACACAATAGCCGATATCAACTATAGTAATGATATCAACTTGAACACAATAGTGGATATCAACTATAGAAATGATAGCAACTAGCGATGTCATTTCTGGTTGTCCGATCACCTCAGCCATAAAAAACAAATACAAATAATAAAAAATAGCGATATCGTTTGATAAAATCTAGTAAAATTGTGAGTAAATTCATTTATTTTATTGAAACAATTCATGAGTGCAGTAAATACGTTTTATTTCTTTATTTGGAATCTGGTAGAGCGCCTGAAAACAAGACAAAGATTATTCATCTCATCAGAGATACTTTAGCATTTAAAATTTTTTTAGCATTAATAGTTCATTTCTAGTTAGCGGTATGGCAGTGGTGGGAGTGGTGGGAGTGGTGGGAGTGGTGGCAGTGGTGGCAGTGGTGGCAGTGGTGGGAGTGGTGGAAGTGGTGGCAGTGGTGGCAGTGGTGGCAGTGGTGGCAGTGATGGCAGTGGTGGCAGTGGTGGCAGTGGTGGCAGTGGTGGCAGTGGTGGCAGTGGTGGCAGTGGTGGCAGTGGTGGCAGTGGTGGCAGTGGTGGGAGTGGTGGCAGTGGTGGGAGTGGTGGGAGTGGTGGGAGTGGTGGGAGTGGTGGGAGTGGTGGGAGTGGTGGGAGTGGTGGGAGTGGTGAGAGTGGTGGTAGTGGTGGGAGTGGTGGGAGTGGTGGCAGTGGTGGCAGTGGTGGAAGTGGTGGCAGTGGTGGCAGTGGTGGCAGTGGTGGCAGTGATGGCAGTGGTGGCAGTGGTGGCAGTGGTGGCAGTGGTGGCAGTGGTGGCAGTGGTGGCAGTGGTGGCAGTGGTGGCAGTGGTGGCAGTGGTGGCAGTGGTGGCAGTGGTGGGAGTGGTGGGAGTGGTGGGAGTGGTGGGAGTGGTGGGAGTGGTGGGAGTGGTGGGAGTGGTGGGAGTGGTGGGAGTGGTGGGAGTGGTGGGAGTGGTGGGAGTGGTGGGAGTGGTGGGAGTGGTGGGAGTGGTGGGAGTGGTGGGAGTGGTGGGAGTGGTGGGAGTGGTGGGAGTGGTGGGAGTGGTGGGAGTGGTGAGAGTGGTGAGAGTGGTGAGAGTGGTGAGAGTGGTGAGAGTGGTGAGAGTGGTGAGAGTGGTGAGAGTGGTGAGAGTGGTGAGAGTGGTGAGAGTGGTGAGAGTGGTGAGAGTGGTGAGAGTGGTGAGAGTGGTGAGAGTGGTGAGAGTGGTGAGAGTGGTGAGAGTGGTGAGAGTGGTGGCAGTGGTGGGAGTGGTGGGAGTGGTGGCAGTGGTGGCAGTGGTGGCAGTGGTGGAAGTGGTGGCAGTGGTGGCAGTGGTGGCAGTGGTGGCAGTGATGGCAGTGGTGGCAGTGGTGGCAGTGGTGGCAGTGGTGGCAGTGGTGGCAGTGGTGGCAGTGGTGGCAGTGGTGGCAGTGGTGGCAGTGGTGGCAGTGGTGGCAGTGGTGGCAGTGGTGGCAGTGGTGGCAGTGGTGGCAGTGGTGGGAGTGGTGGCAGTGGTGGGAGTGGTGGGAGTAGTGGCAGTGGTGGCAGTGGAGGCAGTGGTGGTAGTGGTGGCAGTGGTGGCAGTGGTGGGAGTGGTGGGAGTGGTGGGAGTGGTGGGAGTGGTGGGAGTGGTGACAGTGGTGGGAGTGGTGGCAGTGGTGGCAGTGGTGGCTGTGGTGGCAGTGGTGGCAGTGGTGGGAGTGGTGGCAGTGGTAGCAGTGGTGGCAGTGGTGGCAGTGGTGGCAGTGGTGGCAGTGGTGGCAGTGGTGGGAGTGGTGGGAGTGGTGGCAGTGGTGGCAGTGGTGGCAGTGGTGGCAGTGGTGGCAGTGGTGGGGGTGGTGGCAGTGGTAGCAGTGGTGGCAGTGGTGGCAGTGGTGGCAGTGGTGGCAGTGGTGGAAGTGGTGGCAGTGGTGGCAGTGGTGGCAGTGGTGGCAGTGGTGGCAGTGGTGCCAGTGGTGGCAGTGGTGGCAGTGGTGGCAGTGGTGGAAGTGGTGGCAGTGGTGGGAGTGGTGGGAGTGGTGGCAGTGGTGGAAGTGGTGGCAGTGGTGGCAGTGGTGGGAGTGGTGGGAGTGGTGGGAGTGGTGGCAGTGGTGGAAGTGGTGGCAGCGGTGGGAGTGGTGGCAGCGGTGGCAGCGGTGGCAGCGGTGGGAGTGGTGGCAGTGGTGGCAGTGGTGGCAGTGGTGGCAGTGGTGGCAGTGGTGGAAGTGGTGGCAGTGGTGGCAGTGGTGGCAGTGGTGGCAGTGGTGGCAGTGGTGGCAGTGGTGGCAGTGGTGGCAGTGGTGGCAGTGGTGGCAGTGGTGGCAGTGGTAGCAGTGGTGGCAGTGGTGGCAGTGGTGGCAGTGGTGGGAGTGGTGGCAGTGGTGGCAGTGGTGGCAGTGGTGGCAGTGGTGGCAGTGGTGGGGTGGTGGCAGTGGTGGGAGTGGTGGCAGTGGTGGCAGTGGTGGCAGTGGTGGCAGTGGTGGCAGTGGTGGGAGTGGTGGGAGTGCTGGGAGTGGTGGCAGTGGTAGCAGTGGTGGCAGTGGTGGCAGTGGTGGAAGTGGTGGCAGTGGTGGGAGTGGTGGCAGTGGTGGCAGTGGTGGCAGTGGTGGCAGTGGTGGCAGTGGTGGCAGTGGTGGCAGTGGTGGCAGTGGTGGCAGTGGTAGCAGTGGTGGCAGTGGTGGCAGTGGTGGCAGTGGTGGCAGTGGTGGCAGTGGTGGCAGTGGTGGCAGTGGTGGCAGTGGTGGCAGTGGTGGCAGTGGTGGCAGTGGTGGCAGTGGTGGCAGTGGTGGCAGTGGTGGGGGTGGTGGCAGTGGTAGCAGTGGTGGCAGTGGTGGCAGTGGTGGCAGTGGTGGCAGTGATGGCAGTGGTGGCAGTGGTGGCAGTGGTGGCAGTGGTGGCAGTGGTGGCAGTGGTGGCAGTGGTGGCAGTGGTAGCAGTGGTGGCAGTGGTGGCAGTGGTGGCAGTGGTGGGAGTGGTGGCAGTGGTTGCAGTGGTTGCAGTGGTGGCAGTGGTGGAAGTGGTGGCAGTGGTGGGAGTGGTGGGAGTGGTGGCAGTGGTGGCAGTGGTGGCAGTGGTGGCAGTGGTGGCAGTGGTGGCAGTGGTGGCAGTGGTGGCAGTGATGGCAGTGGTGGCAGTGGTGGCAGTGGTGGCAGTGGTGGCAGTGGTGGCAGTGGTGGCAGTGGTGGCAGTGGTGGGAGTGGTGGCAGTGGTGGGAGCGGTGGGAGCGGTGGGAGCGGTGGCAGTGGTGGCAGTGGTGGCAGTGGTGGCAGTGGTGGCAGTGGTGGCAGTGGTGGCAGTGGTGGGAGTACAAGTTCATGCTTTCACTCTCTTAACTGATTAGAGACCTATTGATATCTATTGGTACTAAACATCACAGAATGTAGCCTTGAAGTGAAACGTACAAAAAGAAAGGTTTGAATAGAAACTTACCATCGCAGCCTGAAAGTGCGATCTCAAAGTCCCATTGCCCATCCAAACCACAAGTTATTGTTTTCTCTTTATAACCTCCAGGAAAGAGATAGGTATCGTCGGTGCAGTTATAAGTAGCATTGTATCCAACAAAGTGCACTCCAATTGAATCAAGTAACATCGTGTTCTCAGGGCTCAGGTTCCTGCAGGTTGTTGCTATA
This sequence comes from Watersipora subatra, assembly GCF_963576615.1. NCBI lineage: Eukaryota > Metazoa > Bryozoa > Gymnolaemata > Cheilostomatida > Watersiporidae > Watersipora > Watersipora subatra. The sequence continues at coordinate 631,316 of NC_088710.1, read as the reverse complement.
AACAAAAAGACTTTCTAGTAATGCTGCTTATTTGATTATAATAAAGTTCTGGGGTATCAACACTCTGGAATATCAGCTAAACTGCAGTAGTAAAAGAGCATTATAAGGTATAGCAGCAGCGTAAGAAAATAAAATATAAGGTAAGTTAGCGGCACATGTAAGTTCAATATAAAGTGTGTGCGCATGCGCGTGCATATGTGTGCATTATAAGTGAAGTAAGTGTTGTATGCAAGTACAACATAAAGAAAGTAAGTGTTGTATAAAAGTACAATGTAAAGAAAGTAAGCGTTGCATGTAAGTAAAATACAGGGAAAGCAAACGTTGTAAGTACAATACAAGGAAAGTAAGTGTTGTAAGTATAATATAAGGAAAGTAAGTGTCGTTTGTAGTTGCAGTAGCTGTAGATGACTACTGTAGCTACAGACTGTAGTGTCCAAACGATTCAAATCATGGAATTTCTCTTCCAGGAAACGTGCATAGTAGGGAAAAAGCTTACGAATGCATTGGGCCACTGAGCTATCCCAGTCATGAGGAATGTCAGAAGAAGAACTTTTTAGGCACTTCGGAGTTGTTCCATAAACGCTCTGAGAGTTGAGATAACCAGGTAAACACCACCATGACTGATAATCACCGACTCTATTTTGCAAGGTAGTTGCACTTCGAGTTCCTGAACTTGTTACGACGGGGTTCTCACAGAAGATGGCTGCAGTAAATGATGTTAGTAAACCAAGATGTTAATAGAGCCAACAGCCTAAACCATAGCTGTGCTCCAAAAACTGTTATCAATAACTTTAATTATCTTACATAAAAGGTATATCTATCAAACTTAGCGAAGAACCTAGAGAATTCATCTTGCTAGATTTGCATTTAAGAACATTGTCCATTATAATAGACAATAGAAACTCAAAGAGAACAGACAAATTAATAGATTCTTGTAACTAGGTAAAGAAGTACCTTCACGGCTCAGACAGGTAAAATTTAATACGGGTAGAAAAGTTAGGTGGAGTACACAGGAGGAGACAGCTGCTATGCGGAAAAATATTAAACTGGAACTAATTGCATATATGCCTGTAAGAGCTAGAGTCACCTGTGCAGTTGAGCGATTCAACGGTTTCTTGTGGCCTCCACTCCAGATCCTCTCCCGAACAAGTTATAGTTTTAGACTCGAGGCCATCAGGAAACACATAGCCCTCATTACAAGTGTATGTAATCTCGGATTCATATAGAGTGGAAGTGGTGTCCAGTGTGCCATGTTGAAGGTAGATCGGAGGCGGACATCTAAGCACTGTAAGTCAATGCGTTATTTCTAGTGGTTGAGAAATTACTTTTGGCAAAATTATAAACTGTTCGCCAAGAGGCAACAATGTTTGTCAATAATGGTGGAACAGATAGTAAAGAATACGATGCTGACCTTGACACGGCTGTAGAGGAGGGTGCCATTCACCATTGCCTTCGCAGTGGAAGAGCATGTCAGCGATGCCGGGACTGAACCAGGTGTGGTTGTCGCATCCGTAGTGGACGATGTCATTCACAAAATGATCATCTGAGTTTCTGTGAGTGTATGCAGGAGGCTCAATGAGATCACACTCGATTTCTACAGTGCACAAGTAATGCTTAACGAGAAGTCATAGCTGAAACCATTATAAGGAGGATATATAGCATGATGTGTATTCAAGACTACATGTAGGTCTGTCTGAAAGACTGCAAAACAGATTTCTAAAACTAAAACTAAAAATAAAAATCATATTTTTTAGCAAGGGGTATCAAAACAACCCATATGTGTAGGAAAAGTATCTGACAACTTGACAAAAGAAATTTAGAGGAGCAACAGCAATGAACTGGCAGCAATAACATGGCAGCAATAACACGGCAGCAATAACACGGCAGCAATAACACGGCAGAAATAACACGGCAGAAATAAAACGGCAGCAATAACACGGCAGCAATAACACGGCAGCAATAACACGGCAGAAATAACACGGCAGAAATAACACGGCAGAAATAACACGGCAGCAATAACACGGCAGCAATAACACGGCAGCAATAACACGGCAGCAATAACACGGCAGCAATAACACGGCAGCAATAACATGGCAGCAATAACACGGCAGCAATAACACGGCAACAATAACAAGGCAGCAATAACACGGCAACAATAACATGGCAGCAATAACACGGCAGCAATAACATGGCAGCAATAACACGGCAGCAATAACACGGCAACAATAACACGGCAGCAATAACATGGCAGCAATAACATGGCAGCAATAACATGGCAGCAATAACACGGCAGCAATAACAAGGCAGCAATAACACGGCAGCAATAACACGGCAGCAATAACATGGCAGCAATAACACGGCAACAATAACATGGCAGCAATAACATGGCAGCAATAACATGGCAGCAATAACAGGGCAGCAATAACACGGCAACAATAACACGGCGGCAATAACATGGCAGCAATAACACGGCAGCAATAACACGGCAACAATAACAAGGCAGCAATAACACGGCAGCAATAACATGGCAGCAATAACATGGCAGCAATAACATGGCAGCAATAACATGGCAGCAATAACATGGCAGCAATAACATGGCAACAATAACACCGCAGCAATAACATGGCAGCAATAACACGGCAACAATAACAAGGCAGCAATAACACGGCAGCAATAACATGGCAGCAATAACACGGCAGCAATAACACGGCAGCAATAACATGGCAGCAATAACATGGCAGCAATAACATGGCAACAATAACACGGCAGCAATAACACGGCAGCAATAACACGGCAACAATAACATGGCAGCAATAACATGGCAGCAATAACATGGCAGCAATAACACGGCAACAATAACACGGCAGCAATAACATGGCAGCAATAACACGGCAACAATAACATGGCAGCAATAACATGGCAGCAATAACAAGGCAGCAATAACACGGCAACAATAACATGGCAACAATAACATGGCAGCAATAACATGGCAACAATAACACGGCAGCAATAACACGGCAGCAATAACACGGCAACAATAACACGGCAGCAATAACATGGCAGCAATAACACGGCAACAATAACACGGCAGCAATAACATGGCAGCAATAACAAGGCAGCAATAACACGGCAGCAATAACACGGCAGCAATAACATGGCAGCAATAACATGGCAGCAATAACATGGCAACAATAACATGGCAACAATAACATGGCAGCAATAGCAAGGCAGCAATAACGCGGCAGCAATAACATGGCAGCAATAACATGGCAGCAATAACATGGCAGCAATAACATGGCAGCAATAACATGGCAGCAATAACATGGCAACAATAACATGGCAGCAATAACAAGGCAGCAATAACATGGCAACAATAACATGGCAGCAATAACACGGCAGCAATAACACGGCAGCAATAACACGGCAGCAATAACACGGCAGCAATAACAAGGCAGCAATAACCAAGAGGAGGAAATCACCCACAACTATCTTACCCTTGCAGTCACGAGCAGGGAAACTCCAAACGTTGGGAGGAAGGCAGGATAACTCTTGCACAGTTGTTCTGACAGTCACATGGAAGCCACTCTCACAGATAAAGGTGACGCTTTCTCCAGAATAAAGTGGCATTTCTTTAGACTGTATAGAATGTTCTACTGATATTGAAGGGCACCTCATATACGGTTCTCGGTCTAGGAAAGGAAGCAAATGCGAGCAATCAAATTACATAAAGGGAGGTATTTATTAAAAGAAGTAGAAGTTGTCTTACCCTAAGTCCCTGTTGCTGACAGCTACATAATATATACAGTAATGCCAGTACAGTTGTTACTAAATCTCTAGTCAGGGTGCAAAAAAGTTGTCATTACTTTAGTATAGATTGTAATGTCTAATTGGTTGTATGGTCTAATAGGGAATTATTAACTCACGTAAGACATGATAAATTTTGACCTGCAGTGAACGCTACAGGGCCTTGTAGGCACCAACAACTACTTACCTAAGCTACACAGAAGGTCATAAATATGTCCTTTGGCATCCATATGGGTCATCTCCCAATCTCCAGTGCCATCCGCCAATGCCATGTGGGCACCATTTCCTGCAGATATTGCAGGAGTGTAGCTGGAGCTATCGCTAACCCACCTCCAGCCTTCCACAGTTTTACGATAGCCAATGAAAGCGGGCCTGTTACGATAACATAACCAGCTTTCATAATCATTATACTAGTTACTAATTATTGATCTTTGCAATGTTTCTATACAAAATGCTGAGCATGATTTTGCCTCTAACAAGTATTTGCCTCTACATGCAGTAATACCAGAGCCTCTTGCATACACCCTTCCCTACCTGTAGGTGCATTTGTAGTTAATACAAACTTACAGCGTAAGTGATGAATGATAAGGCGCATAAAATGGTTGGCTAATAAAAAAGATATTCATGATAAGCGTATTCATGACAAACGAAGGTTTTTATTGGTAATCTTCCAATATATTTCAATTCAAGGTAATTAAGTATTTTAGTTGGATTTTTGTGTAAAGACCAGCATAATACACCATCTTAGTTTATAGATGGGGTCACCGCTAATTCTATTTTATAGATGGGGTCACCGCTAATTCTATTTTATAAATGGGGTCACCGCCAATTCTATTTTATAAATGGGGTCACCGCTAATTCTATCTTATACCGAACTTGTAGTTCATTTTTAGTTTTATATGTCTGCATTGTGATTTGTTCATAATTGTCAATTGTTTTAATAATATATTCTTACGAGCGACAGTTTTTAGAATTCTAGGGTGTAGTTGTGAACACGTCTCAACTCGTGCAGGAAACACTAGACACAATATCGTAAAGCATTCACCTGTCCAAGTTTTGAGCAACCTCCAAGTTGGCACTCGCTGATTCAATAATTGCGATACTACCAGTCTGGTTGGCGCAGACTGTTTCCGCTGACGCCCAGTTGGAGTAGCTACCTGCGCTGATCAACCAATAGCATTTTCCATCGACAATGAAGGCTCTCTCGACCTCCTCTCCGGTCATACAGTCTCCTAAATGTAAACAGTTACTTAGCTCTTTTGTTTGCAGGTCAAAGTTTCAGGAGTTTCATATGTTTATATGACTTTTAGTTAAACACTCACTAAAACAAATGACCCCAAGTCTGGTCGGGAATTACGGTGGAAAGATGACTCATAGCGAAGATCATGATGAAAGGATGATGCAATGACAAGCAGTATCTAATCGTAGATAATGGCATCGCAGGTAGGTGTGATGTTACATAGACATGATGGTAAGTAATATTACATAAGCTTCATTTTGTTGCATTAGCTAATGTTAGATTGCATTACTTCATGGTATACTAGGTTATGCTGTAATATGTTATGTTACCGTATAAGTTACTTTTTATTATTATTAGCCAAATGTCCGGCATTGCACGGGTATTAAAAAACAGCTTATAAACAATGGCAGGTAGTATAGTTGCCATCGGTTAATTTGAGTTAGCTAGTATTTATGTTGCTAAAGTTACTAATAAGAACCGTGTGAGCAAGCTTTAGTGACATTGCACGTAACGCACGGCAAAGTCACTATGCGTATTTTAACCCAAATTATGACTCATATTGCCCAATAAGTCAATTACATGCCAATTGGTTAGCTTGTCCCATAGATATAGCTTGTCCCATAGCCATAGAGATTTACTATATCTATGGCTTGTCCCCTTGTGAACGGGAAGTTCTGAGATCAAGTCTTCTGCGATACGGACTTTCATTGCTAGTTTTAATGGCTATAGCTGGACAGACAGACAGACACCGAACGATGACAGACGATGACAAACTTTGAGATTAAATTTTATATATATATTGCTAGTATGCTTGCAGTCCCGTGTACTGTGAGAGATCATTGTGTGTAACCAGTACATGCAGAATTACACTGATTTGTTGCACAGGTGGTTTAGTGGCACAGTTGGTAATGTGGTTGGCTGCAAATTGGAATATCTGAGTTCAATCCCCAAGCAAGGCAATTTTTTCCTAACACTCTTGGTATAACTTTGGACAGATGAAAGCAACTCCTATTATAGTCAAGATTACATTTTGTTAATTTATTTTATTATGTGATACGTTGGATTAAATTACTCTACGTTATGTTAGGTTGTGTTACTTGGTGTTATGTTATGACAAGTATGTCGTGTATAAGTCTAACCTACACGTGTTGTTATCGTAGTCTACTGGCCATATCGGATAATGGGCTTATTCTAGACAAGTGTGTTAGAATTACAGGTACTTACCTCCATTGGCTATCTGGAAGCTCGCATAAAGTATGAAGGATGCTATAAAAGATAACACTAGCATGTTAACAACTTGTTGGTGGCCATCTTTTTACCGAAATATTTGATCAATCAGGCAGGTCTGAGGTAATCAATAACCAACAATAGGCTGATGTATAGGTGAAGCTAGCATCAACAATGGATAATAGTTGTATTTATATGCCAGTGTTGTCTATTGTTATGACAATATAGAAACAGCTTAGCTATTTGGTTTTACTAACATTAGTGCAAAGATTAGCGCAAACCAGCACCTAGCATAAGCTAGAGTTGTATCTCCTTGTCATCCTTGTAATACCACAGCTCAATGAATTTGCATTTTATTAGCACGAAAGCTACTTATTTATGCACCATTTTCTTTCCCTGTTTCATGACAATAGCAAGCTTGGTGACAGTTCAAGTGTTTTGTTTACCTCACATCACTTGTCTAGAAGTATTCAATGAATTCAGAGATCTGTGTGTTACTTCCTTTTAAAAAGGTTGACCATTTACTATTGGTCCCTTACTTCTGGTTGTATCTGTCTTCCTCACTACTACTCTGGCAAAGTTCCAAATTGAGAGCCTGATAGTAGTTTATAGACTAGCTGGACCGATTACACTGATTATAGTCTGTACCCACATCATGTAACAGGGGTAGAAGTCTAAGGTGGGCTGGATGGAGGGTGGAGATAATACAGGAGGAAAGATGCCACAGGAGGAAAAATACTACAGGAGGAAAGATGCCACAGAAGGAGAGATACTACAGGAGAGATGCCACAGAAGGAAAGATGCTACAGGAGGAGAGATGCCACAGAAGGAGAGATACTACAGGAGAGATGCCACAGAAGGAAAGATGCTACAGGAGGAGAGATGCCACAGAAGGAGAGATACTACAGGAGATTAGATGCCACAGGAGGAGAGGTTCTTCAGGAGATTAGATGCCACAGGAGAAGAGGTACTACAAGAAAATAGATGCCACAGGAGAAGAGATTCTACAGAAGAAAAGATGCCGTAGGAGAAGAGATGCCACAGAAGGACATATGATGCAAAGTAGAAGTTCTGTAGCAATAACAATGCTACAGGGGTGGATATATTACAAAAGTAGATATATTATAGGGGTGGAGATACAGAACGAGCATATACATCTCAGAGGAGGGAATGCCACAGGGGTAAGTATACGAAAGTGGTGGAGATACCAAAATAGTGAACAGGCAGGTGCTGCTGCACCTACACCTGCAAAAATTGCTGCTGGTGTAGAGAACCAGGGTAATACCGATGTCGCAGGGCTAGTTATGCGTGATATATCTGACAGGGAAGAAATCCATTGCTGTGATAATACCATAAAACAGCGCTGATACTTCATTGCCATCTAAAGATATATTGCTTTATAAAGAAGTATTTATTGATCGTTAAACAAGCAATGCTGAAAGAAGTGTTTCTATATTGGCAACAGTTTTCATTATTACATATGAACACCAACGCTAATGCTCTCCTTTTATAAACCCATCCTCCTCCATACTGAACGGATCCACTAAAATTGTATTTGATTCCATCGGGTGGGTTTGATTTCGCTGGTTCGCCAACGCTATGCCACCAGTTGAGTGGTTGGTCATTACATAACCATCTGGAGCCTGATTGGTTCTGGTTCGATAGACTCTGCATAGCTTTCTTCATCTTCTTCCTCTTTTGAGTAATCGACACACATTCCTATTAATTGCCTGCAACAATGATGATAACCATGATGATGATAACAATGATAAAGGGCCATCTATATTATGTAGGTCAAAGAATGCCCAGAGCATACAACTTATTGAAGTTACTCTGATCTGTGGCTGGGGGGCCTGAACATCAGAGCTGTTAGCTAGCTTGAAAGAAAATGCTACAGAAGGGTCCTCTGTTATTGATAACACTCAGACCTACCACTCTGTAGGTAAACAGTACTACTACCCCACCGTAAGTAACTAGTAATACTACCACACCGCAGGTAACTAGTAACACTACCACACTGTTAGTAACTAGTAATACTACCACACTGTAAGTAACTAGTAATACTACCTCACTGTAAGTAACTAGTAATGCTACCTTACTGTAAGTAACTAGTAATACTACCACACTGTAAGTAACTAGTAATACTACCACACTGTAGGTAACTAGTAATACTACCACACTGTAGGTAACTAGTAATACTACCACACTGTAAGTAACTAGTAATACTACCACACCGCAGGTAACTAGTAACACTACCACACTGTTAGTAACTAGTAATACTACCACACTGTAAGTAACTAGTAATGCTACCTCACTGTAAGTAACTAGTAATGCTACCTTACTGTAAGTAACTAGTAATACAACCACACTGTAAGTAACTAGTAATACTACCTCACTGTAAGTAACTCGTACTACTACCTCACTGTAAGTAACTAGTAATACTACCTCACTGTAAGTAACTAGTAATACTACCTCACTGTAAGTAACTAGTAATACTACCTCACTGCAGGTAACTAGTAATACTACCACACTGTTAGTAACTAGTAATACTACCACACTGTAAGTAACTAGTAATACTACCTCACTGTAAGTAACTAGTAATGCTACCTCACTGTAAGTAACTAGTAATACTACCTCACTGTAAGTAACTAGTAATACTACCTCACTGTAGGTAACTAGTAATACTACCACACTGTAGGTAACTAGTAATACTACCTCACTGTAAGTAACTAGTAATACTACCTCACTGTAAGTAACTAGTAATACTACCTCACTGTAAGTAACTAGTAATACTACCACACTGTAGGTAACTAGCAATACTACCACACTGTAAGTAACTAGCAATACTATCACACTGTAGGTAACGAGTAATACTACCTCACTGTAAGTAACTAGTAATGCTACCTCACTGTAAGTAACTAGTAATACTACCACACTGTAGGTAACTAGTAATACTACCACACTGTAAGTAACTAGTAATACTACCTCACTGTAAGTAACTAGTAATGCTACCTCACTGTAAGTAACTAGTAATGCTACCTCACTGTAAGTAACTAGTAATACTACCACACTGTAGGTAACTAGTAATACTACCATACTGTAAGTAACTAGTAATACTACCTCACTATAAGTAACTAGTAATACTACCTCACTGTAAGTAACTAGTAATACTACCTCACGCTAAGTAACTAGTAATACTACCTCACTGTAAGTAACTAGTAATACTACCTCACTGCAGGTAACTAGTAATACTACCACACTGTTAGTAACTAGTAATACTACCACACTGTAAGTAACTAGTAATACTACCTCACTGTAAGTAACTAGTAATGCTACCTCACTGTAAGTAACTAGTAATACTACCTCACTGTAAGTAACTAGTAATACTACCTCACTGTAGGTAACTAGTGATACTACCACACTGTAGGTAACTAGTAATACTACCACACTGTAGGTAACTAGTAATACTACCACACTGTAAGTAACTAGTAATACTACCACACTGTAGGTAACTAGTAATACTATCTCACTGTAAGTAACTAGTAATGCTACCTCACTGTAAGTAACTAGTAATACTACCTCACTGTAAGTAACTAGTAATACTACCACACTGTAGGTAACTAGTAATACTACCACACTGTAAGTAACTAGTAATACTACCTCACTGTAAGTAACTAGTAATGCTACCTCACTGTAAGTAACTAGTAATGCTACCTCACTGTAAGTAACTAGTAATACTACCACACTGTAGGTAACTAGTAATACTACCACACTGTAGATAACTAGTAATACTACCACACTGTAGGTAACTAGTAATACTACCTCACTGTAAGTAACTAGTAATGCTACTTCACTGTAAGTAACTAGTAATACTACCACACTGTAAGTAACTAGTAATACTACCTCACTGAAAGTAACTACTAATACTACCTCACTGAAAGTAACTAGTAATACTACCTCACTGTAAGTAACTAGTAATACTACCTCACTGCAGGTAACTAGTAATACTACCACACTGTTAGTAACTAGTAATACTACCACACTGTAAGTAACTAGTAATACTACCACACTGTAAGTAACTAGTAATGCTACCTCACTGTAAGTAACTAGTAATACTACCACACTGTAAGTAACTAGTAATACTACCTCACTGAAAGTAACTAGTAATACTACCTCACTGTAAGTAACTAGTAATACTACCTCACTGTAAGTAACTAGTAATACTACCTCACTGCAGGTAACTAGTAATACTACCACACTGTTAGTAACTAGTAATACTACCACACTGTAAGTAACTAGTAATACTACCACACTGTAAGTAACTAGTAATACTACCTCACTGTAAATTACTAGTACTGCTACCTCACTGTAACTACCTAGTAATGCTACCTCCCTGTAGGTAACTAGTAATACTACCTCACTGTAAGTAACTAGTAATACTACCACACTGTAGGTAACTAGTAATACTACCTCACTGTAGGTAAAAGGTACAGCTACTACACTGTATGCAACAAGTACTGCTATCCCAGTGTAGGTAGCTAGTATTACTATCACACTGTAGGTAATGAGTACTGCTACTACAGGTAGGTATATGGAGTAACCGGTGCAGCCTGCATATTTCCTTCAGGTACCCAAACCTTAGCGCCTTATCTACCAGACCTTAATACCTATCGGTAATACTGTAGCAAGGGAGGAGGCCTCGTTGCTAGTCTCATATCAATAGTAATAGTATAACCATAAATTAAAAAGAGCCTATTGCTATTTTGACTCCATTTTGGTTCAGCTAATTTATGAAATTTAAATTCACTCAGGGAAACTATGAAAGTCCTCGAAAGGTATACAAACGTTTATTCTATGCTGAGATACTTAGAAACACCACAATAAATAAGAAACTTCATAACATAGCTAATAGAAATATATAACAGCGCCATCAGACTACTAGTAACTAGTACTAGAGAATAGACTAACTATATGAGTGGAGTAAGGAGTGATCAGTTATGGCTGACTTACCTATCCTCCTTGCAGTCTGAGCAGATGATGAGCCACATGCCGATAACAAGGAAAAGGATGACTATAACAGCTATTGCTATGGAGAAAGCTTGGTTGATGCCAATATCAGTCACTTGCTGGTCAGGAAGGGAACCTGTATAATAACTGTGAGATCAGCTGCAGTGTTCAAAGCTTTTCTTCATGTATAATGAATACAGCAGTTAGTTTCTTATTGAAAAGCTACTAGAGAAGGTAATATATAAGTTAGAGCATGTGCACTATGACTCACAGAAGTATATGATGTACTATGACTTACTGAAGTATATAATGTACTATGACTCACGGAAGTATATGATGCACTATGACTCACAGAAGTATATGATGTACTATGATTTACAGAAGTATATGATGTACTATGACTAACTGAAATATATGATGTATTATGACTTACTGAAGTATATGATGTACTATGACTTACTGAAGTATATGATGTATTATGAATTACTGAAGTATATAATGTACTATGACTCACAGAAGTATATGATGTACTATGACTCACAGAAGTATATGATGTACTATGACTTACTGAAGTATATGATGTACTATGACTTACTGCAGTATATAATGTACTATGACTCACAGAAGTATATGATGTACTATGACTTACTGAAGTATATGATGTACTATGACTCACAGAAGTATATAATGTACTATGACTCACAGAAGTATATGATGTACTATGACTTACTGAAATATATGATGCACTATGACTTACTGAAGTATATGATGTACTATGACTCACAGAAGTATATGATGCACTATGACTCACAGAAGTATATGATGTACTATGACTCACAGAAGTATATAATGTACTATGACTTACTGAAGTATATGATGTACCTTGACTCACTGAAGTATATGATGTACCATGACTTACTGAAGTATATAATGTACTATGACTTACTAAAGCATTCTATAGGCACTCCAACCCAGTCAAGGCTGAAAATGTCACAAATTGCTGTTCTCTGAGTGTCACCATCGATAAAGAAGAAGCCGTCGTTACATGTATACTCAACAACTGTCTCTATAATGCCAGCGGTGGTATTAGCTGAAGCATTAGGCACTGCGGGAGGAGTTCCTCCAGGGCATTTCTTAGCTAAAATATGAACAAAAGAAGAGATGTTAGAGGATTGGTTACGTATTTCCGTATCAATACAACTTGCTTACTTTTAACTTACGTTCACATAATGGCAGATAAGGGGACCAATGAAAATCTGCTCCACATCTCGTTTGCTTCGTGATGGAGCCATCCGGAAACTGATAGCCTCTATTACATGTTATCTCTGCCAACTCTTGGTATCTCGCTATACCCCTGGCTCCTTCTGTTATATTAGCGTTGTACTGGACATATGGTTGACATCTTCTCTCTACACACATACACAGAAACCGGCACTATTTTGATAGTTTCCTCACAGACAGACAGACAGACAGACAGACAGATAACATGACCTGCATTGTTTAACTACTTACTCCAGCAGCTGTCTGACGGCAGCCATGAACCATCGAGCTGACAAATCATCATACGCCTCAGCTCTCCGTTGGGAAACTCATAGCCTGGTTCACACTCGTAGTAGTCGCCTTCTCCTACCCTTCTTGACCCGTACTCAGGTATTGCATTGAGGATGGCTGGTACACGACAGTACACCTCTAAAGAATGAGAGAGCAACTTTCAGAACTTTGTATATGGATTGGTTTCTATGCAATTTAGTTAGTTATACAAAAACAGTGTCACGTATGCTGAAAGTTTTGCCTTAGCCATACAAACTTTTTCTATGCCGGCTGGGAGTTTGAAACTAAGATTTGCTTTAATTTGTTTAAGAGTTTCTCATTCGTATGTATAACTGTACCCTGAAGTTACCAGCTATTCACAGTTTGAAGCTGTTACACTCACTTATACACATGTCGGGCACAAAGGACCAGGTGCGGTTCGCCTGGCAAAGAATGTCCTTGGTAAAAGTGCCATCAGGAAAGATGTAGCCTGGGTTACAACTCCAAGTGACGGTGCTTAAGTAAGTCCCCACCTGTGAATCACTGGTTATCACAGCGTTCTCTATGTAGTAGCCAACTCTGTTCAGAGCAGGGCACATAACCGCTGTAACACACGCGTATCTCGCTGTAATCCTTAATGCATCTTGTATAGTTGGGTTGACACAACAGAGCCCAAACTATACAATAAACAGATCATTCTCAAATGATTTTAAAATTGCTCTAATCAAAGTCTAAGACTTCAAAAATTAAAACTAAGACAACCAATATTTGTCATTAGCGACTACAAGTCATGTATCTGCGTGTTTGTAATACGACAAGCGGTACCAGTAAGCTCTTCTCTTGTTCTTGTAGTGCTGTAACTTGTCTTTTCAAATGCAAGAGAACTTAAATAGATTCATTTTATTGTGTAGTTATTATAGATCAGATGTATTTAGTTTTACATCTTGCTACAAATCTTTAGTTTTGCTGTTAGTAATAACATTACTAGCTCTACCACCCTCTCAATGGTCCAGCTAAATGCACTCAAGTTTACAAGGAAACAGCGCAAGGACAATGATAGAGAAACTTGCCAGTGCAATCCCTTGCAATGAACAAGGACAAATACACGATCTCGGACAAATAGAGTCTGATTTTAGCCTAATTGCATGAAATGTTAAATTTTATTGAAAGCTTTTTTATTAATGTCTGTAAAAAGTATTTTGATACGATAGAGTTTCAACCAATCAGCTTTATATAGCATTTGGCAAATGACCTCTTCGAGAGTACAGAATAAGGCATTCAGTAGTTTTAAATCATTGCACGTATTATGATAAACTATTTATTGCAGAGTTGTCTGCACAATGTATAAAGGTTATAAACTTACGCTGGCAGTTCTCAATGGCCGAGTAGTATGCCCCGAGAAGACAACTAACAACTCGCTCTACAGCAGCATCATTTCTGAATGAGTAGCCTATATTGCATTTGTAGACTAAGCTATCTCCTACATCCATAGTTTGAGGAAGGGTGGCAATGTCAGGGCCCCCGTTTTGTATCACTGGAGGTGGGCCACACACTACAAATCACACAAAAAACTTAGTAATTTTTAAAACAAACTCATATACTAGGATCGTGCCTAGAGTCAGTCTGTTCAGTTGTGGCAGATTGAAAGGTCACAAGGTCACCGACAAGTAGTTGAAGGAATAACTCCGGCTTAATGAGAGTCAACAGTGATGGTGATAGCTGGTGCTGTCAGTTTGTGAACTCAGTCTTTTACCAGAGTGTAGACCCGCACACAGCACAGAACAAAGGCTAATATTAACTTTACGTTCTTTTGACAAAAGTCTCTAAAATAAAATTGATGGTGAGTGTCTTTAGTGAACCCTCGAAGGAGAGGATGTAGGAGTTGTCTACACACGGTCAATGAGGTGCAAGCTAGTAGTAAGCCTTACTAGTCGGCTTCTTGCAGACGTATGCCATGAGATCATCACAGTTCCTGTCTTTCCACACTCCATTAATAGTTAGCCTCGCACAACTGCTTTTCAACTCAGGATATCCTCTGTGCCACTTTTTATACAATATCATTTCGTCGCTGTCTTTGAACCAGCTCCAGTCATTGGTTACTACATCAAAGTGGTAGCCAATCCAATAGTCTCTCTCATACTTTTTATAAGTGTTAGCGTAAATAAAGCTGTTCTCTTCTGAACTGTTAACGGAAGCCAAGTGCGACTTTTTGAGTAGACAAGAATCCTCGGCGTAATAGTAACGTAGCCCAAGGCTCCTGTGGTTCGACACGTAGTAGCAGTAGTTGTCATGCTTTATCCAGCCCTCATCACACGCTCCAGCTAAAATTAGATCATAACAATGTAGGTCATAACAAATTAGGTCATAAAAACTTTCTTTTAGACAACTATTTATTCCTTCCTACTGTCATTCTACTTCTGATCATTTTAGCCAGTTTTATATCCCGAGTCTTACCTTGGCAGCCACTCGACGCCGGTTCACTCTTCCACTGTCCATTGTGGTCACATTCCATAACATGGTGGTCTTTTCCACCAGGGAAGAAACCGGTGTTACACACATACCTGACTCTTCTCTGGTAGACATTGTTGTTGTATTGTATCCAAGTGTTTGGAGGCTGGAGAAGGGTGTCACACGTTCTCACTGCAGCAATGGACATCAGAACAAAATTAGTAACAGGCTGGTAAGAGCAAAGGGTAGGAGCTTACAAGATGTCATGACCTTTGAGTGACCTCCTACACACTCATATTCATCAGAGGTCAAAGATTAAAAATCAAGAGGGGCTCTCACTAAAGTACTTTATAACACATTTTTAAATTTCCTTTCATACCGAATCTAATTACGTGAACTAAGAAAAATTGATCTCTTATGAGCTAAGAAGATGGAGTAGGAGTAGATGTTACATTCACCTATACAATCTTGGTAGCTGCCGTCTAATAGCCCAGTTGCGGAACACTTTCCTGATCGCTGAATATTGGAAGGCATCTTGAAGTAGCCTTCCAGACAGTAGGAAGTAATTACCGATCCCATGGCAATAGTACCATTAGGAAGATAGGCCTCCATGCCCAAGTAAAATAGTGTAGGGTAAGGGGAAGGGAAATGGTGGCAGTACCTTTCTACAAGTAAAAACAAAAATGGTAGAATCAGATACCCATTTCCTACTAGTATGTTGTGCTAGAGGTGTTGTGTTGTGTTGTATGTTGTGCTATGTTGTGTTGTGCTGTATGTTGCGCTATGTTGTGTTGTGCTGTATGTTGTGCTATGTTGTGTTGTGCTGTATGTTGTGCTATGTTGTGTTGTGCTGTATGTTGTGCTATGTTGTGTTGTGCTGTATGTTGTGCTGTATGTTGTGCTAGAGATGCTAGTATGTTGCATGGAGACTTCCAGCTACGCGCTATCATACATGTAATAATGTAAAGAAGAGAATGTTTCAAAACCTTTAAAAGTTTTACTCAGCAGCCAGGTTTGGATGGTCGAGCAATGACTGGCAGCCATCCAAACAAGCAAATCAAGACAGATTTCCTCAACTAATTCAAGACTACGATGAAGCCTCCCACTTACGGTTACAGGTTAGGCCTTCCCAGACGTCATCTTCAGTAAGCTGCCAAGTCAGTGTAGTCTCATTGCAAGTGATGACCTTGGTGGCAGAGCTGTCAGGAAACCCAAAGCCGTAGATGCATCTGATGGTAACTTGAACTCCAGCAATTGTGCTGGTAGTTGTCACGGCAGAGTGGTGAACAAGTGGCTGGGCACCACATCTTACGACTAAATGGTAATATAACAGAGTGGTGAACAAGTGGCTGAGCACCAAATCTTACGACTAAATGGTAATATAAAGTATCTCTTCATCGCTCTCTTGAAAATATTCTGTAGTAACTTAATTTGAGAGTTGATGTGGGTCATTCAAGCTACTTAAAAAATATTACTAGCTTGTGAAACTCATTTCAATCATGAGACCATGAAGGAAACCAGTAAAACTGTGTTACAGTACAAGTCCTGACATGATAAACTGTGTTACAGTACAAGTCCTGACATAATAAACTGTGTTACAGTACAAGTCCTGACATGATAAACTGTGTTACAGTACAAGTCCTGACATGATAAACTGTGTTACAGTACAAGTCCTGACAAGATAAACTGTGTTACAGGACAAGTCCTGACATGGTAAACTGTGTTACAGTACAAGTCCTGACAAGATAAACTGTGTTACAGGACAAGTCCTGACATGGTAAACTGTGTTACAGTACAAGTCCTGACATTATAGACTGTGTTACAGTACAAGTCCTGACAAGATAAACTGTGTTACAGGACAAGTCCTGATATGGTAAACTGTGTTACAGTACAAGTCCTGACATGATAAACTGTGTTACAGTACAAGTCCTGACAAGATAAACTGTGTTACAGGACAAGTCCTGACATGGTAAACTGTGTTACAGTACAAGTCCTGACATTATAGACTGTGTTACAGTACAAGTCCTGACAAGATAAACTGTGTTACAGTACAAGTCCTGACATGGTAAACTGTGTTACAGTACAAGTCCTGACATGATAAACTGTGTTACAGTACAAGTCCTGACATGATAAACTGTGTTACAGTACAAGTCCTGACATGATAAACTGAGTTACAGTACAAGTCCTGACTGGATAAACTGTGTTACAGTACAAGTCCTGACATTATAAACTGTGTTACAGTACAAGTCCTGACTGGATAAACTGTGTTACAGTACAAGTCCTGAAATGATAAACTGTGTTACAGTACAAGTCCTGACATGATAAACTGTGTTACAGTACAAGTCCTGACATTATAAACTGTGTTACAGTACAAGTCCTGACTGGATAAACTGTGTTACAGTACAAGTCCTGACTGGATAAACTGTGTTACAGTTCAAGTCCTGACAAGATAAACTGTGTTACAGTACAAGTCCTGACATGATAAACTGTGTTACAGGACAAGTCCTGACATGATAAAATGATTTCGATCAGAAAATACTAGGAGAAACAGTAATAATAAAACAGTGGGTACCTTTACAAGGCTGCGGTAGCTCATTCCACTGCCCAGAAGAGAGACATCTTATCCTCATGTCAGCTCTACCGTTTTCAAAAATCTCCGTTACATCCAAACAGTTGTACTCCACAGTTAAGCCATTTGTTACCTCATCACTGCTTCGGTTAGTACCAGCAGGTACTGATATGTAAGGGCAGTCGCCATGCACCCCTACAGTTAGTGCTAGCTATTTATCATCAGGCTACAGACAATGCCTAATTAGTAGTTGACAAAAACCTTGATAAGTTGTCAGATCTTTTTTACTCAAGTAATTGGCTTGCCTGAGGACTTAGGTTGTCACTAACTCTTTCTGTTTATCAAAAAGGCGCCTAGAACACTAGCTAAAACTGGGTTTCATTTCTATGCACTAATAATGATCCCAATGTGTTACCGTAGTTTTAACTTAAATTAATGCGATGTGATGATAATATTGTTTCTGTAATGAAAATCTGTGGCGCAACTATGGACTAAATAAACAAGATTTCCTGGATGAGTACCTTTAGGAAGATGGAGTAAAGAGAAAACCAGAAGCAGCAGGTAGGAGTCCATATCCATTCTTCAGAAGGTATTTCATCCGCTAACACATGCTGCTGGCATATGCCGTCATATATTCTACTGTATGAGCCTTCCTTACCTCTGGCTCGTACAATGCATCACTTATTGATCTTAACATTCTCTTTTGTTGATTAAAGTAAACAGAATTTAACCCTTCAATGCTCATCTCAACCTGCCAATAGAATAGCCAAATCAATAAAATATGCCAAATGATCCGCTGCCAATCTTGATGCCTAAAAAGATAATGAAACTTCAACTGTTAACTAGGAAGCCTACAAAGTTTGATCAGTTTTTATGAGCAACTCTACAACTATGTGGCTCGTGCCAACCAACATTGGCTGAAAACTACAATGGAAAGTAACTTCTCTGGATTGCTATGCAGACTCTAACAGTTCACTCCTATTTATTTTATAGCCATACACCCCTGTTTATTTTATCGTCATACACCTCTGTTTATCTTATAGCCATAAACCCCTGTTTATCATACAGCCATACACCCCTGTTTATCTTATAGTCATGCACCTCTGTCTATCTTATGGCAGTACGCTCCTGTTTATCTTAAAGTCATGCATGCTTGTTCACCTTATGGCAGTACACCCCTGTTTATCAAATAACTATACACCCCTGTTTATCTTATAGCTATACACCCATGTTTATCTTAAAGTTGCGCACCCCTGTTTACCTTATGGTCATGCAGTGTGGTCCTAAGTTTTTTCTGCTAGTTATAAAACTAAATAAGTTTATTTTCGGATTAGAATGTGAGAACACATATTTACTGACACACTCTTCTTTTTTATGATCTGCATTTCCTCAACATTATTATTCAAGGTATTCTATGTCAATGCTAAATTGTGATCAATGCTTAAGCATTGATTAAAACAGTTTCCATTGGTCAGCATGCTAGACAATCCGGTCATTATAATTATGGTTAAAAAGATTTAAGTCTTGCTTCACGGTGGTGATCATCTGTAAAGATTAAGTACCTGGCATTTCACACAAAGGTACTTTCAGCGGCTCAACATAAAGATGGAGACAACACGGCATTAACAATAGGCTATTGACAAACAAACATTGTACAAACTTGTCTCAATCAGAGGTGTCAACCAATTGACTAGCCCTGTCAGATAATCTGCAGGTAATCCATAGAGCTTAAACCGATGAGCTAGTCTTGTCAGTTAGTCCACAAGTAACTTATAGGGCTTGTTAAAATAATGCTGAAGTTTTGCTAACTTCATAATATCATTTTGAGAAACCTAACAGAGTGATGCAAGTCGAGCTCCTCTCAGGACTGATGTACAAATACTTTATTTCCTTCTTTGGCCAATTTTCAAGTGTTTGAGTACCAGAGAATAATAAATAATATTTAGATTTCTATGAGAATAAATGAACTTTCCAGGGTCAAGGGTCAGTGTGCATATTATTACTGGTAATAAATACATTTTTCACTACTAGAAAAACTTTTTAAGAATCCAGACTTTGGTATTTCTGTAGTATTAAGGATTGCAACTTTTATAGCCTTAAGTACTCTGTCTTATTGGCAACCATGCTAGTTGGAGTCAGTTTCAAGGTTATCCATAACAGTGCAGATTTGAGAAGACAATTCCGAACAGTTGAGACCTTTGTACAAGACTAGAAGTGGAAAATTATAAATTGCCAAAGCGTAATATTCACCTGGCATGAGTAGATAACTCTAAATAGCCAAAGCATAGGTTTTACCTAGTATGAATAGATAAATCTAATTTGTCAAGAACCTTGTTTGACCTTGTTTGTGCGAATTATTATAACAATAAAAGAGTTGTTTGACCTATGAAGAGTAAACAATTCCAAACAGACAGGGTCATTTTTTGACCCGCTATGCTGTGAGCTAGTTTCTATAAATTATTTATTGTTCTCTCGTTGTCTCACACCCACTTCAGTCCTTTCTTAGACTAATAAGAACTGTGTGCTGCAAGTTTTAAACTTGTCACCAATTTATCTACTCTATAGTCTGAATAGTGAGCTTGGATTTTAGGATCTCAGGACAATTAACTAATTATATTGTTTTATATTATATACATGTATATTATATTGTTTCATATTATATACATGTATATTATATTGTTTTATATTATATACATGTATATTATATTGTTTCATATTATATACATGTATATTATATTGTTTTATATTATATACATGTATATTATATTGTTTTATATTATATACATGTATATTATATTGTTTTATATTATATACATGTATATTATATTGTTTTATATTATATACATGTATATTGTATTGTTTTATATTATATACATGTATATTATATTGTTTTATATTATATACATGTATATTATATTGTTTTTAAACATTGGTAAAAGGGTTTTCATTTAACTTCACCTAAATGCTTATGCCAACCAAGTTAAAAATTTTATTTCATTCAAAATTTAGTTGATTGAACATGCTCTGGTATTATACAAGTTCAGGTCATCTCCTGAACCCCGCTGACATGCATTCATTCTTTTATATCTCAAGCGGATGAGTGCTCGGTGCAAAACAACAAAACAGTGCAAAACATTTAAATGGCTTACTATGTTTTCAACCTTCGCAACCGTTTAGGAAATTTCTTAGAGATGTTTTGTTTTGTCATTTACTGTTGTGGCTCTCTGTTTTGTTTATGTTATAATAATAATAGTGGAGCAGCGTGTATAATCATGCGCCTCAGTAATTATGTATGACCTGCGTACGAGCTTACGAGCTAACCTCAATGCAGGTGTTGTCACAACTGAAGGCTCTATTATGAGCTATTCAAGGTGGCTGACAGGCAGCAGTTATTCTGAATAGAGACTCACTAACAAGCGAGTCAGTTATAGGAACGAGCAACCCTGGTAGATGGCAGTCTGAAATCAGTAAGTCACCTACGTCAGCGACTGCGTAATGCTGACCTTTCTAAGTTATTTCCTTGTCTTTTATCATGGAAACATATTCAGGATCTTAGTTACTTTTTATATCATTGATGTTAGCAGCTTGGTAAGCTAAAGGAACCTGGGGCCTTCGTTGCGGGCTGCGGTATTGCCGAGTCTAGCACATGGCTACAGTATAAATTACAGGCTACGCATAAACTTTAGAGATACACTTATGTAATGGAAATATAAAGCTGCTGACACAGATATAGCATGTTCTGGAACCTTCTGGGATGTGTAAGAATGTGACAGGACTTGATCTTCTAGTTTTAACTATTCATAAACTAAAACTTGTGTATTTTAATTTTCACACGATTTTAGCACTGACATTTTTGTACAGCTTTGTTCTATATTCTTAAAGAGAGGTAGGAAATGGGAGAGCGTCCTAATCTCAAGCTTACATCTATATATACTAGCAAAGTGCATACCTCTATGTTTATCCCTATGTCTATGGAACAGAGGTAACAGAATGGGTACTGGCGCTAGCAGCGTGTCTCCACATGATGAGGCAACTCATAACCCTCCACCTGCTGATGTACAGCAGGAGCAACAGGAAATAGCCTCAGCTGATGGAGCCTCTGCTCTGAGCGTCGCTCTAAAGGTATGATGCTGTTCTCACCCAGCAGATGATGCTGCGATGAATTATTATCTATGACTTTTCTTCATCCTTCTACCTGCTTGTTTGACTCTTCTCTCTTTCCTTGACCTTCTACCTACTTGTTTGACTCTTCTCTCTTTCCTTGACCTTCTACCTACTTGTTTGACTCTTCTCTCTTTCCTTGACCTTCTACCTACTTGTTTGACTCTTCTCTCTTTCCTTGACCTTCTACCTACTTGTTTGACTCTTCTCTCTTTCCTTGACCTTCTACCTACTTGTTTGACTCTTCTCTCTTTCCTTGACCTTCTACCTACTTGTTTGACTCTTCTCTCTTTCCTTGACCTTCTACCTACTTGTTTGACTCTTCTCTCTTTCCTTGACCTTCTACCTACTTGTTTGACTCTTCTCTCTTTCCTTGACCTTCTACCTACTTGTTTGACTCTTCTCTCTTTCCTTGACCTTCTACCTACTTGTTTGACTCTTCTCTCTTTCCTTGACCTTCTACCTACTTGTTTGACTCTTCTCTCTTTCCTTGACCTTCTACCTACTTGTTTGACTCTTCTCTCTTTCCTTGACCCTCTACCTGCATGTTTGCCCTTGTCTCTTTTTGTCTTTGTGTCTTTTTATCCGCTACTTTTTGACCTAGTAGTTAGTATTGCTAAAAAATATGCAGGTGGCCAACTCTCTCCGAATGCTTCAAGTTATAAGTTTAATTGACAGGAAAAGAAGGATGTCAGTGAGTTTACGATACCAGAGATAGCTCGCTGCCAGCTCAACTATCCTTCTACTCTGCCATCTACTCTGACTAAAGAAGCTCTTTGGCAAGAAACCAATGAGAGACAGCAAGCCAGAAAGACCTTAATTAGACAGGTATGCGGAGTTGCCCACCTTTCGCAGTCGAATACTAGCTTGGAAGCATCTCCCCTGCAGGCGGTTGAGCAGCTGAGTAAACCTGTTTATGACAACGCTCTGCTAAATGTTATGTCATCATTTGTTTGTTTGGTGGGCATAACAATACGCATAGAGTGTGCTCATATGCTCAAGAGAGTTTAAAAAACGCATTAGGTTGTTTTTTAGCCTACAGTCTGTCTATCCTTGGCTACTATATAGAGTAAACACGAAGACTCAGTAGTGGAACTTATTTAAGGATCAAAATGAACTGGTTCATGTTTGATGTTTAATATATGAGGAATGCCTGTGGGGAATTGATGGAAGAGCAAGAACAGCATGCTTAGCAAAGAGAAGTATTGTTTTTATAAGTATAGCGGACAGCGAAGAGTGAGGAGAGAGATAGAAAACCAACTAATGTAATGAGAGCATAACTCCCGGAGTTATCTATCTGAATCAAACTCAAGTTCATCGCAGAATTAAAGAGTTGAGCTTTAGTTTTTTAAACTAGAAAACCATTAACTGCATCTATTGTAGCTTGTTTCCCCAACACAAACACTGAGATAGAATCTATAGATTAACCTGAAATTTCTGCTCCTGAACCTACATGTAAATGAAATATCACCAATGGGATGGTCACTATTATTTTTAATACTCAAAAAGCCAATTCATCAGCCGCAATTGATCCGTAGCAGTGTTGAGAGCTTTTTAAGAATGCCTTGATAGGTACCATGAGTGAGAGGAGTATCTATTGCTGCCGCTAACCTTTGAGCTAAAATCAGGCCATCGCTACAAAAACTAATATTCAAACATTGATAATTGAAATAGATTTAAGTTTTACCTGCTAGTAGAATAGATGCAAGTCGAGTCATAAAATTCACTCTTGTATTCATTGAAGTGAGGACTTGCATCGTCTCTCTCGTCTACTCAGGTACCAGCTCTGCTCAAGCTTTCTTGTAAGGAACTCATTTCAACTCTGTCAGAAGGAAGATCTGACCAACTTGACATGGTCACAGCAATTTACACATTCATCTCTTCTGTTGGTAAGTTTTGTTTCAGCAGAGATAATGGGCAGGGCAGAGATAGTAGGCAGGGCAGAGATAGTGGATGGGGCAGAGATAGCAGGCAGGGCAGAGATAGTAGGCAGGGCAGAGATAGTGGACGAGGCAGAGAGAGTAGGCAGGGCAGAGATAGTAGGCAGGGCAGAGATAGTAGGCAGGGCAGAAATAGTAGGCAGGGCAGAGATAGTAGGCAGGGCAGAGATAGTAGGCAGGGCAGAGATAGTAGGCAGGGCAGAGATAGTAGGCAGGGCAGAGATAGTGGACGAGGCAGAGAGAGTAGGCAGGGCAGAGATAGTAGGCAGGGCAGAGATAGTAGGCAGGGCAGAGATAATGGGCAGGGCAGAAATAGTGAGCAGGGCAGAGATAGTGAGCGGGACAGACATAGTACGGGGGCAAAGATGGTTTACAGGCATTCAACAGAAGAGAGCTAGTAGAACTTCGCCAATGATATAAAACCCCACAGAATAGGCGACGGCTATCATATGGGCGTAGTTTAATGATCGAGCTCTGTTGGGATGAACCCAAACATAGCACCGGAGCAAAGAAATATGCTGAATAAAGCCCCTTGTAAATTTACTAATATTATGAACAATTGTGGTTATTTTACTGATCTGTTGGTTTCATTTTGTTGTAAAATAAATATAGTTGCCCAATATTGTCACTATTATGATCAGTCAGTTACCATTCACAAGCATTCGTGATATTAATAGCCGCCGTTGTAGAATAGCCCAAATTAGGTTTTATATTTAGATTTTGAGTATGAAAACTACACTGCACAGTTTTGCCTGCTGTCCCATCTTATTGGCCAGGCCAAACGATGTGACAACGATGAAAGACTGTCATTTTATATTAGGGGTGGCAAAATATTAATCAAAGCTAGGGAAAAAAGGACAATGTTCGGTGATTTCGGATGAATTATATTTAATTTTAAACATATATTAAGACCCCTACCAATCTCAAAATTGGTAAAAATAGGTAATTTGAAATGTTTTATTTCCCATGGATCTATTTTTTGGTTAGGTATTACTCCTACACTGTAAAAATTCAAGGCTTTCTGATTCATGATTTGTTATATGCAATCCACGCATATCTGCAATAAAAACCTATACCTATAAACCTAACAAGGCAACGCGACCGCCCCGCGAGAACTGTGTTAGCCCCGAAACTCAGGCTAGCACAATCCCATTAGAGGTCGATCATAAAACCTCTGCCACATGATAGCCATTGCCTATCCTTGTGGGAGGTTTTATATCATTGACTTCACACAAAAAATGATTTCTATTTTTCAGTAAACTAGAATCCCCTTCTGATCAATATTTACTAATGGCTTCACAAGCAGAACGGCTTGTTTATTAATACTTGGCCTTAGTGCCACACTTAGCCTTAGTGCAATAACCCTTTCTCAGCTTTACTGCTACAAGTAAGGCATGGTGTGAAGGTACTGCCACACTTAGCCTTTTCTTTAGCATGAAGCAAACATCAACTTTCTCTCTCACCCCCTCTAACTCTCGATATTCTTGATGCTACAGTGCAGTGAATAAGCTTAGTAGAAATACAGAGTTGTCTTCACTTGCCTCCCTTACACTCGCATGTACTAATCACAACAACTCTGTTGCAGATATAGCCCAACTCCAAGTAACAAAGGAGGAATTGCTACCTAACAGCCCTTTAGAATATTTTCTGCAGATTAAGGATTTCAAGGCTAATCATGCTCACCTTTTCTGCGCTCTTTGCAAGTTAGTGTTTGAGAATTTATTATTAAACTGTCACTGATCATATGAGTACTTCTACACGTCTACGGCTTCATTTATTTACTTGTACACTTGTACTCCTTACTTGTACACTTGTACCCCTTACTTGTACACTTGTACTCCTTACTTGTACACTTGTACTCCTTACTTGTACACTCCTCTGCTCATTCATCTCAGGTTCACTTGTATCGCCACGCTATATCTAACTGACTACATAACCTCTCACGCATACAAACCTGTCTTTAGACCATAGACCTATTAACTATACAGAGCAATGACGTTATGTCGCAAAGAATGTGGCTATTTAAGTAGGACACAACGCTGAGCCGTGATGCATTAGATTTAGATCATGTCTTTAGATCATAAGTCTGAGCACTTCATATGTTTTAGTTGCTTGTCTAAAGGATCTGCTACTAACCCTTTACTGCTCCACAATAAACAAACCACTTCTTTGAGTAGAAAAATATATATGCATATATATCTTTCTACTCGAAAGAGTAGAAAGATACAATCTTCTATATAGAATAATCTGTCTATATACATTTATTAGCTGTACAACCCGGTGTTGCCCGGGTTATAAAAAAGTCTATGGAGAGAAAATTGATTTGTATTTAACATATAACAAAATTTCCCATGTTAACTTTCAAACTACATACCGTATCGTGAGAGAAGTGTTTTGTGTAGTTGAAATAATTTAAGAGAGAAAATAAAAACAACTGTAAAGGTTTTTAAACTTTGTCAAACAACTGTAGCTTTCAAACTTCATATCAAGAGGAAAAGTTTTTGAGCGGGACCACTAAATTTAAAATAAATAAAACAGCTTAAAGGCTTTCAAACAACTGTAAATTTAAAATTTTAATAACTTTCAGTGGCGTATATCTTTTAATAGCGTACAGTGGAACCTCCGTTCTCGACCATGATCCGTTCCAGAAAAATGTTCGAAAACCGAGTTGTTCGAGATCCGAAACAATTTTTCCCATTAGAATAAATGTATGTCAATTTTAATTCATTCCAAGGCGAGAAAACAACTTCGGTAAAGTATTATTTCAACATTCTACACCATAAACCGTACTTTATATTGCATTCTATAAATAAAAACAGGTAGATATAGATCGTGCTTAATTTTAATAAAAAGTTTTCTATTTATGATGATGGAAAAAAAAACAAATGTAAACATTTCATCTGTTTTACTCTTAAAACATCAAAAACATTTTAGGTTAAGATACAATACCAAAAATTGCAGCAATTGATAATGAAACAGCAAAAAAATGCAACAGATCGGTCACATTAAAAATCGTCGGAAAAAGAAAATATAAACAACAATGGCCCGTTTACTTCACATCTTTGAAGGAGAATCCTCCTCGTAAACAATTTAAGGTAACTCGACTAGAGAGGCTATCTTCCTAGCAAATCTCTTTGGTAGAGGAGACATCGTCCCAGATGGTTCCTCCCTTTTTTTAAAGAATTTATAAAGCGTAAATTACTTCTCCGTTTGTTAACAAATATTTCCATGCTGTTTCCAGAGCTATTTCAATTCCAATGCGCATGTTCCGGTTTGGTCGAGAAACGAATTTATGTTCGAAATCCGAGACAAACAAATCACAAAATCTTTGGTCAAAAACCGAGTTGGCCAAGAACTGAAGCTTTCGAGAACCGAAGTTCCACTGTATAGGCCTATAATCGGTACACAAATCACCAAGTTTTAAGTTCGAGATATCTTGTTGATATCTTGGGGCGGAATAGATTAGCCCTAACGAAAAAAGAAACGAAGAAGCATCGTGTTGCATAAGCTTAGGTCCTAAAATTGTTCGTAACAGAGGCATCGTAATGCGAGGGCGCAATGCTAAAATAATTAGCATGCGTATGGGGTATGGCAGTATATGAAAACATCTTTGATCAAAATGTCGTTCTAACTTAGTGGAAGAGCGTCCGGATAAGAAACTTGTCGAGGCATTCGTCGTAAGTTCAAATCCATCTGAACGCGGAATTTTAATATCAAGATTTTAATAGCTATAGCCAAAATGCAGACAGATGGAATTTGAGAAATATATATATATATAATATAGATATATATAGTGTTGGTAGCATGAGTATACATATAGATATACATTTAAATAAATATATCAAGAATAGAGTTAATGTGTGTGCAACGAAAAGCTGCATATATTGAGGCTAATTCATGCTCGGCTGGCTAACTATTATCTGGCCTCTTATATTCGATTTGGAACAGCTTAGGCTCTGCCTCTCTCTCTCTCTCTCTCTCTCTCTCTCTCTCTCTCTCTCTCTCTTTTGAAAACTGAATGGCTGTCTTCTGTCTCAGCAGCTGGTTGGTTTACTTGGTGTGGCTCGGTGGCCGGCCAGTTCATTCTTTACCGGCTGCCAGCCGGTCAATCACACCTCCTGCTCGCACAGTCTCTTTTCGGCTTGGCCCGGTCTCTCCTCACCTCGAGCCAGTAAAGCCATCCTTCTGTCAGCCGACTGGCCACGCAGGGCATACTCGGCCTTGGGCCTAGTCGTCCACATCCATTACACTTGATTAGTTAAGCATTTAAAGCATATTTACAGAGTCGCAGGTATACCGTGTAGCATATTTACAGAGTCGCAGGTATACCGTGTAGCATATTTACAGAGTCGCAGGTATACCGTGTAGCATATATACAGAGTCGCAGGTATACCGTGTAGCATATTTACAGAGTCGCAGGTATACCGTGTAGCATATTTACAGAGTCGCAGGTATACCGTGTGCGATAATATCTGGGCACAACAAATCTTCTTCATATCAGCTGGGAAAGCCACTGGACCTGGAACGAACCGCAGCTCAGTGGAACGCTGTCTTTGTGAAGGGAGAATGGAGGCTGGTTGACTGCTTCTGGTCAAGTTGCTGTGTCACAGGTAGCGAGTATGAGGAGGCCTGGCAAGTTGTTGACATCAATGGCAGGGTGCTGGCAGACCAGAGAGTAGCGGGTTGGTATCATACAGTCATAATCTCAGAGCTATACAGAAACATTTGTACAAGTTGTACAAATGGAACAGTTGTACAAACCAAAGCCACTGCTATGGTATCTTTTGTTTTGTTTTCTGTGGCGTTTTACCAAGAGAAAAAGGTTGCTCTCTGTATATAATGTTCGATATTTTTAATACTTTATCTAGCCAGTAACCAGCTCACACACAGAATCAACCAGTTCTTCTTTCTGACTGACCCAGAAAAGTTTCTAGCCACTCATTTTCCGAAGCAAACAAAGTGGCAGCTTCTTCCAAAAGACCGCCTTCTCAGTCAGCAGCAGTTCGAAGAGGTTGGACAGCTATTAGTTGACTTTCAATATTCCAAAACGTCTCAATTAAGATATATCTCAAATGGGGCGTGTCTCAGATAAGATATATCTCAAATGGGGCGTGTCTCAGATAAGATATATCTCAAATGGGGCGTGTCTCAGATAAGATATATCTCAAATGAGGCGTGTCTCAGATAAGATATATCTCAAATGGGGCGTGTCTCAGATAAGATATACCTCAAATTGGGCGTGTCTCAGATAAGATATATCTCAAATGGGGCGTGTCTCAGATAAGATATATCTCAGATGGGGCGTGTCTCAGATAAGATATATCTCAGATGGGGCGTGTCTCAGATAAGATATATCTCAGATGGGGCGTGTCTCAGATAAGATATATCTCAAATGGGGCGTGTCTCAGATAAGATATATCTCAAATGGGGCGTGTCTCAGATAAGATATATCTCAGATGCGGCACATCTCAGATAATGTGTATCCAGATAGGAGACATCTCAAAACGAGATGCACTAAAATTGAGGCACCTCTCATAGTATTCCACAAATTGATACCATCAATTTTATATTTTATTCTTGGGTTCCTACATTACTTTCTGCTAGCTAAGTTAAACCGCCATATTTTTGATATCATCTACTCCCTGGCAGTTTACTAAATATTTTCTATGTACATGTAGATGACTTTTCAAAATATTTGGTAAATAAAATATCTACGTCGGAACCAAATGTAAGCCAAAAAGCAAACAAACTTATAAAATGTCAGTTTTTCAACGCTAAATCCTGTATGAAAGGCATATTAATACACGAGGTTGTAACAATTAATTTATTTTGATAATAAAGTTAAACTTGTCTAGTAAAAGCTTCTTGATTATTGTGTTCAGAAGGATACTCTATATGTCTATGTCTATGGCTATGTCTATGGCTATGTCTATGGCTGTGTCTATGGTTATGTCTATGGCTATGTCTATGGCTATGTCTATGGCTATGTCTATGGCAATGGCTAGGAAAGTCTCTCTTGGCTACAACTTTGAGGTCAATAAGTTTTCAAGCAGCAAACAAATGAGACCGAAAAAAAGTTGGAGTTTTCTTGCCAACATTTAAGTCAACTAGATTGAGGCTGTTGGATCAAAAAGGTACATCGGATATTCTCCTAATTAACTCTCAAGCCAACAAAAATACTCTAGCAGCAATTATTGACAAATAAAGAATTTAAGAATTTAGACAGAAGTATCAGCCATATACTTCTTCTAATGGCATCCCTTTCCTTCTGCAGGCCGTGTACTTCTAATGCCATCCCTTTCCTTCTGCAGGCCGTGTACAAGAGGGAAAGGTTCTTTGACCTTGGCTTAGAGATTACAATAGAGGAGCTGAAGAGATGCAGACTTTCTGTGGCGGACGGCATGGTTAGAGTAAATCTACGAGTAGCAGACGACTCGGCTAGCAAAGATTTCAAGGTACCTTTCCAACTTCTGTGACACGACTGAGTTCCTTGACTTATGTCCTCCTGTACAGGCTCAATAAAATTTCAACTGTGTATGTAGAATTCTATCATGTTTTGGGTTGCTAGGTATTATTCAAACAAAGTCACAAACTGAACTGAGTGGAAGTTGCCTCCCTTTGTACAGTAGCCAAAAAGAAAGATTTCTACAACACCATGAGTTATTATGATGCAATTATTACGCTTCTAACTATTCATGAATGGAGATTATAAAAAACAAGCTGATTGCATACTGCAACCTCCTATTTACTAATCAATGTGCAGTTTTAGGTCAGCAGGTAAGAAACAAACAGGATAGGATATTGTATTTTATAATGCCTTGCAGATGCTTGACACTCCAATCACTTGTCTTGCCGCCTGTTCATAGCTGCTCATTCCTGGGTACATCTATCAACTATACAACTATAAGACTTTAGAATTACTCGCCAAACCAGCAACATGATCCAACCAAAGTATTAGGAAGAGATTTACCAATTTATTATTTCCGTAGCTCTTTGAAAGGCATTCTCTATCTTTCACAAGACTAGCTAGTAGAGGACACTGAGAAGTTTCGAAGAAAAGTAGAATGACTAGCTGACTCGCTGCCTCATTCGCTAGACACACCTCTCCTCTTCTTTTGTAGTACATTCTGTATAGAGGGGCTGGTGGAGAGAGGACAAATCTCAATAGATATGTCATGTTCCAGAGAAGTGAGGGGAACATAGATTATAATCTCTGTTTACCTCAAGCAGGAGAATACAAATTAGACATCTATGGAAAGGACTCGAGGCAGCATAATTCCCTTGACTTAGCCTGCTCTTATTTGATCGTTTGCAGTTCAGGAACGACAGACCAAGCCTTGCCAGACAATCCTGAAATAGGCTGGGGCCCTCACACTGGGTGTCTGTCAGGTAGGCCTTTTCTATCTGGTGTTGACTGTGATACTGTCTACTCGCTTCACCCTTTTACAAGTATAATACTTGTATTTGTAGCCTTCGGAATTCAAGCTATTTCCCATAAGGCTACAGTAATAGAGACAGACACTGGCGTTCTAGATATAGTGTTTGACGTACAAGGACCTCTAGAGCTGCAAGCGCTACTTCTAAGCAATCATCACAGCAAAGAACTACTCAGCAAACACGCCTACGTAGAGGTCAGTGCAATCTAACGCCCAACTTCAAGAGAAAGCTAAAGCTTTAAGAACTCTGCGTAAACTCAGCCAGTACTACATCTGGTTGATCGCAGATAGAGCATAGTAGGTCATACGATAGCAGCCCTAGCCGGCAGCAAGCTAAGGGTTCAAATGGCTGCCAGGAAGAGCACTTTTGTTAGTAACTCTCTCTTTTATCAGTACTAACATGTTTTTTGCTGACTGAAGCAGGAAGCCAGCAAGGTGTAAACAGGATTATCTGTTCTAGTCAGCCTTAGTTCCCGTTGTAGTGCTGCAGGCAACTGAGGGGCTGTTAGCCTTAGTTCTCCTTGTATATGATACAGGCTACTGAGGGGCAGTGTATAGTGCATATCAGGCTGCCAGAGAAAGGGATCTACGCATGCAAGCTTTATGCGAATGAGCAAGGACTGCCAGCTCCTTTTCAAAATGTCTGTAACTACCTGATTAAGGTAAACATAGCCTTACAGTATCTTACAGCTGGTGCTGACTGATAGACTAGTTAGCCTAAGCATGTCAACTGCAGGTAAAACACTGAAGATGTTGGATGTGCGCTCATGTTGAAGAGACAGAATAGACTTCAAGCTGAAAGCAACAAGAAAGTGATATTCGCTTAATGCGTT
The DNA here is from genome assembly GCF_963576615.1 of Watersipora subatra. Lineage (NCBI taxonomy): Eukaryota > Metazoa > Bryozoa > Gymnolaemata > Cheilostomatida > Watersiporidae > Watersipora > Watersipora subatra. The sequence goes on along the minus strand of NC_088710.1, from coordinate 599,121 downwards.
TGTTGCCACACGATAAATACTAGAATAGCCGTCTTTGACTTCTATAGTTACTGCTCTACATATGAATAATAATATACTCACGATGTCTTGGCTCGAGTATGAAGTCTATACAGAGTCTGCAATGAATAATAATTTACTCACAGTGTCTTGGCTCGAGTATGAAGTCTATACAGAGTCTGCACCAGGCAGCCTTGAGTTAAGGATACATGAGCGTATGTTTGCGTAATATATTTCAGTGCACAAAGAAGGTTACCAATGAACCGTATCCCTATATTAGGGGAGGGAAGAGCGGAGCCTCGTATCAGGCTGCTGAGTTGAAAGTAGTGTTGGAACCCAAGTGTTCAGAAGTCAATACAACTGATGGAAAGGTAAGGACTGTGTACGCAGAACTGCCATGCAATGTCTGGTCAACCCGTGTTACCCCTTCTAACCTGATGATAGCCTGAAAACCATGTTGTACAATAGCTTGAGATCCATGGTATACAATGGCCTGAGATCCATGATGTACAATAGCCTGAGATTCATGGTATACAATAGCCTGAGATTTATGGTATACAATAGCCTGAGAGACATGTTGTACAATAGCCTGAGATCCATTGTATACAATGGCCTGAGATCCATGATGTACAATGACCTGAGATCCATGATGTGCAATAGCCTGAGATTCATGGTATACAATAGCCTGAGAGACATATTGTACAATAGTCTGAGAGACATGTATAATGATATTTAACAGTAAAACTAACCTAAGACTTAGCAAGTTAAAGGGGAAATAGCTAGCACAGGCAGGTACTGTAGCTCTCAAAGTAATCCCAGTATCAGCAACATGCGTTGTATTTATTCCTAAAAAACTTTATCCTTTCCTTGTTTATCAAGTCATCATTTTATAAGTAAATAAATTAAACACGATTGAAGTTAAACTAAACACACGTTTTTTGCCTTCCCATGCAGTTTAGAGTCTCTGTTTCCGCACCAGAAGGAGTTGTGCTCTACGCGGTTCTACATCACAATCGACAAACACTAGAGCAGACGAATCAGCAAGTGGAAGTGAAACGAGAAGGAACTACTGTTACTTTTGATTTGATGCTCAGACAGTTTGGACTCCATTGTTTATCTATATACGCTCTGGTATGTAGGAAAAGCAACTCCAATATTCGGTTCTATCTTCAATGCTTTTTGCTGATACTCTGGTATGTAGAGGACACAACTCCAGTATTCGGTTATATTGTGTAAGAATATCCTAGTTAAAACTGGACTATTTAACTTTATGACTATTAACTTAACTTCTATTCGTTTATCACATCAATGCAACGCAACGTCATTATTAAAATTAATAAAATATTACAGTTGCATTACATGTAGGTGTTCATGTGTCAAATTACATGCCATGGGGGCGTTATTTCAGGAAAACAATGCTTCACAACTTTGTCATTTGTACAACTATGTGATCGACAACAAAGCTGTCTCAACTAAACAGAGTAAACAAGTTTTGCTTCTTGAGGCTGAACAACTCAGCTTGAAGAAGGGGAGAGTGGAGGTGAATGTGCCCTGTACGGACAATAGAAAAGTTCTTCCTCACATCTCAAAGGTATAATTTTTATATCTGATTACACCTTGATTATATCTGTTACACCCTTTAAACCCTCTGATCCCTTTAAATTAAAGTTAAAATTGAATAATCAGGAAGTGTTCCTGAATCTACATCTCATATCCCTTTTCGCTTCATTTGAACAGGAAGTAGCTTGCATGGGCATGGAATCCGGAGTAGAGAGTGTCACGCGCACAGATGGAGAGTGCATTCTCAAGGTTAGGCTGAAAGACAAAGGCGTCTATAACCTTGACGTCTATGTAGCTGAACCAGATGGTGACAGCACTTTGCGGGTGATAAAGCGGTGTCAGCTAGAGTTCAAAGGTAAATAGACTACCTCCGTCTCTTCAGTCTTTGCATCTTTCAACAGAATCATAGACTGAACACTGGTTGTTCCAGTCAACAGAATCATAGACTGAACACTGGTTGTTCCAGTAACAGAATCATAGACTGAACACTGGTTGTTCCAGTAACAGAATCATAGACGGAACACCGGTTGTTCCAGTAACAGAATTATAGACTGAACACAGGTTGTTCCAGTCAACAGAGTCATAGACTGAACACTGGTTGTTCCAGTCAACAGAGTCATAGACTGAACACCGGTTGTTCCAGCCAACAGAGTCATAGACTGAACACTGATTGTTCCAGTAACAGAGTCATAGACTGAACACTGGTTGTTCCAGTCAACAGAATCATAGACTGAACACTGGTTGTTCCAGTCAACAGAGTCATAGACTGAACACCGGTTGTTCCAGCCAACAGAGTCATAGACTGAACACTGATTGTTCCAGTAACAGAGTCATAGACTGAACACTGGTTGTTCCAGTCAACAGAATCATAGACTGAACACTGGTTGTTCCAGTAACAGAATCATAGACTGAACACCGGTTGTTCCAGTAACAGAATTATAGACTGAACACAGGTTGTTCCAGTCAACAGAGTCATAGACTGAACACTGGTTGTTCCAGTCAACAGAGTCATAGACTGAACACCGGTTGTTCCAGCCAACAGAGTCATAGACTGAACACTGATTGTTCCAGTAACAGAGTCATAGACTGAACACTGGTTGTTCCAGTCAACAGAATCATAGACTGAACACTGGTTGTTCCAGTAACAGAATTATAGACTGAACACAGGTTGTTCCAGTCAACAGAGTCATAGACTGAACACTGGTTGTTCCAGTCAACAGAGTCATAGACTGAACACCGGTTGTTCCAGCCAACAGAGTCATAGGCTGAACACTGATTGTTCCAGTAACAGAATCATAGACTGAACACTGGTTGTTCCAGTCAACCTTCAACGCTGAGCCTGTAAGACAATGAATAAACACGTTTAAAAAGAAGGATTAGCTCTTTAAAAGAAGAAATGTTTTTTCTGAAAATGATTTTATAGTTACCATAGTAACCTGATATAAAATGAGATCTTGTTTCCTGTGTCTTGATGATTCAACATTTGTTGTAGATGAACCTGAATCCGTGAAAAGTCAGAAAAAGGATTCTGATAATACAAGCCCATCAAAGGATAACAAGGCACTTTCACCTAAAAAAACTTCCTCATCTAAAAAAACTTCCTCACCTAAAAAACCCTCTCCATCAAAAACTACTTCCAATCCTCCAGATATGACAGCGGGTGGGTGCTTAAAATGAGTAATTTTATACCATTGCTTTAGCTCCTACGTTGTTCAATTCATTGGCTATCTTAATCACCTTTTTAGGTTGTTAGTTTCCTATTTAAGATAAGGTCTGGCTCTTCCCAATACCACTAAGATTTGGAGATGCTTGCTGACTACCTCCACTTCACACTAATATTTTACATTAGCCCTCTTCGTTCCAATACAAGCTTCTTATAGCCACATTCCATGGCTGTGCTCATACTGCATATTTCTAGTTCTGATCATGCGTGTAATGCGTAACCATATATTTTTAGTTGTAGTCATACCACATAGCCACACTTATCTAGTTGCAGTAATACTGCATAGCCACACCTTCTTAGTTGTGATCACACTATATAACCACATCCCTTTAGCTGTAGTCATACTGCATAACCACACCCCTTTAGTTGTAGTCATACTGCATAACCACACCCCTTTCATTGTAGTCATACTGCATAACCACACACCTTTAGTTGTAGTCATACTGCATAACCACACCCCTTTAGTTGTAGTCATACTGCATAACCACACACCTTTAATTGTAGTCATACTGCATAACCACCGCTCCTTAGTTGTAATCACACTGCATAACCACGCCTCCTTTTTGTGATCATACTATTTCCTCACACCTGTTAATCATAAGCAGTACAAGTCAGACAGGTATGTGACTCAATGAGTTGAGTACTTCACAGTAACTTGCGCCGTTGCTGTTCTTTTCTAAAGAGCTGTTAGAAAATGAAAAGAGGCAAAAGCTCGATCTGGCCCTGGAATCTAAAGACATTGATGCTATAAAAAAAGCAATGGAGGAGCTTACAGCTTTAGAAAATTTGTCACCAAAAAGCACAGCTTTGCTTCAAACTGCAGAAAACTACCTAGAGGTGGAAGGAGCCAGGAGAGGTGACAATTTCTAAATAAAATAATAGATAAATAAACTATATACAGTTTCAGCATACGACATGCGGGCTGCTTCGATCATAATAATTCAGTATCTCTCCAACAGGGTTGCTCTTGGCAGTAGATGAAGCGTCTGAAGACAGTCTAGAGAAGGCGATTGAAGAGGCGGAGTCTGTAAAACACAACAGCAAGCTTGGTGAGGTCATCAAACAGGCTCGGCAAACCTTGCAGGTGAATATTGAAGCCATGTGTATAGCTGCAGCAAGATCTCAAATTAATGTGCGAAAAGACAGTGTCATAGAAGGAGTAATACAACTCACCATTCTCAGCAAATTAGCATTTTTTATTGGTACAGACATTTTACAACTACTATGGACTCAGACTGTAATTCGGTAGAGGATTCTTTAACTTATTTTACTGCCCACCTCAGAACACACCTGAAACTTTTCTAGTTCAGAATATTGTTAAATTGTTTTGCTATTTCTCCTACTGCTAGCCTTAGCTCTCATAAATATGGTTAACTTACCAATCTCTAGCAAATAATAGAGTTTACACCAAACTACTTGACTCAGGTAGGATATTCTATATTAGCTGATTAATTGTTTTAATGTAGAAATTCAAATAGACTAATTTCAAGCCTAAATGGTAAAATAGTTTTTTATATAATCGAGTGGTTTAGAGAGCTCCTAATACTTTCTATGTCATTGATTGATTGATTGATCGATCGATCAATTGATTGATTGATTTATCCTGTGATTGACTGAATGATTGAGTGATAGATTTTGTGATGGATGTTATAGTTAACTAAACTATACATCTGTTAGCCTAATCACTCAACCTGAAACAAATGACTAGTTTTTAGGGATAATCACTAACAAAGCATATACCAACTTTTCAAATAGAAACTGAGGGTTTCCAACCTGAAGGCAACCGTGTTAAACCTGGATCAAACGGTTATTGCTGAACTCAAATCATTCGCAACTCCACCGAAGCCAGTAGAGACAACTATGAGAGCTACACTGATGCTGCTTGGCTCCAAGAAAAAGGAGATGAGGGTGGGTGCAGCAAATGTCCATGTTTTGATATGTAAATGTGGATATAGAAATGTAATGCAACAAAGTTTTAAAAAACGTGTTTAAAAGTTTTGCGATAAAAATATAAAAACCTTTTAAATTCATATAAACTTGTGTTATAGAGCTATACAATTCTGTAATATTTATCACCTACTATATTCAAATTAAATATTTATTTCAAACATTAGTTGAATCAAATATTTTGCTTTTAGATAGAAACTTCACTTAAAATTAATATTTTAACAAATCTTTGGCAAAAAAATAAATAGTTTGTATCAAAGTTACTTATGAAAGGGGACACAACTCCAGTTACACTAAACATAAAAACTCAGATGGAGGAGTATTGGTTTATTATAATAAGGTAGATATATAAATATATCTGATATCGTTGCTTGGTTTATTATAATAAGGTAGATATATAAATATAGCTGGTATCGTTGCTTGGTTTATTATAATAAGGTAGATATATAAATATAGCTGGTATCGTTGCTTGGTTTATTATAATAAGGTAGGTATATAAATATATTTGGTGCGGTTGCTTGGTTTATTATAATAAGGTAGGTATATAAATATATTTGGTGCGGTTGCTTGGTTTATTATAATAAGGTAGGTATATAAATGTATTTGGTGCGGTTGCTTGTTTTATTATAATAAGGTAGGTATATAAATATATCTGGTATCGTTGCTTGGTTTATTATAATAAGGTAGATATATAAATATATTTGGTGCGGTTGCTTGGTTTATTATAATAAGGTAGGTATATAAATGTATTTGGTGCGGTTGCTTGTTTTATTATAATAAGGTAGATATATAAATATATCTGGTATCGTTGCTTGGTTTATTATAATAAGGTAGATACATAAATATATCTGGTACCGTTGCTTGGTTTATTATAATAATGTAGATATATAAATATATTTGGTATCGTTGCTTGGTTTATTATAATAAGGTAGGTATATAAATATATTTGGTGCGGTTGCTTGGTTTATTATAATAAGGTAGGTATATAAATATATCTGGTATCGTTGCTTGGTTTATTATAATAAGGTAGATATATAAATATATCTGGTATCGTTACTTGGTTTATTATAATAAGGTAGATATATAAATATATTTGGTATCGCTGCTATATGCCTATCTTTGCTCTCTACTTATCTTCATCACACTAGTAACTCACTCGTGTTACTTGTGCTATTTACTACCTTGACCTACTAATCAACTGATAGGAATGGAAGAAGATAGTCGCTTTTATGTCAAAAACGGGCAAAGAGTCACTGAAAAGGAGAATCATAGACTTCAAGTTGGTGAACCTGAGGGATGAGGTTGCTGAAAAGTCAGCAAAGATGCTTTATAAGTTCAGCCATGATGAAGCGAGAGAAGCCAGCACAGGCGCTGCAGCATTCTATATTTGGGTGAGCAAACAACTTCTAATCGCTCTCCTTTTGTTTGGGAAAAACATTGTACTTTTCGATGGGGTAAAACTAACAACCGAAGCTCTGGTTTGCTATTTGACAACCAAAGTTAATTGGAATTTTTAAGGAAATAATGATAACTCTTCTGCTGCGAGTTCTGTTAAAGTTGATAAGGAAGTTTGAAAATATAAGTTTTACGATGAACAGAGAGTGAGCAGAAAATTCCAATTGGCTAAAAAAGAATTTTGTTCCATCACCGATAGACATGTAGCTGACTGCTTAAAGCTTATTCTTTTGGTTTTTATTGGCAATTAGCTCTATGCAACCTCTTACAGCAAGCTGCCCATCAAGAGACTATAACTCCCTTGTTGTCATGAATGTAGGTTTATCGACTAAACCGCACCCATTTGTCAGTATAAGCTAATCATTCTAACTTTTCATCTCTTTTCTCTCTAACTAATGGCTCCATAGCAGAGACCCAACAGCAACTCATTGCATGATTACTATTTGTTGTATTTATAATTTATTAAATAGTAAGTACATGTACATATTTAAAAAAAAAATCTGCAATAATGTATTACTATTGAGATTGGTCAAGGTTAACTTACAGAACTCTCTTTCTACTAGAACCTGATTGAGACAGACAGACAGACAGACAGACAAGGACCCTAATGCCTCTGTCTGTATTGAGACAAGGACCCTAGTGCCTCTGTCTGTATTGAGACAAGGACCCTAGTGCCTCTGTCTGTATTGAGACAAGGACCCTAGTGCCTCTGTCTGTATTGAGACAAGGACCCTAGTGCCTCTGTCTGTATTGAGACAAGGACCCTAGTGCCTCTGTCTGTATTGAGACAAGGACCCTAATGCCTCTGTCTGTATCGAGACAAGGACCCTAGTGCCTCTGTCTGTATCGAGACAAGGACCCTAGTGCCTCTGTCTGTATTGAGACAAGGACCCTAGTGCCTCTGTCTGTATTGAGACAAGGACCCTAGTGCCTCTGTCTGTATTGAGACAAGGACCCTAGTGCCTCTGTCTGTATTGAGACAAGGACCCTAGTGCCTCTGTCTGTATTGAGACAAGGACCCTAGTGCCTCTGTCTGTATTGAGACAAGGACCCTAGTGCCTCTGTCTGTATTGAGACAAGGACCCTAGTGCCTCTGTCTGTATTGAGACAAGGACCCTAGTGCCTCTGTCCGTTGCAGTCAGTTTTATTTCTTCCTTAACAGTTGCTGGGGATTCTAGCCAGATGGTTTGACCAGCAGCCGTTCGACTGCTGCAACCGTCAATATGCTCCATAATCATCCTGTTCCGCATTCAGCAGAGTTTAGGTCCATAGATCCACAGATAAAACCAGATTAAGATGTCTTCTTCTCTTCATCTCTTCTTCTCTTATGCTGCTCTCTTATTCTACATCTTCTAATCAATAACCAATACCTTTTACAGGCAGGCGGTATGCTTGACACATTTAAGGAGATGCAGGAAAAAGGCATGTAATCCCCTCTTTACGCCCTTTCAAGTCTGATATGAGCTTTTTTCTCATTCTATGCGGCAATCAAATAAGTAAAAATCGTAAAAATATAGACAGTAAACCATAAATATATTTCTACTAGGTGAATGCCCGGCATTGCACGAGTAATAAAAAGTTTTTGCACAGAAAATTTACTTTTAATCAACATATACAACATTTACCATTGTAACTTTTAAATGAAGATGTTTGTTTATTTCTGTCTACTGTACTATTTCTGTTTACTGTGTTTGTTTCTGTGTAACTCATACCATATCGGCTGTAGTGCCTACAACAGATCAATACTGATTGCAATAGTCTTGTTGGGCTATATGAGTTTATGCATTTTTCTTCACTTATGGACATGCGCATTTCTTCCGGTGTTATAGCTTCACAGATTTTTCTTCTGGTATGGCTTTACACATAATGCGAGCTGCAGCGTTTAACATGAAGCTATGAAAGATTGGCATGTGATTCAAGTTTGTAACCAATTTATTCCATGGTATAGCCAATTGGACAGTGTAGTGTATTGAATAAATGGATGTCCACAGAACTAGAGGTTGTGAGTTCAAATTCAGTTTGCAGCAGTTTTCTCATTTTTAAAACCTTATCGCTATAGCTGGACAGACGTATGTACAGACGGATGCACAGACAGAACAACATTAAGGTTTATATATATATATATATAATATATATATATATAATATATATATATATATATATATATATATATATATATATATATATATATATATACAGTGAAACTCGGATAACTCAAACTTCAAGAGACCGAGCAAAAGTGTTCGAATTATCAGAGCGTTCAAGTTATCAGAGCACTGTCACAGTCCATGTATTTACTTATTTATTAGTAGATACATGTACATATACAAACTATAATATAAATCAAAAGCACAAATGGCTTGTTTCAAATTAAACGCTTCTAATGTAAAGTTTAAAACGTTTTTCTCAAAAAGTACAGAGATTTTTCTATCACTTGAGATTGGTTTGTTGTTTGAGGTGATGTTATTGCCAGGACGTTTTTTTAGATTGACATTGGCAAAAACTTGATCGTTGCTGAAATGCTCAAAAGAAAAGACATCTTTTTCTTTTGAGCATTTTACCCATGATCAATTTTGCCGATTTTTCTTGAAGTTTATGCAAAGATTACCTTACTTTACCTGGGATTCGTTAAGAGCAACACTCCGAGGCAGTTCAATTAAAAGTTTTACAAGGTTTTACGGTACATTGTATATCACTCACGCTTTTTGAATGGATACTTATTGAATGTACACACGTATTCTGTGTTTAGGTTAAACGATGAATAGTTTTTTTAGCTAAGACAACGTATACGTTTAATTACAACAATTTTTAAGACGTTTTAAACATTCAACATTCCGACGTTGATTCATCGCGGAATCAATGTCGGAAAACTATTCATCACGGGCTAGCCGTGTCACGCACTCAAGGATTTTCGCCACGCAAATACAAAACAAAAACAACATGCTGCTTTTGTTTTGTATGTGCTTGGCAAAAATCCTTGGGCGCGTGACCCGGCTAGCCCGTGCTATTCATCGTATAGCAGTATAAATCAAATTTCACCAAACCTTTAGAAAAGTCGTTGACAAAAATATTTTGCCGATGGAGGTAATAACGACGCTTATGAATTACGAAAATTTGAGGTTTACCTTTATGGCTTGGAATAAAGTGATTTTCTAAAGCGATAGCAACCATTTCGGTAGCCGTTGGGCAAAAAACAGTTCGAATTAACAGTGTTGAGTTCGAGTTATATAGAGCCATTTATCATTGCGTGGAAACGGACCAAGCAAATCCATTCGAGTTAACCATGTGTTCGCTATATCCGAGGGCGAGTTATCCATGTTTCACTGTATATATATATATATGTATATATTAAAAACGGGTATTAAAAACCAGGTTATAACGTAGTTGCTTGCTACTTGCCATTAGCCTGGCACATTGCCAATGACTAATTCAAGTAAGGTAGTTATTTACGACTTTTAATAATACATAGAATGATGTTGCATCATAACGGTGAGTGGTAGCGTATTTGCCTTCATATAAGGACATATATCACCTAGTGATTCTATCAATCTCATGTGGCTTAATTGGGAATGGATTGAACTGGTGAATGGGAGATTCGGAGATCAAATCTTCTGTGATACGGTCTCTTCATTCCTAGATTTTAATAGCTATAGCAAACATACCGAAGGACATACAGACAGACCAATTTTGAGATTTATATATAGATTAAATATTTATTTATATCTATTACCTAATTATGCATTATGCCCATCTACAGTTTTTGACTTTCAATAGATACGATACAATTATGGATTTTCGACATAATTTGATGTTACAAGATGTCTTGTACCTTGTTTTCTGTGTCATCTTTACCTGTTGTTTCTAGAAGATAATTTTCTTATACAAATCGAAAAACTTCACAGATATTAAGCAATAATCTTTAATACTGATAAACTCTATAATGTATCGAGTCACTATAAGTATGTACAAAAGTGACTAGGAGTACGTACAGAAGTCACTACAACTACGTACAGAAGTCACTACAAGTACGTACGGAAGTCACTACAAGTACGTACGGAAGTCACTACAAGTACGTACAGAAGTCACTACAAGTACGTACAGAAGTCACTACAAGTACGTAAAGAAGTCACTACAAGTATGTATAGAAGTCACTACAAGTACTGTATGTACACAAGTCGCTACAAGTACGCACCGAAGTGACTACAATATATCACGCAACTATTGCATTGTACTGAAGCATAGATTCAGGTGAAACTCCATCAAGGTTTTTATATTATGTAAGGTTACATCTGAATGCATATTCCAGCCTCTAGCAAATCGGTCTAAATTCTAATAGCATTAGCATGAAAAGGTAAAGGAGATGTCAACAAAATGAGGTTATGTATTCATCTAAAAGATTGCAAAGTACATGAATAGCGAAAACAAAATTATTCTAAATGTTTCATCGATGCCGGAGAAAATAGAAGTGAACTTCGTTTTCCTAGAAGGTTAGCGAAGGATTACTGGAGATACTGTTTGAGAGATGGCTTGTTGCTCCAATCGCCAGACTTAATGATCTTGTAGACAGGAATAAAGAGACCAGGAAACCTGGAGAGAAAGTAATGATGGAGATGTTGGCCCATTTGAGATCGGACGTGGATCGAGCTACAACAGAATACAGTCATGGAACTTTTATTAGATGTGATGGTTGGTGGAAGAGATTTTTGCATGAATGCAGCATTTATCGCTAGCTAGGGTAGTAATAAAGAATACAGCAGTTAATGTGAGTTTGTAGGTTAGCATTGGTAACAGTTATACGCATGCTAGAACACTTACAGCCTGCTGTAGTTCTGCTGCACATCGTGTAGAAAAACAAGAAGGTCACTGACTGTTTTAGCTGACCGGGAGTCTAATTCCATTTCATCCAGCAATTTTCCATTGTTCAGCTGACTCGCCTACAGTAAGACATATAAAACATAAATACAATGTTAACATAGAATTACAGACAATGTTAACATCGAAATACAGACAATGTTAACATAGAAATACATACTATGTTAACATAGAAATACAGACAATGTTAAGATGGAAATACTGACAATGTTAACATAGAAATACAGACAATGTTAACATAGAAATACAGACAATGTTAACATAGAAATACATACTATGTTAACATAGAAATACAGACAATGTTAAGATGGAAATACTGACAATGTTAACATAGAAATACAGACAATGTTAACATAGAAATACAGACAATGTTAACATAGAAATACAGACAATGTTGACATAGAAATACATACAATTTTGACATAGAAATACATACAGTGTTGACATAGAAATACATACAATGTTGACATAGAAATACAGACAATGTTAACATAGAATTACAGACAATTTTAACATAGAATTACAGACAATGTTAACATAGAAATTCAGACAATGTTAACATAGAAATGCAGACAATGTTAACATAAAAATGCAGACAATGTTAACATAGAAATACAGACAATTTTAACATAGAAATGCAGACAATGTTAACATAAAAATGCAGACAATTTTGACATAGAAATACATACACTGTTGACATAGAAATAAATACAATGTTGACATAGAAATACATACAATTTTGACATAGAAATAAATACAATGTTGACATAGAAATAAATACAATGTTGACATAGAAATACACACAATGTTGACATAGAAATACATACAATGTTAACATAGAAATACAGACAATGTTAACATAAAAATACAGACAATTTTAACATAGAAATGCAGACAATGTTAACATAGAAATGCAGACAATGTTAACATAAAAATGCAGACAATTTTGACATAGAAATACATACAGTGTTGACATAGAAATAAATACAATGTTGACATAGAAATAAATACAATGTTGACATAGAAATACAGACAATGTTGACATAGAAATACATACAATGTTAACATAGAAATACATACAATGTTAACATAGAATTACTGAAAATGTTAACATAGAATTACTGACAATGTTAACATAGATATACAAGCAACAGTGAAAGAAGAAGGCAAGCTGTTGGAAACTTGAGCTGTACGTTGGGGCAATTGGGTCAGATCTGCTTACCCAGTCACTGCTGCCAGAATTGAATGCGATGCTGTTTAGTTTGTCTAAAGTTGATGAGACTTTATTAAGAGCCACCGGGCTGAACAGACTCAACACTTCCGCACCGACTGTGACCAAAAACTCAAACCGTCTTTTTTCTGACCAGAAGTATGGGTGCCTAAGCAAAAGCATAAGTGATGCGTTTGAACAGAACTCTAAGGCAAGCATGGATTGTTCGAGCAGACATATGGGCATATGGTACAAACAAATATGTTCCATCAGAACAGATGCCTGGGTTGATATACACATACGATCAACTGAAGGTTTTGTCGGTGCAGGTACTAACCTTAGAACAGAGCTGATATAAAGTCGGTGCAGGTACTGACCTTAGAACAGTGCTGATGTCAGGTTGGTGCAGGTACTGACCTTAGAACAGTTCTGATGTCAGGTCGGTGCAGGTACTGACCTTAGAACAGTGCTGATGTCAGGTCGGTCACGCGGCTCCTTGGCAAGCATTAGCCAGAGCAGGTGGTTCACCTCAGAGTTGAGTTCTTTCATCTTTGGCCAGCCCCCAGCAATATTCACCTCTATGTCAAATACATTGTCTCCGAACTGATGCTCTCCTCCCGTAAGCACAAAGTAGACAAGCATACCTGCAACCTAAAACATATATTTTAAGTTTTTAGTCACAAAAGAATGTTAGATAAGTAACCTAAATGTTAATGTTAATAAGTTACCTGAATGTCTGAGTGCATGGTGTAGTGTGTCATAGACAACTGTCCCATCCAACACTGATTGTTCATACTGCACTCTCTTGGTCTCCAGCAGTTGTCACCAGAGTTACTGTTGTGAAACAACGTCATACCTGCCAATAGAAATGTGTGGGCTGACCTCTCAATCTCTCAGATTAGCTCCACGAGTTGGCGTTAATCTGAGCGATGATTGGCCAGTCTGTGGGTTTGCTGTTTCGCCTGAGACCAACGAGGATACGAATAAGCAAATGTCTAGAATAAGAAATAATTAGATAGATCTTTACAAATACAGATATTTACAATCATTCTTATTACAGATATGTACAATATGACAAACAGAAATCAGTTTATACACATTAATAGTTAAGTGTCAAAAGCTTTTTTGAAATAAATTATAAGTAAAATATAATTTCAAACATAATGGAAAAGCTGTTAAGGCCTGAATAAACAAGAGGGTAACAGAGTAATAAACACTAGAGAAATATATTACATCATCATACATAGAGGTTATATTTAAACAATTTTACACTAGTAAGTCAAGATATGGAGAGACTGCTAATTACACTGATGTAGGCAACGGTAAAAGCAAATACAAGTAAATATGGTGCTGTTGAGATCTTTCAGCATTCTCAGTTTGACCTGGAAAGAACTTGGCATTAAAGAAAGAACCCACCTTCGGAAGTGACCTGCGTAAGACCGTAATCACTTAGTTTCAGTTTTCCATAAGCGTCTATCAGTATGTTGGTTGGCTTGAGATTGCGATGTAACATCAAACACCTGCAGTGCAGGGTCTAAAATTTACAGGTGTTTTTGAGCTAAACAGCTACAAAGACTTCTTTAATTATTTCAGTTTTAAAGAAACTGCTAAAGTCACATTCTTGCTCAATAATATTATTATTACTTCTCAGGTATGGCTGATCTCACATTAAATATATCAATCTCTATGTACCTGTAATCTACAGTATGGAACGTGTGAACTATATAAGTGTCTGGAATGTTTCAGCCATAGGTATAAACCCTACTGTATAAGCCATAGGTATAAGCCCTACTGTATAAGCCATAAGTATAAGCCCTACTGTATAAGCCATAGGTATAAGCCCTACTGTATAAGCCATAAGTATAAGCCCTACTGTATAAGCCATAGGTATAAGCCCTACTGTATAAGCCATAAGTATAAGCCCTACTGTATAAGCCATAGGTATAAGCCCTACTGTATAAGCCATAGGTATCAGCCCTACTGTATAAGCCATAAGTATAAGCCCTACTGTATAAGCCATAGGTATAAGCCCTACTGTATAAGCCATAGGTATAAGCCATACTGTATATTCCGAGTACTATGTCTCCTATCCATCTTCAGTGCAAGAATAGTGAATCTATTGTATATCCCTGGCACAATATCAACTATTCATCTATAATGTAAGTATCGAAGCTACTGTACATTCCCTGTACTATGTTTACAATCCATCTGCAGTGAAAGTGCCAAACTATTGTCTGCTCCCACTACTATATTTACTATCTAGCTGTTGTACAAGATTAGTGAATTTACAAACATCCTAACGCTGGATCATAACACATAACAGATCCCAATAATTCATTCTATGGTGTCATAACCATAATTCTCATGTCAGTTTTTAGTAGCAGTTGTCAGTCTTGTGTAAAAGGCCACAGTTTGCACAAGCCTTCAATGCCTTTGATTACGTGCTGCTTACCTGTACACCCTTTAGCAGCTGCCAAACCAGTTTGTATAGCGCTTCATGGAGGGATGTGGTTGCCTTCCTTTTAGGGACAAGGGGAAGGTACTCCTCTACAGTGTAATCGCAGAGCTCTTGGGCTATGTAACCATAGTGATCATCCTCTGCCACGTCCTGAAAGAATAAGTAAAACCAGTAACACTTATCCATAAAACCATGGGACATAAGAGAGAGAAACGATAATTACCAGGTATCTAACGAGATACTCGTGTTGCTGGTACTTGGGTAGAAGGAGTCTGTGCACGGTCTCTTTAAGTGGCGTATACAACGCTATCGGCAGTCTTTTCACAGCAACTGGCATTTTACCAATCATACCGAGGAGCACGACAACTTCAGAGCTATGCCTCATGCTACAACCGGATTGGACAGATTAGTAAAAAGCGGCGCTGTCGAACAGGTCTGAGTGACACATACATGTAATAAGAAAAAGGGCAGGCGTGAGAATTACGTACCTTTTACCAATAAGAAAGTTACTTTCGATGCACAATAGGATGTTCCCTTTCATTACCAGCCTCTCTTTAGGCATTTCCTGAAACTGACAAATAAGCCCTTCATGGCGCCGGGTTGGGACTGTATCTTTCCACGGATACGCTGCACCGGCATTCTCTTGCTGACTCGGCTGCAGTTTGCTAGCTAGCTGGTACTGGGTGTTTGACGTACTGATTGTAGCTTTTTGCTGCCCGTACCATCTACTTGCAAATGTCGGAGAGTATTGTTGATAGCATGGAGCCTGAATCACATTAGACCTTAACATCGCTGAACGATATCCTGTAATAAAAGTTGAATAGAATAAAGTAATACTGTAAGAATAATTTGGACAATCATGGCATGTCCGGACTAGCTATAGATCTAGGTCTGTATTACAGAACTAGCTATAGATCTAGGTCTGTATTACAGAACTAGCTATAGATCTAGGTTTGTATTACAGAACTAGCTATAGATCTAGGTCTGTATTACAGAACTAGCTATAGATCTAGGTCTGTATTACAGAACTAGCTATAGATCTAGGTCTGTATTACAGAACTAGCTATAGATCTAGGTCTGTATTACAGAACTAGCTATAGATCTAGGTCTATGCTATAAAAATGTGAACATCCAAGTGAATGAAAAATAAACAGAAACCTTGAGGGTTATTCTGCTGGTTTCGAATCACCATGTTATAAGGCATCCATACAGCGGGCATTGCTTGACCAGAGTTACTGCTTCCGGTTGGCCTACAAGAATGTGTGTCATGCAGCACTGTCCATGCACAAACCTGGTTACTGGTGGTATATCAACTGGCTGATTTTAAAAATAGCATTCTCCAACTCACAAGAATGAAAATTTGAAAACACAGCATGTTATTCTTTTTGACAGATTACACATTCTTGTTTGGAAGATAAAAGAAAAACAACCAGCCTTTGTGCTATTTGAAATGAAGAGCGTGAAAACCTATGTAAGTATGGTGATATGATGTACGATGTATGTAAGTTTCCTTAACCTCTGTTGCTGCATGAGCAGTGCGCTCTGGTAGTGATAAAGTGTTGTCACCATGTCCCATGTCATCTGCTTACCAGACCTGCCTTCTTCATATTTGCTGCTATGCTGACCATAATTGGGCCTTTGTGAATGGGGCGCAGGAAGCTGCAATAAAAATAATATATAAGCAAATGTATTTACACACCAGAAACATACCTACTCTTACACATACATGGCTACAAGAATTCCCTATCTAGTAGGAGAGTATTGTACTGGTATTTGGCGAATAGTTGCATGACTGTGTGATTGTGGAGTGGGCGCAGAATAGCGTGCATAGCAGGGCCCACCACCTTGTACGCCATACATATGGCATTGGTCTAAACCAGGCTGTTGAGGTATCTTCCAGTAATCTGATCAGGATTGTGGCTGTCACAGGCCCATCAGATCAATCTTGGCTCGTGACAAAACTAAACTGCAAACCTTGTTGTTTCTTTGCTGTTGGCTGTTTGCAGCAGGAATCGCAGACCTTGTTTCTGTTTCATCTTCAGACGAATCATTAGATAAAAATCCAATATCATGAAGTGGATCAGCAGCGATTTCGAATGTGCGAATGTCTGTGAGATAGTTAGTGTATTTTGGATCAGGCAAGCACACAGAGGCAGCCTACAACACATGAAGTCTATATACCATTTACATGTATTTGCCTAGAATATATACCCTGTATACTTATGAAAGAGTTGACTAGATGACAATCAGCATCTCCACTTGTGCTCACCTCTGTGTCTATGATACATTCCTCGTCCTTAAAATACAATCCCTGACCGGAGTCAGCTGACAAAGCCTCAGAGCTTATAAGGAAGGGCTGGAATGAGGGGGGCATGCATGAGCCAGAAAAGAGTGTGCTGCTTGGAGATACTGCTATTCCATTAGGTTTACTAGTTGTCTGCGTAAGAGCATTAGTTACAACTGGTTTAGGAGTAATGACGTGCTCTCCAGAAGGTGCTTTATCGTTCAAGGCAGGAGGTGACAACTCTTCGATCTCTTCATCATCTGTGAGACTAGGAGAATTTTTTGGAGGAGCTAAAGGTTAAAATGATAGAAGATGGCTATTAACAATACTTTACTTTCCAATTTAGTGTTAAAATGTAGCAATTATGAGTATAAAATATTACCAGGAGTTGTGTCCTCCTTATCCAGTTGCTCCTCATTTACAAGGGAGCTTTCTACAGGACTTGCATAGGCAGCTGATTCTAAATCAGGTACATTAACAGATGCTGAACCAGTTGCTACACCAAGTATGTTACCAGGCGTGTCATAGGGTGCTTCCTCAGATACGTTGACTGGTGGGGAGTGCTCTGGACCTGCCCCGTCACAGCTATTGATCTTGCGAGCAACATCAGGTAAGATAAATTCACTGAGAGTAAAGCACTCTTTTTCCTGCCACAGTTCAAATGCAAAATTATATTTCATCAAGTCACTGCACAAGCTTAGCAGCATGGTTTCTATCAGCTGGCACTATTAATAACAATTATCAACTATGCAACAAAAAGTCACAATCGCACTTGAGTCCTACCTTTCTGATGGCTATCCCTGGTCCAACAGAGCAATCATTAGCAGCAGGCTTTTTCACATCATTTGGCCAACTTACAGACGCATTAGCTGGAGCTTTTGCTCCTAGCTTTGGAAACTCAAGGTCTGTTATAAATGACATTACATACGAGTTTTAGCAAATTACAGTACACACTAAGTGCCTGGATATAACACTGATAACAACAATTGACTGGACATGACAGGTGACTGGATATGACAGTGGTACGAACAATTGACTGGATATGACAGTGGTAACAACAATTGACTGGACATGGCAGGTGACTGGATATGGCAGTGATAATAACAATTGACTGAACATGACAGGTGACACGATATGACAGTTATAAAAACAATTGACAGGATATGACAGGTGACTGGATATGGCAGTGATAACAACAATTGACTGGACATGACAGGTATAATTTAAACTTTGTTTAAAGTTCACAAAAGCTATTCAATATGCTTTATGCTTGAGAAGGTCTGCCCAACTCTGAGGAATTGATGGATTACTAGCTATTCAATACCCACAGCTACCTTTATGCTTGAGAAGGTCTGCCCAACTCTGAGGAATTGATGGATTACTAGCTATTCAATACCCACAGCTACCTTTATGCTTGAGAAGGTCTGCCCAACTCTGAGGAATTGATGGATTACTAGCTATTCAATACCCACAGCTACCTTTATGCTTGAGAAGGTCTGCCCAACTCTGAGGAATTGATGGATTACTAGCTATTCAATACCCACAGCTACCTTTATGCTTGAGAAGGTCTGCCCAACTCTGAGGAATTGATGGATTGCTAGCTATTCAATACCCACAGCTACCTTTATGCTTGAGAAGGTCTGCCCAACTCTGAGGAATAGATGGATTACTAGCTATTCAATACCCACAGCTACCTTTATGCTTGAGAAGGTCTGCCCAACTCTGAGGAATTGATGGATTGCTAGCTATTCAATACCCACAGCTACCTTTATGCTTGAGAGGGTCTGCCCAACTCTGAGGAATTGATGGATTACTAGCTATTCAATACCCACAGCTACCTTTATGCTTGAGAAGGTCTGCCCAACTCTGAGGAATTGATGGATTGCTAGCTATTCAATACCCACAGCTACCTTTATGCTTGAGAAGGTCTGCCCAACTCTGAGGAATTGATGGATTGCTAGCTATTCAATACCCACAGCTACCTTTATGCTTGAGAAGGTCTGCCCAACTCTGAGGAATTGATGGATTGCTAGCTATTCAATACCCACAGCTACCTTTATGCTTGAGAAGGTCTGCCCAACTCTGAGGAATTGATGGATTACTAGCTATTCAATACCCACAGCTACCTTTATGCTTGAGAAGGTCTGCCCAACTCTGAGGAATTGATGGATTGCTAGCTATTCAATACCCACAGCTACCTTTATGCTTGAGAAGGTCTGCCCAACTCTGAGGAATTGATGGATTACTAGCTATTCAATACCCACAGCTACCTTTATGCTTGAGAAGGTCTGCCCAACTCTGAGGAATTGATGGATTGCTAGCTATTCAATACCCACAGCTACCTTTATGCTTGAGAAGGTCTGCCCAACTCTGAGGAATTGATGGATTACTAGCTATTCAATACCCACAGCTACCTTTATGCTTGAGAAGGTCTGCCCAACTCTGAGGAATTGATGGATTGCTAGCTATTCAATACCCACAGCTACCTTTATGCTTGAGAAGGTCTGCCCAACTCTGAGGAATTGATGGATTACTAGCTATTCAATACCCACAGCTACCTTTATGCTTGAGAAGGTCTGCCCAACTCTGAGGAATTGATGGATTACTAGCTATTCAATACCCACAGCTACCTTTATGCTTGAGAAGGTCTGCCCAACTCTGAGGAATTGATGGATTGCTAGCTATTCAATACCCACAGCTACCTTTATGCTTGAGAAGGTCTGCCCAACTCTGAGGAATTGATGGATTACTAGCTATTCAATACCCACAGCTACCTTTATGCTTGAGAAGGTCTGCCCAACTCTGAGGAATTGATGGATTGCTAGCTATTCAATACCCACAGCTACCTTTATGCTTGAGAAGGTCTGCCCAACTCTGAGGAATTGATGGATTACTAGCTATTCAATACCCACAGCTACCTTTATGCTTGAGAAGGTCTGCCCAACTCTGAGGAATTGATGGATTGCTAGCTATTCAATACCCACAGCTACCTTTATGCTTGAGAAGGTCTGCCCAACTCTGAGGAATTGATGGATTGCTAGCTATTACATCGGATGCTACTGTATTTCTGTGAAGGATATTGGTCTCCTCAGGCAAAACCTCGTTAACCAGAGAAGGTACCAAAAGCGTTTCAGCCGAGTCGACTGGTACAGAGCTGGTGGTGATGTCTTTCTGAAGTGGTTTAGCTGGCAACAATGGCGATACATTTACAACTGGTGAATCCTGCAATGGTAGTCCCCTTATTAATGGTCACTCGCGTAATATTTGTCAGCATGCTAGTTGACACCCTAGTGATCACACTCCTAATCATCACAACAAGTAAACACTCTTGGAGTTATTACTAAAAATTTAGATATTTTAAAGCCTAAATCTTTAGTGGTAACACTTTCTGCAGTAAAGGTTTTTGTAGTGCCACTATTAGTAGTAACAGTTTTAGTAGTAACAGTCTTAGTAGTAACAGTCTTAGTAGTGACAATTTTAGTAGTGACAATTTTAGTAGTGAAAATATTAGTAGTGACAATTTTAGTACCTAGTAACAGTTTTAGTAGTGACAGTTGTAGTAGTGACAGTTTACTAGTCAAACTTCTTGTAGTAACCGTTTGATATTTTGGTATTAGTATCTGAAGCTAACGTGTGACTTTTCACTTTGGTAACAATTGAAATGGTGTACCGGATTAGGTTTGCTACTGTTGCTATCACCCTCAGTTTGCTCTGTCTGTGGATGCTGTGTTATGTCTGTTCCTTTTCCATTTGATCCTTTTTCTAGTGAATGTGTTCTGTTTGCCACAGGAGAAGCAGATTTGCTAGAGTGGTATGATCTACAAAATGCATGAAAATCTAGGAAGCTTTTCATGCATTTGGCCTCCTTTTTACAGTATAGAGTTGAGTCATTAGTTGTAATTACAAGGGCTGAGTGTACTTTATACTGTCAGTGTCAGACATGTCCTCCTATTTACAGTATAGAGTTGAGTCATTAGTTATAATTACAAGGGCTGAGTGTACTTTATACTGTCAGTGTCATGCATGTCCTCCTATTTACAGTATAGAGTTGAGTCATTAGTTATAATTACAAGGGCTGAGTGTACTTTATACTGTCAGTGGCAGACATATTCTCCTTATTACAGTATAGAGTTGAGTCATTAGTTATAATTACAAGGGCTGAGTGTACTTTATACTGTCAGTGTCATGCATGTCCTCCTTATTACAGTATAGAGTTGAGTCATTAGTTATAATTATAAGGGCTGAGTGTACTTTATACTGTCAGTGTCAGACATGTCCTCCTATTTACAGTATAGAGTTGAGTCATTAGTTATAATTACAAGGGCTGAGTGTACTTTATACTGTCAGTGTCATGCATGTCCTCCTATTTACAGTATAGAGTTGAGTCATTAGTTATAATTTAAGGGCTGAGCGTACTTTATACTGTCAGTGTCAAGCATGTCCTCTTTTTTGCAGTACGGAGTTGGACTGCGATGTTGCTTTATTTTCTTCTTGAAGCTTCTCTGAAGTTGCCTTAAAGAACGTCGACTAACAACAGGCTCAAAACTATTTGTTATAGGTTCGGGGCCTTCGGGTTGTCTTTCAAAGCCCTCCACTGCGGTCTCATGTTGATTATAGGCCTAGATAAGGAAATATATTAATCAATTTAAATTTTGTTGATAGCAGTGCAGACGTTTATCAAAGGCCTAGAGATAATATCTCATGCGGTCACAGCTGAAGTTTATATTGGTCTGTATTCTATTTCTATATTATAGATTTATATTTAATGTCTATATTCAAGAATATATATCTATATAAAATATCTATATGTCTATATTTTATAGTTGACATATTCTATATTTCATAACTATTTCGATGACTATGTTCTATATTTGACATCTATGTTTTAGGTCTATATTCTAGGTTTATATTCTATATCTATATTCCTGTTCTACTCTCAATATTCAAGTTCTATATTCTAGGTCTATATTATAGGACTATGATCTAAATCTATAGTGAGTACATACTTCCGTTGTTAAAAACGTTTCAGTTGTTTCATCATTGTCAGCTTTACCCTTGCCTCTACGGCGCCTTCTTCTTTTCTTCTTGGCTTTCACTTGTTTTATCTCATCCTCTACATCTTCTTCATCATCGGCAGCATCAGCTAGCTCTTCAGGATTAGGATTTGTCTGCTCACAAGACTGTTTCACTCCTTAAAAAACACACCAGGCAAACTGGGCATAGCAAAACTTATCTCTAAAAACCTAAAGATCTCTGGTACCATTTTACTGAATACATGCAGGACTTAATTGCATATCTGCTCTTTGTCTTACCAGTTGTGCCATCAACAGTTACTGTTCTCAATGGCTTTTCTTCTTCAACTCTCATTTTCACTTCAGATATTTCTGATGAATTTCCTATAGCAGTTCTGGTTTGGTTGTCTGTCTCTTGTGTCCCTTCTGTTTCCAAACAAAGATGTTTGGTTGAGCTAGATTTTTTATTTGTTGTTAAATTTGATTTTGAATCATTCTCTAGATTTAGAATATTTGCAGGGGAGGCAGGCGGGTTAATGTTAAGCATTAAGCGACTCGAGGTGGAAAGGCAAACTTTATCGAACGCTAGCTTATTTCTTGGTTGCTCCAACGGAGTGGAAGTTGTGCAAACTAAAGGCTCCTTTTTTGGCAACTTCGTTAAAGGAATAGTAGCTTCTTTTTTAGTTTTGATAGTCAACCTGTTGGCCCCTTCGTCAACCATTGCAGAACATGTCATCACTGTTGCCGCCACCTTGTTTTTGGTCTCAACACCCATGGAGCAGTCAGCTGTCGAGCGTGTCTTATTTTCTTTGGATCCTGCATTGGTGGTCAAGGATGGCTCACTTGCTGCAGAATGTTTGCACTCTTTGGGTCGTTCACTTCGATAGGCCTTTGCAAATATACGGGCAACTTCATCTAAGCAGGTCTTTGGAGCTTCATGCTTGCTAGCTAGGACTGCGTGTGAAGGCAGTTTGGTTAACGTGGTAGCTGGTTCGGTAGAGCAAGAACTCACTGTTCGAATGCTTTCAATCTGGAAAAGAGGAACACTTGTAACAGACTCCACTCCTTGGTGAACCAGCTTCTTGCCATCGGCGACTGCTGTTGGCTTGTTATTAGCTGGGACAGCCTCGCTAATGCTTCTCTGTTTTAAAAGAGAGGCAACAGTTGTTACTGGCAGCGATTTGTTGCGGCAGACAACTGGGTTAGAAGTAGGTGTGGCTCCAGCGGAAGGTGAATTATTAGTTTTTATGCTCGCGGGCAGACCTTCAGCAGACTCTTGTGAAGCATTGTTGTTGCTCATCTCGCAATCCATCAATTTCTTCTTCAGGCGTCTCGTTCGTTTTCTTTCCCTCTTTTCCAGCTGCTCATGAAAATAACCTCAAATAAGTTTTGGTTAGAAGCAAATCTAAAATTTATCAAATATTAAACCAGAAAAAATGAATCTGAAGCGGTAACATAAAGAGTCAAGTATAAACGTTAGGACAACAGGTGCTAGCAGTATCTCTACTAATAAAATAGTTAACAGGTAAACCTTTGCTTTCTCCTCTGCCTCTGTCTTCAGCAGCTCGGCGCAAGCAATGTCTGCCTTCTCTTTTTGAATAATCTGAAATTTCTCCTTAAACAACCTCCAGACTCTCTCAGTCATATCTCTGTTTTCTTCGTACTGCAGAAGCAAATAAACACTGTTGGGTGTTAAAGACTGCCATGTTTGACTTGCTTGTAGCATGTACTATATTCTGTTCCTCTGTGTTGTTTGTCAAAAGTTGTTACTTTCAAAAACTGAATGAACATACATGTACCTACACTGAATAGACATACATGTACCTACACTGATTAGACATACATGTACCTACACTGAATAGACATACATGTACCTACACTGAATAGACATACATGTACCTACACTGAATAGACATACATGTACCTACACTGAATAGATATACATGTACCTACACTGAATAGACATACATGAACCTACACTGAATAGACATACACGTATTTACACTAAATAGACTTACATTCAGTACTGACTCACAGGCATTCAAATTGTTACATCCGTACTTCATGTTGTAGCATTAATATTTACATGTTCATTTTGAGTGTAACTCTTCTTCCTTTGATACTCTCAACCGCAGTTACAGAAGACCAAGGTGAATTTGATAAGATAACAAGCTAATATGTACTTTGACAATTGGTTACCATTAGTGACCTTTTGACCTGTCGCTGTCGGTCTTCATATCAAGTCTCTTTTGATTGTCATTTCAGTTGTCATTTTTGGCAAAACATATTAACTGGTGGCTATGATTTCAAAAACTACTTCGAAAAAAATTTCTGTTGCAAGCAAATGGCTTTGTTATAAAATCACTTTACAACAAATAACACGGGGTGCTAACCATACCCACCCGCTGTGCTAACTGGCTGAATAGACAACTAAACCAACTGGTAAGAAAATTAAAACAAAATAATTTTTTTATGTGACTGCTTATTATAAATATAATAAGCGGTCACATAAAAAATTATTTTGTTTTAATTTTCTTACCAGTTGGTTTAGTTGTCTATTCAGCCAGTTAAGGGGTAGTTGGCTATTCAGCCAGTTGTATCTTTTAAAGGGGCATATGCCCCTTTAAAAGATACAGCTATATTACAACTGATAAATATAGATGAGCATATGCCCCTTTAAAAGATACAACTATATTACAACTGATAAATGGGCTAAAGGCTACCAAAGCCAACAATAGCGGAAGGTGCGAATCGAAATATTAATAAAGTATCAAAGTGAAAACACTGACTCACATGCAGCTGCAAGTAACCTTTCTCAAACACTTGGACATACGAGATGACATTAGACCAGCTTGTTCTCAGCCATTCTATGCCTTTGACGTGGGTGCAAGCAAATATAACAGGAAGAAGAAGTGATACAATGGTTATCGACTGCTTGTGTTTCGTTGTGGAGGAGTAGAACTGGAGAGATTTGATCAAGATGTCTGGGCACTAAAAACATAGTTCTTCATGGAGACATTCTTGGTGGATCTGCTTTACTTGTTATCCATGAAAAAACCTTCTTTGCCACTGACAAACACAAATGTAACTCCTTTCTAGTGAAAACTCACCTGCTTTTGCAGAAACTCCTCAACAACAAGCCTGTCGAGGTGTTTCTGGTCATGCATGATCATGGTGAGCAGCTGGGAGGCTCTTTGTATGAGCTCATCGTTGGACATGTGTCGACAGACGACACCTATCATGGCTACGGGAAAACTCTTCAACTGGAAGTACCTGGAAATTGAGGCTACGTGTAGGGACTTGTCTGCCACTGCTAGAGCGGGACTATCATAAAATTATGAACTAACCAAGTCTACTAACCTGACCTGACCTACTAACCGGGTCTACTAACCTAGTGTACTAACCTGGTCTAATAACCTAGTCTATTAACCAAGTCTAATAACCAATTCTACTAACCCAGTCCACTAACCTGGTCTATTAACCTGGTCTAATAACCAATTCTACTAACCCAGTCCACTAACCTGGTCTATTAATCTAGTTTACTAACCTGGTCGACAAACCTATTCTATTAACCTAGTCTACTAACCTACGGAATGCCTCATGCCAGATGAGTTTGCGAATCACAGGGAAAAGAGAATTGAGATAGAAATCTTCATCTGAGCTGTAACCTTCAAACTTTCTGCAATCTGCAAGTGTCTTTCTTTTTAGCAAGTCCAACTTTCTCTACAAGAAGAAATTAGAAGTTGTATAACACACCAGCTATACCACAGATTGTTGTGATATTTTTAGTAGCACTAAGTTGTATGGTAGCCTTAGTAAGTACATTTCTAGAGGTAGTCTTTTCAATCATCTTTACTGAATGATGTAGGCCAACCAAGTGTATATGATCACTCAAAACTTCAATACTTCAATTAGACACAGCTGTAGCACTGTTACAAAATTCAATTCTACTCACATTAACATAGACAAGTCTCTCAGTGGGAGCCATCTTGTTTACTATAAGATCAAACATCTCCTCCTTGCCTTCAAGTATAGCTATGCAGATGGGCGTGTCTCCTGACTACAGCATAAACATCCATCACACCTTCAACCAGCTTCCGCTTATGCCTAAACAATTCTAAACTGCCTGCACTCTGTCTGTATGTCCTACACTAAGAATAGCAATATGTCGCACACCCTATTCTAAATTGCCTGAACTCTGTCTGTATGTCCCACACTAAGAATAGCAATACATCTCATACCTTACTCTAAAGTGCCTTCATTCTGTCTGTATGTCCCACACTAAGAATAGCAATACATATCATACCTTATTCTAAAGTGCCTTCATTCTGTCTGTATGTCCCACACTAAGAATAGCAATACATCTCATACCTTACTCTAAAGTGCCTTCATTCTGTCTGTATGTCCCACACTAAGAATAGCAATACATATCATACCTTATTTAAAGTACCTACATTCTGTCTGTATGTCCCACACTAAGAATAGCAATACATCTCATACCTTATTCTAAAGTACCTACATTCTGTCTGTATGTCCCACACTAAGAATAGCCATACATCTCATACCTTATTCTAAAGTACCTACATTCTGTCTGTATGTCCCACACTAAGAATAGCAATACATCTCATACCTTATTCTAAAGTACCTACATTCTGTCTGTATGTCCCACACTAAGGATAGCAATATCTCTCATACCTTATTCTAAACTGCCTGCATTCTGTCTGTATGTCCCACACTAAGAATAGCAATACATCTCATACCTTACTCTAAAGTACCTACATTCTGTCTGTATGTCCCACACTAAGAATAGCAATATATCTCATACCTTATTCTAAAGTACCTTCATTCTGTCTGTATGTCCCACACTAAGAATAGCAATACATCTCATACCTTACTCTAAAGTACCTACATTCTGTCTGTATGTCCCACACTAAGGATAGCAATATCTCTCATACCTTATTCTAAAGTACCTACATTCTGTCTGTATGTCCCACACTAAGAATAGCAATACATCTCATACCTTACTCTAAAGTACCTACATTCTGTCTGTATGTCCCACACTAAGAATAGCAATATATCTCATACCTTACTCTAAAGTACCTACATTCTGTCTGTATGTCCCACACTAAGAATAGCAATATATCTCATACCTTATTCTAAAGTACCTACATTCTGTCTGTATGTCCCACACTAAGAATAGCAATACATCTCATACCTTATTCTAAAGTACCTACATTCTGTCTGTATGTCCCACACTAAGGATAGCAATATCTCTCATACCTTATTCTAAAGTACCTACATTCTGTCTGTATGTCCCACACTAAGAATAGCAATACATCTCATACCTTACTCTAAAGTACCTACATTCTGTCTGTATGTCCCACACTAAGAATAGCCATACATCTCATACCTTATTCTAAAGTACCTACATTCTGTCTGTATGTCCCACACTAAGGATAGCAATATCTCTCATACCTTATTCTAAAGTACCTACATTCTGTCTGTATGTCCCACACTAAGAATAGCAATACATATCATACCTTATTCTAAAGTACCTACATTCTGTCTGTATGTCCCACACTAAGAATAGCCATACATCTCATACCTTATTCTAAAGTACCTACATTCTGTCTGTATGTCCCACACTAAGGATAGCAATATCTCTCATACCTTATTCTAAAGTACCTACATTCTGTCTGTATGTCCCACACTAAGGATAGCAATATCTCTCATACCTTATTCTAAAGTACCTACATTCTGTCTGTATGTCCCACACTAAGGATAGCAATATCTCTCATACCTTATTCTAAAGTACCTACATTCTGTCTGTATGTCCCACACTAAGAATAGCCATACATCTCATACCTTATTCTAAAGTACCTACATTCTGTCTGTATGTCCCACACTAAGAATAGCCATACATCTCATACCTTATTCTAAAGTACCTACATTCTGTCTGTATGTCCCACACTAAGAATAGCAATACATCTCATACCTTATTCTAAAGTACCTACATTCTGTCTGTATGTCCCACACTAAGGATAGCAATATCTCTCATACCTTATTCTAAAGTACCTACATTCTGTCTGTATGTCCCACACTAAGAATAGCAATACATCTCATACCTTACTCTAAAGTACCTACATTCTGTCTGTATGTCCCACACTAAGAATAGCAATATATCTCATACCTTACTCTAAAGTACCTACATTCTGTCTGTATGTCCCACACTAAGAATAGCAATATATCTCATACCTTATTCTAAAGTACCTACATTCTGTCTGTATGTCCCACACTAAGAATAGCAATACATCTCATACCTTATTCTAAAGTACCTACATTCTGTCTGTATGTCCCACACTAAGGATAGCAATATCTCTCATACCTTATTCTAAAGTACCTACATTCTGTCTGTATGTCCAACACTAAGAATAGCAATACATCTCATACCTTACTCTAAAGTACCTACATTCTGTCTGTATGTCCCACACTAAGAATAGCAATATATCTCATACCTTACTCTAAAGTACCTACATTCTGTCTGTATGTCCCACACTAAGAATAGCAATATATCTCATACCTTATTCTAAAGTACCTACATTCTGTCTGTATGTCCCACACTAAGAATAGCCATACATATCATACCTTATTCTAAAGTACCTACATTCTGTCTGTATGTCCCACACTAAGAATAGCAATATATCTCATACCTTACTCTAAAGTACCTACATTCTGTCTGTATGTCCCACACTAAGAATAGCAATATATCTCATACCTTATTCTAAAGTACCTACATTCTGTCTGTATGTCCCACACTAAGAATAGCCATACATATCATACCTTATTCTAAAGTACCTACATTCTGTCTGTATGTCCCACACTAAGAATAGCAATATATCTCATACCTTACTCTAAAGTACCTACATTCTGTCTGTATGTCCCACACTAAGGATAGCAATATCTCTCATACCTTATTCTAAAGTACCTACATTCTGTCTGTATGTCCCACACTAAGAATAGCAATATATCTCATACCTTACTCTAAAGTACCTACATTCTGTCTGTATGTCCCACACTAAGAATAGCAATATATCTCATACCTTATTCTAAAGTACCTACATTCTGTCTGTATGTCCCACACAAAGAATAGCAATACATATCATACCTTATTCTAAAGTACCTACATTCTGTCTGTATGTCCCACACTAAGAATAGCCATACATCTCATACCTTATTCTAAAGTACCTACATTCTGTCTGTATGTCCCACACTAAGGATAGCAATATCTCTCATACCTTATTCTAAAGTACCTACATTCTGTCTGTATGTCCCACACTAAGAATAGCAATATATCTCATACCTTACTCTAAAGTACCTACATTCTGTCTGTATGTCCCACACTAAGAATAGCAATATATCTCATACCTTATTCTAAAGTACCTACATTCTGTCTGTATGTCCCACACTAAGAATAGCCATACATATCATACCTTATTCTAAAGTACCTACATTCTGTCTGTATGTCCCACACTAAGAATAGCAATATATCTCATACCTTACTCTAAAGTACCTACATTCTGTCTGTATGTCCCACACTAAGGATAGCAATATCTCTCATACCTTATTCTAAAGTACCTACATTCTGTCTGTATGTCCCACACTAAGAATAGCAATACATATCATACCTTATTCTAAAGTACCTACATTCTGTCTGTATGTCCCACACTAAGAATAGCCATACATCTCATACCTTATTCTAAAGTACCTACATTCTGTCTGTATGTCCCACACTAAGGATAGCAATATCTCTCATACCTTATTCTAAAGTACCTACATTCTGTCTGTATGTCCCACACTAAGAATAGCAATACATATCATACCTTATTCTAAAGTACCTACATTCTGTCTGTATGTCCCACACTAAGAATAGCCATACATCTCATACCTTATTCTAAAGTACCTACATTCTGTCTGTATGTCCCACACTAAGGATAGCAATATCTCTCATACCTTATTCTAAAGTACCTACATTCTGTCTGTATGTCCCACACTAAGGATAGCAATATCTCTCATACCTTATTCTAAAGTACCTACATTCTGTCTGTATGTCCCACACTAAGGATAGCAATATCTCTCATACCTTATTCTAAAGTACCTACATTCTGTCTGTATGTCCCACACTAAGGATAGCAATATATCTCATACCTTATTCTAAAGTACCTACATTCTGTCTGTATGTCCCACACTAAGAATAGCAATATATCTCATACCTTATTCTAAAGTACCTACATTCTGTCTGTATGCCCCACACTAAGAATAGCAATATATCTCATACCTTATTCTAAAGTACCTACATTCTGTCTGTATGCCTACCTTATTCTCTGTTATCCTCTTAACATTAGCTTCTAGAAGAGTCTGCACAGATTTTTTATCGTTGGCTCGTGTCGCGATGGCCAAGGCAGAGTCTCCGTGCTCGCTGAGAAGGTTTTTACTAGAGCCTCCAATCAGCAGCATGTTGATGCATGACTCCCAACACTTCTCCGCTGACAGAAGGAGCGCTGAATATCCTTTCTACAATTCAATGTTCAGCCAAACATACACAAATCTAATTCCCAACATGAGCGGCACTAGGAGCTGACCAGGCTACTAGTTCAGAAACAGGAAACAGGCTAGTAGCTAACCCCACATTCTATCTCACATGCTATGTACTTCCTTTATAAGGTATTTTATAGATACTTTCTTTATTTCTATAGTTGATGTCGAACGAGTCCCGGTACTGCCAGAGGAGGTTGACAGGAGGAGGTGATCCGGTAGTAACAGCAATCATAAAGGCGTTGTTGCCATCCTGTTAGGGGAGAGAAAAATTGCAAAAAATAATAGACCAAGTTTAGACAATACCTTGTTCTATGCAAAAATGCGAAAATGATGACTACTCATGAAATCAAATCGTTCCATGAGGACCACAATTTCGCTCATTCAATCAAGCAGCAAAAAACTTCATATTGTATGTCATTATTACATTGTTTTTGCTTTTGCAGCCAGCATTCATAGAGCATGAAGTAATCACAATGCCATTATATACAGTAAGTAATATTGTACAAAAACATGATACAGGCAAACCTTAACTTGTACACTTATGTAACGAACCTACTGTCTCTTATATGGACGGATTACTTACTGTCTCTTATATGGGTGGATTACCTACTGTCTCTTATATGGGTGGATTACCTATTTTCTCTTATTGACGGATTGCCTGCTGTCTCTTATATAGATGGATAACCTACTGTCTCTTATATGGGTGGATTACCTACTGTCTCTTATATGGGTGGATTACCTACTGTCTCTTATATGGATGAATTACCTACTGTCTCTTATATGGATGAATTACCTACTGTCTCTTATATGGGTGGATTACCTACTGTCTCTTATATGGATGAATTACCTACTGTCTCTTATATAGGTGGATTACCTGGTTGACGATTGTGAGATTAGCGTTGTACTTGAGAAGGATCTTCATAGTCTCAGCATGCTTCCCTCGAGTGGCCAAGATGAGAGATGTGTTGCCATCCTTTATACATGAAATAAAATGTTTCATAAATATTACTATGTGTGTGGATGTCGTATAGCCGATGTAAAACATATTCATGCAAAAAGATGGGCATGTCATCATTTACAGCAAACCCACTGACCTTAGGATTCTGGAGATCTACATCAGCGCCTGCTTCAAGAAGTCTAATGAGACCATAATTGTAGCCAACTGAACTAACCAGCAGTAAGGGGGGAATAGATACCTGAATGAAACCCCATAAGCCATTGTTGAGTGGAAAGCGAGCTCTATGTAGAGTAAAGAGGTAACTTTATGTTAAGTAGAGAGGTAATTCTATGTTGAGTACAGAGGTAGCTCTATGCTGAATAGAGAGGTAACTCTATGTTGAGTACAGAAGTGCTATATATAGAGTAGAGAGTGAACTCTATGTAGAATAAAGAGGTAATTCTACTGGGTCTATTAAGTAGAAAGGTAACTCTATATTAAGTAGAAAGGTAACACTATGCCTATTGGTTCAAGGCAAACAAAACACACCATTAAAGCATATTATTGACACGTCGGTCAGCCTATAGAGGATATTGATAATAACCGAAACAGCAACATAAAATAAAATGCTAAAAAACCTTCTGCTCAACTTTAAAATTC
Organism: Watersipora subatra; assembly: GCF_963576615.1. Lineage (NCBI taxonomy): Eukaryota > Metazoa > Bryozoa > Gymnolaemata > Cheilostomatida > Watersiporidae > Watersipora > Watersipora subatra. The sequence goes on along the minus strand of NC_088710.1, from coordinate 566,411 downwards.
CTAAAACAAGCAATTTATATCACAAAAGATTATTCAGTTTAACTAATAGAAATGATCAATTATTATTTTGTAATATTTCTACTCAATTCCGCATGTTGTTCAAACTTGTTGATTTTAAAGACGGCAATAGGACAGTTAAAAACATTTTGAACTTACAAGTTGAAGACAACAAGTATAACTGGTAATAAGATACCTACAGTTTAAGAATGAGCGCTATTTACAGATTTACAAAAGTCAAAAATCAAACTTACACTCATAAATCTTTTCTCTGAATTGATAGAGTTCAAAGAGATATTTTGGGAAAGATGATCATTGTTTATGAAGTCTACTCACCAACGTATCGTTGAAGCCACTCGCCAATATGTCAGCAGCCTTATGCTCCCTAAACAACTTTTCCAAATGCTGAACCATAGCAAATGTACTATCGACCGTTTGGTTTTGCGGTGTGGGCTGCTTAGCTGGTTGCGAGAACATAGCTGTCTTGAGCAGCGTCGGGCAGTCCCCTTGACAAGCAGGCTTACAAACGCAGGGCATTGTTGAACTCGTAATAAAAGAAAAACTACCAAAATATGCTTTTCTCAAATAGATAATTCAAAGAAAGGTGTGTAGAATGTGTACAATTTTCAAAAAGTAGTCCGGGACGTAAAGCGTTAAGCTAAACATAAAGATGCCGCAACGCACCGAAAGGAAACTTTGGCCCGATGTTATAACACGTAGGCTTATGCATCAAATAGGCCATGATATGCATGTATGTTATCTCAACGGTTGTATAAGGAGAGGTTGTTAAAGGAAAAATAATGTCATGATTTTATTCGATTAGTCGCAGTACACAGCAGTTACAACGGTAGAAAGGAAAATGTACTTCCAGCAATTACTTCTACAATAGAATATCAATATATTAGACGACCCAATTGAGTATTAATGTTGTTAGTAAAATTAAAATGTACTTGATCAGGGTGCCTTTTTAAGAATGCTTGACAAAATGTTGCCGAACTTGTGAAGACTAGGTTGCTGTCATAAAGAATGATTATTCATGTAGGTTTGCTGTGAAGGTTGAAACATAGTCACTGCTCAGTCTGGTAAAACCAAAGTCTGAAAACAGAAAAAGTACAAAATAATTATTTACATAATAAAGAATTTGATGAGATGTTAGAGATGGCTATTTATGGTTTCTTTTCTGGAGGACTAAATGTATACATTGAAGCATCCGGCATACTCCAGCACGGAATCAGCGGAGTGAGCAACTTAGGCATTGTGGGACACTCGGACATTCCTCTCTTTTTGTATTCTGTTCTAGTTGAAGGGTTGAAAGTCGAGGGGCAGGTCATGCCAATTCTTGTAAGCAACTCTCTTGAAAATGCTGGCTTGACTTTTCTTAAAGTAGAGTGTGGGGGAAGGCCAACTCCATTTGCAGCCATATCAAAAAGGTGCAAGTAATTCGCTCTAGATCTGTTATACGCACAAGAGTTGTTGTTGTTGCAGTTTCGTTGAGATTCTGACTCTTGCTCGCTAGCAAGAAATCTTTTCAACGCATTTATAGTTTCCGATAAGCCAAGTGTGACTGTTATAGTTGCTGAGAGAGGGTCCATAGCTTCACCAAAACCTTTTTTTCCGCATTCATGGCTATCAAGACCTAGCAAATTATACAATAAAACACATTTAAGCATCTTTACAGAAAATAGCAGCTACAAAACTGCGGCAGATATATCAGTATGGTACATGACCAAATTCATAGATGTGCTATACCTAGACCACATTCACAGATCCATTATTATTTATTGATGAAGGTGTGTATAAATCACTAAAAGGCAGAATTTTGATGATAATCACAGCCCACTATAAACCTTTAACACATTTACAATGACATGCTCTAATGGTTATGTAATTATGAGCTTACTATAGTATCTTGCCACTTCTTCAGGTGCATGAGTGCGGGACAGCCTGTCAGAGTCCTTCAATATTAAGGAAGAAATGCATTGCGATGAAAATTCGGAAAATTATCCTTGCCGAAACAAGTTACAAATACACAAGACTTTTTGGAGTTGTGCACACTTGGCAGTTCTTGACAAACTTCACTGATAGCAAAAGGAAATGTCAAACAGCCTCCGCTTACCCCTGCCTCACTTTCAGCCTTATTCATCACTAAAGTATTCTTCACCAAGTTTGGAGGATTCGATTGATTACAGTTTTAGTGACACTCGCAATATTGTCTTCGTTTGTCAGCAGGTAACAATCAAACACTATGTTATGGCACAACGCCTTTTGGAAAGCTTGGTTACATCCTTTTTAATGTACCCAGTCAAAGGTGCTCCTAAATGTATGGATAATGGTAGGTTCAAAAGAACTATTTTGAAGTTTAATAAAATTGTAAAATGGGTCAAGCTAAATTACATGTAATTATACAACACATCATGTTGACTGTACATGCATACACAACAGTGTAGTGTATCTCTATTATATTCGAAGTATTCTTGCATACTGGCATAACACATCAGTGAGGGGTAATATATAAACATAGTTGATACAAGAAGAACACATACTACTAACATAGAACAACACCAACAACATAAACCTTTTAACATACCAAGATTGTTATGAAATATTGACATTTGACAAAGATATGGTTGCTAACTGGCTTTGATTAATGCTATTTAGCGAGCTGCAACATCTGTATTGTTATGTAGGTGGATCTGTTATAGCATGAGGCAGCCAAGCTACCACATCTGTGTTGCTATGTAGATAGATCAGTTATAACAGGGAGCAGATCCCTGAAGTACTGGTGCGCAGTCATCTGCAGAGAAGATGGTGCCGGCTGCCGCGTCAAATGTGTATTTCCTGGCATTCGTGCTGAATATCCACTGCCATTTCTGACACTCGCTGCCTACACAACAAATATGGTAATATGACACTTTTGTGCTGACCAATAAATGAGTTGGTACCAGCATGTTCGCGGACAATAAGGGGAAAACATTCAGTGCAATACTCGGCTGTGTACCGAGCATAATCAATAAGAACAGGAGCAGGTGGAGACAACTATAAAACAGCATTGTACAGTGCAGTATGCTGTAGAGAAGTGAAGGTCAGTACAGACGACATTTAAGGAAATTCATGACAAATACAGACACTAAACGCCAATAAATGTTCCATATGATCTAGCCTGTGATCCTACACCCTCCACTTTTACACGAGTGATACAAAACTATCAGCTACGATATTCTGAAGTAGAGGTGTGTATGGCAAGCGGTCTAAGGCGAACATCTTACCAGCTTGTGTCTGGAAGACTCCAGTCCCAGTGACGCAGGCAGGTCCGGAGCATACGGAAGAATTGGAGAATAAAACGGTGTATCTCATAATGTCAGCGACATCGCAGTAAGGCCTTTGATCCACAAAACAACTTAGAGCGTCCTCCTTTACTCGCCTGTAACAGAATTTATTCTGAATGATAAATGTATCTCACATTATAGCCCTAGTACCTACACATCAAGCATCAGCAAAGCTAACAAATACTAGAACAACTCTACAATAATTAACAATTAGGAGTTGTGGCTACATGCAGTAATATATTAGCTGAGTAAATAGTTTCGTGTAACTTACTCCTGTGATTCCTCACAAGCGAGAGCAACGGTGATGTCTTTGGTGAATATAGGAGCAAAACAAGCCATAGCGCCTGTACAGTCTACAAGTAGATTAGCAGTAAGTATAGAAAATATATGGCGTGGTATCTAGCTAGTCAGCTATATATGACGTCATATTTAGCTAGTCAGCTATATATGACGTCGTATCTAGCTAGTCAGCTATATATGACGTCGTATCTAGCTAGTCAGCTATATATGACGTCGTATCTAGCTAGTCAGCTATATATGACGTCGTATCTAGCTAGTCAGCTATATATGACGTCGTATCTAGCTAGTCAGCTATATATGACGTCGTATCTAGCTAGTCAGCTATATATGACGTCGTATCTACCTAGTCAGCTATATATGACGTCGTATCTACCGAGTCAGCTATATATGACGTCGTATCTACCTAGTCAGCTATATATGACGTCGTATCTACCTAGTCAGCTATATATGACGTCGTATCTACCTAGTCAGCTATATATGACGTCGTATCTACCTAGTCAGCTATATATGACGTCGTATCTACCTAGTCAGCTATAACTCCAATAATACCAGCTCTAATATCACTTAGCACCAAGTTTTTGATAACAACTTCAATATTCTTTAAACTCCAAAATCAAGTCCTAGAGGTAATAGTGACAATTGTAAAAATACTAAGGCCATCTTGTTGGATATGGATAAGCTGTATTTTAAAGCTTAGTTCCTTTTACTACAGAGGAAGAGTCTATGAGCTGGGCTTATGCTATCGAATTCTCTAATTGAACTGGAGAACATAACTCCTACACTATCAATCGAGTTTTCAAAAAGAAAAGTTGGCAAAGGTTGTACAGCTTGAGTTAAACTCATGTCAGAGGAGTTACCTTCTACCAGTTTCATTAATATCTAGCCTATCCAACTAGGCGGTTTGATGCAAATGACTGAATTATAACTCGAGACGACCCTAAATAATTGGTAGAAGCTCCACATGGTTACTCCACATCTAGAGGTACCTCTAGCGTTATTAGCTGGAAGTGCACAGTTGAGCTGACGGTAGTGTTGGTTGTTTATGGCTTGTAGTAATGCAATCATGTAAACTGGGTCAGAGGGTCGACAGCCTGCCAAAATCTCCTCCAAATCCGAAATCACACTGAAAACAATAATTATGTCTAAACTCATATCGATGTTGAAGGTAACAAATACTTGTCAACTTGTCCTAAGTTTTGCGTTGTCCATATCGACTACAATTGCACCCACCAAACTTGTCTACTGGACACTGAAAAGCCCATTGCGCAGGCGACATATTACAAGCGATGATAACTCCTGTGACAGCAACACAATCTGTTGCTCAAGTAATTTGGTAGTTTACATTGTGAGTATGCGGTCCTGCCTAAATTATATACAACACTCTGAAGAAAGATTTTTATTTCACCGAGCCAGCCATTTGTTTGCTTACCAGCTGACATAGTTCAGGTTTGATATTAGCATTTTTGCATGAGAAAGTTGCATAAAAGCAAATATTTTAAAGGCTTGCCAGAAGACTCGAATGCAGCTAGCCACTATTCTCCATATTCTAGCAGTATTTGATAGCTCACTGTTGCCTAGTAACAACAAATGAACAGCCCTGTTGAAAGATGTGATGTCTACCGAGCTAAGTTATCTGTAGAGAACAATCCAGCATTATCTATTATGTTCATCACAGATATTGTGAGAAAATTTCAAATACTACAATCATAAGAGACATGATAGCCATTTTGGAGACAAACTCAGCTCGGAGCTTAGCAACTGCAGGGACTCGGGTGTGGCCGCACTTATAGCAGCCATTCAGGAGCCGAGTGATAGTTCAAATATTTCAATGATGTAACAGGATGAAAGCTTATCAAAATTGAGAATCTCGGAGGAAATGTGTTACTCATGCTTATTAAAATAACTAAACAGATACTTAAACCATAACTGTCACGTACAACTTTTATCGTGTTTTCTAAGTAAATCAGACACGCTGATTCCGATTTTGTACTCAAGATAAAGATTGGTCCACTTACCTTCAAAGTCATTAAGGCTTTTTTAAAGCGTTTAAATATCCGTCTCTAAAACAACACAATCGGCATAACAAGCTCCGCCCATAAATGTGTGACGAAACCTAGCTTTTTCAGGAACGGAAGTTAGGGATGTTTAGTCCGATTTAGAATAATAGAGATGGGTGTCTTAAAACCCATCATTAACTAAATCCAGCCTGTAAAATCATGTCTTTTATGAAATGTATATAAACTATTTAAAATTGCTCATAGCTTGTTACATGATGTTTAAATGGGCTGAACACCGAGAAAAATGAGATCAAAAAGCACGATTTTATCACAAGCTAGCGTTGTTATCGCGCTTTTTTGAACTCATTTTTAAATATGCAATGCTAAATAGCTTATTTACTATTCAGAAAAGACAGATTATTTTTAAGACTGAATTTAGATAATAATGGATTTTAAAACACCCATCTCAATTGTGTTAGATCGGTCTAAACATTCCTAAATTCCGTTCCTAAAAAGCTAGGTTACGTCACGTATTTATGGGTGGAGCTTGTTGAGCCGACTGTGTTGTTTTTGAGACCGATATTAAAACGCTGTAAAAAGGCCTTCAATACTCTGAAAGTTAGTGGACCAAGCTTTATTTTGAGTACAAAATCAGAATCAGCATGTCTGATTTACCTAGTAAATACGATAATAATTGCACGCGACAGTTACGGTTTACGTGTGTCCGTAATGCAATCATGAATAACTCCCGCATTATTTGTCTGAAGTAGTCTAACTCGAGGCTTACCTGCATGGTCTACTGCAACTAGCTACTCCCTTTACTTAGAGCCTCCTAGGGCAAAACAATAATAAAATGTATGCTTATAGGTCTATCTTATTTGGGGACAGAACTGAAATTGAAGCACTTACCTATGTATTTACCTACATACACTTACCCGGAACACGTTAAATAGACTGGGCTGGTTTCTTGTTCTGTTAACCAGCCTCGCAATGAATCTGTACATGCTGGGACACCGCTACCTGAGAAAACAAACTGATCACATCATATAAGCGATAAGACACTGTACACAGTTATAACAAATAATGATACCTTTAGTGTTCAACACGAATATAAATCTTGCAGAATTGCTATAGTAAAATTATCTCTTTAACCGGTGGAATGTAGCTCTAGCGACAGCATACAGATGTGAGACAAGGTCTCTTCAAAGACTCACTTGAATGTATGGGGGTGGCTGAGGAAGTCTCGAGTGTAAACTGAGTGACGACGCTAAAAACAAGCAATAGATACATGTCTGCTAGATCAGGTTCTCTCTCCTCAGTCCTTGCACAGTTTGGTGTATTCTGGTGCAGCTCCTTAGTTCACAGAGTGAAAGCAGTGTGTCCACTAATGTCGTGACCAAAGTGTTTATATACGGTCGCTCTCATTCACTGCATGACCGCATCCGATAAAGTTATGACGACAGATGACATCCAAGAGGAAAGACGATTATAAATGCTGCAATGGCTAGCTATTGCATAACACGGTGCCTGCGGTCACTATTGTGATGATCGAGGCAGGGCTCACACATATACAGCAACAAAACCGTGTGAGAATGGTTGATCCAATTCAAATGTGCATAACAAACTATTTTGCCGATGTTTACTGCTGACAAACTGCCCTGTAACACTTGGCTTATGCAATATGATAGAATTGAAAGACTAGACTCGATATTCAAAGGCTTATATAGAAGATATGGATATTTTCTCAAGCAAATGTTATCAAGTCAATAATATGCAGAACATGCAGTGAAACTTGTCCCTTGTGCAACAATGTGAATGTTTTTCATTTGTATCAACTTTGTTGATTATTCATGAGCCTGTGGAATGAACTAACATATTAATCAGAGATCGAGTAGAGATCGTGTAAGCCAAGAGTTGAATCCCCTTTCTCTCTAACGAAAGTCTTAGGCTAAAAAAAGCAATCAGATTTTGTAAGTAATGAATGCGGTACTCTATGGAATACTCTATGAAACATCCTCTGATACACTCTCTGAAGCATATATGTACATGTCTCAAGTCATATTATTATTATTGAAAGGCTAATTGCAGGCTACCAGAAGTAGCAGAAGATAGTATTTACATCACTAATAACTTACAGTCGGACGGACGGCGCATGAGGTATAAATGAGATTAATTGGCACTTTGGAAGGTATAACCAACCCTCACATCTGTTGTGAGTGATGAACCTCCAGCAATACAGATGGAGGCGTAAGATGACTAACTAAGAGACAATACTTGGCCTACACTAGCAGTGTTCAAGGAGAGAATAGAAAAGAAAAATTTATTGCAATCATCTATAAATAGTGACAGTTAGAGAAGAAAAACAACCCAAAAGGGACATGAGATTGGCAAGAGCGAGCAGGTGCTACTTACAACAGCTCTCCAGACCTTGTTCAAGAGTAAGAAACAAAAGGAGACTCTCCTCACATAACCTGACACTATATGAATACACATTCAGAGATTGAAATTATCAAACAACCAACAGGGAGCCACAACTCCCGATAAGAACCTGGCTGCTAATCCCAGCAAGATCGTTATCAGGTGACCTTGAGGTTACGCTTAAGGTAAGTTTCATCAAAGTAAACGACAGTAACTGTGATGTCATCCCTAAAGTGGCGCACAACATTACCGGGTAAAGTTAGCATCGCTGATAGCTTGCCATGGCTGATGTCAAGCTCGGTCTGTCCGATGGCATTCCTAATTAGGTGAGTAGCGCAGTTGGAATCTTCTGCCCTCTTTGCAATGTTCGACTGCAATAATAATGCTGCTGTAATCAGGTAGGCGCTCGATGATAAAACTAGCTATTGGTTTTAAAATTGGTTTTAAAATAGATTTTTGATAAATGAAAATATCGAAAGGTTTGTAAAGAGCATAACCCTCATGACCTCTAGATATAAAGAGAACGACCGGAGGATAAAGAAGAGTAATGAGGCTAGCTAAGCTGACACAATCCAATAATACACCAACATTACAGGTATAAGTTGTTAAAGGTAAACCATCAGTTTACTCAATTAAAAGGTGAGTGTGATAATGTAACGATATACGAGCAGAGACAAGTTGTAGTCGCTAAGGTGACACCCTAAATCTACACGTAAGCTTACAGACTGTGGATTTGGGCCAACTTTTGTACCCGATTGCGATGTAGGCAGTGACTTTCACACGATACGAGTGATACCTTTCGCTTACATTATTGCTTATTCTTCCTCATTGATTGTACAGTAAGTTGTAAGTGCGCACAACTCTAAACAAATAATTTAGTCTAATAAAAAGGTCAAGGACACAGCTGCCTGACTACATTGTTGCTGAAATAGAACAACGACTCCTTATAAAATAATAAAATAGTACAGTGGAACCTCGGTTCTCGAACCAACTCGGGTTTTGACCAAAGATGGAGATTTGTTCGTCTCGGATCTCGACCATAAATTTGGTTTTCGACCAAACCGGAGCATGCGCATTGGAATTAAACATTTGTTCTCAGAAACAGGAAGGTTCTCAAACAAAGGGAGCAGTTTCGCGTCATAAATCCTTTACTAAAAAGAGCCATCCAGGAGGAGACTACGCCTCTACCGAAGAGATTTTCTATGAACACAACTCCTTCAGTCGAGTTACCCTAAATTTGATGTGAAGTAAACGTGCCAATGCAGTTTCTATTTTCGTTTTTACATGATTTTTGATGTAACTGATCTGTTGCATTTTTCCCTGCTTCATTATCAATTTCTGCGATTTTTGGTATAGTGTCGTAACCTTTAATGTTTTCAACGTTTTACGAGCAAAGCATACGAAATGTTTACTTTTTGTTTTCTGTTTTCATCATCATAGATAAAATTTTATCAAAATCAAACACAATCTATATCTACCCGTTTTTATTTATAGTATGCAATACAGTTTATGGTGTAAAATGTTAAAAAATACTTCAATACCAAAGTTGTTAAATCTACTTGGCACGAATTAAAACTTACATACATTAATTTTAATGGGAAAACTTGTTTCGGATCTCAAACAACTCTGTTTTCGAACAACCTTCTGGATCGGATTGTGTTCGAGAACCGAGGTTCCACTGTAGCTGTTACTTTTCAAGTGATCAACTTTATTAACAGCCAGCAGTAAAAGATTCGAGATATCTGCTAAATTCAATGAAAGGGGATAACTCTATGAATGCAAGATGGATAAGTCTATGAATGCAAGAGGGATAACTCTATGAATGCAAGAGGGATAACTCTATGAATGCAAGAGGGATAACTCTATGAATGCAAGAGGGATAACTCTATGAATGCAAGATGGATAACTCTATGAATGCAAGAGGGATAACTCTATGAATGCAAGATGGATAACTCTATGAATGCAAGATGGATAACTCTATTAATGCAAAAATGATAACTCTATGAATACAAGGAGGATAACTCTATGGATGAAAGGAGGATATTTTTATGAATGAAAGGGAGATAATTCTATGGAAAGCAATTTTACATTAAAAAAACTGCTCAACAATATAATGACACAGAATACAATCGAATTCTAGTATCGCTATGTCTATATACATGCGGTTACTTGAACACCAATACCTCAGTTCAATAAACAGAAATAACAAGGGCTACTCTACTTGTGTGTTGCTGAGATACTCAATCCACCACAAAACTTGTGAAACTCCCTGTGGGACAGGGTCGTGACGAATTACAACTGTACTATGTCATAGCAGTGCAGTACGCAGTGGTTTTACAGTGCACTACAACTTTTAAATGCGCAGAGACATTTACTCCTACTGCCATTGCGTTCCTACTGCAAAATGCCCACTGTAATCTATTGTGCATTTACTTTCATGACACATTAAGCCGGGTTTCCATATACGTCGCAAAGCACCGGCGACATGCCGCAGGCTATTAGCGATGAAATGGGAACGTATGCGCCGAGGACCGCCGGTGGTTGCCGGCGGCATCGCAATGCTGCAGATGAACGCTGCGGATGAACGCTGCGGATGAACGCTGCGGATGAACGCTGCGGATGAACGCTGCGGATGAACGCTGCGGATGAACGCTGCGGATGACCGCTGCGGATGACCGCTGCGGATGAACGCTGCGGATGAACGCTGCGGATGAACGCTGCGGATGAACGCTGCGGATGAACGCTGCGGATGAACGCTGCGGATGAACGCTGCGGATGAACGCTGCGGATGAACGCTGCGGATGAACGCTGCGGATGAACGCTGCGGATGACCGCTGCGGATGACCGCTGCGGATGACCGCTGCGGATGACCGCTGCGGATGACCGCTGCGGATCAACGCTGCGGATCAACGCTGCGGATCAACGCTGCGGATCAACGCTGCGGATCAACGCTGCGGATCAACGCTGCGGATCAACGCTGTGGATAAAACTCACCTTCCAAGTGTCTGTACCTCAATTTCACTCTTACTGCACGCTGCCTCAAGTCCTCAACACAATCGATGATGTTTGAAAGTTTAAAACGAAACTGAATTACATACAGTTTCAGCTCAGATTGCCTCCAGTAATTACCATCGACTAATCGAATTTACGCTTCAACTGCCATATCACTTGGGAATAGGGAGTCTGGCAGTTCACCATTCCAATGAAATTGGAGTATTACTAATAATAGTGCTCTCATTAACATTGTCTATTAAAACCATAATAGATTTTCATTTCAGTCTTACCGCAACATGCCCATTGTGTTCAACTTGTTTGCCAATCATACTCAGGTTTAAATGGAAACAACATCTTGCAATTGTGTTGTGGTTGCATCAAAGTCAACTGTGTTTTTATGAAAATGTTTTGTGCATGTATGTAGAGTGTAACGAAAAAGTTCCTCCTATGACTAGCACTGCAGAATGCTAACAACGCCTCACTGCACCAAGCACTACACACTGTACAGTAGGCAATACCCCTACTGCACCAATACTGCTTCATGCGCATTAAAAATAGTTGTACTTCTTGTATACTGTGTACTGCGCAGCAGTAAAAGTACGTAATGCAATTATACTGCATGGCTGTGACGTGCTTACTACTGCCTCTGCACTCCTAATGCAGCTACATAGAGATCCAGGCAGAAATTTGATGTAAATGTAACCATCTGGGCATCAGGAAGCACTTATCAATACTAGGTACAGTTTTGTGTAATGGTCAAAACCCTGCTGTAGCGTCTAGCTTAATACTGACATTTTTTTAACATCCCGTTAGTGCAAAATTACCTGTAATTTATGTACTTAGTGTTTAAAAAAAGCAATGGCTATAATTGTTCGCAACAGAAATGTAGTAAATTTTGTTATAGCCATCGACTGGGGCATAGCCTCAGGCTAACCAGACCAAAAGGAAACCCATAGACACAACGAAAGGAGTCGAGAAATACATCAAGAGTTACACTCGATAGATATATCCTTTCCTTTGTACTACGCTATTCACTATAACTTGTAGATCTATCTGATGAAATGTATACTTATAAAAACTCAGTGGCTGGTTCCTCTAGTGTGGAGAAGTAAGGGCTGCACGAGATACTTTGCAATACTCTGTATACAACACTCGATGACAACCGGACTGCTGCCAGACCGCTGCCAGAGGTGTATCAAAATGCAGCTGCGCATTGTTTGTGATTAAATGGAACCGTTTTACCTCTATGTAACCATATACGGTGCACTCTCAGGACACGATTTTGATCCGCTCCAGGGTTGGCATCGTATGGTGGAAAAATCGTATGTAGGGGTATAGCAACCATAGTAATTATATAATGCAAACTTCCCATCGCAAAATCGTTTAAATTTTAGATGAGTGCTTTACATATTAAAAGATAATGACAAAATAATATGTTAACCTTATTAACTATAGTTACATACAGTAATTTTATTGTATTTATCGTATTGATTGATTATGATCTGCATTAAAATGTATTGTTGGTATGTGCGGTACATACCGTGAGGAGTTCTTACTTTCAAGACAGACGTACGTATAACATAAACTTTGAATTTACTTAAAATAAGTTTAGCTTACCAAGCCCATACTTAAAGCTAAGTTTTATTATGTATTTTTATCTATTTTACTGAATGTCAACTTTTCATCACTAAAATTTTATTACCTATTAGTTTCCAGCGTCATTTTTAATATTACTTTAGCCAGTCTTATTAAAACTTTTTTCAATGTAATTCGGTAAAGAAGCCTGAACGATAAAGTTTCCGTAATAAAGCGGAATTTTGTTAGCGGGTTAAGAGAAGTTGTCTGACCACTGAATCTGCCTTTTTGAAGGGATTGCAATTCCATTTTTGCTACCAGTTTCTAAAGGGAAAATATTACCGTTTTAGACACGAGAATTGCCGAACTAAGAATAATCGATCATCGTGTCTCTTTCAGGTGTTGTGAAAATATTTTCGGTGAACAGCATTGCGATGTTTTTGTTATTTTGACGTACATAATAAGCACACCGACTGCCAAATTTGAACTCGGGCAAAAATTTTGTTGAATTCGTATGGTGAAACAAGATTCGTATGGCGAGGTAAGAAAATCATTCTGTTCCACTTCGTAAGGTGAAACAATCGTATGTCAGGGTAATCGTCTCCTGAGGGTGCACTGTACTCCATAGGTTATAACTCTATGTAAGTATATACTCCAATAGGTTATAACAATCATCTGTTCAGACGCAACCGATCTAAACTTTGACTGTTTGTCAGCATGTTCCTCGAGGGTTCATAATCACAAATACAGAGAACCACACTTGTCTTTAACAACAAGTAAATGAATCGACTACATACCTTCCTGATGTTTAAAAGGTCATTCAGCTCCCCCAATTCTAATTTTCGATCTTTTGGTAGCTGAAAGTCGGCAATAGTCTGGGCTCCAACCATGTGATCAGCGACGAGCTGTACAACCTTAGCATCATTGTTTGGGAACTTGTCCCAGAGGCCATCCGTAGCGAGAATAAGAAATTTATCTATGGGTCTGAGATGGTGATAGTGAACTTGAGGCAAGGCAGTTACATAAGGGGGTGTGTAATAGTATTGCGGAGGATCAAAGTAATGATTGGGGAGGGCCCGAAACTCCTCCCCAGTGTATATCTTGGACCTTAGCATCTTGCCTACTTCTCGCAGACGACTCGCTGGTAATTTAAACCTACAAAAATAAATGCTCAATATTGCTTGTATTCAGCTTGAAAACGGCAAATTCTTACTTCCTGTAGTTTCTACCGTCGTTGAGAAGAAATAGCACCGCCATAGACATGAATACTGTAATAGACATAGACATGAATACTGTAATAGACATGAATACTGTATCCATGAATCAGTATCTGTAACGATGATTGCATTAAATATACAGACTTTGAAGGCCAACAGAACCAATGCACAATTGGCAGCATTAAATATAGACTTTGAAGGCTAACAGAACCAATGCACAATTGGCAGCATATGGTGTTACAAGTTGATGATACAATAACACTTCTGTGCAATTTTAACTAAATACATAGTATCAAAATTTTCAAGTCACAAAAATGGACACAAAGAATTGTTATATTTACCAAGTCCAATCCGAAAACAGCTGTTATGCTATTATACGTTTATTAAAAAACCTGGTTTTTGCTTATCTAAAAGGATTATCTAAAAGTTAAAAATCTGTATTTACAAAAGCAGAGCATTTTTTGTTAGGTCATTAAATGTTTCCTTATGAGAATAGATAATTTTTACAGTTTTTCAACTTTTAATCTGGGTAAAAGAAGAATTTGGTGCTAGCGCAGTCTGCAAGAACTGCGTGAGCCAATTCTGATATATTAAATTCGAAAAGAAACACTTAAAAACTAACATGATGTAGAAATACGATAGAGACAGTTTTTTGGTATTCATACCAGTAGATTGCTGTTACTAGAAAATAAACTCACCACCATACGCTTTAATACTATAGTCAATTACTACAGACAACCTATAACAGTGTTCTGTGGGTATTACTAGGGCTCATTTTAAAAAGCTCTCAGTTAATTTCTAAATTCAAGTCACAAGTTACAAGTCACAAGTTACATACTGTTACTAAACATAATAATAAAATGATAGAGCACCTAAAATCTCCAAAGGCACGAGTAGGAGCCAAAGTTCCCAATAAGCGGCCATCTTTAATTACAGTTCCTTTTTCATTTGGGTGGGCTTCATATAGTCGGTGCTGGACGAAATGCAAACAAAACAAGTGACTGTAGAGAGAGTTACAAATACAATAGACATTTCAATAGAGAGAATTAACAAACAATTCATTGTACGGAGAGTTAGAATAGCCATTACGCCTGAACAGATTTGGCTAGAACATAATGATAACCAAGTTCTCTCCTCTAACCTGTTCTGCATTATTCTCCACATTATGGGGCACACTCAAAGGTTTAGCCTCCCAACATCCGTCCTCTTTCAAAGTACCCAAGAGAGCGAAGCAGTCTCCAGAGTTGGCGACGTGCAAGTGTGGCCCATCGACATGAGCAGCCACAGCGCAGCACCCTATAGCATGTATCCACAATGTTTGTTTGCCAATAGATGTCATCCGACATGCCAACAGTTACAAAGACACGTTAATAACATACTTTCAACCTCTATCAATATTAATTTCGCAAATGACTGTAGTTGTAAGGCATCGAACCTTGACTTTTACATAACGCTCGCCTAGACAAGCTTGCAGTTGTCAAGGGCTAGCCACATATAATCACACATTAAAAGCCCAGACTACCTAGCCGTCTTGATGTAAATATGTTTATTAGGTTATCCCACGACCAAACATGAGCGAAGCGATTGTTTGGGAGATTTATGATAAATGCATATGCGCACACGACTCACGAAAATTATTCATCAACACCGTCGCAAACCCTTGTACCAAAATCTCATCAACGAATTTAACCATTTTTTAATGGAGTCGTTTAAGTACATACATGTATAATAACGATACAAAACACATAAACTTATTTAATTATAAGAATAATTATTCGATTTTATAAAATTATTATAAGATTTAGTTATAAGAATAATCATTTGAATTTATTTATCCGAAGGTTTCTGTAATAAACGTAGACCGTTTGAGGCGTAGACCGATTTACAGATACGAAATTGTGGTACACTGTTTATCAGCCAATGTTTTTTTTGTCCAATTACCGAAGGTTTCATTAAATTATTTAGAACGTAAGCCAAAATTCTTTACATCTTATGTACAAGCTAGGGCCGAACTACAATGCCCCTTTATGACGAGAACATTTTTTTATTTTGCTCCAGTTTGCATAAAACTTCCAGACGTGTGAATTCTGATGCTCGCTTTGTTACAGATCAAAAGCTTTGTTACAGCTATCAAAACCATTCTACATTCAACACAACCAACTTTCAAACTGTGTATATTACACAGCAGCTTGCCATTTCACTTCTAATATTGCATTTCAGAGGTATAATAAACATGTTTCATTATTGATGTTGTTAAATTACTTACATTACAGTAGGTTAGGCCTACAGCGCTAATTAATATTTATTTTAATGTTGTAAAACATAGGTTTGAGATAGTAGTAGATTAGGTATGATTTTTATACAACCTTTTGTTTTGCATAAATTACTTTTTGAATTTAATTTCAAAACAACTTGACAACTACCATGGACATACAACTTCCCAGAACAACACGTCGTCGCCGACGCAGTGGCCGTCTACGTGTCTCTCAATTATTACAGCTCAATAAGAGGATAAATAGAAGGTCCTCACAGCAACCATCAACATCAAATGCTAATGTTCAACAACACGCTACTCAAATTAATAACAACAAATCATCCGATTCGGAGAATTTTTTAGTAGATATTGTAGGTGATGTAAATGAAATGGACTTGGCAGCCCCTTTGTTTCCAGATGATGATGATGCTCCCACAAATTTATTTTATATCATCTCAAACAACTCTCATTTACACTATACTCTGTCAATTCCTGCTGACAACTACTTTTTCAACAACCAGCAGTACCCTTTCTTTTTTCTAGTACAATACATTTAGTTCAAATTCTAAGCTTTTGACATTGACAGCGCTTCCCTTGGTCAATGTGCAAGTAAAAGATTAGTAGTTGTTTCCACTTTGACCCAAGGAAGATAAATCCACAAGTACAAGATAAGGTAGAACATTTTTAAATGAAAATGAAGTTGTCATCAATAAAACATTTAGTGCAGAGGGGCAAACCCAAGTAATTGGATTTATTGATCATTTGAGGGTCAGTGTTGCCGCTATTAGTTAAGAATAGGAATCGTCGCGTACCGGACAAAGCATTGGCGAGCAGCTCAGCATTCAGTCTATGGTGCCCATGAGGGAAGGCCTCATACTCCATGTCTTTATCAAGCCTGCCGAATGCAGAGTATAGCGCTTGCTCCATGTTGAAATGTTCTTCCCATTCCTCAATAGTAGACAGCAGCTCTATACCATACTTGACAATAGCGTCTCTATAGACAGTAGACAACTCCTACCAAATAAACTAATACTGTGATCTATAGACAGTAGACAATTCCTTTCAAATAAACTAATACTGCGATCTATAGACAGTAGACAACTCCTATCAAATAAACTAATACTGTGGTCTAGAGACAGTAGACAACTTCTACCAAATAAAATAATACTATGATCTATAGACAGTAGACAACTCCTACCAAATAAACTAGTACTGTGATCTATAGACAGTAGACAACTATCAAATAAACTAATACTGTGATCTATAGACAGTAGACAACTCCTATTAAATAAACTAATACTATGATCTATAGACAGTAGACAACTCCTACCAAATAAACTAATACTGCATTACGGTTGTGTTATTACATTGACACAGGATGCCGGAGCATCCAACATTAATTTTTCCTCCTTTGCCAACCTTGTTGAAGTAGGTGTTGCCATGTGTGAGAAACCTAACGAGATTAGCCTCCTCCCCCTTGCTCATCTTCTTACAGAAAGATTCAAGCTGCGCAGGGTTGAGGAGATTTATAGCTATGTAGCTGAACAGACGCTCGCTAACCGCCTGAGCGTTGGCCACCCCGGCGTGTCCATCAAATATTCCAAAAAGGAATCCATCGGTGTCATTGCAGTAGCCTTCGGAGTGGCGGTCCTCTATGGGGCTGTTGGCAGCCAGTCTACTATTGTCAAACCTGTGAAGGAGGAAACAGAGTTGAGCCTTGGAAACTGCGCAGCAGAAAGAGCCGATAGAACCATTCGCTCACTAACGGCTGTCTAAAGGTACGGCCACATGTAACCATTTTTCCGTTCACTCTGGCCGAAATGAACGAAAAACAGAATTATATGGCCAAAATTCACAGAATCAGAGATGTGCACTAAACGAAACTATTGGCTAAACAAATTATTAGCGAGCATCTAAACAAAGCATCTAAAAATTTAGATAAAATTTACTTACAATTTATGTAGTGTAAGACATGTATTACGACACACAATAAAAGTACCAGGGCAATTCTACATAGTACATACGATGAAACTGCCTAGATTGCGCAATTGTCGATTTTTTATCGTTTGAACACCATGGCTACAGATCGTTTCTTTTTTAATAATAACAAATTCTTTTTAGCAGCAAAAATTCCATTGTAGAAAGAGTTGCAGTCTTTAGCGTAATCAAGTCAGTTGCATCATAATTACTACAGCAAATCGCGTTAGTATTTTTTTGCGAGTCGCGTTATGCGCCTCTGACTACATAAATTGCAAAAGCTGCTAGAATCGTGCCCGTTAATAATTTGTTTAGCCAATTAAAAGCGTTTTGTTGACGATTTCGGTGTGCATGCACAACTAAGACAATGCTGTGAGTTTCGGCCAAATAATTCTGTGTTTTTCGTTTATTTCGTTATTTCGGTCAGAATGAACAAAAAATCATTACCTGTGGCCATACCTTAACCCTCTCCTAAGTGTACCAACTCATCAAATTTACCTCTAGTGAAACTGATCCATGAAGGAGACACATTAGCTACCTGAAGGTGAAAAAGACCTGATACAGCATTGACTTGAGATATTCGAGTCTCACCGAGTTGAGCATATTGAGTTGCGATCATGCCCAACAGGATGTCTAAAAGGCAGTAAATGGACGCCTCACATTCCTTCATGAATACATACAGAGATGTTACTAGATAACTAAAAGTACTAAATAAAAATGAAGATGCAAAAAGCAGAAGAGGGTAGTAAAAAAGCACAAGGAAAGAGGAAAAGGCAAATGGAAAAAAAGGGACAAGAGAGAAGATAACCAACCTGAGGACAGCCTCATGGTTGATCTCTACGCTGACCTCATTGGCCTGGAGGATGGCAGATACCTGATGTTTGCTCAGTCTCGGGAATTCTTGGATAGGTGGAGAGTCAAGGTCAGAGCTTCTACAGGCCGACGTGAAGAATGTTCGGTTGGACTTTGGACAGCAGAGTGGAATGAATCTCCTCAACGCCATTCAATCTGTCATGAGCTTGCAATGCTACAGGCCATATGTAATTCTGCAACTGATACCAATAAAGTCCTTATTACATTCACTACACGTACTTGTGACCACTACAGTTGAGGTGTTAACAACACACCTCAACTGTAATGTCGTTAAAATACATTTATTGCTTATATAATAGAAGGTAAAAATTGTATCAATCAGACTAAGATATAGTAAACACACAGCAATTTTACAACTTTTTAATAAACCCTTACGAGATGAGAAAGAAATTAACTCATTTTTAGTGTAATTTAAAATAACTAGCTGCAAAGTGATTTTGCATCCTAACCTTGTGATTATGCGACCCAACTTGCTAAATAAAGTGAGATAGCTGAAACAACCAACACCATAATTTTTAAGACAATAATCTGAAGAATAAAATCACTTTGCAGATGCCGCTGCAAACTAAGAGCAAATATAAATCTACATCTATTTACATATACAGCTACATGAACCAAATATGTATATGAGATTTGTAAACAGATCGCTACAACAACCAAATATACATAAGGCTACGGAGGTGAATGAAAATGGAAACAGACTAAACAACAGCATATGGGCTACAAGCATAAGTGGCTACAGAATCAGGCACCACAAACAATAACAAATATCTTGCAGTGTTATAACAGAAACGACTACAAGAACCAAAGATTACACCCTGTGGCTCTGATGAACAGTATAATATGTATAAAAATCTATAACAATCAGAATTACCTAAAAACAAATAGTACTCATTTTAGTCAAAACCAAACCAGAAATAAATCCTTGCTATTTGGCTTAAGTGTGTATTATATAGTATGCCTACACCAAAAGAAGCTAATCCATCGACTGAAGCAATACAACACGGCAGGTTAAACCATCAATTTAGGATAGCCAAAAGCTTATGAGAATGATAGCCAGAGTCTCACTAAGAACAAGCCAAACGCAGAGGGTAACCGCAGAGGGTAGCCATAATCTTAACAGAAACAAAGTAAAGCTGAAGATTAGAGATGCCCAAAGTCTAATCTTGTTGGACTTTAGTAATTACTACTGGTGCTCATTCTAGATTCACTAGTCTGATCTTCTTCACCCATCCATCCTCAATCACACGACTGCATTGAATTTCACAGAATTTCAGCCCTGCTGATCAACTTCTGCTTTCTGCCAATCAAGTTGACAAAACTATCGAACTCCTTGATATTCCAACCTCGCTTTATCACCTTTTAGTTCTTGCAGAAAGAGTTCACATTGTCCAACCAGACTATGATTTCAACAAAGTAATTTTAATGTTTTACGTGGTAATATTATAATATTATGCAGTTATTGCTAGGCTAACTTCTTGATGGTTTGCCAAGATTGCAGTTTATGCCCATGTGCATCAATACATGATCACATCGAGCATGTATTGCATCCACCTACAAGACTGGTATCAATACTCTAAACATAGTGCTCATATTGCATCTACCTACAAGACTGGTAGCAATACTCTAAACATAGTGCTCATATTGCATCCACCTACAAGACTGGTAGCAATACTCTAAACATAGTGCTCATATTGCATCCACCTACAAGACTGGTAGCAATACTCTAAACATAGTGCTCATATTGCATCCACCTACAAGACTGGTAGCAATACTCTAAACATAGTGCTCATATTGCATCCACCTACAAGACTGGTAGCAATACTCTAAACATAGTGCTCATATTGCATCCACCTACAAGACTGGTAGCAATACTCTAAACATAGTGCTCATATTGCATCCACCTACAAGACTGGTAGCAATACTCTAAACATAGTGCTCATATTGCATCCACCTACAAGACTGGTAGCAATACTCTAAACATAGTGCTCATATTGCATCCACCTACAAGACTGGTAGCAATACTCTAAACATAGTGCTCATATTGCATCCACCTACAAGACTGGTAGCAATACTCTAAACATAGTGCTCATATTGCATCCACCAACAAGACTGGTAGCAATACTCTAAACATAGTGCTCATATTGCATCCACCTACAAGACTGGTAGCAATACTCTAAACATAGTGCTCATATTGCATCCACCTACAAGACTGGTAGCAATACTCTAAACATAGTGCTCATATTGCATCCACCTACAAGACTGGTAGCAATACTCTAAACATAGTGCTCATATTGCATCCACCTACAAGACTGGTAGCAATACTCTAAACATAGTGCTCATATTGCATCCACCTACAAGACTGGTAGCAATACTCTAAACATAGTGCTCATATTGCATCCACCTACAAGACTGGTAGCAATACTCTAAACATAGTGCTCATATTGCATCCACCTACAAGACTGGTAGCAATACTCTAAACATAGTGCTCATATTGCATCCACCTACAAGACTGGTAGCAATACTCTAAACATAGTGCTCATATTGCATCCACCAACAAGACTGGTAGCAATACTCTAAACATAGTGCTCATATTGCATCCACCTACAAGACTGGTAGCAATACTCTAAACATAGTGCTCATATTGCATCCACCTACAAGACTGGTAGCAATACTCTAAACATAGTGCTCATATTGCATCTACCTACAAGACTGGTAGCAATACTCTAAACATAGTGCTCATATTGCATCCACCTACAAGACTGGTAGCAATACTCTAAACATAGTGCTCATATTGCATCCACCTACAAGACTGGTAGCAATACTCTAAACATAGTGCTCATATTGCATCCACCTACAAGACTGGTAGCAATACTCTAAACATAGTGCTCATATTGCATCCACCTACAAGACTGGTAGCAATACTCTAAACATACTGCTCATATTGCATCCACCTACAAGACTGGTAGCAATACTCTAAACATAGTGCTCATATTGCATCCACCAACAAGACTGGTAGCAATACTCTAAACATAGTGCTCATATTGCATCCACCAACAAGACTGGTAGCAATACTCTAAACATAGTGCTCATATTGCATCCACCTACAAGACTGGTAGCAATACTCTAAACATAGTGCTCATATTGCATCCACCTACAAGACTGGTAGCAATACTCTAAACATAGTGCTCATATTGCATCCACCTACAAGACTGGTAGCAATACTCTAAACACAGTGCTCATATTGCATCCACCTACAAGACTGGTAGCAATACTCTAAACATGAGGCCCACTCGATTAATACTGTCACAAAGTTCACTCAAATAAAAATACCATAAATTACCCATAACAGCAGCGACTCAACCATGGGTGAGCCTAAACTTTCTGACCTCAGCCATGGGTGAGCCTAAACTCGCTGGCCTCAGCCATGGGTGAGCCTAAACTCTCTGACCTCAGCCATGGGTGAGCCTAAACTCGCTGGCCTCAGCCATGGGTGAGCCTAAACTCTCTGACCTCAGCCATGGGTGAGCCTAAACTCTCTGGCCTCAGCCATGGGTGAGCCTAAACTCTCTGACCTCAGCCATGGGTGAGCCTAAACTCTCTGACCTCAGCCATGGGTGAGCCTAAATTCTCTGACCTTAACCATGGCTGAGCCTAAACTCTCTGGCCTCAACCATGGGTGAGCCTAAACTCTCTGACCTCAGCCATGGGTGAGCCTAAACTCTCTGACCTCAGTCATGGGTGAGCCTAAACTCTCTGGCCTCAGCCATGGGTGAGCCTAAACTCTCTGACCTCAGCCATGGGTGAGCTTAAACTCTCTGACCTTAACCATGGCTGAGCCTAAACTCTCTGACCTCAGCCATGGGTGAGCCTAAACTCTCTGACCTCAGTCATGGGTGAGCCTAAACTCTCTGGCCTCAGCCATGGGTGAGCCTAAACTCTCTGACCTCAGCCATGGGTGAGCTTAAACTCTCTGACCTTAACCATGGCTGAGCCTAAACTCTCTGGCCTCAGCCATGGGTGAGCCTAAACTCTCTGACCTCAGCCATGGGTGAGCCTAAACTCTCTGACCTCAGCCATGGGTGAGCCTAAACTCTCTGACCTCAGCCATGGGTGAGCTTAAACTCTCTGACCTTAACCATGGCTGAGCCTAAACTCTCTGGCCGTCTTTAAACAATGTCAGTAAACAAATTAAGGATAACAAAAGACAATTTCTTCGGTCTCAGGCCACCGAAAGCATGAATGGACTCTATACTGAATGTGTAAGTACAGCTGAACAATCAGTTGAACTGCTTATCCAAGGAGTTGTGTCCTCCTTTCCTGCAGAAACCAAAGCAGTTTTTTAAATAGATACGACCAAGATTACACCTAGGTCTGACGATTCCTGACAAGATATACTGTGAAAACAGAATGTTGATTTTCAAGTACATGAAAACTGTATATACAGTAAATACATGTACGTTTATTAACAGTAATACATTATTATTATCACAATATTATTACTTTGATCACAACCTTAAATTCAAGTGTCCTGAGGCTTTGATTATGGAAAATGCTAGTTGGCAGGAGCTATACTGTTACAGAACATGTTACATATGGAGAACATCATTTCGTATAACAATTTAGCATTTAGCAATTTAACAAAACCGCGCAGATAGGATTACTCGTTCACAGAGATGACATCAAATACTGATCTATGGAATTTTGAAGGTAAAATGAATTGCATGCATGCTGAAATTAAAATGCATGCTGCATTATTAGACACTTTAGAAACAAAGCGAAAAACAATGGCACTTATAATTTTGACTCGTGACTAAACCCTGACTAAACAGTTATAAGCGAGACTATTAACGCTTCCTGATGCAGTAAGTGAAACGTTACTGCACA
This sequence comes from Watersipora subatra, assembly GCF_963576615.1. Lineage (NCBI taxonomy): Eukaryota > Metazoa > Bryozoa > Gymnolaemata > Cheilostomatida > Watersiporidae > Watersipora > Watersipora subatra. The sequence continues at coordinate 542,596 of NC_088710.1, read as the reverse complement.
AATTGGGCTCCTCACTTCTAATAGCAAGTTCTAATGCATAGCCTCGACACTACCAAAACAAAATGTTACAAAATTATGTTAAACCTAAACCACAATAAAAAGTGCATTTTTAAAAACCTATACATTATGCAAAGCCAACCCTCTTAGACATGCTTATCTACTATATAAACGGCAATCGTTGTCTGTGTATGTATGTGTCCGCCTTATAGAGCGGTCTTTCCTTTTTTGTCGTACGAATCTCGGTCGTGTAGTGGGTAGTGTAGTACATAAATATTAGAGCGATCTTTCTTTTTCCATTCGGTCATACAAAGCCAACTGAATTAATATGAGTATGTAGTAAATATCGTGATTTCGGACTATTAGCCGCTACTTTTGTTTGATGATTTGAGCCAAGCGGCTTATATAAATGTGCGGCGATTCTGTTGTTTTTCTTTCACCGCTAGGGCGCATTAACCGAAATCTCCGGTTAGCACGCCTCTTTACAGTGCCCAACGCCACTGTCCTGTTTTAAACAGCAAAGTTGCTGTCATGTTAAAAAGCACCGTCCTGGGTTCTGCGGCCTATACAAAGGTGCCTATACAGTGATACAAATGTACTACTCATTACATAAAAATAAATTAATGAGTAGTAATTTACACGTAATTAATATTTACTGCCAGCGTGTACCGAGAAGGTCATGTGAATGTTTGTTTCTTGGGGCCATTGGAAAAAACGCTGTTCTCATCGACTAAATTTATACATCAAAAAGGTGAGTCCTTATCATTCAGATCAGATCAGATAAAAATTTTCCGCAAAAGACCCTCCAATGGAGGTAAAAAACAAAAGAGCGGAACTCAGCTTAAAAGAGCAAGCTAGCTATTCAACCTCGGCACGAACTTCCCTCACCGTCCGAGGCCAAAAAGAATATCTTAACTGATCAGTATTAATGTGGGGCAAGTAATACTTCCCAAATCGAGTAGACAATGCAGGAGGCCTTTCCTCTTTATCAGAACCACTTTCCCTGACTTTAACTCCCACATTTATATCAATATCGCCTCCGACGATTCTACCAAAAATATTTTTACGCAGTCTGGATCGTCTCTCCTCCAGCGATTCAAAAGAAGTATTCTCTCTTAAATTAGTGAAACTAGTAATTCCTTTTTTCTTAAAAATAAATCTCAGTGCTAGGTTTTGTGTCTGCTCTAATGATAAAATATCTTTTTTAAGATGTGGATCCCAAACCACGCACCCATATTCAAGGCCTGGTCTTACCAAGGATGTATATGCAGCCTTTCTAGTTCGAGCATCCGCATCTCGGAGTACCCTTCTAAGCATCCCAATTAATCGCTTCCCTTTAGATTCAATTTTGCAAATGTGTTTATTCCATTTTAAGTCACTCTGGAGCTCTACTCCGAGATACGGATTAGATAAGACGCTTTCTAGTTTTTGGGCACATAAGAAAAAAGAAGTCTCTTTATTTGACATGAGATGGGATTTTCCCACTGAAAGGTGGTAACATTTCTTTGGATTAAAACTCATCTGCCAGAGATTCGCCCAAGCCTCAAGTGAATGCATATCTTGTTGCAATGTATTGGCTTGATCTCTTGTGGCATATACCAGGGCATCATCTGCAAAAAGTCTACACTGAGAATTTACCTTATCAGGAAGGTCATTAATAAAAAGTAAAAACAACAATGGTCCGAGCACCGAACCCTGCGGCACACCAGAAGTTACAGGCACAATATTTGACAGTTCATTTTCTACCTCGACTACTTGAGTTCTATTCTCTAAAAATGATGTTATCCAGTTTAAGACTTGATCGTGTATTCCATAATTTCGAATTTTATAAACCAGTTTCCGATGATTCACACAATCAAACGCCTTAGAAAAGTCCAGTATTATTATATCTGTAATCAAATTTCTATCAAAGTTCTTAGCTAGATCATCTATTGTGCAAATAAGCTGTGTTTCACAGGATCGTTTAGCACGAAATCCGTGCTGCACATCTGTAAGGATATCATATTTATCTAGGTGGGCACTTATGTGGGAATGGATAATATGTTCCAATAACTTACAACATACGCTAGTTAATGATACTGGCCTATATGTTGTTCATTCAATGTTGTATTGTCTATGAATTGCCACATCTTCACTACATAACCCTTTCACTTGCGTCCATGTACAAATTCAGCTATCGGCATACTGCCAACCAATTTGCCGATATTGCTTCATGATATGTATACAATATTTTTTTAATTTCAAACTCCATCTAGAACGTTTATTTTGGTTATATATTTCCTTTTGCCAACATGTTAACAAGCACTGCTATGCAAAAAAATTCATTGTATCTATACTTTGTGCATTGATAAAGCAATGCGAAGCTACAAAGCTAAAACGATCCTCTACAATGTTCCTTATTATTACAAAACCATTACTTTCACCACCATCAGAGTCAGTGCTGCTATTGCTACACTGTACTTTAATTATCTGTGTAATCACAAAAATCTGAATCGGCTATAATGTCATCAACATAAGTAGTTATTTGTTTTCTAACATGAACGCATCTAATGAACTTGCACGAAAAATCTTCGTTTTTAAGTTGGAAATTCTCAAACAAAGATTTAAAATTAAACTTCAGGCTAATTTTATAGAGAAATCTTAGGACAACAATGTCACTACCATAAAAGTCCTAAAGACCATTGGTTATGTTATCAACGAATAACAAAATTCAGTTACTCGCAATTGCTGGTAAAATCACAAAAATGTGTCTACGCGGTCGACTATAGAAAACGCATAAATGAGTCTACTTCAGTGAAAGGGTTAAAAACGTTGGATTTGCCACTGTTTGTGATAGTAACATGTTCATTTCCTTCCGCAGCCGAGTTACTTTTACTTTTTTCCAGCTACGAGTACACAGAACTACAGCTACTACAGAACTTGCACGAGTACTCCGAGGGTTGCGATAGGTTTTAAAATTTTGTCAAACAACTGCACCTTTCAAGCTAGTAGCCTGGCATATTGCCAATGGAAAACTCCACTAAGCTAGTTAATAAGGTTAGGCTTCCAATGACGGTAAGCTATGACATTGAGTCTGCATTGTTGTCCAGCTCAGGTGTTCTAATAATAGCTATAGCCGAAAAACCTACAGACGGGTCCACAGACGGACTTTGAGAAATATATATACCGTATATAGATAGATTAAAGATTAATTTATTCAAAAGGTGCCAGAGCACCGCTGAAGACTACAAAAATCGTCTCCAATACTAAGTTTAATAGTTGGCTTTGCACAGAAGTTTTGATTTGGTTTAAAAGGAACAAGCAGAATTATTTTCATTTCACTTTTAAACTTTTTTGTTTATATGAAATTTGCAGTTATTAGGCTTACACCTTGCAAAATAGTAAATTATTTTGATTTTTTAAAGTTGAAATTTAAAAATGAAAATCGTCAAAAATAGTTGAAAAACTCCACAATTCCATTGCAATAATTGTTGTTTTGCTATCCATTAATAAACGTTGGAACATCTTTAATCACAACTTGCTCAATTGTGTCCAAATGTTGTCAGTCTATTATTCTAGTAGCTTTACCAAGGAGGTCACTTTGTGTTTAATTTTATAATCATTTTGATAATATAAGATCGTGCAAGTTAGATTTTTTATTTTAAAGCTAACTTTCCCCTAAACTTTTTAAACAATCTATAAAATTCAATAATCAAATATAAAGTTTAAAGGCTTTAAAGTTTAAAGTTTAGTGAGAGGCGATGGCGACTGTTTATAGGCCTAACGTTTGTGTCACCAGCTTAGCAACAGACATACATGCCAACTCTCACGCATTGGGCGTGAGACTCACGCAATTGCCCCATGCCTCACGCATCTCACGCAATTACCCCTTTTACCCGAGCAACCCTGTTTTTTTGCCCCAATCTTCAAGTAGTAATCATATACTTACTACTAATAAACAACTATCTATAAACATATTTGTGGCATTCTCATCTATCAATAACCTCCTCCACGACATGTCGTTTCCATATGGAGTTATATTATTTTTGGCTGTGGTGTTTTTATACGCTATGAAAATTTACCTCACTTATCATATCCTCGCGTTTTCATTGCCCCCAAAATAGACTCTCACTCCTTTCCCCACTCCAAGGTTGGCAGGTCTGGCAACAGACTGTTGTATATGCAGATGTCTCTTGTGCGTCTGACTATGTTACAGGAACTTGGGCTAAGAAAGCCCGATAGGCTTTAGTAGGCAAAGCCTATCACACAGGCTTGCAGGATTATGTAGCTTTCTCAGCTTATTGATAAAGCTAAGGAATAGCTAAATAGAGAGGGAGAAGAGTGTACAAGGGCATTCTTCCTCCTGCTACACAAGAGTGAACTTGTGGTGAGTGAATACACAACATGGTGTCGTAGGCAATGACATGGTGTCATAGACAGTGATAGTGTTGCCAGCGTTTAATGCTCAAATTGTCGCGTGGACATTTGAGCGTGGTGTAAGAAGGACAGTGTGCAATGCTCGAATCGTCATGTGGACATTCGACAGTAGTTTAAGGAGAAGTGATAGTGTTCAGTGATTTGCTACAGGATTAATTACCTATTCGCTTCAGGAAGAGCGAGGGTATATGTTTTAATTACTTTTGTGCAGTAATCGAGATAGCTGCCTTCGTTATTTTTAACGATGGCAGGTTTAATGTCAATGACTTTCCCAGGTTAGTTATTATCTCTAAGGATGCAGCTAATTCTTACAAGTCTTGGCTGTCAGAATTTAATTTGTGTAGAAGTTACCACTCTACAAATGGGTAAGGCTGAAGGAGGTCAGGTTAACTTTAGCGGTCGCATTAAGCTGCTTGCACTATTGAGTGCTATAGGTAAAGATGGCCACGAAGCTTTACAGTCTGTAGGATTTAGTTTAGAGTTTCATGATTCTACTTATGAGCAGGCCATAGATCACTTAAATGGAATTTATGGTGGAAAGGAAATAATATATGTTAAGGTTATGAAATTCGTTACTTGTTCTCAAACATGTGATGAAAATGAAAGGGAGTATATGATAAGGGTTGAGAAACTCTGCAGGAATTTAAACTTTGATGTTGATGATAACAGGAAAGATTGTGCTCTTGCGATAGCTGTTAATGGACTCAGAGAGTCAACGCTATGTAGGCAATTGATGCAGGAAAAGAATTTAGATTGGGCAAGGTTATGTGACATTCTCAGAGCTAGGCAACTTGCTCGTGATTCAGAAGCAGTACTAAAAGATGCCAAGGCTAAAGCTAGAGGTACAGAAGTTTCAGAAGTAGCGGCCATTGTTTCTAGGCAATCTAAAATAAAACTAAAAGCACTACTCGTTACTATAGTGAAGGTGCAAAAGTTCATAGAACTTCTCAGAAGGAGTGTGAGGACTATTATGATAATAGGTCTAAGAACAGGTACCCCAAGGCTGGGTGTAGAACTTCAGGTCATGAGTCTATTAGACATGAATGTAGAAGCCGGCATAGAAACTCTATTCGATCTTCTAGGTATTCTAGTGCTGATAGACACAATTGGTGCACTAGTGTAAGAGTGAACTTTCACCTAAAAGTGATAAATGTTACAACTGTGGTAGTCGGCAGTACTAGCTTCGCAGTTGTCTTGATGCTAAGTGCTTTACTTGCAATAGGAAAGGCCATACTAGTATTGACTGTGCTAGGAATGGTTCTGAAGACTCTCAGAAACAGGATCTTAACAGGTATCGCTATGATAGGAGTAGCAGTAGCGAAAGTGACAGGAATATGGACAGAGGTTCAGCTAGAGACAGGGACTACACACGTTCCCCTCATCTTAGTAGGAGTGTGAGGTTTTCCTCTAGTCCTAAACGGCTAGATGATAAAATAACCAGAACTTTAAAGGTAAATGATATGGAGGTTGATTTTGCGCTCGATACAGGGGCGGAGATTTCAACAGTAACCGAAAAAGCAGCCAACAGCTTAGGCTTAAAGTTAAAAGCGCCATCAACTGTTTTGACTGCAGTAGATGGTTCTGAGTTAAAGGTAGTAGGTAAAGCGGAGGTTCAGTTGAAAAGTAGACACAGATCTATGGTCACTCAGGTTCATGTTATAAAAGGATTGAGCAAAAACTTTTTGGGCATAAATGTGTTGATGCAGCTGAAACTATTAGCTGCTTTAAATGCATTGTGTACAAAAGGTTTTAAGCCAGTTACACAGTTGCCTCCTAGACCTATTACTGCTGGTGCACGTTGGCATCTTCCAGATGATGGCAACGTGCAAAACTTGACAAATATGTCTGATAGAAAAGATAAAGGAAAATGGAAAATTATCAATGAGAGATGGTATCAGCTCCAAAAAAGCTGTTCCGCAAACAAAGGTGCATGGTCGTAGCACCAGCTGAGCAGAGACAGCTCAGGGTAAGCTGCAACTTTTTCTGAATCAGGTGAGCAGCTTCCTTTATGAGGTTCAGTCTGGTTTCATGTCACGTGAGGTTATCCTACAGCGTAAAAATGCCCTTGCTGAACACAGGTCCAGGATGGAGGAGTACAGGACAGCTATTGCGGCCGTAGAGAATGAGCAGGAGTTCAAGGCTGCCTTGATAAACTTGGCTACCCTGAAGGACAAGGTTCTGAAGGACGCTAGACTGCCTGATCTCCGGGCTATGGTAAAGTCACCTACAGACAACCAGCTGTCTGTGGGAGAGGAGGCCCACTTGGCTCCCCACACTTCCCATCAGGGAGGTGCAGAAGGAACTGCTTTGTCAGTAACCAGGTCTAGCCAAAAGGCTAGTAAGGCTCAGTCAAAACCACCTACAGGCAACCAGCTGTCTGTCGGCGAGGAGGCCTACTTGGCTCCCCCCACCTCACAACAGGGAGGTGTAGAGGTTCCTGTCTTGACAGTAACCTGTACTAGCCAAGAGGCTAGCTATGCCATAAGAGGCGGCATGGTAACCCAGGAAAAGTCTTCTGGGGTTAAAGCGGTCGGTGATGCAGAGGCCTTGATGGATGGAATGTCAGGCACTGAGGAGGAGTTTGGGATATACCCTATATGTGATTCAGATCACCCGATGATGTCAGTTAAAGAAAGTGACCCCGATACCTAGTCACGACACGGGAGCAGGTAAAACAGGAACAAGTATGTGCTCAGGACTTGCAGGTTAGAGCTGAAGGTGATAGGTTAAACTTGCGAGAGCCACTATGGCTCGGGGAGTAAGTATGGGAGAGGATGACTCCACCCATACAGTTAAGGCCACTTTTGATTTTAGTATTGGTTAACATCCGGTTTACAGGCTACCCTCATGCTCATGTACAATTGCTAAGCTCCCGTTTAACACATTGGCGAGCTCATGATGATGCAGGCTCTATTAGAGTACCAGAGGATAGTAGGTCCTACATGTACATGCATGTCAGACAAAGCTTGTTGCCTCCCAACATGATTGGTGGTTAAACCTAAGTTTGAACCCCAAAAGTTACAGGTGCTATGTTCAGCCTTCAAAGAAAAAAGGGCATGTTGTATATGCAGATGTCTCTTGTGCGTCTGACTATGTTACAGGAACTTGGGCTAAGAAAGCCAGATAGGCTTTGGGAGGCAAAGCCTCTCACACAGGCTTGCAGGATTATGTAGCTTTCTCAGCTTATTGATAAAGCTAAGGAATAACTAAATAGAGAGGGAAAAGAGTGTACAAGGGGCATTCTCCCCTGCTACACAAGGGTGAACTTGTGGTGAGTGAATACACAACACAGACTGCAGATTCATGCAAGCCCTAGACTATGCCTATACAAAAACGTATTAAACTACTTTCACCGGAATTAGTACAGCAGAGTCCATCTAGTAAAATACCAAAAAGCAACTAACCAAGCGATGTTCTTGCAAATGATGTCAATATAAACATACCCAAGACTAAAAAACTGGAGTATCTCCAAGTAAATACAGATGCAGCAGAGCATTACGCTTACCTAACTTACTGCAATGTGTTCTTTTAGAGCTGTACATCAAATATAAAACAACAATGCTCAGTTACTCAAATCAAGACTGAGTATCAGCATAATCTTTTTGAACGAATTCAAAGAGTGTATATGAAGGCGCGTTTCTTGCAATCCGTAAACTAAAAATTAAACAAGCAAAACTATTATTAGCAACGTACTCACACACGGAGCAATGACTAAACGTATATCTATTCAATGAAATGCTGGAATGACAATTACTAGAGATGAGAAATACAAACCAGATTATTACTGCTGATCTTCGGCTATAGATAATAAAATCCTCATGCAGTAATCAAACGAGGTCCGAAAACTTTGGCTTTGAATAAAGCTGGGGCGTCACCTCAGACTACCGCAAATTCTAATCTATATTTACATTGAGCGTTAACTCGCATGTGAAGACTGCATGCAAAGTAGAAGACAACTCAAAATTTTAGGCAATGCTATTGGGCGCTTTATGTTAATTTCTTGCAAAGCGACGTCTTTCCTACCGTCTGAAGAGTAAAAACACGACATCTCAGCTTTTCATACATAAATAACAACGTTGGCTGTTGGCATGCATAGCAATTAGTCGAATCACCAAAGAGTGAAAAAAGCTGTGACAACTGTGTATTGTATTAGAACTGATTTGCCAAAATAGATTGAATAACAGTTATGGTTTCTAAAAAACCAACAATCAGCACTTGTTAAACAAGATTAAGTCTTCACAAAAAACTTTTCAAATAATAGAGATGGTAGCTAACAGCCTTAGCAGTCCAGTGTAGATTCGGTGAACTCTGTCAATTCGAGAAGAATAGATGAATCAACAGGTGCATTGGTAAATACGCAGCCAACAAATGACTTGCTGCCCCATTTGTGGTGCTTTATTACTTTGCAGCAACCAAAGTCCTCAATTTCAAATCCAAAATGTCTATAACGTTCATCAATCTCGAACATACTATCAGTCGTGTGAGGTCCGAGATGCTGCAAGTAGACAGTAAAGAGCATTACGAACGGATTGCTATCGGATCAGGGCGTAAACAAAACTAAACAGAGATATTAGCCTGTCTTGACAGACTGTTGTTTTTGCGGTGTTGTCCCTCGTCGAGCGGGCGAGCAACACAACAGCTTGTCACAAGACTTTCTGCACCTGATGCATCAGCTGCACTTATAGGGAGTTGTTCTCTTCCATCTATGCGGCTTGATTGCAATGTTATGTTGGTCGCTCAATTGGTAATATAACTGATTTCGCGCAAAAAAATTATGTAGAAAAAAATAAGATTACAACGTTTAACCAAAAACTGTTGGTTGTTTACAAATAAAACTGACTGATACAAAAATAGAAATAAAACTGACTGAGCGCACAAATAACGACATGTTTAGTCGCTGTTGTTGCCTAAGTTCTCAGGTTCTACTAAAGTTTACCGCAGAGACTGGTCGCTGGTTAAACGTTGTAGTCTTATTTTTTTCCACATAAATTTTTGCGCGAAATTCGTTATGATTACCAATGGAGCGACCGACATAACATCGCAACCAAGCCGCAAGACGGAAGAGAACAACTCCCTATAATTGCAGCTGATGCATCAGGTGTAGTACGTTTTGTGACAAGCTGTTGTGTTGTTCGCCCGCTTGACGGGGGACAACTCCGCAAAACAACAGTTTGTCAAGACAGGCTACAGAGATATGTACTAACTGGTTTGCCAGAGCAGGGGTCGATGAAGTCTGCCCAGAATCCGTTGTTACGAAGCACGAAGCAAAGCTCCTTAGCTGTCTCAGAATAAAGACTTATGAGAGTATCCCGCTCTTCCTCCACCTCTTCTGACCAACCCGACATGTCCTGAACAGTTCTATGGCACAAACTCACCACGGTAAAGTCTCCTGACATCACATTGTGACCAGGGAACAATAGTTGGAAATCTGCAGAGGACAGAAAAGCTGCTGAACTGCAAGTGAGCAAATAGGACCCACTGTATTTGGCATAAAATTGATTGAAACAGTAAGCGTGTTGTTAACTTGGGAATGGTCTTTTCTTTCCTGTTGATAAGAGTGAACAACTCTGAATTTTAGATGACTTGCTTTGCTGTTTTAACAAGGCTGTGACTGGCTGTTGCCCAATAAATCCTTATCACGACTACACCGGGCCAAAAAGGTTTTTGTATAAATTTCACATACGTACAGGTTATACCATGTGTTGTATTGCGTACACAATTTTGCAATTATTATTCAGTGTGCTTTTGCTTCTGTGAGTGTGCCTTTGTCATGTTGCTGATAAACAATGCTTGGCTAAAATTATTGTAACAATTAATTAGCATAGTACAACTAGGTGAATGTCCGGCGTTGCACGGGTAACAAAAAAACTTTGGCATAGAAATTTACTTCAAGTCAGCGTATACTATTCTAACTTTTAAATGAAGATGTTTTGCTTATTTCTGTGTAATTCATACTGTACCGACTGCAGTGCCTAAAACAGCTCTGTACTGACTGCAATAGTCATGTTGGTCATGCGAGTTCACACTTTTTTACTTCACGTATGGGCACACATTTGTCTTCTGGTATGGCTCCAAACATAACATCAGCTGTAGTATTAAGTGTGCAGCTATGAAAGATTGGCAGGTGTGATAAGTATGTGCATAATTTATTCCAAAATAAAGCTAGCCGAACAATGTAGTGTATTGGATAAATGCCTGTCTGCAAAACTGGAGATTTTGAGTTCAAATCAAGTGTGCAGCAGATTTTTTATTCCTAAAACTTTATCTCTATAACTGGACACACGGACAGACAAACATTGAGATTTATATACGGTACATCGATATATCTTTTGTCCTAGCCACACGCCTTTAACAGTAGTTGTTAGTTTCTATTTCAAGTTTAGGCCGAAAAAAGTGAAAAACTATTTTGTACTAATTTTTATACATAAACTAGGAGTGCATGTTATGTTGTTTGAGAATTGCCTACCTTTTCTCATTAGTACTGGACAGTCTTGTACTTTGAGCTCTATGTCTCCAGCTAAATCGGTTCCGGAAGCTTCAGACTGTATAAAAAACCAAGAGAATTGCGTGCATAAAAGGTCACAGTATTTAGAAATACAGCTACTACTACAGTAAGGATTTTATAGAGCTTCGTCCATGTTCGAGGCCTCACTCAACTTACATGTACATTCGAGTCAAGAGAAAAAAGAAACAAATGTAATAGCTATGTATATGACACCATATGAATACTTATATGTAGAGCCTGTCTACGTCTACAGTGCATCTATAGTTGGTATGTAGTTGAATGAGTAGGTGTATAAAGTACATATCCCTAAAGAATGAGTAGGTATATAAAGTACATATAATTAAAGAATGAGTAGGTGTATAAAGTACATATCCCTAAAGAATGAGTGGGTGTACAAAGTACATATAATTAAAGAATGAGTGGGTGTATAAAGTACATATCACTAAAGAATGAGTGGGTGTATAAAGTACATATTATTAAAGAATGAGTGGGTGTACAAAGTACATATAATTAAAGAATGAGTGGGTGTATAAAGTACATATCACTAAAGAATGAGTGGGTGTATAAAGTACATATTATTAAAGAATGAGTGGGTGTACAAAGTACATATAATTAAAGAATGAGTGGGTGTATAAAGTACATATCACTAAAGAATGAGTGGGTGTATAAAGTACATATTATTAAAGAATGAGTGGGTGTATAAAGTACATATCACTAAAGAATGAGTGGGTGTATAAAGTACATATTATTAAAGAATGAGTGGGTGTACAAAGTACATATAATTAAAGAATGAGTGGGTGTATAAAGTACATATCACTAAAGAATGAGTGGGTGTATAAAGTACATATTATTAAAGAATGAGTGGGTGTACAAAGTACATATAATTAAAGAATGAGTAGGTGTATAAAGTACATATCACTAAAGAATGAGTAGGTGTATAAAGTACATATTATTAAAGAATGAGTGGGTGTATAAAGTACATATCACTAAAGAATGAGTGGGTGTATAAAGTACATATAATTAAAGAATGAGTAGGAGTATAAAGTACATATCACTAAAGAATGAGTAGGTGTATAAAGTACATATTATTAAAGAATGAGTAGGTGTATAAAGTACATATGATTGAAGAATGAGTAGGTGTATAAAGTACATATAATTAAAGAATGAGTAGGTATACAAAGTACATATAATTAAAGAATGAGTGGGTGTATAAAGTACATATTATTAAAGAATGAGTGGGTGTATAAAGTACATATTATTAAAGAATGAGTGGGTGTATAAAGTACATATTATTAAAGAATGAGTGGGTGTATAAAGTACATATTATTAAAGAATGAGTGGGTGTATAAAGTACATATAATTAAAGAATGAGTAGGTGTATAAAGTACATATAATTAAAGAATGAGTGGGTGTATAAAGTACATATTATTAAAGAATGAGTAGGTGTATAAAGTACATATTATTAAAGAATGAGTAGGTGTATAAAGTACATATTATTAAAGAATGAGTAGGTGTATAAAGTACATATAATTAAAGAATGAGTGGGTGTATAAAGTACATATAATTAAAGAATGAGTGGGTGTATAAAGTACATATTACTAAAGAATGAGTGGGTGTATAAAGCACATATCACTAAAGAATGAGTGGGTGTATAAAGTACATATCACTAAAGAATGAGTGGGTGTATAAAGTACATATAATTAAAGAATGAGTGGGTGTATAAAGTACATATAATTAAAGAATGAGTGGGTGTATAAAGTACATATTATTAAAGAATGAGTGGGTGTATAAAGTACATATTATTAAAGAATGAGTAGGTGTATAAAGTACATATTATTAAAGAATGAGTAGGTGTATAAAGTACATATAATTAAAGAATGAGTGGGTGTATAAAGTACATATCACTAAAGAATGAGTGGGTGTATAAAGTACATATCACTAAAGAATGAGTGGGTGTATAAAGTACATATAATTAAAGAATGAGTAGGTGTATAAAGTACATATAATTAAAGAATGAGTGGGTGTATAAAGTACATATAATTAAAGAATGAGTGGGTGTATAAAGTACATATTATTAAAGAATGAGTAGGTGTATAAAGTACATATTATTAAAGAATGAGTGGGTGTATAAAGTACATATTATTAAAGAATGAGTAGGTGTATAAAGTACATATTATTAAAGAATGAGTAGGTGTATAAAGTACATATAATTAAAGAATGAGTGGGTGTATAAAGTACATATCACTAAAGAATGAGTGGGTGTATAAAGTACATATCACTAAAGAATGAGTGGGTATATAAAGTACATATAATTAAAGAATGAGTGGGTGTATAAAGTACATATAATTAAAGAATGAGTGGGTGTATAAAGTACATATAATTAAAGAATGAGTGGGTGTATAAAGTACATATTATTAAAGAATGAGTGGGTGTATAAAGTACATATTATTAAAGAATGAGTAGGTGTATAAAGTACATATTATTAAAGAATGAGTAGGTGTATAAAGTACATATAATTAAAGAATGAGTGGGTGTATAAAGTACATATCACTAAAGAATGAGTGGGTGTATAAAGTACATATCACTAAAGAATGAGTGGGTGTATAAAGTACATATAATTAAAGAATGAGTGGGTGTATAAAGTACATATAATTAAAGAATGAGTGGGTGTATAAAGTACATATTATTAAAGAATGAGTGGGTGTATAAAGTACATATTATTAAAGAATGAGTAGGTGTATAAAGTACATATTATTAAAGAATGAGTAGGTGTATAAAGTACATATAATTAAAGAATGAGTGGGTGTATAAAGTACATATCACTAAAGAATGAGTGGGTGTATAAAGTACATATCACTAAAGAATGAGTGGGTGTATAAAGTACATATAATTAAAGAATGAGTGGGTGTATAAAGTACATATAATTAAAGAATGAGTGGGTGTATAAAGTACATATAATTAAAGAATGAGTGGGTGTATAAAGTACATATTATTAAAGAATGAGTAGGTGTATAAAGTACATATTATTAAAGAATGAGTAGGTGTATAAAGTACATATTATTAAAGAATGAGTAGGTGTATAAAGTACATATAATTAAAGAATGAGTGGGTGTATAAAGTACATATAATTAAAGAATGAGTGGGTGTATAAAGTACATATTACTAAAGAATGAGTGGGTGTATAAAGCACATATCACTAAAGAATGAGTGGGTGTATAAAGTACATATCACTAAAGAATGAGTGGGTGTATAAAGTACATATAATTAAAGAATGAGTGGGTGTATAAAGTACATATAATTAAAGAATGAGTGGGTGTATAAAGTACATATTATTAAAGAATGAGTGGGTGTATAAAGTACATATTATTAAAGAATGAGTAGGTGTATAAAGTACATATTATTAAAGAATGAGTAGGTGTATAAAGTACATATAATTAAAGAATGAGTGGGTGTATAAAGTACATATAATTAAAGAATGAGTGGGTGTATAAAGTACATATAATTAAAGAATGAGTGGGTGTATAAAGTACATATTATTAAAGAATGAGTGGGTGTATAAAGTACATATTATTAAAGAATGAGTGGGTGTATAAAGTACATATTATTAAAGAATGAGTGGGTGTATAAAGTACATATTATTAAAGAATGAGTGGGTGTATAAAGTACATATAATTAAAGAATGAGTAGGTGTATAAAGTACATATAATTAAAGAATGAGTGGGTGTATAAAGTACATATTATTAAAGAATGAGTAGGTGTATAAAGTACATATTATTAAAGAATGAGTAGGTGTATAAAGTACATATTATTAAAGAATGAGTAGGTGTATAAAGTACATATAATTAAAGAATGAGTGGGTGTATAAAGTACATATAATTAAAGAATGAGTGGGTGTATAAAGTACATATTACTAAAGAATGAGTGGGTGTATAAAGCACATATCACTAAAGAATGAGTGGGTGTATAAAGTACATATCACTAAAGAATGAGTGGGTGTATAAAGTACATATAATTAAAGAATGAGTGGGTGTATAAAGTACATATAATTAAAGAATGAGTGGGTGTATAAAGTACATATTATTAAAGAATGAGTGGGTGTATAAAGTACATATTATTAAAGAATGAGTAGGTGTATAAAGTACATATTATTAAAGAATGAGTAGGTGTATAAAGTACATATAATTAAAGAATGAGTGGGTGTATAAAGTACATATCACTAAAGAATGAGTGGGTGTATAAAGTACATATCACTAAAGAATGAGTGGGTGTATAAAGTACATATAATTAAAGAATGAGTAGGTGTATAAAGTACATATAATTAAAGAATGAGTGGGTGTATAAAGTACATATAATTAAAGAATGAGTGGGTGTATAAAGTACATATTATTAAAGAATGAGTAGGTGTATAAAGTACATATTATTAAAGAATGAGTGGGTGTATAAAGTACATATTATTAAAGAATGAGTAGGTGTATAAAGTACATATTATTAAAGAATGAGTAGGTGTATAAAGTACATATAATTAAAGAATGAGTGGGTGTATAAAGTACATATCACTAAAGAATGAGTGGGTGTATAAAGTACATATCACTAAAGAATGAGTGGGTGTATAAAGTACATATAATTAAAGAATGAGTGGGTGTATAAAGTACATATAATTAAAGAATGAGTGGGTGTATAAAGTACATATAATTAAAGAATGAGTGGGTGTATAAAGTACATATTATTAAAGAATGAGTGGGTGTATAAAGTACATATTATTAAAGAATGAGTAGGTGTATAAAGTACATATTATTAAAGAATGAGTAGGTGTATAAAGTACATATTATTAAAGAATGAGTAGGTGTATAAAGTACATATTATTAAAGAATGAGTAGGTGTATAAAGTACATATAATTAAAGAATGAGTGGGTGTATAAAGTACATATAATTAAAGAATGAGTGGGTGTATAAAGTACATATTACTAAAGAATGAGTGGGTGTATAAAGCACATATCACTAAAGAATGAGTGGGTGTATAAAGTACATATCACTAAAGAATGAGTGGGTGTATAAAGTACATATAATTAAAGAATGAGTGGGTGTATAAAGTACATATAATTAAAGAATGAGTGGGTGTATAAAGTACATATTATTAAAGAATGAGTGGGTGTATAAAGTACATATTATTAAAGAATGAGTAGGTGTATAAAGTACATATAATTAAAGAATGAGTGGGTGTATAAAGCACATATCACTAAAGAATGAGTGGGTGTATAAAGTACATACAATTAAAGAATGAGTGGGTGTATAAAGTACATATAATTAAAGAATGAGTGGGTGTATAAAGTACATATAATTAAAGAATGAGTGGGTGTATAAAGTACATATTATTAAAGAATGAGTAGGTGTATAAAGTACATATAATTAAAGAATGAGTGGGTGTATAAAGTACATATAATTAAAGAATGAGTGGGTGTATAAAGTACATATAATTAAAGAATGAGTGGGTGTATAAAGTACATATTATTAAAGAATGAGTAGGTGTATAAAGTACATATTATTAAAGAATGAGTAGGTGTATAAAGTACATATTATTAAAGAATGAGTAGGTGTATAAAGTACATATAATTAAAGAATGAGTGGGTGTATAAAGTACATATAATTAAAGAATGAGTGGGTGTATAAAGTACATATTACTAAAGAATGAGTGGGTGTATAAAGCACATATCACTAAAGAATGAGTGGGTGTATAAAGTACATATCACTAAAGAATGAGTGGGTGTATAAAGTACATATAATTAAAGAATGAGTGGGTGTATAAAGTACATATAATTAAAGAATGAGTGGGTGTATAAAGTACATATTATTAAAGAATGAGTGGGTGTATAAAGTACATATTATTAAAGAATGAGTAGGTGTATAAAGTACATATTATTAAAGAATGAGTAGGTGTATAAAGTACATATAATTAAAGAATGAGTGGGTGTATAAAGTACATATAATTAAAGAATGAGTGGGTGTATAAAGTACATATAATTAAAGAATGAGTGGGTGTATAAAGTACATATTATTAAAGAATGAGTGGGTGTATAAAGTACATATTATTAAAGAATGAGTGGGTGTATAAAGTACATATTATTAAAGAATGAGTGGGTGTATAAAGTACATATTATTAAAGAATGAGTGGGTGTATAAAGTACATATAATTAAAGAATGAGTAGGTGTATAAAGTACATATAATTAAAGAATGAGTGGGTGTATAAAGTACATATTATTAAAGAATGAGTAGGTGTATAAAGTACATATTATTAAAGAATGAGTAGGTGTATAAAGTACATATTATTAAAGAATGAGTAGGTGTATAAAGTACATATAATTAAAGAATGAGTGGGTGTATAAAGTACATATAATTAAAGAATGAGTGGGTGTATAAAGTACATATTACTAAAGAATGAGTGGGTGTATAAAGCACATATCACTAAAGAATGAGTGGGTGTATAAAGTACATATCACTAAAGAATGAGTGGGTGTATAAAGTACATATAATTAAAGAATGAGTGGGTGTATAAAGTACATATAATTAAAGAATGAGTGGGTGTATAAAGTACATATTATTAAAGAATGAGTGGGTGTATAAAGTACATATTATTAAAGAATGAGTAGGTGTATAAAGTACATATTATTAAAGAATGAGTAGGTGTATAAAGTACATATAATTAAAGAATGAGTGGGTGTATAAAGTACATATCACTAAAGAATGAGTGGGTGTATAAAGTACATATCACTAAAGAATGAGTGGGTGTATAAAGTACATATAATTAAAGAATGAGTAGGTGTATAAAGTACATATAATTAAAGAATGAGTGGGTGTATAAAGTACATATAATTAAAGAATGAGTGGGTGTATAAAGTACATATTATTAAAGAATGAGTAGGTGTATAAAGTACATATTATTAAAGAATGAGTGGGTGTATAAAGTACATATTATTAAAGAATGAGTAGGTGTATAAAGTACATATTATTAAAGAATGAGTAGGTGTATAAAGTACATATAATTAAAGAATGAGTGGGTGTATAAAGTACATATCACTAAAGAATGAGTGGGTGTATAAAGTACATATCACTAAAGAATGAGTGGGTGTATAAAGTACATATAATTAAAGAATGAGTGGGTGTATAAAGTACATATAATTAAAGAATGAGTGGGTGTATAAAGTACATATAATTAAAGAATGAGTGGGTGTATAAAGTACATATTATTAAAGAATGAGTGGGTGTATAAAGTACATATTATTAAAGAATGAGTAGGTGTATAAAGTACATATTATTAAAGAATGAGTAGGTGTATAAAGTACATATTATTAAAGAATGAGTAGGTGTATAAAGTACATATTATTAAAGAATGAGTAGGTGTATAAAGTACATATAATTAAAGAATGAGTGGGTGTATAAAGTACATATAATTAAAGAATGAGTGGGTGTATAAAGTACATATTACTAAAGAATGAGTGGGTGTATAAAGCACATATCACTAAAGAATGAGTGGGTGTATAAAGTACATATCACTAAAGAATGAGTGGGTGTATAAAGTACATATAATTAAAGAATGAGTGGGTGTATAAAGTACATATAATTAAAGAATGAGTGGGTGTATAAAGTACATATTATTAAAGAATGAGTGGGTGTATAAAGTACATATTATTAAAGAATGAGTAGGTGTATAAAGTACATATAATTAAAGAATGAGTGGGTGTATAAAGCACATATCACTAAAGAATGAGTGGGTGTATAAAGTACATACAATTAAAGAATGAGTGGGTGTATAAAGTACATATAATTAAAGAATGAGTGGGTGTATAAAGTACATATAATTAAAGAATGAGTGGGTGTATAAAGTACATATTATTAAAGAATGAGTAGGTGTATAAAGTACATATAATTAAAGAATGAGTGGGTGTATAATGCACATATCACTAAAGAATGAGTGGGTGTATAAAGTACATATCACTAAAGAATGAGTGGGTGTATAAAGTACATATAATTAAAGAATGAGTGGGTGTATAAAGTACATATAATTAAAGAATGAGTGGGTGTATAAAGTACATATAATTAAAGAATGAGTGGGTGTATAAAGTACATATAATTAAAGAATGAGTGGGTGTATAAAGTACATATTATTAAAGAATGAGTGAGTGTATAAAGTACATATAATTAAAGAATGAGTGGGTGTATAAAGTACATATTATTAAAGAATGAGTAGGTGTATAAAGTACATATAATTGAAGAATGAGTGGGTGTATAAAGTACATATAATTAAAGAATGAGTAGGTGTATAAAGTACATATAATTAAAGAATGAGTAGGTGTATAAAGTACATATAATTAAATACACCAGAAATAGGTAGAATTATCGGTAAGACCCTAAACTTCTCCCAGGGTTCCACTGAACTCTCACAGACTGAAATGAACGAAGGATGAAAGATGTACACAGTGATAAACTGACCACCATGGCCTCTCTTAGTCTATGTTGGCCAAACACTTCTGCTTGGTTTTGATAGCTAGACCTTGCGTGCAGCACGTCTGCATCCGCTGAAGATATTGACAGCAGTGGCGGCCTGGCTGTCGCGAACAAGGCCGGAGCAGAGTTTCCTGGCAGAGGAAACCGTAGCTGGTCATACGGATCAAAAGAGACTGCGCTATCTGGCCACACCTTTTTAGTACCTGATAACACAAAACATTCCGCTATTGACCACCAAACCTTTAATATTTCTCAATCACAATGCATTGGCTTACCTTTAACCCCAAACACTGAGCTGACATAACCTTTAAATAACTAAAAACAATTGACATTAGCTTTGAGAAATGGGCACTACTGACCATTCAAAAGTTGACACTAACTTTAACCAATCACTATGTGTGGACAATACATTCAACCAATCATGATGTATTGATACCACCTTTGACCAATCACAATGTGTTGACACAAGATATAGCTCATTTCAACATGTTGGAACTATCTTGGATCTATAACACTCCATTGATAGTATCTTCGACCAATCACGATGTGTTGATAGCACCTTTGACCAATCTCGTTGTGTTAACAATACCTTTGACCAATCACAATGTGTTGACACTAGACACTTTTACTCATAGCATGCTGAATCTATCTTCATTCAAACACAGTCTACTGACACTACCTTCAACGAATCACGATGTATTGAGACTGCGACGTAACTTGTAATCTTACCATGATCTCCAGGTTCATGATATTCATTCGCCGACTTTGAACTCATCTGTCTCACAGTGAACCTCATTTCAGCTATCGTGCGCACTACAGCTCTGCCCTGCCGAGCCACCTGACCAACAGATTAGAACTGATAACACGGAAACAGATTGGCTTGAATGAACAAATGTATCATCTTTCAGTTATTATTAGTGACAGTTGTGCAAGTCACACCTCATTCACCTTCTGCCATAAAAACTTTAAGTGGAAACATTTTAAGAAATATATTTAAAATTTATATATTTAAGACTGGCTCATGCAATTAGTTTGCTAGATAAAGAAGTAAAAACCAAATAAGATATACATACCATGGCAGCTGCCATCTCTTGATTAGGAACAGCTCGATTAGCAATTCTTGCAAACCAGAACCTGTGTGCAACATGACAAGTGATATATATAGGAATCAATTCATAAAATCTGAAGTTGTTGATAGCGTTTAAATAACCAGTGCTACGCTTTTATGACCTGCCTAAATCAAGAAAATTGTTTTGCCAGGTTTCAAATGGTAGTCACAACCTGAGTACAAACTTTTTTTGGCATTTACCGTAAAAAACTAATGATGTATGTGACAGCTTATCTGTACGGTGGTGACTCTTTGGTTTTTTTGTTGTTGAGCTAGTCAAACCACAGTTGAGTTTATCATAAGTATTTGATGTTCATCGTTGCCAATCTTTTAACTAAAGAAAATACTATTTTGTTTCAGTTATGGAAATTTCAAATACTCCTATTAATCAACTAACTTTTCCACCAAAAGAAGAATTGACTCACCTTTTTTATTCTAGATCACTGATATGAGACCCGTTAATTTCAAACCCTTAAATCAACTGGCTTAGCGACCGGTTGATTTAAGGGTTAAAGTCCGAATTGTTTTGGCATCAGCAGTGTGAGAGCGAGCATTATGATCATGCTTTAGATATAAAATCAATTATTTATATGAGCTTTAAAACCATAGGCTATGCACTTTCTAAATGTAAATATTTATCTGTGAAAAGTAAACCATGGGCTAGAGGCGGTTTATAGTCCGAACCTCGACTGGTTTGAAACTCGACGAGTTTGTATATCGACAACGATTGGTCCAATCTCGACAGCAGTTTTACTATTTTACCATCTACTATTTTCATAGTAAACGAGCGATTTATATGTAAAAGATTTATTTGCGCAAAAATATCTTGTGATCCATTTGATGCAGCACTCCCCAGCTTATGTAGGCCTAACAATATTTTGCCCAACCTAAATATAGAACGAATGCTAAAACAAGTAAAAATCATAAATATGGTTGACTGTTATGCTAGCAAAATGTTTTATTTGAAATCTAAACTTCAGTGAGTAGCTTTGATTTTTATTTTTTGAAATGAGGATAGAACTGCAAAAAGACATTTATTATTTGTTGAAGATTAAATTATTGTAAAACTGCATCAGCCTTTGTCGATGTTCGGACCAACCTTTGTCTAGATTCGGACCAACCTCTGTCGAGATTGGGACTTGTCTAGGTTCGGACTTGTCGATGTTGGGACTGTTTCCCGCTAGAGGCACATCGCCAAATCTTAATCTGAGACTATGAGGTCAATAACTGTGTACACTCCTTTAAAGCGTGAGCATTTTTGCTATTGTAGCCTTCCCTTCCTTGTGTTGTGTTTTTCATTTATTTAATGTTGTGTGGCATTCTACCTGCCAACTCTCATGCATTGGGCGTGAGACTTCCGCAATCACCCCAAAGATAAAATGAAAATGTGTGAGAAATGCGTAAGATTTTGTATATATATATATATATTATATATTGTATATATATTTTTTTTTAAGAATTTTGTATATCTATCATTTATACATCAATTGCCCCAAAACCAAATCTCAAGCATTGCCCCACTCTTGGGTTGGCAGGCCTGTGTGGCATCCACATATGAATGTTACAGATTTCAGTGTATTGTATTGAACATCTTCAAATTAAAATGTTTTAATATGAAACTGAAGGCTCCAACAATGCAGCTATCGCGATTAAATGATTTGCAGCCGTTTTTCCAATCACTGTACTGCATTATTTATTAAGGAAAAACTATTGTTACGAGAAAAGCATGTGCTAAATCTATAAGCAACAATTAATAGGGCAATGCTATTGCCCCCTCTGAATCACTTCTGATGAGATAGAATACTATTTGTCACTGTTGGTGTAGTGAGAGTGCCTTGTATGTTTAACAGTTTGTTATGATATACTTGGCCGGGGATTCCGCAATATCGCTGATCAGGTAGCCAATTATTACATAACTACTAATAAACCAAATTTTACCTTGTTATGTGTAGAAGTCAAATTTGTAATTGTGGAAAACACTACTTATCATCACAACATCATTTCGTACGTGATTATTGAGTTCAGTACAGCTACGACCAGTTAATCAGTATATCACCATCGCAGCAGATTTATTTAGCGAGTCGATTATTAATCTGACGAAAAAAAATACGCTTTCGCTGATTGATCTGATTCACTAGCATCGACACTATTGGTCAACCCGCAAACTTGTGCTGCGATGTTAGGTAAACGAGTGCTTATCGCGTGCGATAGTTGCACCCGAACCTTTACCATTTGCAGGGAAAACTATTTGGCTACATCGCCGCGCTTGGAGCGAACAGAAACTAACAAGAGAATATCATAATAATAAACAAACAAAAACTGTGAAATAGTCACTGAGAAGCAGCAATTCTTTTCGTAATTCCGTGCGTTTAATCTCCTGAACATTGCAAATTGTCGCTGGTCAGCTGTTTCTGATTCTGATTCTGATTAAAAAGAGTCTCGAGACCTCAAAAGGAGGAAGTGGAGACCGTTTGCATAGATTGTATAAGAATAAAAATTTATCTATTTGAACAAGTGAATTTAAAACATCAATTAATAAAACTTTCCTGTTCTAATGATCTCCCAATCTAATATCCCGAGAAGTTCGTGGAATGAAGCTGTTAAAATATGTGTTTGTGTTGCAGGCGATTGCCTTTGGAGCGTTAGACCGAGATGATCTGGTGTCATACTGGTGTGGTTGGGACATTAAAAAATTAAAACTTTCAATTAGCGCTGAGTGTGTGCTATTAGATAAAATGTTTATTAAAAGGTTGAGTCTTGCTCGTTTTCTTCTGATCTCTAAAACTTCCAACTGGATATTCTCTCGAGCTTCCGTTACGCTAGCAACTCCTTTCAAATTACATATAAATCTCACGGCTCTTCTTTGTATAAATTCAATTTGAGATATGTGTTTGACTAAAAAAGGGTCCCAGACCTCACAAGCGTACTCCAAGGCGGGTCTACATAAAGTCAAATATGCGATTTTCTTTACTTTATTAGGAGCATTAAAAAGAACCCGTTTTATCATTCCCAAGGTCTGTAATGCTTTGGTACAAATCGATGTTATATGGTGGTCCCAGCTCAATGTATTTGTAATAATCACGCCCAAATATTTAAAGCTATCCACAACTTCCAGATTGGTATTATAAAGGTTGTACTCAGCTGGGACGCCAGAGTCTGACGTGAAATTAAAATTTACAATTTGACACTTTGTTACATTAAAAATCATTTTGGACTCAGAGGCCCAATTTTCCAAGGCAGTGAGGTCAGACTGAAAATTTATGCAATCATGGTGATTATCAATTCGACTGTACAGAAGAGCGTCATCAGCAAACAGTCTGATGGTGGAGTGTTTTAAAACTGATCCGACCTTGTCAATATATATTAAAAAGAGTGTGGGCCCCAAAACGGAGCCCTGCGGCACTCCAGAGTGGACTTTTAAGGGTGCTGATGCATGACCGTTTATAATAACTTTTTGAAATCGGTTGCTTAAAAAATTTTGAATCCAATAAACAATCGAATGATGGACCCCAGCACCTAAAAGTTTAACTATAAGCAGAGAATGTGATACCTTATCAAAGGCCTTCGAAAAGTCAAGAACTGCAGCGTGTATTTGCTGATTTTCATTATTTGCATCCATAAGATCATGGACAACAGTGACCAGTTGAGTGGTACACGACAGTCCATGCCTAAAGCCGTGCTGATGCGAGGAAAGATTTAGGCTCTTATTGATATAGCTCAAAATGATGTGTTCAAGCATCTTGCACGCTATTGATGTTAGTGAGACAGGGCGATAATTTCCGGCGAGAGTCTTATCGCCTTTTTTATAAACTGGTGTGACATTGGCTAATTTCCATGCAGAAGGTAAACTTCCGGTATTTAAAGAGTATTGGTAAACCAGTGTGAGCATTGCTGACACTGTGCTGACGTCAACCATGAAGTCCTCTTTTCTTAAGCCGTCGGGCCCAGGGGCTTTGCCCTTTACAAGACCTACGATCATTTTCTCCACGCCCTCACAAGTGACTATTATTGGACTGGTGCTGGTATCCGGTAAATCGTATTCAGGAAAAAATTCATCTGCCTTTGTGAAAACACTTTGAAAAAACATGTTAAAATTATTAACCATCTCCGACTCTGATTGCATATTAGCTAGTAGGGCGGAGGGGCTGTTCTTGCGACCCTGAGTGCGCCTCATAAAAGAGAAAAAAGGTTTGCTTATGCC
The DNA here is from genome assembly GCF_963576615.1 of Watersipora subatra. Classification (NCBI taxonomy): domain Eukaryota; kingdom Metazoa; phylum Bryozoa; class Gymnolaemata; order Cheilostomatida; family Watersiporidae; genus Watersipora; species Watersipora subatra. The sequence continues at coordinate 517,869 of NC_088710.1, read as the reverse complement.
AGCCCGGAGTGGTTCGTACAAAACTCGATTATAATAATCCTGCTCAATTTTGCGAAACATCTTTTTATTTTCGCGTCTCATAATTTTGTATTCGGCCATCAAGTCAGGAGAGTGTGTTTTTTTAAACTTATTGTATAGTTTTCGTTGTTTGCACACAGCCTTACGTGCCTGAGCTGTAAAAAGCTTTGGGCCCTGTGTGGGCAGTTTTTAGGTATAATTGTTGTAAAGTACTTACCTTACTGTGAGCTTTATTGGCAGATTGCAGACATGTGCAGGTTTAGCTGTAAGCTAAGCAAGGCTGACATTCTTCTTGTGCTGAGGTCAGGAACAAAAAGATAAAAATATATTCAAGCACGTTGTGCCAGCATTCGTCCTTAACTTCATTGCTGCTACTTACTACAACATCTCCTTTCAAGCTATGAACTTCCAGCCAAGCAGTCTATGCAGAAGCCTCATCTGACTTGAACGTAAAGCGTTGAAGTAGCTGTCTTAACACTGAGCTGCCAATGCTGGCACCTAAATAACCTGAAAAAACCGAGCGAGCTGTCTAATATATCTCATCATAATAATGCTATGTGGAAATAATCGACTTGACCAAATGTTCTGATTAGAAAAAAACTCAAAGAGGAAGGAACATCTTTGCTATGATATAATAAGCTTGTGTGCGAAAAGGTGATGTTAAACAAATGATTGCAGCATGGCAATCAGAGGTAGGAACCTTGGGAACATTGCAGGCCAGTATCACTTATAATCATCCACAGGATGTAGCACAGACGTAAGACGAAAGCTCGATCAAACTTTGTTATACCAGAGTTACCACTCGTCACTGGATTATGACATACATATCGACAGTCTATAACACTGAAGAGTTTTCCTCTGCATAGACCATCTAGCAGTTTATATCAAATAACCTACAGACAAATGTTTACATGTCAAAAGTGCAACATTTAAACTTTTCCATGCAGCTTGACAGCCAGTTTTGAGTTTTCTAGTCATTTTTCAAGCTTGTGAAAATTGTTATCTTTGTATGTTGTTGTGGCCAATAAGGAAACTACTGAAGCGGTAGCAGGAATTCAGTGAGTATGGCTGAAGTTTTCCACAGTTACTGTACCATGCCTATAACTTTACACAACTCCAAACAAAAATTCATTTCGGATTTTGCTCAATCTCTTAAATCAAAATCTACAGAGGACACGGATTTAGGAATAAAAATTGATTTTGATGTCAGTATCATCAAGCATATGAAATAAATATATTCCATTAGATGAAATGTTGTTTGAAATGACTACATATTATAGAGCTATGCATTATTGATAGTTTGTGATGGATATGGCCATAGTTTCATGATTCAGTTGAAAATCAAATACTCCACAAGCTACAACCAATAAACAACAGTCATGAAAGCTGTAATGGCATTTAGCATGTTTTTGGTGATTTTCATTAGCGTCCGTAAATGATGCCACCTAACAACTAAGCAGACCAGCTAAGATGTTTGAGAATTTTGTTTTTAAATAGGCCTAGTAGGATTTTATTGAAGTTTCACACCTCATTTTGAAATATTAACAAGTATGAGTAGTGCCAGAGAAATTTGTTGAGGTTTTAGGTGACTAAATACAGACAAGATGACTCTATGTTGCTCTTAGTTTTGTGTCTTTTAAGTGTTTCAAGTCTTAACACTCTCATTTGACGAAAGTTTTGTGTGTTTAGTAGCATTTTCAGGCTATTTAGTTTGGGAAATGTCAACAGAGTGATTTGCACTGCTTAACCTACTATGAAGCAAGTATCCACATTTTGAAATCTTGGCTTTTTATTAATCATACGAACTGATAAGAAGTTAATAATATATGGGTGCTAAGCAAACAACTCGCTAACTGTGTGTACAGCAATATTTAGGAACATGCAGCATGAGTAGCAATAAAACATAGCAAGTTGAAGTTTTGATTAGATATATTGAGCATGCCCACAGTTGGCTAAACATATAGTTAGGCTAAACAACGCCTTTATCTTGTGGCTTGATCACTCTTTTAATCTGGCATTCTTTCTTGTTCTCATTACTTGTTTAGTTTCTTATATGCAATCTTATCAGTTAGATAACATACTCGTCTAACATAGCATTCTTCTAGTAATGGGTTGTCATCCCTTTATGTATTTAGGAGTTTTTTCCCTAGTCTCCGTAACAAGTAAATCTGAAACATTGATTCAATGGTTCGCAGTTGTCTACGTTTACGTTCTGCTAGATCGAAATTACAAAATTTGCTACATGTATATTCAAGTACGCAAAGAACAACTCTGGTGTTGTACCTTTTTTTAAATACAATAATGGTACTGCTATCTAATATTATATTTTGGCATAATTTGCACTGCATTATTTTTACCTGTAAACTACAAACAAATCAATGGAGTCCTTCCGTAAGTGCTATTTGGTGCTTTAAAATATATAAATGATTAAATTTATACATTTTGATCTGATAGTGTAGATGCTGGCTACAGTGACAACTCTATAAGAAACTCATATTGTGGTTGCCAAGTTTTCATTTAGAGTATTACTCCTTCATTCACCTTGAAGGTAAAAAGTCATGCTGACATTAGCTTTACATAGACCATGAACTACCATCTTTAGATATCTAGTTTCTCTCTTTTCTCATCGGCAGCTTGAGGACCGTACGTGATAACCACACTCTATCTGTTCTTTGTCATGATGTACCAATCTTTGTATTTGCTGGCTATTTATATTATGTCAAAACCGCCATTAAATCAAACATCAATGATACACCTGTATCTTATTACAGTCATAAAATGAACAGTTAGTCATATCATGATTCTTGATTTTATTTTCTTTACCACAAGCATTACTGCACATGTCTGTTCACGTAGTACGTAGCATTGCAATCTCTTCATGGTGGCTTAATTTTCCTTTTATTCTTTTTGCAGAAGTTATCTTTTCTTAAATTATATGGAATTGTCTTCTTCTATTGACTGATTGTTGCCTTGGTGAGTAGCCATTCATTTGCATAATACGCGATAGGTATACAATATAAGAAAAGCGTGTGTAAGCGCTACACGAGGCTTGACTATTGTGCAACAATAACACACAATAGCCACTATAGCACAGGTATAATATTCATTGCTACTATGATGGATAAGATTTGTTGACCATGGACTAAGGAACTTAGTGCCATGCCTTCTACCAAGCAGGTAAATATGCCAATGGTAATCAAATTAGTGCACAGTTGGGAAATAAAATTAGCATTACTCCTTTTTGTATTTCTTATACTATTGTGTTTTTGCAGTGGTGACAGATAGTTCATTGTCCTTTTTTACCTAAGCTGAAATTTTTGTCTTATTATCAGTTCATTGTTGTGACTGGTTGTTTAAGTTACACCATCTTTGCTTCTGACAAGCCCTAAATTAATTACAGACTTCGCATGATGCTTTATAAGTTGCATACAAAAAATGTTAGCCAAAAAACTGCTGCGGACTTGGAGATCATGCATGTTAGAAATATAATAGACTTAGATATTCCTTTATACGTTCACACAGTTTTACTGCAATTTCAAAGTCTACAAGAAAAATCTATGAGTCGTGTTTGCCAACATTTGAGATAGCAATATCCTGTATCAATAGTAAGTAAGTACTGAGTTTACCAGTGGATAGTTGAGATTGTTTGATTAGGTCTAACAGCTCTGGTAGAGCTGTTAGATATCGATTACCCGTCTAGTTTGGTTTTGTAACTGACTTGTTCTACCCACCTTCTGGTTAGGGCTAGCTTGTAGCCTAACAACCAAGTAGAGTTGATGAGCGCATAGAACCAGCCGATGCTGGTCTCTTTCCCTTGCGGTTAAAGTAATATTTTGAACAATCAAGATCAGAACTATTTAATTCATAAGTTGCCATATTGTTCCAAAAACACCATGAGTAGTTAAAATTGACCAGACTTGGCATCAAGAAACTGCATAATACTGTTTTGGCAGTCAATGTATGTACAGAGTATTGACTGCATATGGCATCGACTATATGCCATTGACTATATGTCATTGACTGTACATGGAATTGACTGTACATATTATTGACTCTACAGGGTATTGACTGTACATGGTATTGACTCTACATGGTATTTACTGTACATGGTATTGACTACATGGTATTGACTCTACATGGTTTGATACAGTATTGACTGTACAAGGTATTGACTGCACAAGGTATTCACTGTACAAGGTATTCGCTGTACATGGCGATGACTGTACAGAGCATTGACTGTATACGATATGTACTGTACTGGCATTGACTGTGTGGTGCTTACTGTATATATGGCTTCGACTGCACATATTAGTGGCAGTACACAACAGTAAGATTATACAGCGGCGAGTGTGCACCTGTTGAAGACATCTGGAAGGGAATATGTGAAAAAGTATTGATCATGATATGGTAGCGGATATATGCAATCAGAGTAATATGCAATCAGAATAATATGCAAGCGTAGCTACTTATTACAAACCCCCCCTCTAAGGTCATTTGTCAGTTTTCTAATAGTACATCATTCTGATGAGTAGCGTGTGCTGTAGGTAAGCGTAGCTACTGTGTTATTTACATGTAACACTTGTTTTACAGCATAGCGGAATGTTAAATAGCCGCTAGCTAGGTAATTTCATAGTTGCTGTGACATTTGATTATGAATAGTTAAGGATGTTTGCATTTCATTCTCAAGCTTTCAATTCTCTATTTATGACCGCGATGCAGTTACCAATCCTACTGAAACCGTATATACCTAGTGTTAGCAGTCACTATTTACCTGTGCTATTGTTAATATTGCGCACTATTTCCATTTCGCATAATCGACAAAGCATTTGTTGAAAGGAGATTAGCATGCCACATTAAGTTCTTGTATAGATTTTCTCATTCATTCGAGAAAACCAATCGACTCAATATTCTGAAATTAGTTTTCTGCGTATCCATGTTTATGTGAAAACATTGGCATTTTCTTCGCATGTCCGTCTCTGGTCATCGCGGTGCAGATTATTAGCTTGTCTTTCACGAATGAATTGGCCCTAAACATCCCCTTATCCTAACGGCCTCATTTGGCAAACAACGTTGTCACTGCAGCAACTGCTAGGTACATACTATCCTATCAGCAACTACCTACCAAGTGCAATTCTGTCAAATTCAGTGCTTCAGCACTCCATCACCGCTGTGCCACATGCCTGTTGCTATCTACCGATATTTTCACAATAAATAATGAATAAACCAGATCAATTGAAACTAAAAATCATTACAAAGCTTTCAAAAGTTAAGCTTGTAGATCTTATCTCTAATCCATATCTCAAACATAATACTGTTTACTGGCTTCTTGAGAGTTGCTTGGTGAATGACTATCAGGCAGTTTGGTGATATACATGATTGCTTTGTATATCGTATGTATTGTATTTAATAATTATAATCCACAAACGCAAGGGTGAACACCTTTAACTGTTTACATGAAATAAACAGCATGTGTTGCTTAAAGTCGCTCTCCTGCACCGCACGCTCGCTTCATGACATTAGAGAAGTGCATTAACCGTGTTGCCTCCTTTTATAGTGTCAGGACTAAGATTATTGTCGCAATATGCGGGTTGACAACTACGATTGTTACAAGAAACTCTTGGGTCTGCACCAACTAGCAAATTGGAAGCCAATTCATTAAATTAGGCATTTTTATATATCAATGACCACTATTAAATTTTTAGTGATCCGTGTGAATAGCATATAGGTATTCCTAATGAAAATATTAGACATAGACGTACACCACAGAACTTGTTTTTATCGTAATAATGCACCATGACACAGAATAACTGCATACAACAATTTTTCTGTGCGATTTACTAATATGCATGCATTTGAGTCCGAGCCACATGGCCTGATTCTGACAGGAGCATTATAAGAAAATTCTCTTTCACAGCACCCTCAGCAACTAATTGGGAAACCATGATGATGCCAAAGGTACACATCATCATGGTTATCCGCTTATTTATCCTCGGACTGCTTATTGACCATGTTAAAGCTTCTCTTTTTTACCCTGGCTTTTTATGTGACCGAGGTTTTATCACACGCCATGTCCTGTCAGGCAGCTGTCATCTAATGGTGATCATTAAGCTATGTACCTTTCGATCACCTGTTACTGCTATGAAATGATGCCTCTTTCTCCTGTTCAGTTTGTGAGAAGCTCGAGCTGGTGTCACAATTCGCTATAATTTATCTTCAATATTTCTAGGAAAGAAATGGTCCAGCGATCATCGCAAAACCAAATGAATTTGAAGCCCAACACAGGAAAGCAGTTCTCGAGCATCTTCCACCCCTCAGTGCTAAGGAGGTATAAGTTTGCCTACATCATTTGATTGTATTAGTTTCATGATGCACTAACTTCCATACGCTGTTACGGTAACAAGTCTCTACAGCCAATGACTGTAGCACTTCTTTGTAACCTGTTAACATTGGTCTGCCCTATAAAAGTGCCGATCCCCTGATTTTGAACACCTAGAATAGACATGTATGTTATTCATATGGTTTGATTTTGTTTGATGCTTTATTGTTTGGGCATCTTTATGTATCTATGTAGTGCCGTATAGTGAGAACACCTTTATATATTGTATATAGCATTCTATAGTGGGAACACATTTATATATTGTATACAGCATTCTATAGTGGGATCACCTTTATATATTGTATATAGCATTCTATAGTGGGAACACATTTATATATTGTATACAGCATTCTATAGTGGGAACACCTTTATATATTGTACATAGCATTCTATAGTGGGAACACATTTATATATTGTATATAGCATACTACAATGGGTAACATATTACGATGAAAGCATATTCCTAGATGGATTTATACTCGCTGACTCTGCGAGGCTCATGTTAATCGCTTCAATAAAACCGCATGAACTTTTACTTCTGAAAGCTAACAAATGGTTAACCAAGCTTTGGTGCCTCTGTACATATTGAAAAAAACATTGGTGAAGAACACATCCATTCCTGGATAAATTTATTTGCTTTTCTAAATAAAGTAAACTGTAGCTTAGTGTACTCTTGAAATATCCCATGCTATAATCACCAACATCAATTTAGTTTTGATTGCACCCCTTCACATGAGCACTGCATAAGTTGAAATTTTATGCATTGTAGAAATAGATGATTACTTTGAGAATTTAATGCTCTCTACCTCCAAGTTTTACAGCTGAAATATGTCATTACTAATAGGTTCAGAAGTGTACTACTAGTGGGCTTGCCTTCCTGCATTTTAACATGCATCTGTCGCTTTGTATTTCAAGGCTATGTATTGAGTCACTGTTTGTATGTATCCAGTTTACCCAGAGCTCTATTATCTCATTCAACGGCTTTGCTTTACATATTCAACTTATGTAATAATTAAGAGGCAGCGTCATAGAGGGCATAAAGGGTACACTGGTTATCGCTATTATCCTTGTGAAAGGTAGGAATGTTTGTTGTAAGTTCCTGTCCATTCAATCCAGTAAATGACATCATGTTCATTGTTTAAAATCAGGATCAAGGTATGAAGGGTTGTTAACATAATGGTGAAAACTTAGTGAAATACATAAAATAATGGTGCAAAAATGATCTAAGTACAAGTATTATTAGGATGGGATCAGTTTTGTCTTATAAACAGCTATAAAACAATTAGTTTCATTGAGTTTTATGATTCTCTCTAGCTGTAATTTGTCAGTTCTATGGTGTTTTCGGTTGAGTCCAGCTATACCAGCTCTATGGTGTTTTCAGTTGAGCTCAGCTATACCAGTTCTAGGATGTTTTCAGTTGAGCTCAGCTATACCTGTTCTAGAATGTTTTCAGTTGAGTCCAGCTATACCAGTTCTAGGATGTTTTCAGTTGAGCTCAGCTATACCTGTTCTAGAATGTTTTCGGTTGAGTCCAGCTATACCAGTTCTAGGATGTTTTCAGTTGAGCTCAGCTATACCAGTTCTAGGATGTTTTCAGTTGAGTCCAGCTATACCAGTTCTAGGATGTTTTCAGTTGAGTCCAGCTATACCAGTTTTAGGATGTTTTCAGTTGAGACCAGCTATACCAGTTCTAGGATGTTTTTAGTTGAGACCAGCTATACCAGTTTTAGGATGTTTTCGGTTGAGACCAGCTATACCAGCTCTAGGATGTTTTCCGTTGAGCTCAGCTATACCTGTTCTAGAATGTTTTCGGTTGAGTCCAGCTATACCAGTTCTAGGATGTTTTCAGTTGAGCTCAGCTATACCAGTTCTAGGATGTTTTCAGTTGAGTCCAGCTATACCAGTTCTATGGTGTTTTCAGTTGAGCTCAGCTATACCAGTTCTAGGATGTTTTCAGTTGAGTCCAGCTATACCAGATCTAGGATGTTTTCAGTTGAGCCCAGCTATACCAGGTCTAGGGTGTTTTCAGTTGAGACCAGCTATACCAGTTCTAGGATGTTTTTAGTTGAGACCAGCTATACCAGTTTTAGGATGTTTTCGGTTGAGACCAGCTATACCAGTTCTAGGATGTTTTCAGTTGAGCTCAGCTATACCAGTTCCAGAATGGATTACGATGTTTTGCTTCAGATTATTAGCTATTATGTGTTTCTCATTTTGCGTGTATGTAAAATGTTTAAGTAACCTATTAACCCCTCATTTTTTTCTCACTGTACATAAATTTGTGGTGAGATGGTCTATGAAAACAGCCACACCTATTTAGCTGAAGCCAGCTCTGTCTGACTGCTTGATGATAATTAATAATTTCTCAATGCCTAGTATTCTATCTTTCTGTTTAATCCCCATTTTATCGTTCTGTTGCATCTCCGTCTCCCCATTCAATCTCTGTCTCTATTTCTCTAACCAATCTCCGTCTCTATCTCTTCGCTCAATCTCTATCTCTTCGCTCAATATCTATCCATCTGCTCCCATTGTTTGTTCGCCCTTTCATCTTCTACGTCTGAAAATGAGTTCATTGCCGCGAACTGTTTGCAACCTATTACTTTCTTTGATTATTTGTCACCATTTATAAGAATCTGTTGAGAAAGTTATTATTTTAATGCGCGGCAGCTTTCATGCTAAAGTATCCTATGATCACTGATCTCTATTCATCACCAGCTTAGAACTTTCTATGTAAACCATAACTGTAGTGTTTTAGAAGTAGCTTGTTTAAAAAGGTCTAGGTCAAAGTGCCAGGGAGGGGGAGGGGGGGGGGTAAGTTTCGTCATTTGAACATATTTTGTAAGGGATCAGTTGAGGTCCTACACCTGTCATTGCTGGTCAAGTCTTGCAAGCGCTATGCTTGACAAAGTTATTAAGTGTTCATAGCGGAGCCTGTAGGAGATGGTGCTGCTATTCGGAGAAAATCAATTGTCTGCTGATTGTTATTGTTATCAGCTTTGAGAGATATTCTAACCACTTCTGCAGCTATTACTCCCCTGGTCTTAATTTATACTCTCTTTTCCCTCGCACCTTTATTTTATGTGTAGCTATGGCAGTGTTCAGGTCTATCCCTCTGTCTTGGGTTCAAATGTGTCGCCTACGTACCATCTTTGAAATTTCCATTGCTAATATTCCACAAGACTCGGAATTAAGGCGGCAGACTACGGTATATCTAGCCCTAGATGCGGCAGACTAAGGTATATCTAGCCCTAGACTAAAGAAAACAGTCATGATGCTAACTCACCAACTTGCAATACTAATTGTGCCAGCATGCTAACTCCAAGTCTACTTGCCCCTGTTCACACCCAGAAAAAAATGTTTACATATGGTAGTTTTATTTTTTGACTATCTTATACTCTGCTACCACTAGGTTATTTCTTGCTTTACTCTGTAAAAACAATATAGTCAACTCTGCTAATCACGGAGTAAGACAACTCTTCATCCAGTATTATACGCAACTCTTGACAGCATCCTCAAAGTTATTAGTGGTACTTGCCTAAATCACTCAGTTAGTTTTGGTATTTCTACCTAATTCATTTTCGCTCTGTAATTACATTATATGCTCGTTTTTCAGCTTTGCTTGCAACAAGCATGCAGCAGTGCATCTTCAGGTGGTTTACTGCTTGTACACCTGCAGTAGTGCATCTTGAGGTGGTTTACTGCTTGTGCACCTGCAGTAGTGCATTTTGAGGTGGTTTACTGCTTGTACAATTGCAGTAGTGCATTTTGAGGTAGTTTACTGTTTGTACAATTGCAGTAGTGCATCTTGAGGTGGTTTACTGCTTGTGCACCTGCAGCAGTGCATCTTGAGGTGGTTCACCGCTTGTACACCTGCAGTAGTGCATTTTGAGGTGTTTTACTGCTTGTACAATTGCAGTAGTGCATTTTGAGGTAGTTTACTGCTTGTACAATTGCAGTAGTGCACCTTGAGGTGGTTTACTGCTTGTACACCTGCAGTAGTGCATCTTGAGGTGGTTTACTGCTTGTACACCTGCAGCAGTGCATCTTGAGGTGGTTCACCGCTTGTACACTTGCAGTAGTGCATTTGAGGTGGTGTACTGCTTGTACAATTGCAGTAGTGCATTTTGAGGTAGTTTACTGCTTGTACACCTGCAGTAGTGCATCTTGAGGTGGTTTACTTCTTGTACACCTGCAGTAGTGCATCTTGAGGTGGTTTACTGCTTGTACACCTGCAGTAGTGCATCTTGAGGTGGTTTACTGCTTGTACACCTGCAGTAGTGCATCTTGAGGTGGTTTACTGCTTGTACACCTGCAGTAGTGCATTGTGAGGTGGTTTACTGCTTGTACAATTGCGGTAGTGCATCTTGAGGTGGTTTATTGCTTGTACACCTGAAGTAGTGCATTTTGAGGTGGTTTACTGCTTGTACAATTGCAGTAGTGCATTTTGAGGTAGTTTACTGCTTGTACATCTGCAGTAGTGCATTTTGAGGTGGTTTACTGCTTGTACACCTGCAGTAGTGCATTTTGAGGTGGTTTACTGCTTGTACACCTGCAGTAGTGCATCTTGAGGTGGTTTACTGCTTGTACACCTGCAGTAGTGCATTGTGAGGTGGTTTACTGCTTGTACAATTGCGGTAGTGCATCTTGAGGTGGTTTATTGCTTGTACACCTGAAGTAGTGCATTTTGAGGTGGTTTACTGCTTGTACAATTGCAGTAGTGCATTTTGAGGTAGTTTACTGCTTGTACATCTGCAGTAGTGCATTTTGAGGTGGTTTACTGCTTGTACACCTGCAGTAGTGCATTTTGAGGTGGTTTACTGCTTGTACACCTGCAGTAGTGCATCTTGAGGTGGTTTACTGCTTGTGCACCTGCAGTAGTGCATCTTGAGGTGGTTCACCGCTTGTACACCTGCAGTAGTGCATTTTGAGGTGGTGTACTGCTTGTGCAATTGCAGTAGTGTAGGTCAAGAACAAATGCCAACTGTTGTCGATATAACCACTTAGTCAGCTATTAGCATAGTCGACTACAAATCTATGCTGACAGCATGACTAACAAATGGTTTTCATATGAAGCTTTTGTAACAATTCAGTCTGGTTTAAGAGCTCTTCTAGATTCTTTACACATAGAGGCATGTAAGGGAGGTACTCATAAGGCAGTCAGGTTATAATTCTCACAGATTTAGAGTTATTTTAGGTTTTTCTTGGTTGGGTACACAACAGGTGCGCGGTAACCTACTCGCTTTTGGTTCATCAGTGGTAAATAAACGTACGCAAGCTGATACATAATAAAGAGTGGTTGGTTGAGATCATGATAAATACTTTGATGTTTTTAGGCTACGATATAGGATAGGTTTGCTGTATAACAAACCCATTCAAAACATGCATGCTAAAACTGTTTTATTGAAGTCTTGCGAGGGTCACTGATAGAGTGATTACCATGTCAGTCACACATCCCCAACATTGGTTCGTCAAAGGTGCCTCCAAGTTTATTCATCGCATACCCCATTCCACGATAAATATATTTTAGTATTTTATCACACTATATCCTCTACAGTACATAGAGGATCCTCTACAGTACATAGAGAATCCTCTACAGTACATAGAGGATCCTCTACAGTACGTAGAGGATCCTCTACAGTACATAGAGGATCCTCTACAGTACATAGAGGATCCTTTAGAGTACATAGAGGATCCTCTACAGTACATAGAGGATCCTCTACAGTACATAGAGGATCCTCTACAATACATAGAGGATCCTCTACAGTACATAGAGGATCCGCTACAGTACGTAGAGGATCCTCTACAGTACGTATAGGATCCTCTACAGTACATAGAGGATCCTTTACAGTACATAGAGGATCATCTACAGTACATAGAGGATCCTCTACAGTACGTAGAGGATCCTCTACAGTACATAGAGGATCTTCTACAGTACATAGAAGAACCTTTACAGTACGTAGAGGATCCTCTGTTATCATTGAAAATCTGAAACATATTAAGCCTAATAAGGCGAATATTCGTCATCTAACCACATCCTGTCCTGTCATAACAGTTGTGGATATACTGTTTCTTAATGTTAATTGATATAAGTTTATCACTTACTTCTGTTTATTATTACAAGTAATATTATATTGCTATTATTGCTATAAGTCGAAAAGCCATAAAATTTATTACTGCTTTTATTTTCAGTTATGCTTCCATCAAACATTTTTAAATATTACCAAAATAGCAGCATATAGTAGCAATAATAGCATATGCAAAATAGCAGCATATAGTAGCAATAATAGCATATGAAAAATAGCAGCATATAGTAGCAATAATAGCATATGCAAAATAGCAGCATATAGTAGCAATAATAGCATATGCAAAATAGCAGCATATAGTAGCAATAATAGCATATGCAAAATAGCAGCATATAGTAGCAATAATAGCATATGCAAAATAGCAGCATATAGTAGCAATAATAGCATATGCAAAATAGCAGCATATAGTAGCAATAATAGCATATGCAAAATAGCAGCATATAGTAGCAATAATAGCATATGCAAAAAAGGTAATATATGCAAAAACTGTAAATTTTAGCTGCGCTAGAAATATCAATGCAGTTTGAGTTTGATTGGTTGCATTGTTCGCTCATATAAAGTATATTATTGTGCAGAAAGCAGTAATGATGTGTGATTGGTAGTGTTTCAATATGCACTCGCTTAAAGACAGGCAGGAGAAGGCAACTCTAAAGCTGCTATTGATTCAAGTTCAAATAGAAAAATTTTATTACTCTGCGGTGTGTAAAATTCTCATGGCATTTTGAAGGTTTAGTGAATCTGAGATTTTTATCACTGAGTTCTCTACAGTGTTGTCTTCAGCCACAAGCCATGATGTGAATATCCCATTTGTAGCCTGCATTCGCTGACCGACCCAAGTTATTAGATCGGGGTGCGTGGACACAGGCTGCACCCTTAAAGGAACAGAGGCACTTCCGACATGTCAGTGACTCAATTGCAAACAACTACAGTCCATCTGCTCGGCATCTCACATCCGCTACCATTTATGAAACTACACGCTTTGGTTGGTTGCCATTTTTAAAGAGTCGAACATCTCAATGCAATGTTACAAGTATTTCTAGTTGTTAACAGAACCTTCACAGACTTTTTTGTTTATACATGTTTCTACATAAATAATGGCATCATTTGTGTTCTGCGACTTGATTGGACATACCTTAGTCCCATTTATCCGCTCTCATATATCATTGTGTGGGTGCTTGTATGAGGTCATTGTATTCCTGAGTGAGCAAGTTTTCTGTTCCAGCACCCCAGGCTGAAGAATGTCTTACCGGCCTGCTTTCTCGCTCTGATATTGCAACGATTAAGACTGACTTGCTTGCCAGCCAACAGAGATTGTAAGTTCATTCTCTGTTAAGGCTTGTTTCTGTGCCAACACGATGCTGTTCTTTCTATGTGAATTATATACTTTTTCATGATCAGCTTAGCTTGCACATCGCCTGCTCACTGTATAGCAACTCTACCAGTATCTGCTTTTCATTCTACTCAGTGTAGCAACTCTACCAGTGATTTTTTAGCGAGAAGAACCGTTTGCTGATGACTGGTTTAGCCAATCAGCAGGAAAGGTGATAAGCTGATTGGTTTATTCTTAACATGTGTTGACTCTAACAATGGGTTGCAGCCAATTCCAATCAACAATTGTGAGCAGATCGCAAGCCCATACTGTGTTGACTGAACTACTTCCTTGACTCCAATATGTTGTGAACATAAGGATCTAGCCTGTCTTAGTCCTTAGCCTTAGGATGTCTTAGTCCAACAATCACTTTGAATTACCAAGGTCTAGCCTGGCAAACCAAAGGTAGTCCCATGAATTATAGCTAAAATTTGTAGTGCTGTATTCACCATCGGCAATGTATTTTATGTAAGCGTGTCCAATTGTTTATTGGTTTTTTTCACATAAAAATTAAATGTTGCATAGTTATACTTCACAAACCTTTTATTAGCGACTTTTAATAGGCAAAAGTCGACTAATATTTGTACATGACAAGAAGCGTAGAGATATGCTAAATAGTCTGTAGCATTTGTATGTCTAAATATCTGTCCTATGAGTTGCTATTAATTTAATACTGCTAGATCCTTAATGCTGAATGACATTTTCCATCCAAACTTCTAAATTCTAAAACGTGTGCATCAATCGTAACAGCATGCGTTGGTGGCTATTCTTTATATTCATAACGGTATGCGTTCATGACCACTGTCTATATTCGTAATAATATGTAGGCCCACACTCGTGACCACTGTCTATATTCGTAATAATATGTAGGCCCACTCGTGACCACTGTCTATGTTCGTAATAATATGTAAGCCCACTCGTGACTACTGTCTACTTACTCAGGTTGGAAAGTCGACAGAGGAGTAAAAATCCTCTAACTTTGTCTTTGGATGATGGATCCTTGAGTCAACCTATTACAGTTGATGACCCCAACGGCTTGACGCAGAGGGAGGCTGCCAAACAAGTGGGCCTTCTACCATTTCTTAGCAGTCGTGGTATGTAAATGTATATGTGAATGCATTCTCATATGAACCATTGTTTATCTTCTTAACGGAGACTCGCATAGGGCCCTGACTATGTTTCCCTTCCAGTAATTTGATGTTCCAAATTAAAGGTGAGGTAACAACAATATTCACCATATACCTCTTTAAATCTTTATATGACAAAGGGCATAATGTGCCAGGGGCAAGTTGTCAAACCTGAAATTATTTGTAATAAAATATTACCTTAAGAGTAGACTTTAGTTTTCCATATATATACTATATTTAATGACCTTTCACATTGTGCTACTCCGATCTTGTCATCCATCATGATAGGCATGCGACGTCTAAAACATGAGGCTATCAACATTTAGTGACCTGGTGAAATGAGATAGTCTAATAAGGAAATCTACTTTGTCAAATTTTTAGGTTTTAAACAACAATACAAATTATTAGTTCCTAATGCACCCCACTGCAATATATGTTTCAGTTGGGCTATTTCCTTATTTACATAGCATTTCGCGTCAGTGTGAGTTATGTTTTAGTTGTTTTAGTGTGAGTTATCTTTTAGCTGCTTAATGTGGTATACTTATTTCTATATTAACTGTAAGTAAATCATTCTAAATAGCCTTATCTCATTACAAGTAGATTCATCTGGTATGAAAAGCCGTTACCCAATAACAGTCGGGAAAGTTCTTGATCTTCTACAAATGATAGATTACCTTTCACTTTTCTACCACAATGTTTTTAGGTTTTGGTCCTCTCCGGCAGTTACACTTGTGGCCTTAATTAACCATGCTAGCCAGGCATATCTTGCTTATTTTTACCAGCAGGATCGAGTCGGCAAAGAACTGAGTCAGGTTATCAGACTAGGATGGATAATCAGATGCCTCAGCAAGAGACTCCACCCCAGACTCTGAAAAATACATCTACATGTCCAGATGTAGGCCATAGGGAATTGGTGAGTTCACGACGGGAGTGTCAGTCAACACTCGATCACGTTCTGGAGGAAGAGCGAAGGGATGTTGAACCAAGTGAAAATGATCATACATCAGAAGAGCTGGCTGTTCTGTCAGTTGAGTTCCCTCCCTGGTATTTTTCTACACATGGCTTGTCGAGACCTGCAACGCCGGTAAAAGAAGATTTACCCAGGTATTCTCTCTTAGTCAGATATTTTCATTTTGTAGATATTTTTGATCAATTACACGCCTAGTCAAAGATTTGACACGTTCCGACAGGTACTATCAGATATGCGAGAGAGCCATAGACAGAGAAATGGTCGCTCCCCTCCAGCAGCACTGGATTGACTCCATGTATCAATATGTACCCGCTGCTCTTAGGAAGCCATTTCCTCAGGCATCCTCTGACTTTCTTGAGGTAAGCGCCTCACAACCTTCAGTGGACAAATTATATTTTGAAGTTATCAGCTCTCACAAGGAGACCACTCAAAAACACCATTGCGTCAACCCTTTGAATGGCTTTAACCTATACTTTCAGTAGTTACCGATTTCTGAAATACAACTATGTATTGTAAGAATAATCATTGCATCATGTATCATATTGGTCTCACATCGGTCTCATATCAGTCTCACATTGGGCTCTTATCAGTCTCACATTGGGCTCATATTGGTCTCACATTAGTCTCCCATTGTTCATTTTGGCTATACAAGATATAGCAAGCAATGATAAATTCCAAGCCATAAACAACACATTATGGATACAAACCTGGCGGTGGTCAAAGAAAATCTTTTTAGTTAGGTTCAAACAAGGCACATTCATGGGTTGTAGGCCTTTGTTATAAATGTGTATTGTGAAGCTGTACATGCAATAATTCTTTACCAGGTTTTTTACAAATTAGTTCAACTTTTTACAATGAGTATGTGCAGATTTGTAATGAGAGCACAATTGAGAGCACAATTCATCAAAATATTGTTAGCATGCAGAACAAGGTTATTGTTAGCATGCAGAACAAGGTTATTGTTAGCATGCAGAACAAGGTTATTGTTAGCATGCAGAACAAGGTTATTGTTAGCATGCAGAACAAGGTTATTGTTAGCATGCAGAACAAGGTTATTGTTAGCATGCAGAACAAGGTTATTGTTAGCATGCAGAACAAGGTTATTGGTAGAGCGCAAGAACAAAAGGTTGAAATCTTTGATTCTTCAATTTGCATGTTCTATGTGACATAGACGTCTATGTCACATAGACGTCTATGTGACATAGACGTCTATGTGACATAGACGTCTATGTGACATAGACGTCTATGTGACATAGACGTCTATGTGACATAGACGTCTATGTGACATAGACGTCTATGTGACATAGACGTCTATGTGACATAGACGTCTATGTGACATAGACGTTTGCAAAAGTTGCTATCAATCTGATATTATGTGTAGCCATCTGGTTAACATGCGTGTGGTTTGAAAAACTAACATTTATTGGCACCTACTTACAGTTTCCTCTAGGACGTCATTCCTAGTACCACCTACCCAACCAATATTATTATCGCATGTTAGTCAAGATACATAAGGTCATTGTCTTAGCTAAGTGGTTTGGATTCCAATTTGTGTGCAAAACAATCCAAATTTTACATCATGACACTGATGAAACTGGTAATTATTTGGCCCAGGGTGTTAGGTCTACGCCAATATTTTGTTGCATGGTCTGTGGAAAATCTTAACTGTTTTGGGTTGTAAATGTAAGATGTTGCCATGTTTCTTACATTACATACATGTAGCTACAGGTCGGAAGTTGACGGCTATTTAAAATGTATGTGTTTTATATATTGAAAGCTATATTTGAAAGCCATTCAAAGGGTTGATGCAATAGTTTGTGTAAGAAAAATGTTCTCTTGTAAGAACAGATAACTCCAAAATCGAAGTTGTCACATGAAGCCTGTGAGACCCATCTATTAACTGTTACCTTTTACTGATTTCACCTCTGTTAATTTTTCTGAAATAGTGAACTAAGGAATTGAGGAAAGAGGTTAATAAGGTGGGACACATGACCTCTCACTAACCCTGGAACAGGTAGTTGCCTGGTCCTCTTCATTTGTAAACGAAGTTAACTTGTATTCTTACTTGTAGTTCATGATTATGTAGAAGAGCAAGTGTCTTTGTAGGAGATGAGTGATGACTATAACAAAGCGGTGAGACAAGCTATACTAGATTATATCTTACTTGACAAGAGTGAACAAGAGAGGGTTGGAGTATCGTTACCTCCTAAACCTTCTCACTGCGCAGGAAGGTAATTATAGCAGTTGTCTTAGTGCCATCCGAATGGCAAATATTTGTGACCTTGTAATGTCATGAGTTTCTCTTGTAGGTTTGAGTATCCATGGCAGGACTCAATAGATGAGATGAGGGAGTTCATGGCCAGTGAGCTCTACACGACACACCCGGTACTCACCCAGCTCCTTTACCACTTTGAGTCAAAGTACGTCTTATAGCCCCCTCCTTACTACCCTCCGCTCTCTGGTTTCACGCACTTGCTCCCATATGCGCTATGCATTTTGTAGATATGCAAACTTTCGTCTACTGGATATTCCCATGCTAAAGAAGCATGTACCATTGACAATGAGCTCTCTTGTTAAACTGATGAAAAAATCTTGTGAGGAGGCTACTGCTGTTCTTAGTGATCAATGGATAGATGAGTGCTGCAACATAATCAGCTCGAGACGAGAGCAGATTGAGGAATGGATGCCTAAAGATGTGGTAAGCCAATATTAGACTAAGATCTGCTGCTGTATAAAGTTCTTTCAATGTAGATGGAGAGTAAAATTTTGGGGTTCATGATATTAATGGTGAGGTGAAGAGAGATGAATGTGAATTGAAAATATTGCTGATGAGTGACGTATTTTAGTTATAGACCCACAGATCATTACAAAAATGTGTGTTGATCTTTTATCAGATCGGTCATGCTAAAATGTAAAGTTGTGGCATTGGTTAGTTGATCTTAGACATTTCAAAGGATCGATCGTTTTTTATCTAATACGTGATACAATACATTTATGACCCTCAAACTAATAAATCTAGCAGTCTTTTTAGTAGTCCATACTTCGGAAATCGTATGATTTTATTGTGCTTAGCTTTTTTACTTTTCTTCTAACATTTCATTGCAGGAAATGTTTGTTCAGACGGATGCAATTTGTCTGCTTTATTCGTTGCTTTGTGATGGCACAATCTGGTCAACCATCGGGCCTACAGTTTGTCATGAGCAATACTTGCTTGACAGTATTAATCTTTCAAATTTTATCTCAATCATTATATCGTTCTGATTTTTGTCGATCTTTATTGATGTTGATCAGCGATGTTGGTCCATGAATGTAATGTTAACACACTGTTAATGTATTGACCTTTTTTTACTCCAACTTGAGACAAAAGTGTAGGGCAGGTGTATGAAACATCAAGAGACAAACAGCTAAAGAGATCAAACACCGAAACATACAAGTGAGGTATCTATAAATATACCATTGTACATGTGTATTACAACAGACCGTAAGAGCACAGAGGATGGACAACTTTTTCAACAGCGTAGCATCATTGATGTCTAATTTGCTGCGACGAGCAGTGGAGAGATCACTAGATGACCTTGTTGACATGATGCAGATGTATGTTGATGGAAACAACTACAGTGGTGACTATCACATATTTAGGGGATACGCGGTCTCTGAACTTCAACAGCCCTGCACTGTCTTTCTGGTGAGCTTTCCTCTACAAATAACGACAAAGTCTGCCATGCTACTAGTACTCTCTACTTCTAGATTACTAACTCTCTACTTATAGGCTACCAACACTCTACTTCTAGACTATCAACTCTCTCTACTCTTAGACTACTAACTCTCTACTTATAGACTACTAACTCTCTACTTATAGACTACTAACTCTTTACTTTTAGACTACTAACTCTCTACTTATAGACTACCAACACTCCACTCCTAGACTACTAACTCTCTACTCTTAGACTACCAACTCTCCCTACTCCTAGAATTTGAACACTCTGCTTATAGACTACCAATACTCGGCTTATATACTACCAACTATCCCTACTCCTAGATTTCCAACACCCTACTTATAGACTACCAACACTCTACTCCTAGACTACCAACACCCTACTTATGGACTACTGATACTCTTGTAATTTTACTCACCTGACTATAGAGTCTACCCTGCTGATCCATAAAGTTCTCTTAGGCATTGTCATACATTGCAAATATTATTATACTTTACCTCATATACCCATGCCAACTACCTCTACACAATCACACAATCTACTCTTCCAAAACCTACATCGGCGTGTACATTAGTAGCAGATAAACAACCTTTGCTAAAGACCAATTGGTCAATCCATCTTTCAATAATTTTCATCACGGCGTATCAGAAACTCGCTAAACCTTTACTGGAACTCCAATTAACTGTTCAACTTCAACCTTGTCATTCTGCCGAGCTTTTTGCATCAGAATGTATTCTTATTTGTGGTTTGTTCATTATAGGTATAGCTGTTGTAAAAGGGAAATAAAAACATTAGTACATACATTTGTATATGGCAATTTGAAATTTCAGTTTGTCAGTTCATTAAACTCTGGAAACTTCAGCATCTTTACTTCCACCTCTTTCAGAAGGAAACAAATGCGGCGCTTGTGTTTGCAGAGTTTATATGGTTTATATAGTTTATATTATATATATCGTTGGTCCTTACTACACGCTCCATAATGTTCTAACCTATTTCCAACGATAGTAATGTTTCATATTTGTTCTTTTAACTTAATAATATCCAATTATGTTATACAAGGGAGCTGACTATGCAACTGAGAAGGTAGTCATTACTCCGAGTACTTCTGAATGCATAGAGATGATGTTTGGTCTGGTTGACTACATTATACAAAGTGTATCTTCCCTTCCACGACCAGAAGGCCTCCTTTTTCAAGGTACTTTTATTATCCATATCAGCGATGCGTTTGCTCTAATTCGTGTACAGAAGCGAAGTACTTTGTACACAAGTACTTGTGGATTACACTCGTTTAGACTCTTTGCCTTGTATGTTGCTGATAGGCTTGGAATCACAAGTGATAAGTTCTGTGAAGCCTGAAGAAGAGGTGGTACTGAATACAAAGGATGCTTTACGAACTGTCTTGGAGAATAACCATCATGGCCCCGAGAAGTATGTGACTGTCTGGTGAAGTATATCATCATCTAGCGAAGGATAAAACTATCTTAGCCTGTAGACATATATATCTATCATATCCTATAGAAGTATATATCTATCGTAGTCTATAGAAGTGTATATCTATCATAGTCTGTAGTAGTGTATATCTATCATAGTCTATAGAAGTGTATATCTATCGTATTCTATACAAGTATATATCTATCATAGTCTATAGAAGTGCATATCTATCGTAGTCTATAGAAGTATATATCTATCGTAGTCTATAGAAGTGTATATCTATCGTAGTCTATAGTAGTATATATCTATCATAGTCTGTGGATTTTTATATCTATTATAGTGTATAAAAGTATGTATCTATCATAGTCTATAGAATTATATAACTGATTGGTTGGAGATACCATTATATTCATGTGGTTGGTTGATGAGTCCTCTAGTGTTAGTGGTCAACAACATCTCTAATCTATGTGATTCGTTGCTGCCATTTGGTCTACACTTGACCACAGGTACAAAAGCACATACAATCAGTACGAATACCTGCTGTCCAAGCAAGCAGACGAGACTATACACAGATACATACAGAAAGGCAGGTCTCTGAAGGACTTTGTCAAGGAGATAGAGCGGCTTAAAAAGATGGCTCATGATGTTAGCTGTCTACCCCCATATGCCCCCATGCACTTCTACTGGATAGACTGCACACAGCTTCACAAGCTCATGACTGAACGGTGTGAGAGCCTCTACGGAAGGTTGATTAACCACGTTGTAGAGAGAAGTAGAAAGTTTAACAAAGGTCGGTATCTAGTGACACCTTGACCATAACCAGACTTCCATATTGTTTGCATGAACGATCATGGACAGAAATATCCTTTATAGGTATGATTTATAGGCAATGGTTTTACTTTGTTAGATAACAACTCAATCTCAGTTAATAGCTAATAGAGTTTATCATTCTTTTCCTGTCACCAGATAAGTAAAGGATAGGTACTATCGATTCACGCTGTCACACTGGTTGTCACTATTAGTATTGTTGAAATAATCCTTTGCTCTGCACTCAAATACTTTTCTTCTTTATGCTAGTTATATCATCTGTTTAGCATCTACTGGATGAATATTCTCGAGGACTAGCAACTGTGAATTGCTTTTCTTAGCTTATGTACCAAGGTCTTACATAAACTACACTTTAGCTTTCTGTATTGCTTAATTACTTCACCTGAGTTGTTTACTTACTGCTACATCGCAATGTACTTTTCAAGTGTTCTATTGAATGCCTTAATAACAAGTTACCTGCAGGAATTAGTTCTCTTCTATCTATCATAGACTCTGAATGTAAACCATAATATTCACCCTTTGTAGATTTGCTGATAACGCTCTGCATGGCTTATTGAGTTTTGAGTCATTCCAGTCTCAGCATACAAATCTCAACTTTTGTGGTTACTTGATGTGAAGATTTTCTCAGTTTGTTTTTTCTTAGATGTGCGTAATTTGTTTTTTTTTGCTTCAAATTATTGACTTTTTTTCATGTTTTTAAAACGCACAAAGTTTATAGTTACCAAGGGTAACCGTGTAAGTTAGAAAGATGACCAGAGACAGTTAGGGTAACTGTAAGTTAGAAAGGTGATGGGAGACAGTTGTTAAAAGTTAACGGTTAGAGCATAAGAAATAATGAGATTCTCAGTTGTATCATTTCTATCACTGAGTGAGGGAAAGTTCTAGAGACTAGACGGGGTTTCAGTTGTATCATCTCTATCACCAAGTGTGGGAAAGTTCCAGAGACTAGACAGGGTCTCAGTTGTATCATCTTTATCACCGAGTGAGGGAAAGTTCTAGAGACTAGACGGGGTCTCAGGTGTATCATCTCTATCACCGAGTGAGGGAACATTCTAGAGACTAGACGGCAACTACCTACAATACCTACAAATTGATAGTTTTTCTTTCAACATGCTTGGCGTACCAATGGGACTTGAAGTCACTTCATCGCTGATATTTGTTGGTTGGCTGCAGTGTAAACCAGTGTGTCTCAGATCAGTGATAGCTTGTTATTACTGAACAACTATATCATTGACATACTTTTACAGGTATCTGTGAGTCACATAATACTATTGACATACTCTTACAGGTATCTGTGAGTCATATGATGGAATTGTGAGAGGCATCACAGAAGTGCCAGAAGATACAGCTAAACTAGTCAAACTAATCAAATATGTTCAAGAGTTGGATACAAGGGACCTCATGGTCATCAAGGAGAAGCTGGAGGTGGCATCAGCTAACCTCCTCTTTCTTATGGAATACGCAATTCTCTCAGACTCCGACATTATTAACAACAACACAACTTTCCGATGGATCAATAAAATTACTGCCATCATCAAAAACAGGTGAGGGCTTTGATGAGGCTCTCCTTGCCACCCACTTTCAACTCATATCTTGCTTTTCTTCTACTATCAATGCTCATTTTTATTTCTATGGTGTATTGTTTGTCAGTGAGACGCAACTACAAAAAGAGTTTGACTCTTGTGTATCTCGTCTCGAGAAGACAAAGAAACGATTCTACGAGAAAACTCAATCACTGCAGAAAAGACTGAAAGAGTTTTCTGGCAAGTCAAACATGTCAGAGGCAGAGGCTTATGTCAAGGACCTGCAGGACATTCAGGATATGCTAGACAGTCTCAACACTGAGGTTTGATATTCCCTTATGGCCGTCAGTCTGCCCACATAATATCCGAATGCATAAATTATAACAGAGCTGCTAATTTGTCTTAGCCTAAACAGTAAATATTAGAGGCATGCTTATAGTGATACACTCTTGATATAGAGTCCTGTGGTTATGGTATTACAATAGCTATTCAAATCAAACTATATATAGATAAGATGACTTGTGATAACATGGGCCTGGCTACAGGCTCAGAGCAATATTCAGCAAGAGCAGCTATGTGGTAACGACTAAGGAATCATTCCATTCCCATTATACACACCCGAATAACTTGCAGACTATATCACATAGATCTAGCAGATTATATCATTTGATGCAAGTGTCCTGGAATTAAAAATAAACAAGTTTTTACCACTTCTACTAGTTTTTATTTGTAATTATCCTGTTCTCTTTATGAACATGAAGTACATTACATTTGCATCTTAACAAAATTTTTTTGTGTTTACAAAATACGTCTTCTCTAGGACATCTCCTCCTATCAACTTTTTGTTAGTCAAAACCAAGTATTAAATGAAGATGTGTGTGCTTGCGATACTTTAAAATGTAAAGGAAATGCAAACCGGATTGCTAGTAACTTAGTTTACTTGATAGACACAGACAATCTGGTTATTGTCCTCTCATCAATATACTACTATGATAAGAATGATAGGCTGAAAGTTTCTGTATTCACATAGAAACTGCGAATAAACTTGGAGGAATCACTGTTGAACGTAGAATCACAGACGTCAGACTTTGTACTGAACGATCTAGCTGCTAAGAAGGAACCGTTCGACAAGCTGTGGTCTAATGCTGTTCACTTTCACCAGCAGCATGAAAAGTGGATGAGCGGCCCACTTCTGCAAGTTAATGCTGAGGAAGTGGAGGAGGAGGTGCGTGATTTACTGATGACACATTCCTTGATTCCTAGTAACACATTACTTGATTACTAGTAACACATTCGTTGATTACTAGTGACACCTTCCTTGATTACTAGTGACACATTCCTTGATTACTAGTGACACATTCCTTGATTACTAGTGACACATTCCTTGATTACTAGTGACACATTCCTTGATTACTAGTGACACATTACTTGATTACTAGTGACACATTCCTTGATTACTAGTGGCACATTCCTTGATTACTGGTGACACATTCATTGATTATAGTGACACTTTACTTGATTACTACTGACACATCCCTTGATTACTAGTGACACATTCATTGATTACTAGTGACACCTTCCTTGATTACTAGTAACACATTCCTTGATTACTAGTGACACATTCATTGATTACTAGTGACACTTTACTTGATTACTACTGACACATCCCTTGATTACTAGTGATACATTCCTTGATTACTAGTGACAGATTCCTTGATTACTAGTGACACATTCATTGATTACTAGTGACACCTTCCTTGATTACTAGTGACACATTCCTTGATTACTAGTGACACCTTCCTTGATTACTAGTGACACTTTACTTGATTACTACTGACACATTCCTTGATTACTAGTGACACATTCCTTGATTTCTAGTGACGCATATCTTAATTACTAGTGACACATTCCTCGATTACTTTGCAATTAATTTCCTTTTTGTTACTAAATTAAAGCCCTATTTCTGATTAAATTAATTTTCTGAATTAAGCAGATTCAATCAAAATGAGTTAGTATATATGGTAATGTATTGTTATATATTCATATTGCAACAAAGCTTAAATGTACATGCGTATATGGGTAAAACATCTAGTCTCAGCCAGCCAATTGCTGATGCATGCATAGCCTGTGTGCCTTTGTTTATGGCAGTCGACCCATGAGAGGGCAGCGTTCCGAGCTTACTTCTAGAACAATCATATAAAATCGATCGATGAGTTTTTTAGTTGCTGTCGAATAGTATCACTCTTCCAATGTCAGATGCGAAATTGTGAACAGCAGTGCACTCCTTACTGATTGTACTGGAAATAGGCTTACACGTTCAGTTGTAGTTCAGTTGTAATGTACTGAAACCTTCTACTAAAGCTTCCTCTACACCTTTGGTTTAATTATGATCTAATACAGTAATGACTTGCATTACGTAACCTATACGTCATTGAACTTTTGTTATGGCTTCTGATCTTAAAACGATATTGTCAAATTCAATACATTATTTTTTGCATACCTTTTGAGAAGCTATTGTGTTCTAACTGCTTTGTTCACTTCCCTGTCTGCAAGTTTTTTTAGAGCTTCAAGTGTGAACATGGAGTATTTCAGCATTATTAGCAGTAATAATTAGTATGACATATGAGAAACTTATTTGATATACCAGCTGGAAGCAATGAGCAATAGACAATATGCGCTAGCACCGCAAGGTTATGCCCACAATAGTCGCCATGGTGATCATTTTGTCTGTGTATGGATGTAATTTATTGTTCATGGTTACACCTTACACTTGTTCCATATTGTGTTGTTAACTTGTTATGGTTTTGTTTGTTGAAGCAATTCTTTCTCTAAAAATAGTTGGTGATCGGTTCCAGCAATTATGAACTGATTACCGTTTTGGAAACAAAGCCACTATATGTATATAACTATATATCATCAAATAACTGGTTGATAGTTACAATACCAATAATGCTTTATATGGTGTAAAGTTAGGAGATTATATGTAAAATACTGTGCTGTATAAATTATAACATGACGCTAAGATATCGTTTTGTAGGAACATTAATATGCAGCAAAGATTGTTGAAAGACTTCTGCTTATAAGGGACTTTGTAACAAACTCTTTGCATCTTTTTTCGTCCTGTTATTAATATTACTAAAAGTAAAAATAATAATGACACTAAACTTGTCTTAGTAAAATAATTAATTGTTGGTTCAGAAAGTTTTTGTATGTTTTGAGTCGTGTGTCTTCACTTTCTGAATGCAGGTGCAGAACCTTTGGCGGACAGCATACAAGCTCACCAAACAGTTTCAACAACCAGAGTTCCGGGGCCCCCTCAAGGCTTCGCGGACCATCAAGCAAAAGCTGGAAACTTTTAAGATCAATATGCCTCTCATCACATGCCTGTGTAACCCGGGGCTAAAAGACAGGCACTGGGAGCTCATGGGCGAGAAGGTGACTATTGTGTATTTTCACCTACCTTGCCTCTGTGAACAGCCTATTGGTTCATTCTAATGATATTAGAGGTTTAGTAAGAGGGTATGGAATATTCCAGATTGGAACGAGCATAAAGCCTCAGGAAGACACACCCCTCTCTGATATGCTTGGCATGAACCTTGAAAAGCACCTGGATGAACTTAATGCCATCAGTGCCCAGGTAATATGATCCTTATCATAGTGTCTTCATCATGCTGTTAGTGCCCAGGTAATATGACCCTTATCATAGTGTCTTCAATCATGCTGTCAGTGCCCAGGTAATACAACTCTTACCCTGATAACTTCTATAATACTATCAGTGCCCACGTAATATCACAAGTATGTAAGTATATAATGTATATACAATGTATATATTTGGTTGACCCATTTCTATGCTAGCACTTTTTGTCTGTACTAGACTTTCATTTCTCCCTGTTGACTACTGTAGTACTCCCTGTTGACTACTGTAGTACTCCCTGTTGACTACTGTAGTACTCCCTGTTGACTACTGTAGTACTCCCTGTTGACTACTGTAGTACTCCCTGTTGACTACTGTAGTACTCCCTGTTGACTACTGTAGTACTCCCTGTTGACTACTGTAGTACTCCCTGTTGACTACTGTAGTACTCCCTGTTGACTACTGTAGTACTCCCTGTTGACTACTGTAGTACTCCCTGTTGACTACTGTAGTACTCCCTGTTGACTACTGTAGTACTCCCTGTTGACTACTGTAGTACTCCCTGTTGACTACTGTAGTACTCCCTGTTGACTACTGTAGTACTCCCTGTTGACTACTGTAGTACTCCCTGTTGACTACTGTAGTACTCCCTGTTGACTACTGTAGTACTCCCTGTTGACTACTGTAGTACTCCCTGTTGACTACTGTAGTACTCCCTGTTGACTACTGTAGTACTCCCTGTTGACTACTGTAGTACTCCCTGTTGACTACTGTAGTACTCCCTGTTGACTACTGTAGGCCAGCAAGGAGTTTGCACTAGAGAATGCTTTAAAGAAGATGAAGAGAGACTGGGAAGTCATGTTTTTCACATTTGTGCCCTACAAAGAAACTGGAGTCAGCATTCTGTCAGCATTTGATGACATCCAGGTCTTACTAGACGACCATATTGTCAAGGCCACCACTATGAAAGGCTCGCCCTTTATTGGCCCCTTTGAACAAGAAATCAACGAGTGGGATTGCAAACTGGTTTGTTCTCCATCTGTTTTTTTTGTACTCTGGATGTCATTCATCTCAAACCAAGTGAACCCTAAAAACAATTTTTTGGTTTTACAGAGGAGGATGAGAGACATTCTGGACTCATGGCTGAAAGTGCAGGCAGCTTGGCTTTACCTCGAGCCTATATTTGGGTCAGCGGACATCCGCCGTCAGATACCTGTCGAGGGAAAGATGTTTGAGGAGGTGGACGAGCATTGGTCAGTACTCTGTATTCATCAACTCTATTTCTTTTTCCTATTAAATGTTTAGATTGAAATAGACATTTTATTGAGCAATAGGGCATGTCAGGGGTCTGTTTTTATTTACACAGATTGAGTCTTATTTTTTAACAACTCTATGTTGGCTCACAACTACTGGGTGTCACCTGCTCCTAGGTGTCACCATCTTCTCCTCATCACCAACTCCTCATCACCAACTACTCGTTATCACCAACTCCTCATTGACACCAACTCCTCGTTGCCACCAACTCCTCGTTGTCACCTACCGGTTTTTACTCCCTACAAGCGCTCATATGGCACACACAATTCCCTGTGCTGCACCTGTAGATGTAGTGCCATTACCACTAACTCTCTATTGTGATTATTTATCAGTAGACATCTACAGCCCCACAATTTCGTTATTTCACTTTATGGTATATCAACACCTTCAAGTTAGAAAATCATATAGCATGACAAACAGAGTTTCCCTTAACAGAACATTAACTCTTTCGCTGCCCTACGCGAAATTATGCGAAATCTATGATCAACTGCCATGGATGCATTTTTGCCAGATTTACAATGGCTGTGTAGTAATTACCATAAATATTATTGATTTGTGATAAAATTTCTTGATGCAATCATTTTGTAATCAGGTTGAACCGTTATAAATCTATTGATGCTATCATTCTGTACTAAGGTTTGACAGTTAAAAAATTTATTGATGCAATAGTTTTGGCCTAAAATTGTACAGTTATAAATTTATTGATGCAATAGTTTTGGCCTAAAATTGTACAGTTATAAATTTATTGTTGCAATAGTTTTGGACTAAAATTGTAGTTATAAATTTATTGATTCAATAGTTTAGGACTAAAATTGTAGTTATAAATTTATTGATGCAATAGTTTTGAACTAAAATTGTAGTTATAAATTTATTGATGCAATAGTTTTGGACTAAAATTGTAGTTATAAATTTATTGATGCAATAGTTTTGGACTAAAATTGTAGTTATAAATTTATTGATGCAATAGTTTTGGACTAAAATTGTAGTTATAAATTTATTGATGCAATAGTTTTGGACTAAAAGTGTAGTTATAAATTTATTGATGCAATAGTTTTGGACTAAAATTGTAGTTGTAAATTTATTGATGCAATAGTTTTAGACTAAAATTGTAGTTATAAATTTATTGATGCAATAGTTTTGGTCTAAAATTGTAGTTATAAATTTATTGATGCAATAGTTTTGGACTAAAATTGTAGTTATAAATTTATTGATGCAATAGTTTTGGACTAAAATTGTAGTTATAAATTTCTTGATGCAATAGTTTTGGACTAAAATTGTAGTTATAAATTTATTGATGCAATAGTTTTCGACTAAAATTGTAGTTATAAATTTATTGATGCAATAGTTTTAGATTAAAATTGTAGTTATAAATTTATTGACGCAATTGTTTTGTACTAAAGTTGTACAGTTAGGAATTTTAGATCACTATGTTATATGAATTTCACTCATTTACATGGAGCTGTTCTGATTTCTCGAAGCGCACAGCTTGTTACATATCCTCACTTTATAGTACATGTACAGTCATACTTCGACTTACGAGCTTAATGCGTTCCAAGACTGAGCTCGTATGTTAATTTACTCGCATGTTGGTGCAATTTATTTATATATAGAACCATTAAATATATATTGATTGGTTTCCATACTCTAAAAAATGCAAATAAAACACTCAAAACGAGATATTGTAACAGAAAGAACATGTTGGTTATTGTCCTAATTTACCAAATGCTTTCAAAAAGCAACAATTAAAAAATAATGCAAGGAAATGTGATTAATTAAGATGTAGAATTAAATACATACAATAGCAGCTAACGCTAGCATTTGCCAGAGAGGGAGATATAAGTTATCCTTTATTACAACAGTTGACTTTGATAAATTTGGATTTTATCAATGTCTTAAAAGACAAACGTAGAAGCAAACCTAAAAGCAAACTTTCATTTTTAACTTAACGTAATTAAAATTTCTTTGGCGTTCGTAGTTTGAAGTTTCTCGCTGGTTAGCTAATTTTTCCTTTGTTTCGCTTTTACGACTAGCCGGCCGTTTTAAGATAATCCTATCTAAAGACATTTGCCTTTGTCGCCCTTTCAACATGTTGCGATTAGGACGAACGCAGGTGTCATCACAAAAGGTTAATGCACGACCACTAGCCAACTTGTCCAAATGTCTATTTTTATAGTTTTGCTAGACAGCACCGGCCTTTTCATATAGCATCGTTTCAGTTGCGCTGTCACCGGCCAATTGTTTATCCAATGCCTGAGCAGTCTCTCCATCAGCGGTCCTGAAGATCGCTGCGCCGTTTAGAAACTATGGCCAGTCCTTTTGCGGACTAAATGCCCTGAATATAATCCTTCGGTTTGATAATTGTGGATGTATTTCTGTCATATTGCTGAGCTAGCTCAATCACGCATACACATTTTGCATATTTTTCAATAATTTTCTGTTTAATATCAACTGTTATCATCCGCTTTTTCTTTGCATTATCTTTCATTTTACTGGCAAACTTTCGGTCAACGCAGAGTACTTTTAATTCACATAATTCTGCACTGAGAATCGCACACAAAAAACACGGTACAAAAGTATAACCTGAGCAGATGAAAAATACAGAGTGATGCTGCTCTCATAAAACACCTCCGGCATACTTGGCAACTGACGCACGTGCTCGTATCTCAAACATGGCTCGTGTGTTAGTGCTAAAACTTGCTTAAAAGCTGGCTCGTATCTTAAGTTTTTCGTACGTTGGAGCACTCGTAAGTTGAAGTATTACTGTGCTTGTAATTCTGTTTATAGATGGCTTTTCCATTGTTACAGGAGAACCATAATGGTCAATGCTATAGAAGACACGAAAGCCCTGGTGGTTGTCTCACAAGACCAGATGCTGGAGAAGCTGCAGAACTCTGAGGCTATGTTAGATGACATAAACAAGGGGCTAAATGACTATCTCGAGAAAAAGCGTCTTTTCTTTCCCAGGTTATTCCCAGTCATATACATACATGTAGTTACACGCTAGTCACATACATGTACGTATATATGACTTATTTACTAGTTAATGGTTGGATATCTGTGATAATTATTAGCATAAGATCTATGTAAGTGCTTGTAAAATTCTCATATGTAAGCCTTTGTGTGGCTCTCAATGTAAAGCTCTGAGGATATGTTATGTAATATTCAATATCTCATATGAATGTATTATGGTAGAAATATAAATTATAGATATCTCACATGAATGTATGCAGGTTCTTCTTTCTCTCTAATGACGAGCTCCTTGAAATCCTCTCGGAGACGAAGGATCCTCTCCGAGTTCAGCCTCACCTCAAAAAGTGCTTTGAAGGTATCGCCCAGTTGACCTTCAACTCAGAAACCATTATAACAGCCATGGAGTCTGCAGAAGATGAAAAAGTTAAATTCTGCCAGACAATAAATCCTGCTGAGACACAAGGACTTGTTGAGAAGTGGCTTGTACAGGTAAGTTCGGATCAACATTGACATACCAGACACCATTGTCCCTCACACCTATCTACTATATGTCAGTGTGTCTCACACCTGTATACCATATGTCAGTGTGCCTCACACATGTATACCATATACCAGTGTGTCTCACATCTGTATACTATATGTCAGTGTGTCTCACACCTGTATACTATATGTCAGTGTGTCTCACACCTGTATACCATATGTCAGTGTGTCTCACACCTGTATACCATATGTCAGTGTGTCTCACACCTGTATACCATATGTCAGTATGTCTCACACCTATATACTATATGTCAGTGTGTCTCACACCTGTATACCATTTGTCAGTGTGTCTCACACCTGTATACCATATGTCAGTGTGTCTCACACCTGTATACTATATGTCAGTGTGTCTCACACCTGTATACCATATGTCAGTGTGTCTCACACCTGTATACCATATGCCAGTGTGTCTCACACCTGTATACTATATGTCAGTGTGTCTCACACCTGTATACCATATGTCAGTGTGTCTCACACCTGTATACCATATGTCAGTGTGTCTCACACCTGTATACCATATGCCAGTGTGTCTCACACCTGTATACCATATGCCAGTGTGTCTCACACCTGTATACCATATTTCAGTGCGTCTCACACCTGTATACCATATGTCAGTGTGTCTCACACCTGTTTACCATATGTCAGTGTGTCTCACACCTGTATACTATATGTCAGTGTGTCTCACACCTGTATACCATATGCCAGTGTGTCTCACACCTGTATACCATATACCAGTATGTCTCACACCTGTATACCATATGCCAGTGTGTCTCACACCTGTATACTATATGTCAGTGTGTCTGATCTAATGCTGACAGGTTGAGCGAGTGATGAAGTTGAGTCTGAGACAAGTGACAGCTGAGGCAGTGGCAGCGTACTCAGATCAAGTCAGGACTGATTGGGTGCTCAACTGGCCTGGTCAGGTTGTCCTTGCAGCCAGCACTATTCACTGGACTGCCGAGGTATGTCTCAACAGCTTTTGAATTATTCTATCCTCTGGTTTAAATATTGTTAGCAAATAGTGAGAGTTGTTCTCTCATGTAGGTTACAGAAGCTATCCAAAAGTCAACACTAGACAAGTACCTGGAGAGAAGTAACCAGGACATAGACAACACTGTGAGACTAGTGAGAGGAAAGCTAAGCAAGATGGCCAGGACCACCCTTGGAGCCCTCATTGTCATCGATGTGCATGGTGAGTGGGTTATCCCCAGCCATCAACTCTCAATTCTGTATGTCTGCCAGTTTGTTTGGTACAGGATTACAAGTGCAAGTATGGTGAGAGTAAGCAATGACAGTCAATCAGAGGAGTGGTAGAAGTCGTGGATGCAGTAGACATAAATATACATGTATTCTTCAATCCTTCTCCTATTTGTTGTTCGTAGCTCGGGATGTGGTCGACTTGCTGCGCAAGGAACGAGTTGCCATGGCGATAGATTTTTCATGGATCAGTCAGTTGAGGTACTACTGGGAGGACAACAGTGTGCTTGTTAGAATGATCACGACAACAGTTCCATATGGCTATGAGTATCTTGGTTAGTATTTCTTCATTATGTCCTTACAGGCTTTTACATAAACGAATGTTTTACATCATTTTTTATTTGACATGCTTGTTCATTATTGGTATGTGCTGACAACTCTCTAATTATTGGTATGTGCTGACAACTCTCTAATTATTGGTATGTGCTGACAACTCTCTAATTTCTTTTCTTTCTTTACACACGCTTTATGATTTCATCAATTATGTAAGCAATCTGTCTCTTATAAAAGACTCGGCTCACTGCTTCATGTTCGCACTGCAACATTCATAAGACCATGAGAGTTTCCATGTTTTCAACTTCTAGTTTTAACAAATGATTCATCATAATTCGCTATTTACGTAGTGGCACCTGCAATCGCTGCCAAGTACACATGTTGATAGCTGATTGGACAATAAATCATATAACCCTACACGGAGAGAAGGTTAAAAGTACATTATTTAAGTACATTATTTGTAGGTGAGGAAAGTCCAGTTTCTGCGTTATATGTAAACACTTGACAAATAATAAAAATAATCCTGACTTTCAAATTGCTATAATTGTGGCAGGCTACAGCTTTCATCTATCAACATGAGCAATGTGCATGATGTATTTACATGTAGATCTACATGGCTGAAGAAATCTATCATATACTTACATTTAGTTACTAGGCCATCAACTGGTATTAGCATGTTTCTATGGTCACATCAAACATGAGAAATAGTAGAGCTGTTGTGACACTTACCTGCTGGCTAATTAAAAACTCATTCCAATATTTTTATATCCAATACAGTTTTAGTCAATATCTAGCATTGGCTGCTGTACATCTTGAGATTAAGTCTATAGTTCTGAAGAGCTGAGAGATGTTGCTTTCAGCATAAATAGTTTTCATGGAATAGGAGACTTATATAGCGCAATAAGAAGAAAGGCATTCAGATCCCATGCAGTTATAGATAGGCGGTTTTTTCGATCAAGGACATTTAGTATATCATCTCATAATGTAATCAATAATCTATCGCATTTAGATGTTTTATGCTCGCAAATTGTTTATTCCGTTTGTGAAGACACTGGTAAGGAGAATCATCCTTTTAGGTGGTTTTCTGAGGAACCTTTGGGAATGCATTCAGTCTCTATCAGATTTGTTAATAGTAGTGTAATACAGAAATATTTGTTGGAGCAAAGGCTATCACAGTTCTATGCTCTGCTCGTCTATTGTTACTCGGTTGGCCATGGATACTTATGGTTTCCTCTCATTCTGTTAGGTAACTCCGGGAGGCTCGTAATTACACCTTTAACCGATCGCTGTTATCGAACTCTGATGGGTGCACTGCTGCTCAATCTTGGTGGAGCTCCTGAGGGACCAGCTGGTACAGGAAAGACTGAGACATGCAAAGATTTAGCTAAAGCCGTCGCTAAACAGGTCTATTATTTTGACTTTTAACTGTGTTTATTTAATGACCTTGACACCTGATGAGTAATGAATTATACATGTAGTTCTCAGTGTTACATCGGTAAAATATACCATTAGTTATGCACTACTGGTAACAGGTGTATTCTTGTCCATTGTGTAGTGTGTTGTGTTCAACTGCTCTGACGGACTCGACTATAAGGCTATGGGGAAGTTCTTTAAAGGCCTGGCGCAAGCTGGAGCTTGGGCATGTTTTGATGAGTTCAACAGGATCGAGTTGGAGGTGCTATCTGTAATTGCTCAGCAGGTAAATTATGTGACTCAGCAAGTTATTTACTCGTGTAGCTGTTGTGTCACAGTCGCTTAACAGGTAGGTTATGTCATTTGAATAAGTGAATTATTTCAACAGGTCAATTGTATCATTTTATAGGAGCGTTGCATCATTCAACAATAAGCTGATTTTTAGTTAACCTGCTCAAATAGAGCTTTCACAATAATTATCAAAAAGTTTTATAGAGCTTGAGTTTATTCTCTACATCTGTGTACAGGTACAGAGTATTCAGAGAGCCATAGCTGAGAAAAGGGAGACGTTTGAATTTGAAGGGACTACCCTTCATCTTGACCCATCTTGTACCATATTTATTACGATGAACCCTGGCTATGCAGGTATGGATAGATTTTACACACATGGTATCATACACTAACTCTTTACAGTTTAAAGTCAGTATAATATGATGAGCTCTGGCATGTTTTTAAGGTCGAGCCGAACTACCGGACAACCTCAAAGTGCTATTTAGAACGGTGGCTATGATGGTCCCTGACTACGCAATGATCGGTGAGATCTCGCTCTACTCCATGGGATTCGTCGATGCTCGGTCACTAGCTATCAAGATAGTGGCTACATACACCTTATGTTCTGAACAGGTTGGTCATTAGCTATCAAGATAGTAGCTACATACACCTTATGTTCTGAACAGGTTGGTCATTAGCTATCAAAATAGTAGCTACATACACCTTATGTTCTGAACAGGTTGGTCACTAGCTATTAAGATAGTGGCTACATACACCTTATGTTCTGAACAGGTTGGTCATTAGCTATCAAGATAGTGGCTACATACACCTTATGTTCTGAACAGGTTGGTCATTAGCTATCAAGATAGTAGCTACATACACCTTATGTTCTGAACAGGTTGGTCACTAGCTATCAAGATAGTGGCTACATACACCTTATGTTCTGAACAGGTTGGTCATTAGCTATCAAGATAGTGGCTACATACACCTTATGTTCTGAACAGGTTGGTCATTAGCTATCAAAATAGTAGCTACATACACCTTATGTTCTGAACAGGTTGGTCATTAGCTATCAAGATAGTAGCTACATACACCTTATGTTCTGAACAGGTTGGTCACTAGCTATCAAGATAGTGGCTACATACACCTTATGTTCTGAACAGGTCGGTCATCGCAGGTGGCTGCTCTTCCTTATAAATCTCTGTAAATCAGTATGTATGTACAGTAGAACCTTGGTTCTCGAACATAATCCGTTCCAGAAGGTTGTTCGAGATCCGAAACAATTATTCCCATTAGAATTAATGTATGCAAATATTAATCCATTCCAAGCCGAGAAAACAACTTCGGTAAAGTATTTTTTAGACATTTTAACATTTTACACCATAAACTATATTGTATACTACATACTATAAATAATAATAATAACGGATAGATATAGATCGTGTTTATTTTCAATAAAATATTTTCTATCTATGATGATGAAAACAAAAAACAGAAAGTAAACATTTTGTATGCTTTGCTCTTAAAACACCGAAAACATTCTAGATTATGATACAATACCAAAAATTGCAGAAATTGATAATGAAACAGCAAAGAATGCAACAGATCAGTTACATCACAAACCGTGTGAAAAAGGAAATATGAACAGCAATGGCACGTTTACTTCACACATTTGAAGGAAAATCTTCCTCCAAAACAATTTAGGGTAACTCGACTGGAGGAGTTGTCTCCCTAGCAAATCTTTTCAGTAAAGGAGACATCGTCCCTTATGGTTCCTTCTTTTTTGTAAAGAATTTATGAAATGTAACTTGCTTCTCCCTTTGTTAACAAATGTTTCCATGCTGTTTCCGGAGCTGTTCCGTACGTTTAATTCTAATGCGCATGCTCTGGTTTTGTCGAGACTCGAATTTATGTTCGAGATCTGAGACAAACAATTATCAATTTTTTGGTCGAACACCGAATTGGACGAGAACCCAAGCGTTCAAGAAAGAACCGAGGTTCCACTGTATTGACAAAATGCTAAAACTGCCTTTACTTGGAATGTAGGTATTTATGCTCTTGCGTTTGCATGTTCTCTCTATGTTTAGGATAAGTTGGCTAATTTACACTATTTTAGCTTTCATCTCAACATCACTACGACTATGGCATGAGGGCTGTCAAGTCTGTACTGACTGCTGCCGGTAATCTCAAACTAAAGTATCCTGAAGAGCAAGAAGATCGTCTTCTGCTCAAATCCATCGTCGATGTAAACTTGCCGAAGGTAATAATTGAGTCTAGCCGATGTAGAGAGCATTATATAAAGGGTCTGGTTACATTGGCATAGTCGATAATGCATAGAAATTGCTTATTTGTGAGACTTACCTATCCTAGGTCAGTGTTTCCTCTTGTGAACTATCTCTTACGGTGGTATGAGCAAGTGTAGATGTCATTGACAGTTGGTATGAGCAAGTGTTGATGTCATTGACAGTTGGTATGAGCAAGTGTTGATGTCATTGACAGTTAGTATGAACAAGTGTAGACGTCATTGACGGTTGGTATGAACAAGTGTAGATATCATTGACAGTTGATATGATCAAGTGTAGATATCATTGACAGTTGATATGAACAAGTGTAGATATCATTGACAGTTGATATGATCAAGTGTAGACATCATTGACAGTTGATATGAACAAGTGTAGATGTCATTGACAGTTGATATGATCAAGTGTAGATGTCATTGACAGTTGATATGATCAAGTGTAGATATCATTGACAGTTGATATGATCAAGTGTAGACATCATTGACAGTTGATATGAACAAGTGTAGATGTCATTGACAGTTGATATGATCAAGTGTAGATGTCATTGACAGTTGATGTGATCAAGTGTAGATATCATTGACAGTTGATATGATCAAGTGTAGATATCATTGACAGTTGATATGAACAAGTGTAGATATCATTGACAGTTGATATGAACAAGTGTAAACATCATCGACAGTTGATATGAACAAGTGTAGATATCATTGGCAGTTGATATGATCGAGTGTAGATATCATTGACAGTTGATATGAACAAGTGTAGATGTCATTGACAGTTGATCTGATCAAGTGTAGACATCATTGACAGTTGATATGATCAAGTGTAGATATCATTGACAGTTGATATGATCAAGTGTAGATATCATTGACAGTTGATATGATCAAGTGTAGATATCATTGACAGTTAATATGAACAAGTGTAGATATCATTGGCAGTTGATATGATCAAGTGTAGACATCATTGACAGTTGATATGATCAAGTGTAGATATCATTGACAGTTGATATGAACAAGTGTAGATATCATTGACAGTTGATATGATCAAGTGTAGATATCATTGACAGTTGATATGATCAAGTGTAGATATCATTGACAGTTGATATGATCAAGTGTAGATATCATTGACAGTTGATATGATCAAGTGTAGATGTCATTGACAGTTAATATGAATAAGTGTAGATGTCATTGACAGTTGATCTGATCAAGTGTAGATGTCATTGACAGTTGATATGATCAAGTGTAGATGTCATTGACAGTTAATATGAATAAGTGTAGATGTCATTGACAGTTGATCTGATCAAGTGTAGATGTCATTGACAGTTGATATGATCAAGTGTAGATGTATATCTCCCTGCTGGTAATCAAGTAATGTTATTGTAGTTCCTCTCGCCAGACATACCCCTGTTTGAAGGGATACTTTCCGACCTCTTCCCAGGAGTTGTCCAACCTAAGCCGGATTACCACTCTCTTGAGCTTGCTCTCAAAGAGAATCTTGAAAAGATGCATTTGCAGAGTGTGCCATGGTACATTGACAAGATTATACAGGTAATTCCTTATCCTACGCATTGGTAACATCCAGCAAAATAATTAGGTCGGTAAACAATGTTAGTGTGAAACGTACAATTTCTATTCGGTACATTGTAGATATATGACATGATTCTTGTCAGACATGGCTTAATGATAGTGGGTGACCCAATTGGAGGGAAAACCTCTGCCTTCAAGGTTCTGTCTCGAGCCCTTGCCGACCTCTCTAAACAGGGAATGATGGATGAGAATGACGTGAGTTGGGGTTTCCCTTTGTTACAAGTGATCTACAGGCATCTTTCATAACATTCTTTGTA
Organism: Watersipora subatra; assembly: GCF_963576615.1. Classification (NCBI taxonomy): domain Eukaryota; kingdom Metazoa; phylum Bryozoa; class Gymnolaemata; order Cheilostomatida; family Watersiporidae; genus Watersipora; species Watersipora subatra. Next base: position 478,617 of record NC_088710.1, on the reverse strand, counting down.
CCTCTTATTGTAATATATACTTTTGACATACCATATATAGTATATATGGTATAATGGCAACTGTTAAATTTGCAAGTGTTTGTAGACCAACTTCACAGCAGTGATGTAAGTTGGTTGGCGGCTGTCTAAACAGCTTGTGTTTGTATGATGACCACAATATAACACCGACTGTACGATACTGACTGTACGATACCGACTGTACGATACCGACTCTACGATACCGACTGTACGATACCGACTGTACGATACCGACTGTACGATACCGACTGTACGATACCGACTGTACGATACCGACTGTACGATACCGACTGTACGATACCGACTGTACGATACCGACTGTACGATACCGACTGTACGATACCGACTGTACGATACCGACTGTACGATACCGACTGTACGATACCGACTGTACGATACCGACTGTATGATACCAACTCTAGTGTAAACTTCTGAATGAAGTTTATAGTTAAGAAAATCTAGAAAAGGAAGGGACGTGATTGCTCAGGAAATTTTTTGGTGCATCATTAAAATTTAGTACAAGTTAGTAAAAATTTTACAAGGTACTTAAATAAAGTCAGCTGGAAGTGTGCAGAGGCTGGTTGTAAAGGCCGTGTAATTTATTTTGATTATAACTTTTTGTAGCTCATTGGATTTGGTAATTTTGTTCGATAGACAATTAGGCTAAAACGTATACATTACACAAAAGTAATTGTAATGTAACTTTTGAATGCTCCTGGCTTGATCTTTTTAATGAGCAGCCTCTTCATATTTTTGTGTGTGTTTCCAGCTGATGTCGGAAAGATAGGCCTAGCGATGCAGTGATGTCAACTTTGTGACATTTCCTGTTTTATTACAATCGCTGTTTTAACAGTCGCAATAAGAAATATTCTTCCTTCATGAGAAAATGAAAGCCAACATGCAAAAGGTTTTATCGGCTGAATACAGGCTGGACCTAAAAAGATCTTTTATTCTCAGTGTAATTATTTTACTAATTTGTTACTCTGAGATTATGTTAGGTGTTCGCTATTATGATTGATTACTGCTCTCTTCTGTGTTCCTTTGTGAAACTCAGTAAAGATACTTTCTCTCTAATCACTGGTCACTAATCGCCTCTGTTTTAGTGGTTATACATGTCTTTGTTGATCCACTGAATAGGTGACTAAACGTACTATTAATTATAAACTGTATAGATGTCTGTCTATCTGATATTCTTGACTTGAAAAGCAACTACTGTAGTCTCTGAAGTTTCTATTCTAGAACACAAATGTGTCTCTGTATATTGCAAACCCTATAACTCAAAATGTTGAGAGGCATTCTTATGAAACAAGTTGGCACACCTCCAGCTGAACTTTAGATTGCGTGACGTTAAAACAAACTTATCGTTCTTTTACAGGTTCGTTACTCGATAATCAATCCCAAGGCTATCACCATGGGACAACTCTATGGACGGTTTGATCCGATCTCACACGAATGGTCAGACGGAGTTTTGGCCAACACCTTTCGGGAGCATGCGTCTGACAGGTCGAGCAGCAGGAAGTGGATTGTGTTCGATGGTCCGGTAGATGCAGTCTGGATAGAAAACATGAACACTGTTCTCGATGACAACAAGAAGCTTTGTCTGATGAGTGGAGAGATCATTCAAATGACTAACAAACAAAACATGATATTTGAACCTCAGGACCTCGAGCAGGCTTCCCCTGCCACTGTTTCACGGTTAGTCATCAGCTTTTCTCCTCCCGAGTTTCTCTGCAATGTTATTGGTTTAGATAGTATCCCTAACTTGAAGTGACTTCTAGCAAGTCGACCACATTTTCACATCGCTTTCTCTCACCTTACTTCATCATCTTGTTTTTAAACCTTTGTAAAATTACTTCAGTTTACCTAATATTTGACTTGACTTTCTTAAGCAAATTTTAAAGTCTCTATCTGAGTGTCTATGGAGAGTTTGTATCTCTCATTTTATGCCACTCTGCTCGACAATGAACATATCATAATCCTAAGGTATGCAGCATTATATTTATGAATCTGGATAACGTGCTGAGGTGCTTGCAGGTGTGGGATGATCTACATGGAGCCATCACTCCTTGGCTCGGAGCCTCTGATACAGTCCTGGAGGGACCACTGCATACCTGATATCCTCAATGAGTACCAGAAAACTGTCATACGCCTTCTTTTTGAGTGGCTACTTCCTCCTTCACTCAATTTTGTAACAAGAAACTGCAAACACTTTGTTGTCTGTCATCCCATGCATCTGACTATGAGCATGTTGAAGCTGTACAGCTGCCTCCTCGAGGATGTCAAGTAGGTGACCTTTTAGCAGTTCCTTTTGGAAGATCACCTTGTAAATATATGGCTGTATTCTTGTCATGGAATGCGACTTTTAGCTTCAAGCGTTCTGGCAAAGGATCTTTTTTGTTGTGATAGTTTCTGGCGCAGGATTTTTTTTGTTGTGATAGTTTCTGGCGCAGGATCTTTTTTGTTGTGATAGTTTCTGGCGCAGGATCTTTTTTGTTGTGATAGTTTCTGGCGCAGATTTCTTTAGTGCAGGTTACAAGTTCAAAATTTGTACATTTTTTGTTATGACTTTTGGCTCAACAAATTTTGAACAAAAGGGAAAGAGAAAAATTTGTACATTTGCTACATTAATGTATTTGACAGATATAATTCAGGAGATCCTTCAATCAAATTTTAGCGACGTGAATGTAAAAATTCATGTAAATATTTCACATAGATGTATTTTGGAACAAGGTATTATATGTGAAGTTTTATGAACAATTTTTTTTTAATTTTTTGCTATTATCATGTTATTTATGTACTGTATATAAGCATAAATAAATCTTTGGTGTAAAAATAGCAGCGCTAAAAGGATTGGTGCCGAAAAGTTTGAGCCAGATAGCCGTAAACCGTTCTTGTCAGGCTGGTGTCCGTTACAACTAGATATGTGTTGTCTTGTGTTACTAATTTCAATAGTTGTATTGGTGACAAGCGTGCTCTGTAAAGGAAAAGTGCTAATATAAACAATAACAACAAGTATTTAGAATGAAGGTGAAGAAGGATAACGGAATAACAGAAGGAGGGAAGCGCATTGATAAGCATGTAATTGACAGGGAGATTGGTAAGGAGGAAGACGAGGATGAAGACTTTACAGATGAAGGTGATGATGAGAGCTCAGAGGCTCCTAGCATCAACGCCAAACCCTCCATGTCTGATCAGAAGGTCATAGGTCGGTTTCCTCTACCCTCAGCTTACATTAGCTTGTCTTTTAATTGGAAAGCTTTCGCTGTCACGGTAAACGTTTGCTAGGAATGGGCTGACAGCCTTAAATACACTTTTCTCTTTACAGATGAGAGAACCAACTCAGTGATAGCCTACTTCCTCTTCTCTCTCGTATGGAGTGTAGGGGCAACTCTCGATGGCCCATCAAGAATTAAGTTTGATGAGTTTTTCAGAAACTTGTGTGAGATGGAAGGTAGCCAGGCATCCCATCCGAGGTAACTATAACAGCGGGTAATTGTGATGAAATTTTGTTTTGACAAATGTTATCACGCAACCTTTTGTTTGTCTTCCTCCGAGTGCTTATGTGATTCCTTAACCGCTGTTCGATTGACATATGTTGCAGACCTGCGGAGCTGAAGTTCCCTAAGGGTTTGCTCATACCAAAAAGAGGCCTTATCTATGATCATGTGTTTATAAGGAAGACACTCGGTGGCATGTGGTCTCTTTGGCAGAGTCTTGTCAAACCTATTAATATGACTGAGACGACTAAGGTGTTGTATTCATTTAACCTTGCTATCTTTTCATGGAGTATCATGGCCATCTATTCCTTTTACCTCCTGTGTAGTCCTGCGAATGTTTAAGCAAAAGCTGTTCATGCCTCAGTTTATGGTCTTGTATGTTTTGATTTTTGTACAGCACCTCTACAAACGGTCCGATTTTAAGGTAAGGTTTGTTTTCTTTGACCTGCTTCGATCTCCTAGCTTGACTCTGTTCATATCAAATTCATATCTCTCTTCATTCTAGATTTCACTATCTATTTAATTTCTCCTTCCAAAGATGTCTTCATTTCATGTTATTGATTGTTTGCCTTCCACATTTCTTACGAATATCAATTATGAAAAAGTCAGCGTCATTCTTTTTACTCTAGTTGCTGACTAGGTTTAGTCCAGCGATGTACGACTTACAATAAGAGCTCATGCGCTACTCTCACTTACTAATTTTCTCAACAGGTGAATGAACTTATCATTAACACAGTCGAGACAGAGAAGCAGAGCTTTTTCCTCAACAAGCTCCTGCTGCAGAATCAACCTTTGCTCTTTGTTGGCCCAACTGGCACAGGAAAGTCGGCCATAACCAACGCTTTCCTTCTACAGCTACCGAAGGAAAAGTACATTCCTAGTAATGTCAACTTTTCTGCTCAGACATCAGCCAATCAGACGCAAGATATTATCTTTTCCAAACTTGACAGGTAGGACACTAGCTTGCAGGTACTGCATAACTTGACAGGTAGGACACTAGCTTGCAGGTACTGCATAACTTGACAGGTAGGACACTAGCTTGCAGGTACTGCATAACTTGACAGGTAGGACACTAGCTTGCAGGTACTGCATAACTTGGCAGGTAGGACACTAGCTTGCAGGTACTGCATTGCTCCTTTGGGATGGCACTTTGCCGGTATAATAAAACAACAATGGAGGCAACAATATTTGCAAACCTTTTACAGGGCTTATCTCTATGTATATAGAACGATATATCTGTGTGTACGCCTTTGTACAGTTTTATGTCATAGGCTGAACAACAATGCAGAATTGATTTCATAATGGTATGTAGACTACTAATCTTTCAGTGAAAGTTTCCATGATGAAGTTTTTTAAAATTTCATGTCAATTAGATCGAAATTTATCGGAAAGATTAATTTATCAGCCATCTTAGCATTAGAAGCTTGTTAGCAGCCATCTTGAAATCTTATGAATCCATTTAATAATGTAGTGACGGATTCAAAGAACAAATGTCGCTATATAGAGAGCTCTGCTTGATTTTAGAATATGCTTAAATAATTGTGAGGTTTAGTTTATTTGTCAAATTTATCAAACCTTTTTATCCTTTTTGGTAATTTTTCAAGTAGTTGTCACTTTTAGCTTTTTACTAGTTTTTAGCGAAAAAATCCAATTTCTGTAATTTTTGATTCACACCTTTACTTTCTTGTGTTATATATAAATTTCCTTTTAAATTGGACACTTACTACATTTTTAATTGATTTTTTAACAAAAGCCAATGTGCAATAATTTTTCCTGCGTAATAAAAACCGGACCTCAAAAACCTGTATTGATGTTATAACTTTTTATAATATCCTTGCTATTAACCTTTGTTAGTTGTTTGTTAGTAGGCCTACTAATGATTAATAATTTTTTTCTGTTCCTTATCTGTATGAGACTCATCAAATGTACTTAAATCTGTTACAACAAATTTTTTGCTTTGTATTTACAGTTTTTCATAACCTCTGATTTAATTGGCTATTTATACAATAGCGAGGTAAAAATTTGCGCTGCATTCGGAACACTGATTAAGCCGAATACATATGGCATCGATACATACATCAATGAGATGGACTGATAGATAGACATATGGCATCGATACATACATCAATGAGATGGATTGATAGATAGACATATGGCATCGATACATACATCAATGAGATGGATTGATAGATAGACATATGGCATCGATACATACATCAATGAGATGGATTGATAGATAGACATATGGCATCGATACATACATCAATGAGATGGATTGATAGATAGACATATGGCATCGATACATACATCAATGAGATGGATTGATAGATAGACATATGGCATCGATACATACATCAATGAGATGGATTGATAGATAAACATATAGCATCGATACATACATCAATGAGATGGACTGATAGATAGACATATGGCATCGATACATACATCAATGAGATGGACTGATAGATAGACATATGGCATCGATACATACATCAATGAGATGGATTGATAGATAGACATATGGCATCGATACATACATCAATGAGATGGACTGATAGATAGACATATGGCATCGATACATACATCAATGAGATGGATTGATAGATAGACATATGGCGTCGATACATACATCAATAAGATAGATTGATAGATAAACATATAGCATCGATACATACATCAATGAGATGGATTGATAGGTAGACATATAGCATCGATACATACATAAATGAGATGGATTGATAGGTAGACATATGGCATCGATACATACATAAATGAGATGGATTGATAGATAGACATATGGCATCGATACATACATCAATGAGATGGATTGATAGATAGACATATGGCATCGATACATACATCAAATAGATGGATTGATAGGTAGGCATATAGGAAAGAAGACAAGAGACACACCAAGTTTAATGCAAAACCAATCCAAGCAATGACAGTTATTCAGCTAGAACTGTATAAGAAACCAGATTCATAGTCACTCATTTATGGAGACAATCTACAATCTGTAAGAGGAGATCCTCTTCAGCTAGTTGAAAGATCATATTTGTTGTGCTTCAAATTGTGACAAGTTGTTCGCTATGTATTGAATTAGTTTTCTAGAATTAAGAATCTAGAATAAGCATTGCTTGAAATATGACTTGAGGTTTACTAGATAACATGATAGCGATAAACTCACTCTTTTAGTAGTGGTTGACAGCTGTTCTAATCACTTCAGCAAGATATTAAGGTATTATTATCTTATGATAAGTAGATCTCATGCCTTATTCTTTGGTATCTTATGTTGGAGTGTTTGTGTAGGAGAAAAAGAGGTGTGTACGGTCCTCCAGCTGGTAAGAAGTTGGTTGTCTTTGTTGATGATCTAAACATGCCTGCCAAAGAGAAATATGGAGCTCAACCACCTATTGAGATTCTCAGACAATATATCGATCACCACTATTGGTTTGATAGGTGAGATGTTAGTTATACTGTTATATCGATGGCTAAGTTCTCAATTGGCAATACTGGTGTGATTAATAATTGAATTATTGGTGGCTTTACAGAAAGGACACGAGTGTTTTGGAGCTGGTAGATATAATAATGGTGGCAGCGATGGGACCTCCAGGTGGCGGCAGAAACAGCATTACAGCGAGGTTCATGAGGCACTTCAACGTTGTCTCATTTGACAGCTTTGATGAGGAGACAATGAGAAATATCTTCAACCCAATCTGTGACTGGCATTTTAATCTTGGCTTTGATGCTACTTTTAAAAAATATGCCCGTGTAAGTAATTTATAGACAACTACAGATGGTATATAGACTCGTAAAATGACATATGAGGTTATATAGCCTCATATATATCTAGTGGCTATATAGGGCAGTATTTGTTATTTATGGCTCTACCACCTACTTCAGATCACGGTATCAGCCACCATGGAGATCTTTCAGAAGGCCATCAGCAACTTCCTTCCAACACCTTCTAAATCTCACTACTTGTTCAATCTGAGAGACTTTGCAAGAGTAGTCCAGGTATTAGAAACTCTTTACTAGGCAGCAATTTTTGTATTGCTTGATAACCTTATTGTGTGTTGGTTTTGTTGATGTCTCTCTCTGGTTTGGTTGTATCAGGCAATTCTGTTGAACCTGTTTAGAAGCCATAACTGTCATGTTTGTTATGTCTGTCATGCAGGGCATTCTGCTGATAACTCCTGAAGTGATACCTGAAGGTACAGCTGGTAGCCAAAAGCTGACAAGACTCTGGGTTCATGAAGTCTACCGAGTGTTTTACGACAGACTCGTTGACGATGCCGATAGAGAACAATTTTTTCAACTCTGTCAATCAGCGGTTAACTCTCACTTTAAGGAAAAATTTGCTAGTCTCTTTTCACACCTGGTGACTGAACCCGGACAAGCTGTGACGGATGATCATTTACGAAGTCTCATGTTTGGAGATTACCTTGCAGAAGGTGACGAGAAGCTATACAATGAAGTGGATGACCTTGATCAACTACAACAGGTTTGTTCGTTTTATTCAAGTAGTATCAGTGTAAGGACCTGACTATATACATCGACGAAATGTGTCACCGCTGCGTAGTGTAGATATTTGATGTGGCTACACATGCCGACACTACGAAATGATGCATCGTGTTGGCAAATAAATAGACCAATGAGAAATGGCCTCAGTTGTGTGAGGCCCATGATGTCCTTACTGGATTTCCCAGTAGGCTAGTAAAGTACTGTCAGAATATTTGTATTCTAACATGTATAATCAACAATAAGCGATAACACTAGTATTCTAGTAGCTATATAATTAAGTCTCTAACCCAGCTATATACATTTGCCTTCTTGAGCCCATTAACGTAAATATGACAGAGAGACAATATACTAAGGGTAGAGCGTGGTGTATATTATAGTGCATGGTGTTTGCTGTTTTATATACCTTCGTGGGCCCTTTATGTAGATTGTGACAGAGAGACAATATACTAAGGGTAGAGCGTGGTGTATATTATAGTGCATGGTGTTTGCTGTTTTATATACCTTCGTGGGCCCTTTATGTAGATTGTGACAGAGAGACAATATACTAAGGGTAGAGCGTGGTGTATATTATAGTGCATGGTGTTTGCGGTTTTATATACCTTCGTGGGCCCTCTATGTAGATTGTGACAGAGAGACAATCTTTTAGAATATCATGAACGTTCAGTTAGTCAAAAAAAGGCATTTTCTCTGCATGAAATTATCTGACAGATGCATATGCTGAGACTGGATTTAAACTGCACTTGAAACTGTCACAGATGATTCCCAAGCATCACTTGAGTCGTTAAGTTCTTTAAGTTTATTTTGATTCTCGTGAAATTCTCTGTATTTCTTCATTTGAACTTTTTCATATGATATGAGTCAGCTGTTTGGGGCAAAGCTTAGATTTGTATAGGAATTTCGTCCCTCCGTTGGATGGCCTCTTGTATATGTAATGCCATATGAAATGTAAAATTGCACATGTGCGCTCTTTGAGTAACGATCAAGCGAGAAAACACTAGATATGAGTCTGAATAATGATGCGTGGCGTCTTGCAGGTAATAGAGACATCACTTGAAGAGTTCAATGCGATGAGTAAGACACCTATGGCTCTCGTCATGTTTAGGTTCGCTATAGAGCACATTTCACGCATCTGCAGGGTGCTCAAGCAGCCCAATGGACATTGCCTCCTAGTGGGAATCGGAGGCAGTGGTCGACAGAGTGCCACAAAACTCGCTACCTACATGGCCGACTACAACCTTTTCCAGATAGAAATAGCTAAGAACTATGGTAGGTTATTCGTTGGTATTGGCACTTGTTTATAGATATCTCTCAAGAAATAGTCAGGATTGTATGATAGCCATTACACTGTTAGAGGATGCATTCTATTGCACACGTCGATTGGACACTTCTATTGCACACATCTATTGCACATATTTACTGGAAGCGTCGGCAGTCACTTTTTGGCAACTGTTTCACACACATTGCAGCTGCTGTCGTATTACAGGTCCATTTATAGAAACACACATCTATGGTGAGTCAGTTTCATGTATGCACGGACTACTTTAGGGATGCGTCTGCTCTATATTTCCTATAGACATGATTTTACTTCCTTCATGCCAGGCTACCCACATGGAGTTGTCTACTTTACTCCGGCATACCTGGCCGACAACTCTGCCCAGCATTTGTAGTTCATATTCTAATCATGACATTGCATTTGGAGCTTGTCTTGTCCCTTTCCATTGTAGCATAACACTAAGCTTCTCGACTATATTCAAGATTGTTTTCTAGACGTAATCAGTTCTGGATGTTTTTAGGTCGGGCCTCGCCGACTGTTATCTATGGTTGCATGTGCATCCATTCTTCCGTATAACTGTATGCATGGGAATTCAAGTGAAAATCTTATTATTAGTTTTGGTGGTTTCGTTTCTGTCTATTATGTGATAGTCAGTCGTGTGTGACTGATTTTCTATGTATGTACTCTCTAAGCGATGAAGCCATTTTAACATACAGTGTACGCGCAGCTTACTTACACGTAAGTAGTATCTGCTGATATCGAGGTATTTGTCTGGACGGCGCTGCAGGTGTGGCAATTTGTTTTGAAGTTTGGTATGTGCGGCTGTTGGAAATAAGTTCAGTGCTGTGGGAAGATAGTAATATTCATTACACTTTTTATTCCTTGAACAGATATTAGGTTCAAGTGTTATAGATAAAAATGGGGAAACATGTATCCTCACACCGACGGTGTTCATTGATCTCTAAGATCCACAGATGACACTCGTCCATAGTAGTACTAGTTAAACTTATCGCTTGTAGTAATCTCACAATTAACTACTTACTAAAAGTTTGATAAAAGACTTTAACATCTAGAGAGTTTGCATTAAAAGATTAATCTACTATACATTTGCTCTCTGTTTTCTTTGATTTTGTAGGCCTCTAAAGCTCTGACATATTCGTAATTAAAGAATCACATAAAATGTTTTTTGTTGAATAGAGAGTTTTATCATGAATTAGTAGATGAATAATAAACTTAATCTGTCAGTCATTACTGAACACTTTTGTAATATCCTTTATATCATATTTAATGTTTATATTACTGTCACATGCCAGTACTCAGCCTGTTCATTGCTATCATTTGCAGGCATGAACGAATGGCGAGATGATATCCGTCAGCTGATGAAGAGAGCCGGAGTAGATGGCACAAACACAGTCTTTCTCTTTGGTGATCATCAGATCAAAGAAGAGGCTTTCTTGGAAGATGTTAACATGATCCTCAACTCAGGGGACATCCCCAACCTGTATGAGAATGAGGAGAGATTGGAGATCATTGAGAAGGTAAGAGACACGGGGCTCATTGTCAAGTTAACAATTGGAGATCATTGAGAAGGTAAGAGGCATAGTGCTTATTGTCAAGTTAACAATTGGAGATCATTGAAAAGGTAAGAGGCGAGGTTAGTTGATAGCTGTTATTTGTTTAAGTAAATGAAGGCTCATTTTAAAAGACGAGAGTTTTGCTTATTGCTTAGATCATTGAACAGAGTGTCCTTTTGAAAATTGGAAAAGTGAGTGAAATGGCTTATTAAAAGTATTGTGGGTCTGCAAAGAGGTAATGTTACAGATGCAGCAATTGACGATAGCAGAGAATCCTCAGGCAGAGTCGACTCCTCTTAGCATGTACAACAAGTTCATCGAGCGGACAAGGAGGCACCTACATGTCGTCTTAGCCTTCAGTCCAATCGGAGATGCGTTCAGAAACCGATTACGCATGTTTCCCTCGCTCATTAACTGCTGTACGATTGATTGGTTCAAGGTAAGAGTGCTGTGCGCTCTTGTGTCTATACACTTGCTGTGATGCTGTGTTGAGGTGAGCTAAGATTCGTCTTCTCTCGTTAGGCCTGGCCTGAGGATGCCCTTGAGTTGGTGGCCCACAAGTTCTTAGATGATGTGGAGATGACAAATCATGTGAGGGAGCAAGCGGTGGTGATGTGCAAGCACTTCCATGAGAGTGTCAGGGCTCTTTCACTCAAGTACTATGAAACAATGAGAAGGTAGAGCGGAGCTATGAACTTTTTGACTCCCAGCAAATTGTGGTAAAGCATTTGATAACTGCTTCTGTGTCTCAATCAATCTGTGTATGTCTCTGTCTTTGCAGGCGCAATTATGTGACTCCCACATCATACTTAGAGCTCATTAAGACTTTTAAACATATGTTGAATAAGAAGAGGATGGAGTTGTTGACCCTCAAGAAAAGATATGTAATTGGGCTGGAAAAGCTTGGTTTCTCAGAAGAGCAGGTGATTTCGCACTCCGTCACATATAGTCTCAATAAATAGGTTCTGGGATATCAGTGACTAGAGACAAACAATTAAAAATGTTCAAGTTGAAGTGTTCGGTTCTCAAATAGGTAAAACTGTGTACACTCTTCAGTCCTTTAACAGGTTTTGCTAAAAATCTTATTTTGAACATCTGCTTAATTTTCATTTAAAATTCTATATGCTTTTCAATTTGTAGGGGAATCCTTCCTAAATGATTGCCAGTTAGAAAAGACTAGCATCTAACGAGTGTTGTCTTATCTCATCTCAAACAACGCTCAGTGTAACTTCTAAACACAACCATTACAAATAATTTCAGTGGTCGAAGTTGTCTTGAATGAGCTACAATAGTCACAGATCTTTATTATTTACAATATAGGGAGGCCAGTTTTTGATACAGCGCTAAACGCATTGATGATTAGTCTTTGAATAGCTTTAAATAATATAGTACTGTACTTTTTGTGTATCGTACAGGGGTGAACATTGCTAAGCTGTGCAGGTATTCTGTCTATGTTTATTAGGTTGTATGCTCAGTCTATTTACCTACGAGATGATTTGTCGCTTCATGATGGAGTCATATGTTTAGTCACACGTATTTACAAGTTGATTTGATGCTTTAACATGGAGTTGTCTGCTCAGTCCGTAGACTGATTGGGTGGTCTTGTAGTTTAAATGGCTAACCGATCATTAATTCTCAAGCTGCAAGACACAAGAGATGCAAGAGATATGCTACTTAATAAATGACTGTTCATAGGCTCACTAGCTTACAACCGAGAGAAACAGAGTTTCAATCAGTCACGATAACCCTAGTCGATTCTCTATAATACAGATTGACAGACATTACGGCCAAGCTTATCTATGCTGCCTTGCAACAAGTGGGAACAAGCTATATCTTGGTTATCTCACTCTGAGAAAAAGTTCAATCTATGATATTACAGATAAGTGTGATGAAGTCAGATCTTCAGGATTTGCAGCCAATGCTGGTTAGTCGCTCTCAGGAGACTGCGGCTCTTGCAAAGATTATAGAATCTGAGAGCATTGAGGTTGAACAAGTTAGAAAGGTTGTGGAAAAGGATGAGGCGGCCGCAACTGAAGCGGCGATGGGTTCTAAGGCTATCAAGGTATGTGTCCTCTTGATGAGCGTTAAAGTTATTGGAAAGGAGGTAGCGGCTGAGACATGACAAGACAGATGAACGATCAAAGCAATACAAAGATTGCTCAATGCATGTACTTACTTTTCAGGAAGAGTGTGAGGAGCAGTTGGCAGTGGCTATGCCAGCTCTTAATGCTGCTATTTCTGCCCTTGATACCCTCAAACAGAATGATATATCAATAGTAAAGGCGATGGCAAACCCTCCATCTGGAGTCAAGCTCGTCATGGAGTCTGTATGCATTATGAAGGTGCGTATCTACAGTATTATATCATTTACTTCTTGCATGCCATGCCGTCAGACATGCCGTCAGACATGCCGTCAGACATGCCGTCAGACATGCCGTCAGACATGCCGTCAGACATGCCGTCAGACATGCCGTCAGACGACCTGGCAACTTGAGCTCACTACAACTGAAACCAACTTAGACCCAAACTTGGAGTGCTATAGTGTTAGCAGTTGGTATGCCACAAGGTAGACATAATGAGTTGAGAGAGAGCCAGAAGTCTATAATCAGTCTGGCTTGTCAATCAGTTACCGTATATTTAGCTAAGCAATGCCATGCAAGGTAGGGAAGATAATTCTTGTATTCACTGCATCTGTTCATCGGTATTGTTTCTAGCTAATTGCTCACAAATAGGAATGGTCACAGTATTTAGTTCAGAAGAGCCAGTCTATTCTTTGTGAGTAGGTTTTCATCTGGCTACGGTGATAAACTTGAGCTGAGGGCCCATAGCTAGGAGCTAATCAGCAATTATGCACACATTTCTTGTGGATGGTCAGTTTTGTTTCTCTGTTCTTTTTCAATTAGAACAGGTTTTTTTTATAATTTTTCTAATTGGTTTGGTTACAACTTGTTACCGATCACAAAACTTTGGAGCACTAGGAAACTTGCCTACAAACTGCTGGTAGCTTCTGTAAGTTGTGAATTCATTAGCAGCATATGCGCCAACCGAAGACATCTTTATTAGATTCGAATTGTCAGAACTCATCTCACATAATTGGAAAACATTTTCTGATAGTACTTTGATCATTTGCGTGCTAAACTGTTAGCCTAGTCAAGCGACTTATTCATGTGAATTGTTCGACTGAAATGCATGACCTTATGGGTTCAACATGAGTTTTGGAAACATATTTGGTTAGTAATCAGTAATTTTATCACTTAAATCAGTGGTTAAGTTAACAACATGCTAAGGATGCTTGTCACGCCTAATTCTACTATGTTTCTAATTCTAAGAAGATAAATCACTTTTTGAAAATTGACAGGGAATCAAACCTGAGAGAAAGCCAGTGGATGGTAAGATGGTAGAAGACTACTGGTCTGCTGCCAAAAAGCTTCTTGGAGACTTAAAATTCCTTGACTCGTTGAAAGTCTATGACAAGGATAACATACCCGCTTCTATCATGAGCAAGATACGCAGCACCTACATAAAGAATCCCGAGTTTGATCCAAAGATCATTAAGAACGTGTCATCCGCTGCCGAGGGACTTTGCAAGTGGGTAATAGCTCTGGAAGTCTACGATAAGGTAGCCAAGGTAAGCACCCTTGAGGATTATACAGGTCGCTTATGTAACAAAGTTTTATCTGAACCCACAGGCTGTTGATATTGTCACAGATGATACTGTCTGATCTCACTAGCCGCTATGACTACACCTAAGTATTCTATGGTCTTGAGGAATACTAATGTCGTAAGTGGTAGTAACTGCAGCTAAGAATGTCGTAGGTGGTAGCTCCGAAGAAGAAAGCTCTGGAAGCTGCTTTGCTGGTTTTGGATGGCCAAATGGCTAAACTGAGGCAGAAGCAGGCTGAGTTGAAAGAAGTAATGGACAAAAGGGATGCTCTCAATGACGATCTCGAGAATAAACAGATGGAGAAGGAGGTAACCTTGTTACTTCAGCTCCTATTGTTTTTTATTGCTATACAATGAATATTGCATCTGTAAAATGATTAGGAATGCTCTGGGGCTATATGTAGCCTGAGTTCAAATGAACTATAATTCAGTAATAAGACATTGTGAAGTGATAAAATGAACCAGACTGGTCTGTTGATAGAACCTTGAGGAAAATATCCAGCTAACCATAGTAAAGATAGAAAGAGCGGAGAAGCTCATCAGTGGTCTCGGTGGAGAGAAGGTCCGGTGGACAAAAAATGTTCAAAACCTCTCTGACACTTATGACAACATTGTTGGAGATGTGCTATTGTCAGCCGCAGTCGTAGCATATCTCGGCCCCTTCGAGATGTCCTATAGGAATGTGAGTTTTTGCTTGTGAATCTAATCCTGTTTACTGGTTATACGCCAACAATTTGATTGCTAATGTTGTTACTTTCTCGTGGTTCGTTCTAGGCTGTTCTGACGGAGTGGTATGACATGTGCGTTGAGAAAGGCATTCCTGTCAACTCCAGCTTCTCTCTCATAACAACCCTCGGGGATCCAGTCAAGATTAGAGATTGGCAAATTGCAGGCCTTCCTGTTGATAGTTTCTCTATTGACAATGGTAGGGAGATCACTATTGGTTGTTGCACTATAATTATAGCTACCTACATACTTAGTTACCAAATTCTCCATCACTCAATATTGAATGTTTTACCATCTTTGTAAGCTTGCTTATATATCAGCTATATATCATTATATATATATATACATGTATATATTCTCAGCTCTGTCTATCATGTTGTAAGAATGATGTTGGCCTCATTCATGGATTTAATTTATTTACTTTTCTGTTTTATTTAACTCGCACATAATGTTATTATGAGTGTTGTTTTTATAAATGACTAGCTGTGCTACCCGGCGTTGTCTAAGTATTAAAAATCAGCCTATAAACAATGAGAAGTAATGAGAGTTGCCTGTCACTTGCTATTAGCCTGGCAGATTGCCAATGGAAAATTTTAGTAAGTCAACTAATGACAATCACTTATGCAAACACCCTGCGTGGTATTCAAAGCCATTGGGTATTTGCTCCTATATACCCACTTATATCGGCAAGCTATCAACTCCTTATCTGTGGCCTATTGAGTAGAGCGTCAGACTGGTGAATGGTAGGGTCTGAGATCAAATCTTCTTCGGTATACTTTATTCCAAGATTTTAATAGCTATAGCCAGAATGCATACATACGGATATACTTTGAGAAATATATGCATGTATATAGATTAGCTGTGCTACCCGGCATTGCCCGGGTAATAAAAAAGTCTTTGGTCATAAAGTTGATTTGTATTTAATGTATAACAATATGGGCCATTTTAACTTTCAAACTGCATATCATGAGAAAATGTTTGATGGATCGCTTCTGATGGAACAATAACCTTTTTTATACATACACACTTCTATGTAAGAATTGTTATTATTAATTCAACATATTCAGCATTTTTATTTTGTTTTCTCAGTTTGTATTAATTTTATTATTACCTAATTATTTTTATTGTAATTGTAGCAAAACCGACTTAATTTAGCTATTACTTGCTAATTATTTCACATTTACATCTAAACATTTTTATAGTCGAGTTTTTTTTAAATTTATTTGACCTGCACGAAACATTTCCTCATGATATGGAGTTTAAAAGTTAGAATGGCAAATGTTGTTATATGTTAAATACAAATCAATTTTCGGACCAAAGGTTTTTTGTATTACCTGGGCAACGCCGGTTAGCACAGCGAGTCTGTATATATAAATGTAAGTATAAGAGAGTGAGGAATAACTGATACTTCTAATCTTACACAATAGTCCAGCAAATCTTACAGAAAATCTTGCATATATTTGTTGTAAAATGTGATAGGAAAATGAATAATGTTTAAACTTAAAACACAATATTCAAATTAAAAATGTTTAAAAAATACAAATTGAAATAATAACGATAGTGAAACAAACTTTAAAAACCCATATTATAAACTTTATAAGTTATAACAAATTTATAAATGTAATAAAAGAATGTAAATCTGTATATATAAATGTAAATATAAAAGAGTGAGGAATGACTGATACTTCTTATCTTACATAAATGTCCAGCAAATCTTACAGATAATCTAACATATAATCTTATAGTAATTTTACAAATGTTTGCTGTAAAATGTGAAATTGATCATGAATTACTAATTGGTTCGGTTTAAATAGAAATATGTGTAAGTTAATGCACAAAGCGAGCACTGATAGGAACTTTCGTGAAACACGTGTGTAGCAACTCAGTATTCGTAAAGTCGTAAATAAATAAAAGAATGAATGTGGAATGCACGGTACCAAGTGAGAATCAAGGAAACATAGTGCAGTTGGGAAAAAGTATTCTGAGCAGCTGGAATAAATAAGTAGAGAACTAAATGTAGATGTGAAACTAATAGCCAGTAAGTAAATTAAGAAACAGATTATTTGGTAATGATACAACTAATACAAAATAAAAATCGTTATGACCAAATGAAAAGCACTGCAACAGTCGCCAATTATTTATTTCGTAAAAATGTTTGTTGCTACGGTTTGGCGGAAAGCATCGTGTTTTGTAAGGGCATAGTAATCCGTGAGCGCAATTTACCAATAAATATGTCATTTAGCTGAAATTTTATTATTAAATGATTTTATATTTGCAAAACCGTTTTACCGTAACGGATAACGCCGAACTCGCCATGGGGAGCAACTGATATCTTTTTATAACGTATATAATCACTACACAAGTCGCCAAATTTTAAGCTCGTTGATAAATTATTGCCGATATGGTGGGGCTGAACAAATTAGCCCTAGCGAAATAAAAACGAAGAAGCACCGTGCTGCATATACATAGGTCCCAAAATATTTCTTCGCCGGGGCTTCGTAACGTGTGGGCGCTTTACTAAAATAATTAGCGTGTGCTTACGATATATCAAATAGGATAACGCCTTAGATCGAAATTTCCTAATTGGGGATTCATAACGTGTGAGCGCAATGCTAAAATAATAGCTATAGCTGGACAGCCAAATCGATGAATACACATACCAACATTGAGAAATATATATATAGATGTAACTATATTTGTGCTTCTTTATAAATATCAGAGATTGTCTTCCCATATCATTTGCTGCAACAGATTCATTTATCGCCTTTGCTGGTTGTATTTAGGTATCATTGTCCACTCAGCGAATCGGTGGCCCCTTATGATTGATCCTCAAGGCCAGGCCAACAAATGGGTTAAGAACAAGGAGAAAGTGAACAAGCTGTCAGTGATTAAGCTATCGGATAACAACTACACCCGAGTTCTAGAGAACTGCTTGCAGGTAGCAATTTATGCCTCATGATCTCCTATCTGTCCCTCACAGTTGTGACTTATTAATGTAGATAAGGCGCTACCTTTTGCAGTTTGGGAATCCATGCTTGTTGGAAAATGTAGAAGAGGAACTCGATCCCATTCTCGAACCCATTTTACTCAAACAGACCTTCAAGACAGCCGGGGTTGATTTCATCAAAGTAGGCGATCAGATTGTGGAATACAGCGGCGATTTTAAACTCTACATCACCACATCTCTCAGAAACCCTCACTATTTACCTGAGATCTCAGTTAAGGTATGTCTGTTTTAATAGCTTAGCCTTTCCTGCTCCATGTCATATGCAAGTCATAGTCAAGTTCTTTATGATGGTGACAATGGCCTTTGCATGGTTTGATTAGACTTATAGTTATATATCATTCATCACTCTTCTCTCTTGTTAGTATGTAGTACTTACGTAGTACTTACGTAGTACTTATGTAGTACTTATGTAGTATGTAGTACTTATGTAGTACTTATGTAGTACTTATGTAGTACTTATGTAGTACTTATGTAGTACTTATGTAGTACTTATGTAGTACTTATGTAGTATGTAGTACTTATGTAGTACTTATGTAGTACTTATGACTCTCTGCTCCTCTTTTTAGGTAACGTTGCTCAATTTTATGATCACTCCCTCCGGACTCGAGGATCAGCTGTTGGGAATCGTCGCTGCCAAAGAAAAGCCTGCTTTGGAGGAAAAGAAAAACGAACTGATCTTAGAAGGTGCTGCCAACAAACGCAATCTCAAAGAAATTGAAGATAAGATTTTGGAGGTTCTCTTTGCCTCCCAGGTTGGTTTGCTATGTTTAGTTCTCTTGTTGCCAGAGGGTAGGTTACTACAACTTTGCTAAATATCCACTAAAGATTTCAGCACTTATGGTTTGAAGATGAACTTATGTGAAATTCAGTAGATTTTATTGGAAAGTATTGGTATTTTTCTATCATTGGTGATTATTTTTGATGTTTGAGGTGATCTGACTGCCAGGATGGTTCAAGTGTAAAATTGACAAAACTTGGTCAGAGTTAAATTGCTCAGATCAAGCGAAAATGTGATTATGACGTCTTTACTTGCAAAGAGACCGGCAAAATAGCGATATTGTGGTGGATGCCGGGCCATGACGTTAAATTTTTTATTTTATTGTATCTGTTCTCCTTTTTATTTTATCGTTGTTTTACTCGTCATGCTATCACTTATCGTCACTTAAATTGTTGTCATACCAACGCACTAGCGATCCTGTTTATTCACCTTATTAGCCGGTATTCTTACCGTTTGCCGTTAGCCAGAACGGGTGATGTTATTATATATAAAAGCAATTTATTTCTGTATGAAATAGTCTAGATCGTGCCAAGTAAAGGCCGGCAAATTCCTTTACAATATGTAATGCTGCAACTTGAATGTAATAGCCGATCTCAACTATAGCAACAATAGCAACTAGTGCATTCATTGCGTGTCAACTGTGATCAGGTATTGTCGATTTTAGTCTTGAAATGTCCTGGTAGTCAGATCACCTCAAACATCAAAAACAATCGTCAATGATAAAAAATGCCGATGCTTTTTAATAAAATACTTAGCAGAATAATTACATCTTCCAAATGCATAAAATCTATCTTACGGCACCTATTTATTTAATAGGTCTTTATTTAATTAATATATAATAGTAATAATAATTTAATAATAATATTTAATAATCTTACGGCAACATATTTATGTAATAAACCTTATAAAAATGTCATCCTTAATAATCTTACATAATTATTCTAGAACTTGTTTAAAGTTTATTATGGTTCATGTAGAAATTTTTTAATGACAATTACACTGTTATTGCGGATTTTATAACAAAGGTTATATTCAGGAAATAAGCTAGCTGATTGTAAACGGTCAATTTGTTCTGTTTATGATGAAGAAAAGAATTGTTAAGAAAGCGAGTGAATGGATGTGATTATATTCACAGACATCCACTCAGTACAAAGATACATTTTAACTAAAGCTCACCTCTGTAAACCCACCTCCATAAAACTAATTATAGCCAAAACTAAACGATCAGCACAGTAATCCAAATGTTATGTTTTCTACCTTTTTAAAAACTACTACAAGCACTTAATTTTACTATATATGAAAGAAAATAAATATCTCAATTTTATAAAACCTAGTTGTGCTGTTTAAAAATTAATGTTGGCTGCATTCATTAAAGTTTTTATGGTATATAATCCTTCATTGTTTGTTTGAATACTGCTGCGCTTTCAGGGGTTACACAGAACTTCCTTAAAATAAAATAATTGCTTTAGCAGATTTGTAATAATTTGTATTAAATTTGTTACGCATACCCTGTTATTTATGAGTTGAGCATGTTTGATGAATATTGGATGGTTGATCATATACTAATGGTTGTTCTCTCTATATCATACGCCCCTCCTTGACTGTTGGTTGTTCTTTCTATATCATACGCCCCTCCTTGACTGTTGGTTGTTCTTTCTATATCATACGCCCCTCCTTGAAGCAAAAAGTTGACTTTTTGGTCAGGGAAAGTTACTAGTGTGTATGAATAGAGCACACACTGATTCATGCAGACTGTTAGCTGTGAGTTACTTAGAAAGACCAAATGCAGGAATAGAAGTTTGACCAGGATGTATTCTGCAACTTGGTACAAAAATAAAGTGTCTCACGAAGCTTGCCTGTTGATTAGGGGAATATTCTGGAAGATGAAGCGGCCATCGATATTCTGTCCTCATCCAAAGTTTTATCTGAGGAGATTTCTCGCAAGCAAGAAATTACATCGCGCACAGAAAAAGAGATTGATGACACGCGGTCTGTGTACAAGCCAGTGGCCAAACATGGTAGCATTCTTTTCTTCACAATATCTGACCTCGGCAATATAGATCCTATGTACCAATACTCTCTTAACTGGTTCATAAACCTCTTCATGCACGTAAGTATTTCTTTATTCACGTTGCTATGGGGCTGCATGTGCTGGGGAGAGAGATATGTGCAGGTGTTTTAAGACTGCAGTTGTGTCAGTACTATGCAGGTGTGTCAGTACTATGTAGTTGTGTCAGTACTCTGCAGGTGTGTCAGTACTATGCAGGTGTGTCAGTACTATGCAGGTGTGTCAGTACTGTGCAGTTGTGTCAGTACTATGCAAGTGTGTCAGTACTGTGCAGGTGTGTCAGTACTGTGCAGTTGTGCCAGTATTACACAGGTGTGTCAGTACTGTACAAGTGTGTCAGTACTGTACAGGTGTGTCAGTACTATGCAGGTGTGTCAGTACTGTGCAGGTGTGTCAATACTATGCAGGTGTGTCAGTACTATGCAGGTGTGTCAGTACTATGCAGGTGTGTCAGTACTATGCAAGTGTGTCAGTACTGTGCAGGTGTGTCAGTACTATGCAAGTGTGTCAGTATTATGCAAGTGTGTCAGTACTATGCAGTTGTGCCAGTATTACGCAGGTGTGTCAGTACTGTGCAGGTGTGTCAGTACTATGCAGGTGTGTCAGTACTATGCAAGTGTGTCAGTACTATGCAGGTGCGCCAATAGTGTGCTTTGTGTGTCAGCGCTGTGTTCAGTGTTTGAGTACTGTGCTTCTATGTCATTGCTCGATCGGTATGTCGAAACTGTCTAGATGGAAAGTGCCATTCTAGTGTGTCAATGATTTGTTGGTGTGTTATATCCATGCTGGTCTACCAATGCTGTGCTGGCATGTGAGTACTGTGCTGGCGTAGCGATACTGTGCATAGTATATTATTACTGGCAGGGTGTGTTAGCACTTGGCATAGTGTAGAAGTACTGTTGTAATGTAGATGTATTGTGCTGATATGTAAAAACTGAATTGACACTCCATTGCCATTATATTTACTTTAGGCTATTCAAAACAGTGAGAAATCGAATGACATAGCTACCAGGGTGAAGGCACTCAACGATTACTTTACCTACAGCATTTATCAGAATATCTGCCGCTCCCTGTTTGAAAAAGACAAGCTGTTATTCTCCTTCATCTTGTGTGTCGGCCTGCTCAAGGGCCGGTAAGTGTAGTGAACAAGTTCACAGACTCATGAGTCAAACTGACCTCCCATATGCCAACCCCCCCCCTTTTATTGCTCTTTCTATTCTACTATGTTACATCTATGTTACATCTGTTTCGATGCTTTGCACTTATTCTGTAAAGATGTTATAAAACTTAACAGTTTTATGAAAATGGTACTTTGTGTAAGGCACTGTCTTTAAGATAAAATGGGTCCTGTGTTACCCGGAGACTGCGATTTGATGCTGTGGCTGAGCAACGACTCGCAACTATAGCTGGAGACTGTATGGAAACTGTGGTGATAAACCTTTAATACAGTAACTGGAATTTTGGCTCTACTCTGTCAATCGATTTGTGTGATTTGATTCGGTGTCGGAAAACCGACTGGACCCTCTGATTGGAGGCTATATACTAGAATCTATGACTGACTACTGTAGCTTGAAAGACTGACTAGGCACTGCCTGGAAAATGATTTGATACCGTGACTGAAGATTTTGACTCAATGCAGTGACTATGCCGTGTGGCCATATACTGTAACTGGAAACTGTGACGACAGACTGGAGAGCGAAGTTTGTAACAGAAAACCAATTAGAGAATATGATAAAATAGGGTTTAAGACTGTAACTGAAAACTGTAACTGAAGACTGTAACTGAAGACTGTAATTGAAGACTGTAACTGAAGACTAACTGAAGACTGTAACTGAAGATTGTAACTGAAGACTGTAACTGAAGACTGTAACTGAAGACTGTAACTGAAGACTGTAACTGAAGACTAACTGAAGACTGTAACTGAAGATTGTAACTGAAGACTGTAACTGAAAACTGTAACTGAAGACTGTAACTGAAGACTGTAACTGAAGACTGTAACTAAAGACTAACTGAAGACTGTAACTGAAGACTGTAATTGAAGACTGCAACTGAAGACTGTAACTGAAGACTTCAACTGAAGACTGTAACTGGAGACTGTAACTGAAGACTGTAATTGAAGACTGCAACTGAAGACTATAACTGAAGACTGTAACTGAAGACTGTAACTGAAAACTGTAACTGAAGACTGTAACTGAAGACTAACTGAAGACCGTAACTGGAGACTGTAACTGAAGACTAACTGAAGACTGTAACTGAAGACTGTAACTGAAGACTGTAACTGAAGACTGTAACTGAAGACTAACTGAAGACTGTAACTGAAGATTGTAACTGAAGACTGTAACTGAAAACTGTAACTGAAGACTGTAACTGAAAACTGTAACTGAAGACTGTAACTGAAGACTAACTGAAGACTGTAACTGAAGACTGCAGCTGAAGACTGTAACTGAAGACTGTAACCGAAGACTGCAACCGAAGACAGTAACTGGAGGCTGTAACCGAAGACTGTAACCGAAGACTGTAACTGAAGACTGTAACTGAAAACTGTAACTGAAGACTGAAGAGAGACAATCTCAGACAGTGACAGGAGAATGTGAAGAGAGACCAACTGGACACTACTACTGGAGACTCAGCATTAGTTTTAGGCCCTAACATTTTCATTTTGTTATTTAAATTGTAGTGGTAAGATCAATGACCGAGAGTGGCGCTTTCTACTCACTGGAGGTGTAGCATTGGATAACCCCTTTCTAAATCCCGCCTCTGATTGGCTGAGTGACAAATCGTGGGCGGAGATAGTGAGGTGCTCAGATCTGCCAGCTTTTAAAGGCTTTATGCATGCTTTTAAAGACAAGGTACAATATCTGCATCCTTATCATTGATTCGCAGTTGAAAACCTTTCTAGAAAAGTCAACACTGTGAAGAACAGCAATGACGAAAGGGTTTTGTGTTATAGAATGCAAGCACATATACAGTGCACCCCGCCATACCACATTACCTTGTTCCTGTGTTGGCTTCGTAAGGCGACAATGTTGTATGGAGGGATATAAAAACCCATAGTAATTATTTAACGCAAATGCTCCCTGGTTTAAAACATCAAAATTTTATATGCATATTGTGAATATTAAAAATTAGTTTCAAATTAGCATGTTAACCTCAGTAACTATAATTAGCTGCAGTAACTTTAGTGTATTTAGTGGTTATGATATGCAATAAATTGTAACATTACAATGTACTATATGCAGTACTTACCGTAGGGACTTCGTACCTTTGAAACAGGCGTATCACATAGACTTTGAATTTAACTTAAATGAATTTAGCTTACTAAACACATACTTGAAGCTAAGTTTTATTATGTATTTTACTAATCTAATCTTCAACGTTGTCATCTGTTAAAATTTTATCACTTGTCTGTTTCCGGCTTCGTTTTCACTATGACTTTTAGCCGACCTCATTAAAACTTTTTCAACCTAATTCGACAAGAAAGCCCGAGTGATGCCGTTCTGGAAAACAGCATTTCGCATTCTTGGCCATTTAATGACCATCAAAAGAAAAAATGGAATTTTATTCACCTTTGAAAAGACGTGGCTTTAGCTGGTACATGTATTCACTTTTGCTTCTCATTAATTTTCATATGAATAATGCTGAATTGAGAGAGAGGGAGAGAGGGAGAGAGCATCATATCTCCTTCATGCATTGTGGGAGGAATTCTGGCGAGTAGCATATCAGCATTTTTGATATTCCAACGTGTTCAGCACACCGACCGCCAAAATTGAATTTTGAGATAACTTTTTGTTGATATCGCATGGCGGAAAAAAATGTCATATGGCAGGGGTGAAAAAACATCGTGTTGCACATCGTAAACCAAAAAATCGTAATCCGGGTTGCACTGTACATAATATTCTGTGTTATCTTGTTTGCAAGGTTGGGTCTCATGGCTCATACCTCTCAATCATATAATGTTATGGTGCAAGATGTCATCTAATCAGATGAGGTAGTGGTGTGAGATGTCATCTAATCAGATAAGGTAGTGGTGTGAGATGTCATCTAATCAGATAAGGTAGTGGTGTGAGATGTCATCTAATCAGATAAGGTAGTGGTGTGAGATGTCATCTAATCAGATAGGGTAGTGGTGTGAGATATCATCTAATCAGATAAGGTAGCGGTGTGAGATATCATCTAATCAGATAAGGTAGCGGTGTGAGATGTCATCTAATCAGATAAGGTAGAGGTGTGAGATGTCGTCTAATCAGATGAGGTTGTGGTGTGAGATGTCATCTAATCAGATAAGGTAGTGGTGTGAGATGTCATCTAATCGGATAAGGTAGGGGTGTGAGATGTCTTCTAATCAGATAAGGTAGTGGCTTGAGATGTCTTCTGATCAGATGATGTTGTGGTGTGAGATGTCATCTAATTGGATGAGGTAGTGGTGTGAGATGTCATCTAATCAGATGAGGTAGAGGTGTGAGATGTCATCTAATCAGATAAGGTAGTGGTGTGAGATGTCATCTAATCAGATAAGGTAGTGGCTTGAGATGTCATCTAATCAGATAAGGTAGTGGTGTGAGATGTCATCTAATCAGATGAGGTATTGGCTTGAGATGTCTTCTAATCAGATGATGTTGTGGTGTGAAATGTCATCTAATCAGATGAGGTAGTGGTGTGAGATGTCATCTAATCAGATAAGGTAGAGGTGTGAGATGTCATCTAATCAGATAAGGTAGTGGCTTGAGATGTCATCTAATCTGATAAGGTAGAGGTTTGAGATGTCATCTAATCAGATAAGGTAAGGGTGTGAGATGTCATCTAATCAGATAAGGTAGTGGCTTGAGATGTCATCTAATCAGATAAGGTAGTGGTGTGAGATGTCATCTAATCAGATGAGGTAGAGGTGTGAGATGTCATCTAATCAGATAAGGTAGTGGTGTGAGATGTCATCTAATCAGATAAGGTAGTGGTGTGAGATGTCTTCTAATCAGATGATGTTGTGGTGTGAGATGTCATCTAATCAGATGAGGTAGTGGTGTGAGATGTCATCTAATCTGATGAGGTAGTGATGAGAGATGTCATCTAATCAGATGAGGTAGTGGTGTGAGATGTCATCTAATCAGATAAGGTAGTGGTGTGAGATGTCATCTAATCAGATAAGGTAGTGGTGTGAGATGTCATCTAATCAGATGAGGTAGTGGTGTGAGATGTCATCTAATCAGATGAGGTAGTGGTGTGAGATGTCATCTAATCAGATGAGGTAGTGGTGTGAGATGTCATCTAATCAGATAAGGTAGTGATGTGAAATGTCATCTAATCAGATGAGGTTGTGGTGTGAGATGTCATCTAATCAGATGAGGTAGAGGTGTGAGATGTCATCTAATCAGATAAGGTAGTGGTGTGAGATGTCATCTAATCAGATAAGGTAGTGGCTTGAGATGTCTTCTAATCAGATGATGTTGTGGTGTGAGATGTCATCTAATCAGATGAGGTAGTGGCTTGAGATGTCTTCTAATCAGATGATGTTGTGGTGTGAGATGTCATCTAATCAGATGAGGTTGTGGTGTGAGATGTCATCTAATTGGATGAGGTAGTGGTGTGAGATGTTATCTAATTGGATGAGGTAGTGGTGTGAGATGTCATCTAATTGGATGAGGTAGTGGTGTGAGATGTCATCTGATCAGATGAGGTAGTGGTGTGAGATGTCATTTAATCAGATAAGGTAGTGGTGTGAGATGTCATCTAATCTGATGAGGTAGTGATGAGAGATGTCATCTAATCAGATGAGGTAGTGGTGTGAGATGTCATCTAATCAGATAAGGTAGTGGTGTGAGATGTCATCTAATCAGATAAGGTAGTGGTGTGAGATGTCATCTAATCAGATGAGGTAGTGGTGTGAGATGTCATCTAATCAGATGAGGTAGTGGTGTGAGATGTCATCTAATCAGATGAGGTAGTGGTGTGAGATGTCATCTAATCAGATAAGGTAGTGATGTGAAATGTCATCTAATTGGATGAGGTAGTGGTGTGAGATGTCATCTAATCAGATGAGGTAGAGGTGTGAGATGTCATCTAATCAGATAAGGTAGTGGTGTGAGATGTCATCTAATCAGATAAGGTAGTGGCTTGAGATGTCTTCTAATCAGATGATGTTGTGGTGTGAGATGTCATCTAATCAGATGAGGTAGTGGCTTGAGATGTCTTCTAATCAGATGATGTTGTGGTGTGAGATGTCATCTAATCAGATGAGGTTGTGGTGTGAGATGTCATCTAATTGGATGAGGTAGTGGTGTGAGATGTTATCTAATTGGATGAGGTAGTGGTGTGAGATGTCATCTAATTGGATGAGGTAGTGGTGTGAGATGTCATCTGATCAGATGAGGTAGTGGTGTGAGATGTCATTTAATCAGATAAGGTTGTGGTGTGAGATGTCATCTAATCAGATAAGGTAGTGATGTGAAATGTCATCTAATCAGATGAGGTAGTGGTGTGAGATGTCATCTAATCAGATAAGGTTGTGGTGTGAGATGTCATCTAATCAGATGAGGTAGAGGTGTGAGATGTCATCTAATCAGATAAGGTTGTGGTGTGAGATGTCATCTAATCAGATGAGGTTGTGGTGTGAGATGTCATCTAATTGGATGAGGTAGTAGTGTGAGATGTCATCTAATTGGATGAGGTAGTGGTGTGAGATGTCATCTAATCAGATGAGGTAGTGGTGTGAGATGTCATCTAATCAGATGAGGTAGTGGTGTGAGATGTCATCTAATCAGATGAGGTAGTGGTGTGAGATGTCATCTAATCAGATGAGGTAGTGGTGTGAGATGTCATCTAATCAGATAAGGTAGTGATGTGAAATGTCATCTAATCAGATGAGGTTGTGGTGTGAGATGTCATCTAATTGGATGAGGTAGTGGTGTGAGATGTCATCTAATCAGATGAGGTTGTGGTGTGAGATGTCATCTAATCAGAAAATACATTTCCCTTTATTTTTAATAGACATGCAGTAGGTATTGTATTACTTATTTTCTTCCAGGTCACTGACTGGCAGAAGGTATATGACTCACCATCACCTCAAACCTCCCCTCTTATCGCTCCCTGGGATAAACTGGACAGCATGCAAAAGCTGATAATCTTAAGGGTCCTGAGGCCAGATAAGGTGCGCCAAAGTTATGCATCGCGAGTAGTTTGTTTATAGTTATCCTTTTATTGCTGTTATTTGCTATCATCTGATATTCATGCTTTCAGATGGTGCCAGCTGTCCAGGACTACATAGTGCAAAACCTCGGGCAGCAGTTTGTTGAGCCTCCAACATTTGATATTTCTGTCTCCTTTGCTGACTCAATGCACTTCACCCCTCTTATATTTGTGCTTTCTCCTGGAGCTGATCCAATGGCTGGGCTCTACAGATTTGCTGAAGAGAAAGGTACATCTGCTCTATGCACCACCATAGTGTTTATCTCTTTCCAATCAAGTTTGAAACAAGTTCTTCATAATTTTACATGCGCTACCTCTGTCTCTTGTTACACGCTGCGTTTGCGCGCACACAGCATACTTTTGTCACTGTCCATTGTTGCCTGTACTCACTTGTTACTCACATGTTATGCCTTGTTCTCATTGTGAGCAATCCAAATTACGTTCTCATCAATGCCAACAGGAACTTATATTTCCCTAACAACAGGCTATAATGTCCCTAACAACAGGCTATAATGTCCCTAACAACAGGCTATAATGTCCCTAACAACAGGCTTGGTGCAAACTTTGCATAGGGAAGGTTGTCACATTGACTGGTTTTTCAGAATTATTAAGTTTTGTTAGCCTTGCATAGATGATACGTAACAGAGGGTATTGCTCAGTATACCAGCTATAGAACTTACCAATAGAAAAACTTTTTTAATCATGTTTCTGGCATATACATAAATATTAGATTGCCTGATGCATTCTTTGATGGATAGTAAATGGTCTTGAACTGTTTGTATAACCTGTTGAGTTTTGGTAGGTCTGTGAGTAGTTATTATAACCTGTTGAGTTTTGGTAGGTCTGTGAGCTGTTATTATAACCTGTTGAGTTTTGGTAGGTCTGTGAGTAGTTATTATAACCTGTTGAGTTTTGGTAGGTCTGTGAGCTGTTATTATAACCTGTTGAGTTTTGGTAGGTCTTTGAGCTGTTATTATAACCTGTTGAGTTTTGGTAGGTCTGTGAGCTTTTATTATAACTTCTTAGGTTTTGGTAGGTTCATGAGCTGTTATTATAACTTCTTAGGTTTTGGTAGGTCTGTGAGCGGTTATTATAACTTGTAGAGTTTTGGTAGGTCTGTGAGCTGTTATTATAACTTGTAGAGTTTTGGTAGGTCTGTGAGCTGTTATTATAACCTGTTGAGTTTTGGTAGGTCTGTGAGCTGTTATTATAACTTGTAGAGTTTTGGTAGGTCTGTGAGCTTTTATTATAACCTGTTGAGTTTTGGTAGGTCTGTGAGCTGTTATTATAACCTGTTGAGTTTTGGTAGGTCTGTGAGCTGTTATTATAACCTGTTGAGTTTTGGTAGGTCTGTGAGCTGTTATTATAACTTGTAGAGTTTTGGTTGGTCTGTGAGCTATTATTATAACTTGTAGAGTTTTGGTAGGTCTATGAGCTGTTATTATAACTTGTAGAGTTTTGGTAGGTCTGTGAGCTGTTATTATAACCTGTTGAGTTTTGGTAGGTCTGTGAGCTGTTATTATAACTTGTAGAGTTTTGGTAGGTCTGTGAGCTGTTATTATAACTTGTAGAGTTTTGGTAGGTCTGTGAGCTGTTATTATAACTTGTAGAGATTTGGTAGGTCTGTGAGCTGTTATTATAACTTGTAGAGTTTTGGTAGGTTCATGAGCTGTCATTACAACTCACAGAGTTTTGGCAGGTCTGTAGCTGTTATTACAACTTGTAGAGTTTTGGCAGGTGTGTAGCCGTTATTACAACCTGTCGAGTTTTGATAGATCTGTGAGCTGTTATTATAACCTGAGAAATTACTGTTGCTAATGGATACAGCTGTTGCCATATCACTCTCGTCTTATCGTATCGCTTACCTAGGGGTGATATCTAAGTCATCTCCAACTATTCAAGAATCCAGTGACTTCCAAAGCAATCAAATTTTAAGCAAAGACCAGCGAGATGTCCAAATGATGGAACGTATGTCATCCTGTAGCTAGGGTATTTTCTAGAACTTCATAGACACCAGCGCTTTCAACTCTTTGAATCCCTCTATCGCTAGTCTTTTAGATCCCAATCTATCTTCTAACTCTAGTGTATATTCAAACCCAACAAGATCCTACAGCTAATGTCCTAACGCAGGTGCTGAAAGTTTGCTGGCACCATATTTCCAGCTTATAACATGTGTTTGGTATCACTTGATAGCCTTGCTAGATGCTTCAGCCTTTACAGCAGTCACTCTAGTTGTCTGAAGCTAGTGCACTCTCGTACCCAGAGGCCCATCGCAGCCGGATCTTCGTCGATGATGCGCATGCTCTCAACCTTGCTAGTCATGTTTAGTTCATCTTCAACAACTAACACTTCCATCGTCTTTCTTAATAATCTCAAGCTTTTCCTGTTGTTGTATTATTTATAACAGTTCTTCGTTAGAGTGGCTGAGCTGTGCTCAGTGTTCAGATGATATAGCGTCTTATGTATTCCGTTAGGAATGGGTGGAACAAACCTACAGACAATATCCCTTGGTCAAGGTCAAGGGCCAATTGCTGAGCGGATGATACTGCAGGCAAGTATGAAATTGGCTGAGTGTATGCAAAGAGTGGACAGAAAGTTGATCAAGAGAAGAGAGAGACTCAGTTTTACGCACTGTCTCTGGGGTCTTGTAGCAGCCGCTTCATTTTTATTAAATTCGTTTAAACGCGTCTCTGTAAAGCGGTTATATTTACCGCAAGTAACATTTCAGAGTGGAGTTGCGCATATGAATTGTACTGCGCATTATATAAAGGTACGCATTCTGTAGGCAATCGAAGCAGGTACTTGGGTAGTCCTACAGAATTGCCATCTTGCTGCGTCATGGCTCGGAGAGCTTGAGAGAATATGTGAGACGGTCATAACTGACCCGCAGAGAACTAAACCCGATTTCCGTCTCTGGCTGACAAGCTACCCCTCACCAGTATTCCCTGTCACTGTCCTGCAAAACGGAGTCAAGATGACAAATGAACCTCCCAAAGGTTTGTATTATTAAACAGACCAGACTGATAGACTTGTCTCGAGGCTAGGGGAATTATACAATCTACAACCTTCAACTTGTTTCACTTTACTGCTGTAGGGTTGAGAGCCAACCTACTCCGGTCTTACCTGAATGACCCCATTTCTGACCCTGAGTTTTTTGAAGGCTGCAATAAGCCACAGGTCTTCAAAAAGCTCTTGTTTGGCCTCTGCTTCTTTCATGCGCTCATCCAGGAGAGGAGAAAGTTTGGTCCCCTCGGGTGGAATATTCCTTACGAGTTCAATGAGTCCGATCTTCGAATCAGCACTCGGCAGTTGGAGGTAAGATTGACATATTTACAGCGCATTGTTTACGACACACAGGGTTCGGCTACCTTATAACGCTTTTTTCTTTTAAACAGATGTTTATAAATGAGTACAAGGAGGCACCACTGACAGCCTTGACATACTTGACGGGAGAGTGTAACTACGGTGGTAGAGTCACAGATGAGAGAGACAGGCGCCTCATCCTCAGCATACTTGGTGAGTCAGAGTTTACTAGCGAATGGGTAGTTATAGGATAGTCATGGCACTCGTCATCTCTTTTCTTATATGCCTGACTCTCCTCACACTATTGTTTACAAATGAGGTATGAGAGATGTAGGTCACTTTTATATGATAACAATCAGTCATTTTAATGTTAATTAAAATGACTGTGATAAATTAAAAGTTAATAATGGTGGTGTATGAGTTGAGGTTACCAACTATGGCTCTATATTTTTAGCTAAGAAGGTTGTGTTATCACCTCAACTATGTCTATTCAGTACGCAAACTGTGCCTATTCACCTATCCATCATATAAACCTATGTCTATGTAGTAGAATGCTTTATGTACTTGTGGAGTTTGACAGTTTCATGTCTAGCTGAATACATACGATTACAGCTCAATTATAGTCGGCTAGATTCTCCTTCTCAAACCTTCTCAAACCTAGAAGGCTTGTTTTTGTCATCATATAAATAAACTTTTACAAGTCTGCCCAAGTCAGTAGCGTTTCTTCATCGGCTCCGTTTTACCTTTCTAATTTTATTTTTGTGTGAATTTCATGAGTCTAGTGAATAAAATACCTACTTGTTTGCTTTTGCAGCCATATTCTACAATGAGCAGATAATCTCTAACGATGAGTACAAGTTTTCAGAGAGTGGCTTATACTTTGCACCAAAAGAGGGCCTATGTGACTCGTATCTGACTTACATCAGATCTTTACCTCAGATCCCCCACCCTGAGGTGAGACCGAGCAGTTGAATTTACACTCACATGTTTACACTCACATGTTTACACTCACATGTTTACACTCATATGTTTACACTCATATTTTTACACTCACATGTTTACACTCATATGTTTACACTTACATGTTTACACTCACATGTTTACGCTCACTTGTTTACACTCATTTATTTACACTCATTTATTTACACTCATATATTTACACTCATATGTTTACACTCACATGTTTACACTTACATGTTTACACTCACATGTTTACGCTCACTTGTTTACACTCATTTATTTACACTCATATGTTTACACTCACATGTTTACACTTACATGTTATAGAAACTGTTCCTTACATCGCATCGGCATTCTTCTAGCACCTCTGTACTAGTTATGTCATTGTTCTACTAGCACTCCTTCATTTCCACACGGCTACTTCTCATGTTACAGGTATTTGGATTGCATGAGAATGCTGATATCTCCAAAGATCAGTATGACACGCAGCAACTGTTTGATGGTATCCTCCTTACTCTTCCCCGTCAGGTAACGCCACGAGATTCTCCTCCCTAAGCCTTTTCTTTTTTTACTCTTTTCTTATTTTGCCTTCTGTTCCCAATGCTCACTTCTTTCACTCCTCCATCTTTATTGTAAGGTAATGTGTTTCACTCGCTCAACTGTCCTTTTCTTTATCACTCTTTCTCTTTGTTCCATAGTCAGATATAACCATGCTTCCAGGTTCTGCTTCTGAATTGTTTGTTCAAATGGGTCAGCGTGTCGCTTTTTTGTGCCCACATTCAAATGGGTCAATGTGACTGTACTGCGTGCCCACATTTAAATAGGTTATTGTGGCTGTACCCTATGCCCACATTCAAATGGGTCAATGTGACTGTACTGCGTGCCCACATTTAAATAGGTTATTGTGGCTGTACCCTATGCCCACATTCAAATGGGCTATTGTGGCTGTACCCTATGCCCACATTCAAATGGATCATTGTGGCTGTACCCTATGCCCACATTCAAATGGATCATTGTGGCTGTACCCTATGCCCACATTCAAATGGGTCATTGTGGCTGTACCCTATGCCCACATTCAAATGGGTCATCATGGCTGTACTCTGTACACACATTCAAATGGGTCATCATGGCTGTACTCTGTACACACATTCAAATTTCAGTTTATTTTCTTTCAGGGGATAATTGTCTACCAGCCTGACCAGGTTCAAGTAGGTTCACGTTTTCTCCTTTTGTATAGGAGATGGTATTTAGTTTAGTTCATATGATTCCTGTGGCCTTCAAAACGCTGAAAAGCTCGCATAGATTTTAATATTTGGTATACCTCCCTTCTGACTGGTTGTGGTGTCCTATAGAAAATGCTTTCCATTGTACTTCATTGCAACATCATAGAGCAGTCTATAGTTTCCTAAGTCCTTCTATATTTTATTCTTTACTAAATTTTATTCTCTACTATATGGTATCTTAGTTTTTCTTTCATCCTACTTTCTCTGTCTGTTCTCTGAAACACTCAGGAGCCCTCGGCTACACACTTGAAACAAGGCTCAAGAAATCGTGTATGAGCAATAGAATCTCATCGCTCTAATTTCCTGTACACCTTCCCTTGGGGTCAATTACCGCTCCTGTGATTTTTCATGTTGATTATATTGCTTGACGTTTTCTTTCTGCCAAGTGTAGACGACTACTTAGTTGGTGGGCTGCTTGTTGGTTCCGGAGCACTTCCTATGGTCTTAGTAGTCCTACTAGATTACAATACATAGTTTCACTTCCCTGGGTATATATCTCACTCTTTAGTGAAATTATAGCGGTGTACATACTTCTTTATACACTGCTACATAAAAACTGATCATAGACTTGTACACCGCTACATAAGAACTAGCTATAGACTTGTATACTGCTACATAAGGATTAGCTATATACTTGTACACTGCTACATAATGACTGTCTTGCAACACGCATGTCTAGTGACGCGCATGTCTAGTGACTCGCATGTCTAGTGATTCACATGTCTAGTAACACGCATGTTTATCTAGTGACTCGCATGTCTAGTGACTCGCATGTTTAGTGATTCACATGTCTAGTGACACGCATGTCTAGTGACGCGCATGTCTAGTGACACGCAGGTCTAGTGACTAGCATGTTTAGTGATTCGCATGTCTAGTAACAAGCATGTCTAGTCACACACATGTCTAGTGATTCACATGTCTAGTCACATGCATGTCTAGCGATACGCATGTCTAGTGACAAGCATTTTTATCAACTAATGACATTCATCAAACTTTGCCAACCATTTCTTCCTACACAGCTCACCCGCATGCATTCTATTAGTAACTGTCATTACCATAGATATATAGGTTTATATGTCTATGATAATTGTAAATAACTTTTCAACAGTTTTCCTATGATTCTTCTCTGTTTTATGAATAGTTTCAAATCATTGGCCGCAGCAACTAACAATATCTCTCCGTGCGTAACTCTCTTGTGTAACTTTCTGTGAACTGCATGCAACTATGCAAATACCCACCTATATTATTCTCTCATCCGTTATGTGTTTTCTGCAGACGACAATACAGGAAGGAAGCAGAAAGAAGGTTATGCGCTACCATTCTTGTTTTAACCTTTACCTAGTCATTGTCTGATTTGCTCTCATTATTGCTAGTCTAATTTATGTCTGGCCGTCTGATCAAGTAACTTTTCTTTGCTTCCGTCTCTTGCATAACGGCCACTTGCATACGCAAGATATGTAAACCTGTCACTACATTAGTATCTGCCCTTCTTTTCATTGCTCGGCAACTACTAAGTCATGGCTGACCACAACTCAAGCTAAGCAAACTTTTTTGGCATGTTTATGAAGTTTTTGTTTTCATTCTTTTTTATTTTAAGTTTTTGTAAAATTGACTATTTTTGCGTAGTTTCTTATGCTAAATAATTCTTTATTTTATCATTTATTAGTCTGAGGTAATGTACTACCTTGCTACAATTTGGCTGAGTGAACATTGGTGACACCCGCTTGCTGCGTAACATCCTAAATAGAGAGTTTTTGCCTGCAGATATTTTTGCCTTTCGCTCTTACATCATCGGTTCTGCCATAGATTTAAAGACATATATACTGTCTTTAAAAATGTTTAGTACAGCTGCTAGAATAATTCCTGAATCATTGTCTATAGTAGACAATGCTGCTGAGCTACACAAAAACAGGCGTGTGCTTGTGTGTCTCGAACCTTGTGCTGATATCACCATTCTTACTGACAGTAACATGTCTAATCAATTTCAGTGTTAACCAAATGTATGTTGTTCAAATCAAGTGTTAGTGATGTGATACACGAGTCCCTATGATGCATTAAATGTGTGCCAGTGATGTGTCAAGTCTTTTTATATGAAGTTTGATGTAATGCAAAGCTTATAAGTCATTGTAAGTGTTGCTTGGCTGTTGTTGTGCGTTGATTATGCGTTAGACCTGTGCCAGTTGTGTGCTATTTTTGTAGAGATGGTGATTGTGTTAGTTTTATACAATACGCTTCTCCCTGTACAAGCTTACGAAATGCTGTTCAGATATGGAAGCAGAGCCAATGAGCACATAACTTTGTGTATTCAAACGATAAGAGAACCAATCATTCCGATCACCCTGTACAATGTTGAGTTTGAAACCATATCTAATTGGTCCATTCTGTTCTAGACTGGAGGATCAGGTAAATCCTCACAAGAGGTTATCGATGAGTTGGCACAAGACATTCTCTCCAAGATTCCTTTGCCATTCAATCTTGAAGAAGTCAAGGTATTCAATTTTTCTTTTCCACCTTTTCCACCGACCTTTCTTCAACAAATTTGAGCAAATGATAAAGATGTTTAACCTTCATTATGTTTTTAGCATTGTTCTGTTTTCATTACATTCCCAAAGGTTGAATTAGTCACTAATTGTCTAGTTTACCGATGCTTGTGACTGCTGTCAAACTCAAGCTGCCAACGTCGTGACAAACAAGTCTGTACAGCACTCTTTTCTTTAAAGTCAACAAACATCCCTTAGCTATTCCTTCGTTGAACTCATTTTCCCTTCATACATTTTATGGTGCTGAGAAATTCATTTTTATCATAATTGGCTGCCGGTAAGGTTTTTAGGTATGTCAAAGTATAATGTGGTGGTTTAGCATCATATAGCACCATCATATAGCACCATCGTATAGCACCATCGTATAGCACCATTGTATAGCACCATCATATAGCATCATCATATAGCACCATCGTATAGTCCCATCGTATAGCACCATCATATAGCCCCATCATATAGCACCATCGTATAGCACCATCGTATAGCACCATCGTATAGCACCATCGTATAGCACCATCGTATAGCACCACCGTATAGCACCATCGTATAGCACCATCGTATAGCACCATCGTATAACACCATCGTATAGCACCATCGTATAGCACCATCGTATAGCACCATTGTATAGCACCATCGTATAATACCATCGTATAGCACCATCGTATAGCACCATCGTATAGCACCATCGTATAGCACCATCGTATAGCACCATCGT
Organism: Watersipora subatra; assembly: GCF_963576615.1. Taxonomy (NCBI): domain Eukaryota; kingdom Metazoa; phylum Bryozoa; class Gymnolaemata; order Cheilostomatida; family Watersiporidae; genus Watersipora; species Watersipora subatra. Next base: position 441,509 of record NC_088710.1, on the reverse strand, counting down.
ACAGCACCTTCCTCATCTGCTTAGCATCTTATTTGGTTCTTGTTCAACCTTGATGTACGTTCTATCTCAGTGTTAAAATGAAAGTGCAATCTCTGTGCAGTTTGAGTTTAACTTGATTTTTAAGGTTTTTTAAGTCAGGGGTCACTTTGGATCTTTGTAAAGTTAGAATCTTTGATCAGTTTGAATCTTTATGAAGACGTGAGCAAGGCTGAGTCTAACTGGAGTACAGCTACAACTTGCTCGGTTTTTTACATGAGAGCACAATGATAAAACTGTCTATAAACTTTAAACGTCGATGATAATTTATCTATGCTATGTTTTGTATGGTTATATTGTGTTACTAGAATCTTATTAGAATCTCAAACCTCTGATTATTCCGATTACCATCACCTCAGCATTCAAGTTTTTTAACATAAAATGCAAAATTTGAGCAAATATACGAGCAAAAATGTGTAACATGTAACAGTCAGTGTTTTTAACCTTTTGTAAATGCATAAACAGTTCTTCTTCAGTTCATAGCTGAAGGAGTTAGTAGCTCATAGCTCCAAAGTTTTATGGATCTTAAACAATGCTCCATACCTTCCTTTTGTAGTTCTGAAATCATAGTTCCTAATAAGATTAGTGTTAGTAATGGTTGTGGGGATAAAATGAGGTGGGTAATACTTTACTTTAGAATTAATACAATAAATCAGGGTTGGCACATTATTCTATGCGCGGTAAATACTGGTATTTACTGTCCTAGGAAATACCGGTATTTACTGTCCTAGGAAATACCGGTATTTACTGTCCTAGGAAATACCGGTATTTACTGTCCTAGGAAATACCGGTATTTACTGTCCTAGGAAATACCGGTATTTACTGTCCTAGGAAATACCGGTATTTACTGTCCTAGGAAATACCGGTATTTACTGTCCTAGGAAATACCGGTATTTACTGTCCTAGGAAATACCGGTATTGACTGTCCTAGGAAGTACCGGTATTTACTGTCCTAGGAAATACCGGTATTTACTGTCCTAGGAAATACCGGTATTTACTGTCCTAGGAAATACCGGTATTGACTGTCCTAGGAAATACCGGTATTTACTGTCCTAGGAAATACCGGTATTTACTGTCCTAGGAAATACCGGTATTTACTGTCCTAGGAAATACCGGTATTTACTGTCCTAGGAAATACCGGTATTTACTGTCCTAGGAAATACCGGTATTGACTGTCCTAGGAAATACCGGTATTTACTGTCCTAGGAAATACCGGTATTTACTGTCCTAGGAAATACCGGTATTTCCTGTCCTAGGAAATACCGGTATTGACTGTCCTAGGAAATACCGGTATTTACTGTCCTAGGAAATACCGGTATTGACTGTCCTAGGAAATACCGGTATTTACTGTCCTAGGAAATACCGGTATTTACTGTCCTAGGAAATACCGGTATTTACTGTCCTAGGAAATACCGGTATTTACTGTCCTAGGAAATACCGGTATTTACTGTCCTAGGAAATACCGGTATTGACTGTCCTAGGAAATACCGGTATTTACTGTCCTAGGAAATACCGGTATTTACTGTCCTAGGAAATACCGGTATTTACTGTCCTAGGAAATACCGGTATTTACTGTCCTAGGAAATACCGGTATTGACTGTCCTAGGAAATACCGGTATTTACTGTCCTAGGAAATACCGGTATTTACTGTCCTAGGAAATACCGGTATTTACTGTCCTAGGAAATACCGGTATTTACTGTCCTAGGAAATACCGGTATTTACTGTCCTAGGAAATACCGGTATTTACTGTCCTAGGAAATACCGGTATTTACTGTCCTAGGAAATACCGGTATTTACTGTCCTAGGAAATACCGGTATTTACTGTCCTAGGAAATACCGGTATTTACTGTCCTAGGAAATACCGGTATTTACTGTCCTAGGAAATACCGGTATTTACTGTCCTAGGAAATACCGGTATTTACTGTCCTAGGAAATACCGGTATTTACTGTCCTAGGAAATACCGGTATTTACTGTCCTAGGAAATACCGGTATTTACTGTCCTAGGAAATACCGGTATTTCCTGTCCTAGGAAATACCGGTATTTCCTGTCCTAGGAAATACCGGTATTGACTGTCCTAGGAAATACCGGTATTTACTGTCCTAGGAAATACCGGTATTGACCGTCCTAGGAAATACCGGTATTTACTGTCCTAGGAAATACCGGTATTTACTGTCCTAGGAAATACCGGTATTTACTGTCCTAGGAAATACCGGTATTGACTGTCCTAGGAAATACCGGTATTTACTGTCCTAGGAAATACCGGTATTTACTGTCCTAGGAAATACCGGTATTTACTGTCCTAGGAAATACCGGTATTTACTGTCCTAGGAAATACCGGTATTTACTGTCCTAGGAAATACCGGTATTTACTGTCCTAGGAAATACCGGTATTTACTGTCCTAGGAAATACCGGTATTTACTGTCCTAGGAAATACCGGTATTTACTGTCCTAGGAAATACCGGTATTTCCTGTCCTAGGAAATACCGGTATTGACTGTCCTAGGAAATACCGGTATTTACTGTCCTAGGAAATACCGGTATTGACTGTCCTAGGAAATACCGGTATTTACTGTCCTAGGAAATACCGGTATTTACTGTCCTAGGAAATACCGGTATTTACTGTCCTAGGAAATACCGGTATTTACTGTCCTAGGAAATACCGGTATTTACTGTCCTAGGAAATACCGGTATTTACTGTCCTAGGAAATACCGGTATTTACTGTCCTAGGAATTACCGGTATTTACTGTCCTAGGAAATACCGGTATTTACTGTCCTAGGAAATACCGGTATTTACTGTCCTAGGAAATACCGGTATTTACTGTCCTAGGAAATACCGGTATTTACTGTCCTAGGAAATACCGGTATTTACTGTCCTAGGAAATACCGGTATTTACTGTACTAGTAAATACCGGTATTTACTGTCCTAGGAAATACCGGTATTTACTGTCTTAGGAAATACCGGTATTGACTGTCCTAGGAAATACTGGTATTCACTGTCCTAGGAAATAGCTGTTTCGCGAGAAAAAATGGGAAGAAGTATGAATATTTGCAGTTTTTAAATAAGAAACTTGAGCTACAGTTTGATAAATTGAATATATTAAAAATTTATTGATTTCTAAAACAATTTTATTACTTTATTTCTAGTAATAATATGCATATATGGTAATACTAGCAATAAAAGTCTTTGCACAGAAAATTTATTTTTATTTAACATATAACAACAGTTATCATTCTAACTTTTAAACTTCATATCATGAGAAAAGTGTTTTGTGCAGTTTAAATAAATTACGAAAACAAATAAAACAACTGTAAAAGGATTCAAAACTTGAAAAAACTTAAATTACATCTTTTAACAAGTGAATAAAACCTAATTACTCATAAAATTGATCTTGATTACATGATGGCGACAAGCTCAATGTCACAAATAGCTATGTTAATGCATATTATGGGCTTCATCACTCTTCCAGCTTTTTTCTTTGTTTAATTACTATTGTTGATGAAAATAAATCAAAAATCAAAATCAAATTTGTCTAGCAACTGTAACTTTCAAACTTTATATCATGAGGAAATTTTTTTTGCAGGTCAAATAAATTAAGAAACAAAATAAAACAACTATAAAAGTGTTTAAATGTAAATGTGCAATAATTCGCAAGTAATAGCTAACTTAGGTCTGTTTTGCTACGATTACAATAAAAGATGATTTGGTAATGATAACATTGATACGAACTGAGAAAAAGAAATAGAAATCCTGAATATGTTGAATTAATAATTTAACAATTCATGCGTAGAAATGTGTGTGTGTATAAAAAAGGTTACTGTTCCAGTGGAAGCTATCCATCAAAACTTTGAATTTGACGATACTGGTACCTCTCGATACTGGTACAAATGAAAAAATGAGATATCGGACTGTCTTTGTCTGGTACTTTTCTGACCGAACGGTGAGAGGGAATGTAGAGGCTATTCCTACTCGACATAATACAATTGTCCGCGTGAAAAGTATTAGTTTTTACCGATTTAACAATTGAACTTTATGAAAAACTGGAAATAGAAGTTCACGAAAACACAAAAAAGCATCGTGTTTTATAGAGTTCACAGAGTTTCAATTAATACGTCATTTAGCGTGTGCAATCGAGAAAAGGGTATACGGTATAAGATAAGAGCGACATATTGATAAGGACTATAGCTCAGTTCAGTAGTTAAGCGCATGGTTTGAAACTTACAATTACAGTGAGCTTTTAACTCCAAGATTTCAATAGCTATAACTTGACAGGCAGACATCCCAACAGACGACAAACTTTGAAATTTGGTAGATATATATATTATATATTATGTTATCGATGAAATAGATATAAGATATATATAATGTACAATAGATATTCATGGTGAAACGTTAGATTTCAATTACATGTAAATATCGAAACACATAACTTTTAATATGGAAGTAAGTCAGATAAAAATATAATGAAAGGAAATGATAAGCCGATTATATGATGATTATACAGATAGTATTTTATAGTCTCTCTCTCACCAATCTATGTCATGGGAATCACAAAGTTGTCTGTGTCTGAATCGCTAATCCTATCGGGCCCGGAATAAAGGATATTTCATCTTCACACAACTTAAGCTGGCCTATTGTGTAAAACATATCAGCATTTATAGCTGATCCAAAACACTTATCAGATTGTCTTTGAAATAACTACATGTATTGAGTTGAACAGAGCATAAGTATGTTTACTACTTAATAGAGTCTCAGCCCAAGAGGAACTCACATACTATGGTTTAATCTATTAACTTCTTAATAATCCATTCAGAATATCACTCAAAACTGGGTCCAGGCGAATATTTTCCAATAACATCTCATTCCTGGTGGCAATAAACCGTATGCATGATCCAAATTGCTGGCAATCGTCAAAAATATTTAACTAATTCTCAATGTAATTCAATTTTCTTACTTTTCTTATTACCACTTTTCTCCAATTTTTCTCCGTTTTTTCCAACTTATTTCTCGATTTTCTCGCTGTCTTGGGAAAAAGTGGTTTTAGCGTTCAGAATGTCAACCCGGCAATAAATTATTGAAAAGTGTGAACAGGCTTTTTTAAATCAATTCTCTAAAAATCTTAAAATTTATCTAGTAGATATCATGGAAAGAAATGTGGAATTGATGAGAAGAAAAGAGTGTCAGAAGTGAGTGAAAGTAAACACGCTGAAGGTGGTAATTGAACACGCTGAAGGTGGTAATTGAACACGCTGAAGGTGGTAATTGAACACGCTGAAGGTGGTAATTGAACACGCTGAAGGTGGTAATTGAACACGCTGAAGGTGGTAATTGAACACGCTGAAGGTGGTAATTGAAGATAATATGTTACAATATATTATTTTACCTGAAATATAAAAATATGAAATGTACAAGTTGTGATAATTCCGAGTCTATGTAAACGAGGCAAAGTTGACTTGCAACAAAATTCAAATTACAGTTATTTGATATCAAAATATTCACCATGTCTTACTCTGTTGTGTTGAAGGTGCCAAATATGTGGGAATCTGATTACAAGCTCTTAAAAGCTCAAAAACTAACAGTTAATCGCAGCCACACGAGAGCGCTGTAGTTTGGATTCGCTTTCCAAAACGGCTCAAATGTGATGTAGCTGTGGTAGATGGTTTCTGTTTACACTTTCATGCAACCTTATTCGTCGAAATATTTTCACAAATATACTTCACGCATTCAATAAAACCATGTCTATTGTTCTTACGCGTCTGTTTTATCGTCATTGTAATGCCGTCACTTTTAGCACTAATATCTTATAACTTACCGTAAAAATTCATTTAATTTTTTAACCTTAGCTCGAAGGAGTACATATCATTGTTTGATAATCATGACGAGCCTGTTGGTCACCTGTGATAATCGAAAAGTGCTGCAAAAATTATTTTCGAAGTATTGGGTCACATGATCAGATTACGACTTGCCGATTAGACCAGGCTGAAACAAAACTGTAAAGTAGCGAGAATCTAAATTTGATACGGGGTCTTCGGTAAAACCCGAAGTGTTTGTCATAAACTAGTGCTACGAGAAGTTTTATATTTAGCTTTTTATTGGCCTTTCAATACACGTGAGAACATCACGTGACAAGACAATAACCAAACTGGAATGACTACGTCAGAGAAATAAATAGATTCCAATCTACGGCGGCTTTTCGTTTTTGAGCTTTTAAGAGCTTGTAATCACATTTCCACATATTTTGAACCTACAACACAACAGAGTAAGACACGGAGAATCTTATGATACCAAATAACTGTAAGGTGAATTTTGTTGCATGTCAACCTAAGACTAGCTTGTATCTATAGCACCATCTATACTTACGTACTGTACCTACTGTATGTCTTCTGTCTCAAGTTTACCCCAACATTCTATTTCACACGTAAAGCCAATGTGACAATAAAAATATATTTCAATTAATGATTCCTTTACTAGTTTAGATTCTTATCTTACATATCATTCAATCTTTTAATTCGCTTTTGTATAATTTATTTGTTTTATTGCAGTTTATAACTACCTAGCTACCTAGATTTGTCAGCTCCAGAGTGAATCATAACATAGTCTTGCAGAGATTGTTTCTTAAACATAAGACAGATTGGACATATACAGCAAATATAAGAACAGTAACTTTGCATGTAAAGGCTGGACTGTATTAGGACTCATATAAGTGCATCTGTTTGATTTGCTATTGACTCAATGAACTCACACTGTACAATGTTGCTGTGTCTGACTCACTGAACTCACACTGTACAATGTGACTCACTGAACTCACACTGTACAATGCTGCTGCGTCTGACTCACTGAACTCACACTGTACAATGTGACTCACTGAACTCACACTGTACAATGTTGCTGTGTCTGACTCACTGAACTCACACTGTACAATGTGACTCACTGAACTCACACTGTACAATGTTGCTGTGTCTGACTCACTGAACTCACACTGTACAGTGTGACTCACTGAACTCACACTGTACAATGTCGCTGTGTGTGACTTTTATGGCCACAATGTTCAGCACCGACTCGTAACTGTCATCAGTGTTAGCACAGAATATGTTCCGTCTTCGGTGATATGCATAAACGTAGCCAGGTATGATGCCCAAGTCTACTGTATTTTTAGGTAAAATTTCCAGTCCTATATGAAGAGTCGATGAACACCGTACTCATCCAGGAGCTCATCAGGTTCAACAGACTCACTTCGGTAATCCGCTCAAGTCTCAGAGACATCCAGAAGGCCATCAAGGGGCTTGTAGTTATGTCCTCTGAGCTCGAGGAAGTCTTTGACAGTATGATGATTGGCAAGGTCGGTCTAAGAGATATTTTTGTTCCTGCAGTTAGTTTATCACATTAGTTTTATAAAAGATAATACCCTAAAGAGAGGTTTACTACTAGTCTTCTAGGAGTCATAAGTAACTCTCTTGTGCTACATTGGTTGGTTACACATACTTTAGTCCAACAAGTGATTCTTTTTCACACGAATGACCCGAGATTAAAACGTACTTTTTGCTAAGTTATCTACTTCAACTTACACATCACACGCTTTACAAAGTAACCATTATATAACACTACTGCCATGTTCACTATCTCTTAACACAATATCTACTGCGACCTCAATAATGAGGTACAATAGCTTTAACAGGGTCAACAGAAAATTTGGAAATCACATAAGTTGCTGCAATCACTGAGTGATGCAGTATGCCAAGCTTGAGAAGATTGAGAAGGGGAACTACTTAGAAATCAACCATTTCATGATTAGTAGCAAATGATTTACACTCACTCTAACCTTATAACTTTTCCATTTTAGTCTGAGCATCTTGGACAACTAATAGGCAATATTTACAATAATCTCTGCGATCTCTCTAGTTATAGTAGGATATCTTCGTGCATATCAGATGACATATCGGTGTGTCATTAGATGGCTCCAATAGTACATGCATGGCGGTGGTATTGTATTTAAATTTCATGTAATATCTGTAGCCCTGACTTTCTTTGCAGCAAAGTTTTATTCCCAATTTTGTGTAGTATGGCGATGACAAAAGGCATAGAATTTGCTGATCCACTAGCTAACATTTAGCTAAATGTCAAAATTTCTATCTTATACAGTATTTTTGCACATCTGAATGTAACATTAGAGATTACTGAATGGCTTACTGCAGTTTCATTTTGATCATTTAATGATAAAGCGTTGTGTCTTTGCAAGCCAACAAATCGTTTCTACAAAATTCTAACCCTTTGTTTAGGTTTTTTGAACAAAAAGGTAAACTTGCTGTAATGCCTGCAGCAGTCAACTGCTCGACTGCAAAAAAATCCTTCTGAAAGTCATAACTGCTTAGGTTATTTACTTGTCCCATGTGATCGAGACTAAATTTTTGTTTTCTAATTTGTGCGCCATTTTTTGTTTTAGTTACCTAGTTTGTGGGCATCAAAGTCATATCCTAGCTTGAAGGCACTTGGCAGTTATGTTACAGATCTGGTTGCCAGGCTTCAGTTCTTTAAGGTTTGTTGCTTGTCTTATCTGTATTTCTGCTTAACAATGTCTCTCTCATGGATATCTCTCAACACTGTCTCTCTCTTGGATATCTCTCAACTCTGTCTCTCTCATGAATATCTCTCAACTCTGTCTCTCTCATGAATATCTCTCAACTCTGTCTCTCTCACGGATATCTCTCAATTCTGTTTCTCTCATGGATATCTCTCAACTCTGTCTCTCTCATGAATATCTCTCAACTCTGTCTCTCTCATGGATATCTCTCAACTCTCACTCTCTCATGAATATCTCTCAACTCTGTCTCTCTCATGGATATCTCTCAACTCTGTCTCTCTCACGGATATCTCTCAACTCTGTCTCTCTCGTGGATATCTCTCAACTCTGTTTCTCTCATGGATATCTCTCAACTCTGTCTCTCTCATGGATATCTCTCAACTCTGTCTCTCTCTTGAATATCTCTCAACTCTGTCTCTCTCACGAATATCTCTCAACTCTGTCTCTCTCATGAATATCTCTCAACTCTGTCTCTCATGGATATCTCTCAACTCTGTCTCTCTCATGAATATCTCTCAACTCTGTTTCTCTCGTGGATATCTCTCAACTCTGTCTCTCTCACGGATATCTCTCAACACTGTCTCTCTCACGGATATCTCTCAACTCTGTCTCTCTCGTGGATATCTCTCAACTCTGTCTCTCTCATGGATATCTCTCAACTCTGTCTCTCTCATGGATATCTCTCAACTCTGTCTCACTCATGGATATCTCTCAACTCTGTCTCTCTCATGGATATCTCTCAACTCTGTCTCTCTCTTGAATATCTCTCAACTCTGTCTCTCTCACGAATATCTCTCAACTCTGTCTCTCTCATGAATATCTCTCAACTCTGTCTCTCTCATGGATATCTCTCAACTCTGTCTCTTTCATGGATATCTCTCAACTCTGTCTCTCTCATGGATATCTCTCAACTCTGTCTCTCTCACGGATATCTCTCAACTCTGTCTCTCTCATGGATATCTCTCAACTCTGTCTCACTCATGGATATCTCTCAACTCTGTCTCTCTCATGGATATCTCTCAACTCTGTTTTTTTTCACAGATAATGCTCTAAGTTTTATTTCACTGCTCAAATATCCTATATTTCTATGCTGCTTGCCATACTCTCTTTTGGAACTGTTTGCAGGACTGGATTATATCAGGAGTTGCCCCTCCTGCCTTTTGGATATCAGGATTCTACTTTACTCAGTCATTTCTCACAGGAGTCGCACAAAACTACGCCAGAAAATACAAGATTCCTATTGATCTGCTAGGCTTCTCCTTTACTGTCATGCGGCAGGACATGAACAGGGCCTCTCGACCGGTAGGTTTCTCTTTTCGTAATCAGGAATTACAACCAAGGCTATTAGACAATTCTTATGCAGGAAACTCTGTGAAGTACTGCTATGGCTAACTAGGTTACATTTGAATCATTGACTTATGAAAGTAGAGACTACACATGTTTATGCAGATTGAAGACCAAGAGCAAACCAATCCTGTGAGTATTGTTCATATATATTCTATTTTGGTTGACTGCTTTTCATATATTTAGCTTATGCGGTCAAATCTCTACATTTGAAGTTAATTCATTTCAACATCTGTTTCAAGTGTTTGATTGAATATTCCCATAAGATTATACAGTAAATCCTTTGATTTGTTCTACCACCCGCAAGCCTGCTATCGCTCCTTAGTAAACACTGTAGGTAGTTGCATATATCATTAAAATAAGTGAATTACATAAAACTATGTAAAAACACGAATTGTAAAAAGCTGCAGTAATAAAGCTATAAGCAATAGAAAGTTTTTTTCAATGTTACTCTTGATGAAACTCAAACAGTCAGATGTGATGAAGGTACGCACCACAATTCACTCAGTCTTAGACAACAAGAAGTCTCACTTTCTTATATAATCTTTATTTTTTTTATAATTTGTCATATGTGGTCATTTTTCTGTTTTCACCAACCATCTCATTTATGCCTACGAAACTCTATGTTGTGAAAAGCCGTGAATGTCACAAGTTGGAATTTACATCAAAGTATAGAGCCAATTTGCAGAACTGTAACAGCACATGTTGTCTCATTAGAGTGTTAAGGTGATCGGCAGTAGAGGTTTGACTACGCATATACATGTTCATCATGCACATGCATCATAACATATTGTTTTAGCTGTGGTAGCTCAGTGGCCTATTATCAATGCACGTCAGAGAAATCTTATTTGTAACACCATTCAGTGGCAGGCACGCTTCATTCCCTAGTTCTTTTTATTCATGTCACTGTTTATCAGAATGTTCAAACTTCGGTGGGAACTGGTTTCGCAGCATATCTCCTCTAACTTTTGCATTACTTCTTCGGTTAACTCGTATATACAGAGAGATGGAGCATACATAGTTGGATTGTTCATGGAGGGCGCTCGCTGGGACAGGGAAGCGCAGTCCATAGAAGAGTCTCTGCCAAAGATACTCTATGATCCAATGCCTGTTATATGGTTGCGCCCAGGCAAGAAATCGGAAATAACTCATGGCAACAGCTATGAGTGCCCAGGTAAGAACTTCCACGCAGATTGTACTTATTTAAGCAAATTGTCAATTCTCTCTTGGCTGTCTATAAATATTCTGCCAAGAATATTTACTTGCCAAGAAATTCTACTGCAGTGATAAAATAGTATATTGATAAAATGGTATCCATCTTTGCTTCCAGTTTATAAAACTAGCGCAAGACGTGGCACTCTTTCAACTACGGGTCACAGCACCAACTACGTTCTTGAGATTTATCTCCCCACCATTCGTCCACCTGCCCATTGGATAAACAGAGGAGTTGCTCTCCTATGTCAGCTCGATGATTGAACCCTATTGGACAGTGTACGTCGCTTTTATTAACTTATTTCTGTAGTAAAACATTTTCTTTGGTTCAGCGACTACAATCTCATCCGTTCTTTATCATAAGCGCTCTGCTTTCACTCTTTTTGACCATGGCTCAAGAAGCTGGCCAGATGTTCCACTTCATTCTTCTACTTCCATTTCATTTAAGATATGATGCAATGAGAATTGTATCAGGCGCAACATACTATTGGAGTCAATCGAGAGAAGACGAATTCATCTACCTAACTTCAGTTTTTGTTACAAAGCCCTAACCGAATCACTCTATTGTATCTTGCTAATGTTGTAAGATAATTTTAGTGAAAAACATTTTATATTAAAGACATCTAGAGGACATCTTCCTTTATTTCCTAGAACATCCAGGGTTGAACGCATGCAATCACCAAAGAACTTTTGATATTTCTAACTTGTAGTTTCTCAGTCAATGTCTAAGATATTTTGGACCAATCACTGGAAAGTACCTCATGTAAAAGATACAGGTGAAGCCCTGCCATTGAGCCATATCATCATTAGTTCATGACCTGTCTAGCCTTCCTTTCCCTTCAGTAGCTTGTGCAGCCCACAAGCTAATTCTAGCCATGTTATTTATATCCTCTCAGATCTCTGTTCATCCCGTCCAAGCGTTTTATATATCGTTTTATACTGCAATGTGTCTTGATATCGGTTTATAACTGTCTCTGAGAATATCTATGAAATGTTTTTTCATTAGGTATGTGATTTATGTTTCACATGAAAGCTCTGGCTGCCAATGCATGCCATACAATTCTTTCTTTTACTGGTGTATTGCTCAACAACTTTGTATTTATCTTTACAAATAAACATGCATGTACATTTCTGTTCACTGTCAGAGCCTGTCTGACAACTATTGATATCTGTATTCACAAAACTGCTTCCTTTGATTCGGTGCATGGCCTTATTATAGCTAGCGATCATAAAAACAATTTGTACCCATCATATAGCGATGTAATCAAAAACAAAAGGGCTGCTGCTAAAGCGTTCTTATTGCATAAGATAAGCAAATAATTAAACATCCTAAACGCGTGATTGAAAGACTGTCACACAAAATGACGACGAGTGAAGAACAAGGTAAGCTATAGCAATGTTGTTGGTCTTCTTGGTAATTGCTTTGGGGTATAATCCTTTTTATTCTACAACACAAATAAGAGAATATTAATGCATTCTACAATGAATACAGGAGTGTATGGATGTGTTCTAGAAAATATGTATGTATGGTTCTTCGAAATTGCGATATTTCATGGTGTTTGGGATGCCAACTGTTATTGAACTATTTTTATCTAAAGTAGATGCAAATGATTTGAGTCTTATAAATAGAAACTTTGTTTTTGATATTTCACAGACAACTACATTTTTTATATCAAACTCATAATGGTTGTGTATGTAGAGAGCATTCATTCGGCCAATCAAGGAGTTGTCACTCCGCAGTTAACCTGTATATAGTAGTGTACTTATGTAGTGCTTCAATTGCAGCAAATAGGCAACATATTCTTATCAATAAAACATCTCAACTAGGGTTGCTCGATTGCGATAGTCGGTAGTTGTCTTCTCAATACGAATATGTTGCTTATTTTTAGCCTATCAAGATATCCGAAACTTATATATCGTTATCAAGTAATAAAAAAGAATATAGCCCGATAGTTTTGTAGATACAATAAAACTCGGATAGCTCGAACACATGGTTAACTCAAACAGCTTTTTCCTCAACGGCTACTGCAACGGTTGTTATCGCTTTAGAATATCACTTTATTACAAGCCATAGAGATAAACCTCAACTTTTAGTAGTTCTTAGACGTCATTATTACCATCATCGGCAAAATATTTTTGTTAACGACTTTTCTAAAGCTTTGCAAAAATCAAATTTTACCAACTATCTGCTTAGTGATGGCCCTCTGAAAGCAAGGAAACGTGAGCTAACCTTCAAATAAATTTGAAGAAAAATCGGCAAACTTGATCTTGGTTAAAATGGTCAACAGAAAAAGATGTCTTTTCTTCTGAGCATTTCAACAGCGATCAAGTTTTGCCAATTTTAATCTGAAAACGTCCTGGCAATCACATCACCTAAAACGACAAGCCAATCTCAAGTGATAGAAAAGTCTCTATACTTTCTGATGACATTTTTTTAAACTTTACAGTATAAGCTTTTTAATTTGCAATAAGCCATCCATGCATTTGATTTATATATAGTTTGTATACGTACATTTATCTACTAATAAATACATGGACTTGTGACAGTGCTCTGATAATTCGAACGCTCTGTAACTCGAACACTTTTGTTCGGTCCAGTGAAGTTTGAGTTATCCGAGTTTGCCTGTAGTTTTTGTTGTTTTTTCTGCAGATTTTTTTCGGCAGCTTTTCCTATCCCTTCCCACATTACTTGATTTTTTCAGGCCCGATAATACAATAGTTTTACCAGCTGCTAAGTCACGCGATAACAATCGGTGAACTCTGTCTGCTCATTGATAATTCGATAGCTATCGGTGGGACAACTCCAACGATAGTCGCTAACACCTTTCCAAACCACAAATGCCATCCCTAATCTCAACAAAGTCCTATTTCATTCTTATGCTACAGAAACGGTGACCTTTTAAATTTATTGTCAGAAGAATAAGAAACAATAACCTTTCTCATTTTCCTCCAAATAAATACTATACAATCACCGCTCATATTTATTGAAGAATAAAAATTTAATAAGATTTTGTGAGTATTGATGTAAGAACTGATATCAATACTGGTGTGACTAGTCAGGTGAGTACTGGTGTGACTAATTAGGTGAGTACTGGTGTAACTAATCAGGTGAGTACTGGTGTGACTAATCAGGTGAGTACTGGTGTGACTAGTCAGGTGAGTACTGGTGTGACTAGTCAGGTGAGTACTGGTGTGACTAATCAGGTGACTGCTGGTGTGACTAATCAGATGAGTACTGGTGTGACTAATCAGGTGAGTGCTGGTGTGGCTAGTCACGTGAGTGCTGGTGTGAGTGTTGATGTGGTGAATATGTAAAGTGAACAAACGAGATCACGAGTTATAAAAATAACTACCGTATCGTGCGTGCGCAAATAACAGTAACAAAAATAGCAAACAACGTATTGTAGTTGAAAAATAACTAGCTAGGTGAAGGCTAGCATTGCTCCTAGGTATGTTAGTTTTAATTCATGTAGACAGGTGAAACTCTTAAAGCACATAAATTACATAATTTTTTATTGTATATTTCAATACATCAGAGTCTTGGCTTTCGAATGAGCTATTGTTTGCCATGGTGAGACAGACATTGGTTGGTGTTTATAGGATTTCCCCCAGAGCTCTACCGCAGAAATGTTTACTGGCATAGGCTCGGAAATTGTGACGTCACAATTTTAATATGCGGTGTTGTTTGCGCTTACCGCCTATTTTATTGCTTACCGCTTATATTTATCAACTACGATAATGACGCTAGTGTCAGGCGAAGACAGGACAACTCCAGAGAACCAATGATGATGACAAAGGAATCAGTGTCATTAGTTCTCCATGTACAGATTACTTCTATGATAAATAACTCAGATTCCAAGCACCATACTATGTTTTCCCGATGATATTATGCACTAGCCCTCTCATTTTATTGTGATGTTGAGGGTCGCGACTGAGACTAATTAGTTTTAAGCATTGCAACCGCAAGTCACAATTTAATTGATGTGATTTCATTACCTTTATCAACGACAGTACATTTATTGAAGCATAATTAATTAACCCAGAACATGTGTTTGTATTGGTCAGTTAGAACGATCCCGGGCACTGTTGATTATCTAGAATCCTAGTTTATTATTAGCGCTCTCTGGGTTTAACAGCACCGATTGTCACAGAAAAGCGCAGCCTCAATGGCAGCGAAAGGGATCGACTACCTAAGGCTAAATAATAATTGTGACATCACATTTTGAGAACCTGAACCAAGTGTTTTTTTTTGCAGGACATACTTTTGACACCCTGTTTTTCATAGTTCTATTATTCTTTGTGTATTGAATATAAGCTCATTCGAAAGTCAAGACTCTGATGTATTGAAATATATAATAAAAAAATTATGTAATTTATGTGCTTTAACTTAGTGTTGTGGCTACTAAAGAAATTCAAAACCTTGTGAATAATTGATGTCATGTAATATTGATAACATTAAGCTGCCAAAAGAAATTTCCTACCAAGAAATAGTGGAGAGTAGAGCAGATTTGAAAACCAACTATAACTAGTTTTAGCAAAGGATGCACTTGCTGCAATCAGATACTCACAAAGTTTAGCTGGTGATTTCGAACGCATGTTGTGAAATATTTAACTTCTTGAACGCAATCCAATGAGTTGGTCCGATTCTGCTCATAACACTTGAGTAAGTCCATTTTGGCCCGCTCACATACTGGCTTCTTCTCTATGTACCTGATCAGCAATGAAATACAGTCCACCCTCAATATACGATTTTGATCCGTTCCAGGGTTAGCAACGTATGGTGAAAAAATCGTATGCAGGGGTATGGAAACCACAGTAATTATATAATGCAGACACCCACAGGTAAACATCATCAAAAATTTATATAAGTGCTGTACATATTAAAAATTAGTAACAAAATAGTATGATAACCTTAGTAACTATAGTTACCTACAGTAACTTCATTATATTTCGTGAATTTATTGGTTATTATCTGCATTAAAATGTAACGTCACGAATGTGCTGTGAGTAGTACTACGTACCGTAAAAAGTTCTTACCTTCAAAGTAGACATACGCATAACCAAAATTTTTAATTCACTTCAAATAAGTTTACCTTACTAAACACACACGCACCTAAAGCTAAGTTTTAGTATGTATTTTTCAACTATTTTACTGAATTTCACATTTTTATCCCTAAAATGTTATCACATCAGTTTCTGTCTTCACTTTCACTATAACTTTTAGCTAACTTGTTTGAAACATTTTCAACTTAATTCGGCAAGAAAACCGAACGATGCCGTTTTCGTAATGAAGTGGAATTTTGCTAGCAGATTATGAGAGGTTGTCAGACCACTGAATCCTTTTTTTAAAGGATCGCAACTCCAAGTTTGTCATCGGTTTTAAAGAGAAAATATTACCATTGTACACATGAGAATTGCTGAATTGAGAGAAATCGGTCATCGTGTCTTTTTCAAGCATTGTAAAAATATTTTCGGGCGCACAGCATTGCGGTGTCTTTGTTATTTTGACGTAGAAAATAAGCACACTGACTGGCAAATTTAAACTCTGGGCGAAAATTTAGTTGAATTTGTATGGTGAAATAAAATTGGTATGTAGAGGTGAAAAAAATCATCATGTTCCGTCGTAAGGTGAAAAAATCGTATATCAGGGTAATCGTATCTTGAGGGTGCACTGTATCTTACAATATTTAAATTCAGTTCTCAGCAAAGAACCATCGAATAAATTACTGCTAGCCCCAAGCTGAATGGATATACAAAACGTCAACTTACGAAAATCTTTCATGCAGGTCATCAGCTTTCTGTACAAGTTCATCTCTTACTCTTTTTGTGATATCCTCATTCTATGAAAATAAATTTTACATCATGTTGAGTTGCTGTGGGGACCAGTGTAAAATCTATTTACATCTATACCAAAAATACCAGAACTTACTGCAGCTTCTACGTCCTTGAGCCAAGCAACATAATCTTCATCAAGTTTAGCTGTGAGGTGTTCCTTTTGATCGGCTTTGTATTCCCTTTTCTGCAATTGAATAACTCACTCCTTACACACCATAAAATGGGAGGCAACCTACATTATTTAGAATGCCTAAAAAGTTGTGGGCATATGACTTACAGAAAGAAAGTTCGTTAATAGTTCCTGCTTTGACTAACTAACACAAGCAAAAGTTGCGATGAACTGCCAGACGAAACCTAAAAAGCTTGCGCAGCATCTGAGTGAAGATGTTAAACAAATATCATGAGCATGGTTTTTATTAATAACAAATTATCTGCCCGAATCGCGAAAAAGAGTGGCAGACAGTAATTTTGTTTTCGAGAACTAAGTTGGTAGCTCGTAAACAATGTCACTTACAATTATTAATAATGTCCTATCTTGAGTTGATTTAAACCAATATTTAGTGCAAGTTAGAGTGACGCCTTGTATTTTTATCCCACACTCTAACTCCACCTTTGAACATACTCACTGCTCAGTGACAGTTTTCTGTGCTAAAGACTTATCTCAGCTGATCATTACTTTATATTACCGTAAAACCTCTAATTGAACACCACCTTTAATTGAACGCCACATCTATTTGAACGTCACCTTCATTTGACCGCCACTACGACTATCTTTGATCTTTATGAACCCATACTATCAAGTGATCAGCAAAAAAGTGTCCACAAAATCGTATTAATAATAAATCGTTTACATTATTAACAATCAATTCTCTCGTTGCCCAACTCCAAAGCTTTTGGCTTTTTCGTTCAAACTTTGAAAGCAACACCATAGAAATAATCAATAAGGCCAATTGTAGTTCCTTGTTTAACGCGGTATTAATACTTTGAAGAGCATGCATATGAAAAGCGGTTTGCAAATTTTTGGCAAAAGGTTACGTTTACCGAGCTAACTTTTACGCATTGCATTTGTGCTAAATATCAACTAGTTCAGCAGTGCAGAAGAAGAATTGAGGCCAGAAAATATTGTGGAAGATATTGGCCAACTACCTGTAGAAGATGTTTGTTCCATCGAAAGTAACAATCAGAACCTAGCTATCCGAGCTAACGATGGAAACATTTTTGCTTTAAAAACATTTATTTTTGTTTTTGCATGTAATATAAGTATGACTCATTTATGTCACTTGTTCATGAATATATATCTGTATCATTTGATAGATTATCATTACACAACAGGATGAAAATATTCGTTGGTTATAAAAATTCGCAATTTCGCGAACAGTCAATTCCGGGAATTATTAAATTCCGTGAATAATTAGTTCTATTTTTAATCATAAGGGAGAATAACTACTGCATCAAATTAAAAACTAGCTGCTAGGCTAGTTTTTAAGATAAATACTAAACGTAGTTGAGTTCCAAAATATTTTTAAAATCATTGCCTGGGTTTTGAGCTAACACCATTGCCAATGCATCACATTTATTTACAAAATTGTTCAAGGTTGTCACAAGATATGCAAAATGGCGTCATCGCAAAAATAGCCGCTAGGCAGAAGTACTAAACGTAGCCGAGTTCCAAAACTTCTTTAAAATCACCGCCGAGCTTCGAGTTTTATTGCCATTGCATCAAACTTTACAAAATTATTCAAGGTTATCACAAGTTATTCGGCATGGCTTCATCATCGCAAAAAATATCTCGTAGTCTTTTTACATTAAAATCAACTCCATCAATCTCTAATACCGAAGTTGAGGACGATCATGATTCTGATCTGGACATTATGGTATGCATTTGATTTGCAGTACAGATACGCTTTTCCATAATTAACTGCATTAGTTAATTCTTTTGTTTAAAAACTGATTGCTTTCATTAAATACTTCAGCTATTGCTTTTGTACATCCTTAACACTTATTAATATTTTTTCTTTTTTGTGTTTACTGCAGATTGAGAATGAAACAACCTACTCCGATTACAAAAACTAGAGACAAGTAGTAATATTCATCAAGGCAGGAATATTGGCAGAGAAGCAACCAGTCAACCTATACCCCTTCATCAACAACAACTCCTTGATATCGCTGCAGCAAACATGATTAAATTATATATTTTATTTCATGTATAGATATATTCCCACGACCACACGAGCGGAGCGGAAGTGTGGGAGTTTTATGATAAATGCATGCGCACACAACTTACGAAAATTATTCATCAACAATGAGACGAACCCTCGTCAAGAAATTTCATCAAAAAATTTAAGCATCGGAATTTAAAGTCGTTAAAGTATAATAACGATACAAAACATATTTAAAACTATTTAAATATGTTACCAAGTCTTTGTAAACCTATGATAATATCTTAAAACTCACCCATCTGATCGGATTATACACAAATAGACAGATTAATTTCAACGAAAATCGCCACAAAACACTTGAAAAGCTTGGTTTAATAAAAGTTAAGACCGGAAACTAAAACGCCGAGGGACAGATAATAGAACGATGAAGTATGAAGATGTCTTGCGCATTTCACGAAAAAGTAACGTGCACTTTTCACCAGTCTATAGCATTGTCGAATTGCCGAAGGTTTTGGCCATTAACATAGGAGTACAGAAATCGTTTCATTTTTGCTGATTTCAATTTTTTCATTTTCATTTGCCAACACATTTAAATACTTTCCCATTCTAACTGATGTCCAACGCAGTATAAGTAAAGGCAAGCAAATTACGATGATATTTTTTAACGTTTCTTATGAGATTATTACAATAATTAACTATAAGTTTGGACGACTACTTTAAACTGTCCATCAACATCTATACGCTTATTTGCCGATGATGCCATCCTTTACAGGCCTGTTAGTTGCGTGTCCGACAGCCAAGCATTGCAGGACCAGTTGAGCAGAGTTGCTGCGTGGGCCGGATCTTGGCAGCTAAAATTTAATGTAGCTAAATGCACATCCACGTCAATGGAGCCGGTTAAATTTTTGCATACATACAGTTATGGAGGCACTCCGCTTATTTCATCCCATTCCTTTGTATACCTGGGCATACAGGTTTCTAAATCGCTCAATTTTAGTGATCATATAAATTTTATTATGCGTAAGGCTAATGCCACCCTTTACATGCTTATGCGAACTCTCAAAGGAACTTCCCATGCTGTTAAGAGAACGGCTTATTTTAGTGTATGTCGTCCTTTACTGGAGTATGCTTCAGAGGTGTGGAATCCACATTTTATGTACATCATTAGGGATTTAGAAGCCATAAACAGAAGAGCGTTCAGATGGGCAAGCGGTTTTAGAAAGTATGACAGTATTACATCTTCAATGGAAAACATGTCTTGGCACACTCTTGAAGAGAGAAGATGCACTAAGGATAAAAACACTTTACTGAAAATTTTAAATCAAGACCTTATGGTCGATTTTAAAAAGTTTACACTGTGCAACTCTGCCTATTTTACTCGTGGGTCTAATATTAGGCACACTATTAATACAGATGCCATGAAGTTCTCATTTTTTAACCGAGTCATGAAGTTTTGATATATATATGGAACAAGCTCAATGGCAGATTTTATTTAACTCTCGATTTTATAAGAATATCTGATCTCTTTTATCGTTATAGTCGCATCTTATCTCTAAAGGCTTATCGGGCCACAAGAGATATTTTATCGAGATAGATAGATAGATAGACTACAGAACAATGACTACGTAGTACAGACTTTCTAAAAATCTAACGCAGTGTAAGTAAAGGCATGACGATGATATTTTTTCTAACGGTTCTAATGAGATTATTGCAATAATTAATTATAAGTTTGGATGACTACAGGACAATGACTACGTAGTACAGATTTTCTAAAAATCTATATAAATATCACAACTTCGTGATATTGTTAGCTATGCCGTTTTGAAATGTAAACAAAATTGTGCATTGGGTTTTTATTATTACTATATAAATAATATTGGTTATTCTAATAATATCAATGCATTTTACTTCTAATATTGGCCAATATTGCATTTCTTTTTTGCAGGAGAGATATAAACATATAATCTTTTCCTTTCATTATTACTATTTGTTGTATATAATAACACCCAGTTTACTATATTCTAGAAAAATATACTATATATATATATATAGTAGAAATTAGTATATATTTTACTATATATATAGGAAAATCTATATAAATATCACAACTTCGTGATATTGCTACCTATTACGTTTTGAAATGTAATCAAAATTGTGTATTGTTTTTCTATTATTACTATATTAATAAAATTGATTATTCTAAGAATATCAGTGCATTTTACTTCTAATATTGGCCAATATTGCATTTCTCCTATTGCAGGGGGAAAATATAAAGATCTTTTCCATTCATTACTGCTTATTGTTGTATATAATAACACCCACACCCAGTACATTACAGCTACCATTGCAGTTATCCTATTGCACTGCAGAGCCATTTGATTGCTAATATTGCATTTCTCAACCATCAGTACCCTTTCTTTTTTTGCCAGTATCTCTGGCCATCTCTTTGGTCGTGGGCTGTATGACAGTGGAATTTCTAGTTTAAAATATGTAAAACTTTTCAATACTGCCGGTTTGAAGAACTTCAGTTTGCCTAGCAATGTCAATTTCATTATCAGTTCTGTGTACAAAATTAGGACAATTCCGATTTGAGTGGTTCGAGACTGATGCATTGTAGACTAGCCGTAAAGCACATTGCATATTTCCATTGGTCTCTCCAACATTATTGACATGTACAACTGCATGTGTATGCAGTCAGATCAACACAAAAATTATATGGAGTTGTTTTACAGTATAAAAGACAACTCTCAATAAAACTATTGCTTTTTGTAAATCTGTTCCCGAACACGGGTAATGCAGCTAGTATAGTAATAATAGAAAACCAATGCACAATTTTGTTTACACTTCCAAACGTCATAGCTAACAATATCAAGAAGTTGTGATATTTATATAGATTTTTAGAAAATCTATTTAAAAAAAATATTTAGAAAAAATGATAACAGTAACATACTGCCCATCATCGATGTTGTTAGTGTGACTATAAGACTTCAATTATAGTCATCCAAACTTATAATTAAATATTGTAATAATCTCATAAGAATCGTTAGAAAAAAATAACATCGTCATTTCCTTTACTTTCACTGCTTTGGACATCAGTTAGAACACCAAAGTACTCAACAGTTTCCAAAATGTCAGTTACTTTGAAATCGGCAAAAAACAAACGATTTCAGTACTTCTACGATAATTACAGAAACCTTCGGCAATTTGACAATGCTATAGACTGGTGAAATGTGCACGTTATTTTTTCGTGAAATGCGCACGACATAATGGTTCTTATTCTCTGTCGCTCAGCGTTTCGTTTGCAGATTTTAATTTTGATAAAAGTAAGGCTTGGCCAGTTTTAATAAAGATTTTTGGCCGAATTAATCTGTCTATTTATGTATAATCCGATCAGATGGGTTAGTTTAAAGATATTGCAGTAACCTTTCAAAGACTTGGTAACATATTTAAATAGGTTTATATGAGTTTTGTATCGTTATTATACTTTAAGGACTCTACAAAAAAATTGTTAAATTTGTTGATGAGATTTCAATGCAAGGGTTTGCGAAGTGGTTGATGAATAGTTTTCATAAGTTGTGTGCGCATGCATTTATCATAAAAACTTTCAAACTTCATTCCGCTCGTTTGGTCATGGGATTAAGAGATCTCTGACAAGTTGGAGGCAAATTAGAAGATTTATTGCATCCATAAGGGTTAATATCACCCAAACCAAAAATAGAGAGCAAAATACAAGCGACATTCGCTTCGTCCGCAATATGGCTAAATTTATCTTCCCAAAATTCTGACAAGCCATTTGAAAAATACACCGTCAGCTTCTATTTGAACGACGCCTCCAATTGAATGACACTACAGAAGAAGGGTTGACAAATAGAGCGCCGTGGCGGTCAATTAAAGTTTTCATGGTAATTTAGTTTTTCAATTTTTGCAATTTAAGTTTTTACATTTACTGTTTGATATAGTTTTATGTAACGCCTTCATTTTAATGCTATATGTAAATATTATATTATATATATATATATTATACATGTAAATATTTAAAGCAATTATCATTGTTTTCTGAGCTCTAGAATGAACGAAACAAAAGAAAAGATATCCTTATACAAATATTTGCACCAGCTTAATATATTTTTGAGATACGAAGCAAGCTTTGGAACAGATAAATTGTGCACAGATGTTTGACTGTTGTTAACACATCCAAAGTCAAATCTTCAAATCACTCAAGCAGAGATAAGAGAATGATTCCTATGACAATGAGTTGACTCGAAAATTATCAAATGACATGAAAATACTAAAATTAGCACACAAGTGTAAATAAGAGTTGTCTTCCCATCTAGTTAACCAATCAGCGCACAACTAGACATCTTTGGATATCTTTTAAAGGTATGGCATGAAAAGCTTATAAAATTGATGCGGCCAGAACTTCTTCACGGTGTAGTTATGTGAAAAGCATTTGTAGACTTGCATCCCCAGCCTCTTCCTGTCCTACCCATATCCTCTTCCCTCGCCCCTGTCCTATCTCCCTATCTATCCTATCATCCCCTACCTCATCCTTGCCCCTATCCCTGCCCCTATCCACTCTTTTCATCTCCCTGTCTATTAATTATGACATGATGCTAATTAGTCTCTGTTGTTGTTGCCACAACTTATACAAGACTTGATATAAGTGTATAAATACAAGACTTGATATAAGTGTATACGTACAAGACTTAATATAAGTGTATATATACAAGACTTAATATAAGTGTATACATACAAGACTTAATATAAGTGTATACATACAAGACTTAATATAAGTGTATACACACAAGACTTAATATAAGTGTATACATACAAGACTTAATATAAGTGTATACATACAAGACTTAATATAAGTGTATACATACAAGACTTAATATAAGTGTATACACACAATACTTAATATAAGTGTATATACACAAGACTTAATATAAGTGTATACATACAAAACTTAATATAAGTGTATACATACAAGACTTAATATAAGTGTATACATACAAGACTTAATATAAGTGTATATATACAAGACTTAATATAAGTGTATACATACAAGACTTAATATAAGTGTATACATACAAGACTTAATATAAGTGTATATATACTAGACTTAATATAAGTGCATATATACAAGACTTAATATAAGTGTATACATGCATATAGGAAAATTGAAAAAGCCGTAGCCGAGCAGACAATGAGAAATTCTGTAATATTAAAAGAAGCTCAAGTAAAACAGAATGTTCAGTAACACTACCATAGACCTATTAACTATACCATAGACCTATTAACTATACTATAGACCTATTAACTATACCATAGACCTATTAACTATACCATAGACCTATTAACTATACCATAGACCTAGTAACTATACCATAGACCTATTAACTATACCATAGACCTATTAACTATGCTATAGTTAATAGGTCTATGAACACTACAGCGCTGATTTTCACACTATCGCAATAATAATATAGTATAATAATATAATACACAATTTAATATTGCTCATATTGATAAACAACAATAAGCAATAAAATTAAATTATCAAGCAATTCATATTTATTGTTACATTTTTTGGTGAGCCCAGTAACCGACACAGTTGACTACATAGCTATAGCAATTATACTGCGCATCTGTCATCGACCTCCACCACTGCTCAGATAAAGATATGCCGATTCAATTAAGTTGTTAACAGGAAAATTACTCCTGATTAAAGTGAGGTCTGACCGATGCACCTTTTTACGCAATGCCCACCCTTTGCCACTGGTCTCGACCCCTTAAAATTAAGTTCTTGGCATATGTAACATCTGGCTACGAAATATTACAATTTTATTATTTTTGCGCCAGCCTGGAATTTTCCTCTCTAGATTAAATCCTGGAGAGAACCCTGTTATACATTACATATATTGGAATAACGGTCATGACTTAGGTAACAAATGGTTATGAAATATTATTTCAATGTATACTAATCATATATATTATACCATATATTATATTGACAACTAGTTATGAAATATTACGATTAGCATGACTAGTATAGGATTAATCATGCTAATCGTATGCTAGTCATGATAGCTTGAGACCAAAATAATGTTAAAACTTACTAGCATTAGACAAAGGATAAGTTTAATGTTAAAGCTTACCATGGAAATCATGTTCTTCTGCCTTATCACAGGCTTGGGTCCTTCAGCATAGCAAAGGACATTTTCAGTAACCTGCAAGTGTTAACACTAACAATTGACTCACTCATCTCTCACGACTTGAAGGTATTTGGTAAAAAAAATCATTACTATAATAAGAGCGTACCCGTCCATCCAAAGCTATGGTAACAATGTTAGCGAAAAAATGCCTCACACAGGAATTGAACTCGGACACTCCGTTTTACAGGCTGGCGTGCTAACCAGTACACTATTCGGCTGCCTTACCACTTCTTGGAATAATTATGCGCATACTGATTACTTATGACAATTTCTCACAGTGCATGGAACTGCGAAGCATACTGGCTAATGGGAAATAATGACAGATGCTATCAATTTACATTATGCCAACAAATTAAAATAAATTTGTTTGTTACAAAATTCAACAAAAAAATTCATGGAAAAAAGCTATACTCATGGCTTGCTGCTCAAGTCAGACTAATCACAAATATAGTTTATAATTCTGTTATAAGTCAGAATAATCACAGATATAGTTCATAACTCTGTTATAAGTCAGAATAATCACAGATATAGTTTATAACTCTGTTATAAGTCAGACTAATCAGAGATATATAGTTTATAACTCAGTTACAAGCCAGACTAATCACAGATATAGTCTATAATTCTGTTATTAGTCAGACTAACCACAGATATAGTTTATAACTCTGTTATAAGTCAGACTAATCACAGATAGAGTTTATAATTCTGTTATAAGTCAGACTAACCACAGATATAGTTTATAACTCGGTTATAAATCAGACTAACCACAGATATAGTTTATAACTCTGTTATAAGTCAGACTAATCAGAGATATAGTTTATAACTCAGTTACAAGCCAGACTAATCACAGATATAGTCTATAATTCTGTTATTAGTCAGACTAACCACAGATATAGTTTATAACTCTGTTATAAGTCAGACTAACCACAGATATACATGTAGTTTATAATTCTGTTATAAATCAGGCTAATCACAGATATAGTTTATAATTCTGTTATAAGTCAGACTAATCACAGATATAGTTTATAACTCGATTATAAGTCAGACTAATCACAGATATAGTTTATAACTCGATTATAAGTCAGACTAACCACAGATATAGTCTATAATTCTGTTATAAATCAGACTAATCACAGGTATAGTTTATAACTCTGTTATAAGTCAGATTAACCACAGATATAGTTTATAACTCTGTTATAAGTCAAACTAACCACGGATATAATTTATAATTTTGCTATAAGTCAAACTAATCATAGATATAGTTTATAACTCTGTTATAAGCCAGACTAACCACAGATATAGTTTATAATTCTGTTATAAGTCAGATTATTCGCATGTATATTCACAATAGATTATATTTTCTTAATAAGATTCTGCTGATATATCTCGCAAATTGGGTTCTCCTACTGATATGTCTCTAATAGGACAAACAAATCATGAGATTAAATCAATCGCAAATCTAACTGCTAAAGACGCATTGTTATTTGTCAATTTACCTATTCAGTTTAGCTTTTACCTTGAAATGGTTTTATGAAGTACTTTTTCATACCAAAAACAAGCTACAAGTTAACGTAGTCAAACTCTCTTAAAATCACTGCATTTTAACGTCCGCATAGAGTGACAATTATAGCCGTTACGGCATTGGGCACATAAACTTGGGCTGCCGAGGAAGCTTCGACTTACTCAAAAAGCTGCCTTGTCTATTTGCTATACAACCTGTATTTCAAAAGACATTTATGCCAGCAATTAGAAAAGGGTAAAACAGATATTGTTTCTGTGCTTATACTAACATTACGACGGTAGTTGCATTTTGCCAATAAACATCTCCCTAAAACTAACCAATGAACTATAATCTCATATCTTTTACAAGAAAACCTTTTTAGCTCAAATTATTTCTTTGCAGACTCTCTAATGACATAATGTGGCTCATAACAGAGGATAGCAAATGTTAATAACTTAATAGTGTACTTTTATGGCCATGAAAAATAAACATAATACTCTAAGCAGTAGCATGGCGTAATTTCTCAGCATTAATTACATATGGTCTCATAGCCATCCTGCAAAAGGTAAGTCTTTTTAAAACCTACCAAAAAAGGTGGCTGACGGTAGAACTGTGAAACTTTATAATATATATTATTAGCACATGACTGGAGATACTTCAGAAAACTCACGGCAAAATTAAAATGATGGAAACATCTTACATATTTTCAAACTTACTTGAATTGAATTTGGATTGTCCATTGAAACAGTAGATGATTCTGCGCTCTGAGAGCCACCCATTGTGTGTCAAAATAGTTAAATCTTAAATAAAAGGAAACGAAATATGCACAAAATGGTGATTTCAATCAAAAACCGGCATTGGCTTTGCAAAGATTTTGTAGCGCCAGTGGCGTCACAATCGGTCTGAAGAGACTTATTGCCTATGTGTTATAGGTAGGTTTCGAGTAAATTTTGTAAATACTTACGTCTATTATTTTTTGACGGTTTTATTGTGCTCGTTAATAGTGCCTAGTGTGAAACCTTACAGTGTACATCATTCAACGCTGATTCCACATTGGTTATATCGTTTACTGGAGGTTTTCGGCCAAATAAATTTCACGTTTGTACGCAGTGTGAGCAAATTTGCCTTGCACCGGTTCTTGACGTTTTTAAAAACGTACAGTTTAGAAAATGTCTACATTCACATCTGTAAACTTACTCAGAGTTTCGTTTTTCAAGACTGGTTAGTCCATCAAACTATAAGTTCAAAAATGCTTATTATGATACTTATTTAACTGACTTCAGTAATTTATTAACTCGGGAATAGAACACCTTTTACACCCTCGCATCAAACATGTAACTGGACGATTTGATTAATAGAAAGTGTGGAACTTACTACAGTGATATATTATCTGCTCAATGTTTAACTCCTTAGTGTTTAACATAACCTCGTATTCAAATTCTCGTTGAATTGACGACGTGTTTAATGGAAGTCGGCACTTGCTACTTTAGAGTAGCAAGTGCAGTAATAAAGTATCTAAGCCACGAGAAACTGGTAACGGCAAACTGTTTCACCGTCAACTAGAACGATCACAAGGTGTTACGAAACCACCAATGAAACTGTTAACTGTGCAAAACTCTCACACTGAAAACCCCAGCGAATGTGCCAATATTCTAAACAACTTCTTCAGTACTCAATTCTGCAAACAGCATACTTTGCATGAAGATAGAAACTATAGCACATGCTCACCAAATACTATAGAGGTATCAACTGAGGGTGTTATCAAACTTCTTTATTCACTAAAAAGCGGTAAGTGCCCTGGTCCAGATGAAATCCGTAAAGATGATCTCCTTATCGACCCGATCATGACTGCCAAGCGTCTGACTGTCATATTTCAAAAGTCACTATCCGCTTCTAAACTGCCATCTGATTGGAAGCTTGCTAATATCACCCCTCTTCACAAACGTGGACCATCAGATCAATCCAACAATTACAGGCCTATTTCCTTCACAAGCATAGCGTGTTAACTGCTCGAGCACATCTTGCTTCATCACCTAAATATCGTTCTAGATAAAGGGCTACATAATTGACAGCATAGATTCCAAAAGGGTTTGTCGTGTGAAACGCAATGATGTGGAACTTTTCACGAGACAGTAAAAAATGTAGATGAAGGGAGTACTGTCCATGCACTGGTTGTAGATTTTACTAAAGCCTTGGATAAGGTGCCACACGAACTACTCATGCGTAAACTAGCCAAAATACCAGACATCAGTCAGCAAATAATTATGTGGATCCATATCTTCCTTCTAAACCGTAAGCAAAAGGTCTTAATTGAAGGTCAACAATCCGATGAACTACCCGTCACATCAGGATTACCCCAAGGGTCTCTGCTTGGCCCAGTTTTGTTTCTCATATATATAAACGACCTACCAGATGTTGTCAACTGTAATACCAGTCTGTTTGCTGACGATACTTTAATATACCAGTCAGTCAATATTGCCAGCGATAAAACAAAGTTCCAACGCAACATAGACACCTTACAAGCTTGGTCATCCAAATGGTGTATGTCATTTAATGTAAGCAAATGCTCGATAATGGTATTTAACAATGCTGGACAACAATCCTCTTGAGATCGTTGCTGAAACTAAATATATTGGCATGATACTACAATCAGACCTAAAAATTACCTCGCATATACAAGATAAAATATCCAAAGCAAATCGTCAACTTGGCATGATCAACCGTGCACTCCACCATGCTCTAGAGAAAGCCAGATTTCTATCATATACAAGCCTTTGTAGACTCCATGTTGAATATGCCAGCTCAGTTTGGGACACGCTCATTAACAAGTTAGTTCAAGATATTGAGATGGTGCAGAACAAAGCCGTAAGATATATTGCCAACATCAAGGGAAGAGAAAGCATTACTGCTGCTCGAGAAAAGCTCGAGATTGACAAACTTGCAGATAGACGTGTGAAAATAAGACATACTCTCTTATACCGCATTTTGTCTAATGAAGAAAACCATAATGCTTTGTTAAGCTCATATGATGAACTTATACAAGACCACCCTACTGAAATGGCGACAACTAGGGGTGCGGGAAGGGGAGAGCCTCCTAGATTATTCGCCAACAAATCAGTGCACCATAACAGCTTTTTACCACGAACTGTCCGAGAACTTAAATCAAAAATTGCTTGCTAACTGCTCTCGTAACATACCGATGCTTCTAACATGCTGCTATAACATATAGTCGTGACATAGTAAGACACTACTGATAAATGCTGGCTAATGACTTTAATTTATGAGGCGCACCACTTGTTCCTGCTCTAGTGTGTCCGAAAGAAGAAGAGAAAGAGAGGCAAGGCAAGCCGTTAGCTTCCCTGTGAAATGTGTGTGAATGGAAGAGATGTCGCTTGCTTGAACATTGTGTGTTAAATTGAACTCATCAGAGCAAATGCCCTGTTTTTATGCTGCAGTCCAATCCACCAATAGGCCGAGAACCACACCTTTAACTAATGTGATGATAGCAAGTATAATATTAATTAACTAATCAAATAAAGCACTGATGGTCCTACTGACATCAAAAGGCTATGAATATAAGTAAAACATGTTGTACGAGTCCAGTCAGCATCTTTCAGGCTATTACTCAGCAAACAATTAACAAACAGCCCACACACACACACATCTACCATGCAGCTAGCATAATGCTGTTTTATGGTGCTTTGTTCACCTCTGCTACATATCTTTCTATGGCTAGTGAGCTTGATGTGTTTTGCTAATATCTTCTTGTTAGAGGGTACGTTTCTCATCTCTCGCAGGTACTACTTTTTTGGCTGTTGCACCAGGCTGGCAATTTGTTGCATCAATCCGCAGAGAGTCATTTTTCAACTTGTCAGCATTATTCTCCATGACAAGCAATCTGTGAGCACGGCACTTATCTATTTATTGACTAAAGCACTTACAATACAGACTGAACTCTTTTTTTACCGCAAACATACTGGGCTTGTTTCAGGTGTAGCCTATCTCCCAGTCTTCCATGTTTTGGTCATTGCCTTGTGTGAGCTTCCTGCAGGCAATTTTCTGGCTAACTTTCAGAACAGAGGGTATTGTGAATTCTGAAATGTTATTTAATGGAGGAGCCACCATGACTCCTTTTTTTGTTGCTTGAGTTTCATAGCAGTGACGTTTTGTGTAGAACTTCATTCAAGCAGCCTATACCGGTTCTTGGTGGACAACAAAAAAACCTCCTGTTTCTTTGTGACTGCTTGTTGTGATCATATTAATCTGAAATGTTGGCACCTTAGTCACTGCTGTTTTCCAGAGCCTCTTTTTTTGGTTGAGTTACACCAAGATGGTTCCGCTAGATATTTGTATATGCCTGATTTTTAAGGATGTTTACAATGTAACACAGTCAGTAGGAGTGTCAGCTAATACATAATTCTCTGCTGCTTGTAAGCCAAAAATGGTCAGTTCGGCTAATGCCTGGTCTACGTGTGTGCTTTTGAATGTTTTTAGGCTTCCATTTAGAGTTTACAGAAGAGGTGTAGCGTTGAAAAAAACATATTAGAGTATTCACTTTGGTTTGCTTTGGAATAGCATTGGAAATTTCAATATTATACTGACTTGACTTCATTGAGCTTCTTCCAGATGGATGGTGAGCTGAAATCACTTTCACTCAGTTCCAAACTTGGTAGCTCTTTTGTAGCTATCGATGTCTCCTTCTCAGAGACTGGATGGGACAGCTTTATTGTCATTCTATGTTCGTTTTGGAGGTGATTGTAGCAGTTTGCTAATTTTTTCTCAAGTGAACACACGGTTGCCCTTTTCTCGTTTGGGCTGTGCTCGAGCAGTCACCTTCATGTTAAGTTGCTTCTGGTGTTCTTCTGAGCTTGGTGCCCATCCTAACTCTTCAGGTAATCAATGGTACAGTGTCAGCCTACAGTCATTTTCAACAAAGTTTTAATCTTGATTTTCCATCATGCATGGATAATTAGAGTAGGCTTTCTCGATGCGGTAAGACTCTACAAAATTACGGTGTATTTTCGGATTGGTTTCTCTCTCCTTGTCTAGCAAAGCTCATAGAGAGTATCATAGCCATCAATTGTTGTATTTTACCATCCCGGTTAGTTGTAGATAGTAGGAAGTTGTGCATATATTGTCAATGTTCCACAATTGACAAAATTCAGTCATCAGCTGGGGTGCGTACTTGATGTCTGAGTTTGAATGTGTTTGCTTTGAAGGTCCAAAAGGGCGCATGCTCATCTAAGGCACTGATTACCATCAGAGTGGTAGCAGTTAGGGCATCTTGCTACCCACTAAGCTAGTCTGTCTACGCTAAAATCTACTTGTACTCTCTGAAGGCCACTGGCAAGAGTCTCATGATGTCAACGGGTAGCTTTCGCTAAGGCTTTTCAGCTTATTCTCATCAATTCTATCTGGTCCTGTAGCTTGAGTTTCCAATCACTCTATTCTAGCTGGTCTCTTATCAACTCGACTCTATGGGGCAAATCTTGAGGCATAATGGCAACTAATCCAACTCGATGAGAAGTTATTTAATCAACTGGGCATCTGCATTTTAACTTCTACATAGGTTTTGCTTACATTGGTCCACTCTGCTTCTCATTTTACATTAAGCCAAAGATCTGAAAGTCTAAACCTGTCATTTATGTAGCAAACTTGTCACACCATTGAGCCTCCCAGTATTGCAATGGCGTGTGGGTCTTTGGTTTTGCCATTTTAAAGGCTTGTCACGGTTCAGGAACAGTTTGGGTCAGTGAGCCTCCACTTTTTAAGCTTCAGTAACTTAGTCTTCATGTCTTGTCACTTGAGTCCTCTGTCACGCTTCATCAGCTGGAATTGTTGGCAGTCTCTACAATCTCAACAACTACGGCTATCAGCGTTACTATGTTTTGTTTTCATTTTGCGTTCTAACGGTTTTTAGAAATCAGAAACTATTTTCTTCGCTTTGTCTAAGCTTAACAGCTCTTTCCGTAGCACAAGGTAGCAAGAACTTTCAAGGGAGCAAGAATCCAACTGTACTAGGCTATGACACGCTCTCCTCTTTGGCTTTGCAACGCAACAGTCCCATCTTATAGTGACCGGTATCAGTATCAAGTAGATATGTCTGGAAGGAGGTCTGGATTCTCCAACACGTTTGTTGTACTTGTACATCATGTCCGCTTATCGGTAGGGTATGGATGGCCTCATCCTAGGTTTAAATCAAAGGTCATACTTTGATCGTCATTATATGTAGTAGCTGGTACATCAGTCGCCTAGTTTTAAAACTGTGTCTTGTAGTACCTGTATTATAGCAAGAAAAGCGTGTAGCTTTTTAGTTGTTTTTTGGCATTGCACAGTTGGTGCTTGGTTTTCTACAGTAACCCCATTCCATTCACTGAAGACAGGAGGCATACACAAATAAAGGAAAAGACAAGTATAATAATAGTTAACTACATTCAGTTAATATACTAATGGACTTAGTGACATTAAATGTTATTAGTGTCAGTATGATATATTTTATGAGTTCAGTCGGCATCTACATGTAGCTGTTATACAACTAGGAAGCAGCTGGCATGGCACCTTATGCCTTGATTCACCATTGCCAGGCAGTTCAAATTGGTTTGGTTTCTGGAATAATAATGAAATTATTCGATTATAAAAATAGATTCGTCAAATATTTT
The DNA here is from genome assembly GCF_963576615.1 of Watersipora subatra. Lineage (NCBI taxonomy): Eukaryota > Metazoa > Bryozoa > Gymnolaemata > Cheilostomatida > Watersiporidae > Watersipora > Watersipora subatra. Next base: position 407,971 of record NC_088710.1, on the reverse strand, counting down.
TACAAGTTTTACAGAGTGCCCTTAAGTAATGGTACCCAGGATTGTCAAGGTTAATGGACCACATATAAATGATGTTAGAAACGATGATTTCAGCTGTTTGTTATTAAAGCAAGCAGGAATGTATAAAAATAAAATGATGAATGAAAAATAATTGCATTTGATTGGTGTCGATAGAAGTTGATATCGTCACAAAGTCATACTCAATATGGTATTCTTATTTCAAGGGTATTGAAGCTCATACTGAATACTGGAACCAAATAGGTTTGTTATTTTTTTGTCTATCCCTGTCAGAAATAAATGTTTGTTAATACATTTGGCCACACCCCTTTGTGATGTTTGTGGTTATCGGCGTTTTGCAAATGAGAATATACTTGGCAAGGTAAAGCATTAACCCCATCGACAAATTTGACTGTTGCACTCCGGTTCACAATGGCAAAGGGGTAGTTTAAAAGCTCATTGGTTTTGTTCTGTCAATGTAAGCCAAGCAGGTCAGTGAGTGGGCAATAAATGGGGGCGCGGAATGTTGCAATGAGATGTAGAAGAGGATGCTCACAAATTTTATGCAAGACTACCGTAAATGAAATTTGAATCCACTGTCTATCACCCGTAGCGCCCTGGGTATTGAAATAAAACAGTATCTTCACAGATCAGCACACTGAAAGAATAAGTCAGGATTTGTGTAGGATCATTGGCCATACCATACCACCTTTGTGTTTTTTCATGCCAGAAGCTTTCTCTTTTAATAGAATAAAAATTCTCAGCTGAATACAATCTCACTCAAGAAGTTAACATAGGTATTGAGGTATTGAGCAATTTTTCATGAAAAATCGAATATTATGTCTCTATATTATTTTATTTCAATTAAAAGTTTTTTAGCTGATCGCGCATAGCAATTTTACTCTATAGTAACTTTTTGCGCTAGAAAAGTCAAGGAATGAAATTAGTTTCAGGACCTCCTGTTTATTTGCGTTACACACAGTTTGTGTTCATGTTCACCCTTTTCTCGCTGCAGGTCCTAAAAATGCATTTCAAGCTTGCTGCATTAGCAGTTACAGAAATCCTCCAGATTATAGCAGTAAGTGTGATGTTTCCTAGCATAGCAGTAGATCTAGTACTATAATTACTAATTATACTCGCTGTGTGTCTCATGCTGCAAGATGGCTCATGTTGATGAGTGTACTTCACATGTAATGGGTGTATCAGAGAGATCATGGTGCAAGATGTCTCATGTTGACGAGTGTGCTTCACACGTAATGGGTGTTTCAGAGAGATCATGTTGTAAGATGTCTCATGTTGGCGAGTGTGCTCCACGTGTAATAAGTGTGTCAGAGAGATCATGGTACAAGATGTTTCATATTGATGATTGTGCTTCACATGTAATGGGTGTGTCAGAGTAAATAAAACTCATTGATGGCTTGTCGCTGATGTTTTGTTTGTTGCTCGCTAGATGTTATCATGCCTCCACTGGAAAACAGAAAGCTACCTCTGCTACCAAAGGTTCCCCCATCAATAGCTTTAGGCCAAAAGATGCGCAAGGTGCCAAAAAGACTCCTTGACATGAGAGGGCCAGAGTTGGTGCATAATAAATTAATATATGGCCAGTTTGGTATTCAGGTAACTATTTTGCTATTCACCTCTGTTTTACGGTGATGAGAGTTTACAGGAAAGTAGCATAATTTGTGACAGGTGCTATGCTCTACCTGTAACGATTGACTGTTGTTATAAATGGTGGCAATTGACAGGCGCTACGAACTGCTTAAAGCAGTTGGCAGGTGTTATGCTCTGCATGCATGTGACAGTTGAAAGTTGCAAAAAACACTGACAAGAGCTGACAGGTGCAATACACTTATGCAACAGTCGACACATTTTATGTATTGCACATAAAATATTGTATAAATTGTTTAGTAACGACTGACATGTTTGACCATTGATCAGTGCTATGCCATGTGTAGACAGTGAAATACATAGTTCTAGTTAGGTCTATACTGGCTGCTGAACTCTGAATGACCTCACCAAGTAGTTTATCGCATGCATTATATACATGTAGATTGATATTTGCTTTGGCTACACACACCGAATCTGCTAAACGGTGCGTCGTGTTGACAAATAGATTGTTCAATAAGATTTGGCCTCGGTCGTGTGAAGGCTATGGCGTCGTCGCTCGAGTTTCCAGTAGCGTCGATTAAGTGTCATTAGTATATTTGTATTGTAACCATCAATTATTGGAATATTATTCATTTAATTTTATCAGAAATTGGAACCAGGAGTTATTTATGGTAGTGAGTCTTTATGAAGCTTATTGCATTGCTTTATCTTGCTCAAAGGAAAAACACTACATGTTAATGATCGAAATAATCAAGTACAAAAACACTTAATGTTCAATACACGTATTTAAACGTAGAAATCAAGCATTTAGCATATTTATTGACCAAAAAAGATTCCAATTTATACTGGTAATTTTCGTATATACACATACTAGCTGTGCCTCCCGGCGTTGTTCGTGTATTAAAATCAGCTTATAAACAATAATAAGTGATGAGCGTTGCCTACCACTTGCTATTAGCCTGACACATTGCCAATGGAAAATTCTAGTAAGCTTGCTAATAAGCGCTAGGCTTCTAATGACGATACGTCATGACGTTGCGTCAGCGTTGTCCAGCTACAGTCATTCTAATAATAGCTATAGTCGGACATACCAAAAGACCGACTTTCACATTTATATATATATACATGTAGATGTTATTAGTGAGAATACTTTTGTCCATATATAAATAGCTGTTTGTGTGAAGTCCTCAGCGCGATGATCCTGTAGTAAAAATGAATAAAATTGAATCGAGATCATAAGAATTAATTATTTCACCCAATCACAGATGTGTCGGTTCTGTTATTACCGATGTAAACCAACATGGTTATTTTGAAACGACGCATCGGTGTGTGTAACCAGGCTTCCAAGTAGTCAAAGGAATCAAAGGTTTATAAATACTCGCAGGCCATCACAGGTGGACAGCTGAGACACGGTCACTTGGAAAGCAGTAGACTGAAGATCAACAGAAAGATGGACACAAAAACGATGTTTGCCGTCTGGAGGGTGCCTCCTCCTTGGAAACCTATAACTAAGAAACCACTCGGCTCACGCATGGGCGGAGGCAAGGGCCCCATCCATCATTACACTTCTCCTGTCAAAGCTAATAGAATTATCCTTGAGATGGGAGGTGAGTAGCAGGATGCTGCCTAATCGCCTGTCACTAAATCTGCATGCACTCAAGTGCTCAGTAGGTATGCTTAGATAAATACGTTGTACTTGTATATTTAATAACAGCGTTGGCTCGCTAGTTAGGATCTTATGAGTTCTAGCTTTACCTTTCCTGTTGTTATATTCTTGATAGTATTTATCCACAGATGACGTATTTATAACTCAGTAAATAACTGCTTGTATTTTTTCCACAGGTAAAATTGAGTGGGATGATATATATTGGATCTTAAAAATTGTTGCGCATAACCTTCCATTCAAAGCACGAGTGATTGACCAGCAGATGCTAGAAGCAGAGGCTGCAGAAAAACAAAGGTTGAAAGATGAGAATATCAACCCATTCACATTTGAATATGTAGCTAAGAACCAAATGTATGGTTCTGAGGCTTACCTCAGTCCATATGACTATATATGGTACAACGAGCATAGGTAACATTTCTACTAGATGACTGTCGGTCTTCTAACTTGAATTTCCATAATTTGTAATAACGTGGAAATATTCCCCAGGGAAACTAAGAGTTATTGTGATTCACGACTGCAATCTTCTCGATTAAATTAGATTCTGTGACGCTGTATGAGAGGATACAATGTTATAGCTATGTATGAGAGGATACAATGTTATAGCTATGTATGAGAGGATACAATGTTATAGCTATGTATGAGAGGATACAATGTTATAGCTATGTATGAGAGGATACAATCTTATAGCTAATGTTGGCCGCGACTATTGCTTACTGACTCCATTGCTACGTATTTTTCTGTGTTTTAGTCAGCAATTTTAACGTCACAATCAGCTGTAGTTTGCTTAAAAATAGCTGGCATGATATCAGACATTTTAGCAGACACTATCTAATGTTCAGGAGTTGTTCTCTCATGTGTGCATAGTTATTCCATCATTCGCTCTAGTGATGTTTGCGTAGTTTGGTAAAAGATTTGTCACATGTATTTTTGGCTGTCAGTAATGTGGTGGATTTCTCTAAACCTGCATTTTAAGTGACATGTTGTAGAAAATGTTGATAAAAAGAATAGTATCTTTATTTGAAATAAATATACAAGTCAGCAAACTAACATAGAATTTAGTAACTTTATGCGAATAAGAAATCTTCTCACATTTACTTCCTTTACAAAGGGTTTTCGTGTGCTCATCAGATGAACTTGTCACTTTCAGCTGGTTCTAACGCCTCATGGCAGATATGTTTATATAATAGCAGCTAGATCTCGCCTTGCTATTAGAGTGCAGCATACCAGATCTCTTCTTGCTATTAGAGTGCAACATACTAGATCTCTCCTTACTATTGGAGTGCAACATACGAGGTCTCTCCTGGCTATTAGAGTACAACATACCAGTTCTCTCTTTGCTATTCGAGTGTAATATACCAGATCTCTTCTTGCTATTAGAGTACAACATACCAGATCTCTCCTGGCTATTAGAGTACAACATACCAGTTCTATCCTGGCTATTAGAGTGCAACATAAGAGATCTCTCCTGGCTATTAGAGTAGCTTGTTGCTCATTTTGCATTCAGCTACTTTTGAAATCGTTTGCTACATTTCTATAATACGCACTGGAATGAGTAACTATAATTATACTTCCAGGAAGATGATGACACTCAGTTTAGACCAACGGGTGTATGTTATAGTCAGGTTTCATGACTTTCAGAAACCTGTATGAGACTATAAGATGGTCAGTTCTTATGACTTTTAGAAACCTGTATGTGACTATAACATGGTCAGTTCTTATGACTTTTAGAAACCTGTATGTGGCTATAAGATGGTCAGTTCTTATGACTTTCAGAAACCTGTATGTGGCTATAAGATGTTGTCTCCTTGGTAGTGACTTTATGCACAATATAATAAAGTTGACGTCAACGGTTACGCGCTACTTGCACTCTATTTCATCTCCTTTCCTACTTACCACTCAGCCATGCAAGTAATTATGAAAGTTTGCTTTCATGTAGCTGTTGTTGTTTTACTTATAGTTTCTGTTTCAGTTTTCTGTTTAGCTGATGTCAAGTCATTGTTTATAGCATTATATTATTCTTTAACATTCCAGGAAGATGTCCTTTGACACTATTGCTGTAGTTGTACCTAAACACCATTAAATTATGATTCATTTCTTGACCTGTCCATTGGAGCTAAACTGAGGGCAACAAAGTAACAATGGAGAAAAATATAAATTTCCTTGCATCAGTTTCATCTGATTCAGCCATACTCAATTTCTCCGATGAAATGACCGCTGTTGAGTAACACAAGTCCACTAAGAGCACTTCCTTGCTGCTTCTAAGTGCAAAATGTCTTAGTCAGGTCACAAATGTCCTACTCATTATAAATTCGCTTACGTCTATGCTAAACTCTAAAATATGAAATGCAGTGTCATTAAGGAAACACGCTATTATTAAAGTGCAACACATTGGTCAATCATTCAGTCCAATGTTGCAAACTGCATCCATGGTAATATTGTCGTCTTTGCTTGTGACACATACATATGATTCGCTGAGGTGTACCAAGAACCCGCAAATTGTTTTTGACACCCTTCCAACTAAAATTTTTTCCCTCTCGGTTCATAATGGTGTGATCACCACTGCATCACTTAGCCATTGCTGGAGTCAGCTAGCCGCTGTTCATCATGTTCTATACACACAGTTACACCAGCTGCATGTAGTACCAGCTCATGCAGCTGCCTGGCCTGGTACAGTTGTACACTCTGCCATTTTATACAAAGTATATATTTCTACAAGAAGATGCTATCCATCACTAGTACGCTGGCAGGCAGTCCTTGCACCATGAGAGGTCATGAGAGGTCATCATGTGTAATAACTGTGCGCACAAATATGCCGTGTTGCTGTGAGGTATTCGAGTTGCGCAGTTGGTAACAGCCTTAGCCGGACATCTAAAAACCTGGATTTCATTCAGGATCAGTGCACTCTTTTTAGAGCACTAAGCGTAGCTTCAGATGACAAACATGGCTGTTATTATAGTAAAGACTGGTCATTTCCATATATACAAGGCTTGGCCATACAATCAGGAGTTGTCTAGTCAGAGCTTATTGCTGGCTAGTGAAATTAACATTATTCTAGCGAATGGCTTGGATAGTCTATTCATATCTCTGAATATAGTGTTCAGACATACATGTACTTTCTTTCCCCACACAATGTTAATTCGTTCCTATATACGTATGTAAATCCATCGACAAATGATTTGCTTGCTTTTTTATAATGAGCTCATAAGCTACACGACTCCATCTGTCCAATGGCTAGCCAGATGAGAAGCTATAAATCAGGCTGAGAGACTAATTACCTATTAAATCATCTTTCTCATCTTATCGTTACTGACTTCGTGCTGGCAGCCTTCCCTGCAGGATAAACCTCACATACTCATACCACATCTTCCAGCGTACACCTCTGGTAAGGCTCTTAATTCCCTCATAACTTTGCGTCTTTATACAGTGCTTACTTTTTTAATTTTCATGTATATCTGTCAAGAAAGATCCGTCCGCTAATTTTCAAAATGTACGCTGTACCTAGCAGGGTGTAATGGTAACATCTGTTGTGTAGGACTACATAGATAAAAGGAATCACATAAACGTGTGACTATCAGGGTAACTGGAGGAGGGCAAGCATGCGATCGACCCCCAACAATTCAGAGTCTTTGGACTACTACCAACTTCTACAGGTGCCTCGTGACGCAAGTCACTCAGATATAAAGAAAGCGTGAGTACAGGCATATTACATGCAACAGTGTAATAGTACAGACATATTACATGCAATAGTGTAATAGTACAGACATATTACATACTATAGTGTAGTAGTACAGACATATTACATACTATAGTGTAATAGTACAGACATATTAAATACTATAGTGTAATAGTACAGACATATTACATACTGTAGTGTAATAGTACAGACATATTACATACTGTAGTGTAATAGTACAGACATATTAAATACTATAGTGTAATAGTACGTGTACATGTTATGCCGCTGTTGTCTGAGATAGTGCTGCTTACCCAGTCAGCGAAAAAGCGAGGATAGAGGATTTGAATACCTTATATATCACTTCACCAACCCAGCCAAGAAATGCTCTTCCGAGGGCTAAAAACATTGATTTGGCTCAGCACAGAGATGTTCATGCCAGAAAAGTGTTGCTAAACATAGAATTATATACATTTGGCATCTTGTCATTTTCCATAACACTTTAAAGGCTGACACACTCTGTCATTCTTACAGGTTTACATGCAACAAAGTTCACACTACAGTTATTTGGTATCAAAAGATTCACCATGTCTTACTCTGCTGTGTTGTAGGTGCAAAATATGTGGAAATGTGATTACAAGCTATTAAAAGCTCAAAAACGAACAGTCAATCGCAACCATCACGAAAACGTCATAGATTGGAATCACTTTCCAAAACGGCTCAATTGGGACATAGGTAGTTGAACAAGATGGTTTCTGTTTACACTTTTATGCAACCTCATTCGTCGAAATATTTTCACAAATATACTTCACGCATTCAATAAAATCATGTCTATTGTCCTTAGGCGTCTATTTTATTATCATTGTAATGCTGTCACTTTGAACACTGGTATCTCAAAACCTACCGTACAAATTCGTTTAATTTTTTAATCTTAACTTGAAGGAGTGCATATCATCCTCTGATAAACATGACGAGCCTGTTGGTCACCTATGATGGTCGAAAAATGCTGCAGCAATTGTTCGCGCTATTTGGTAAGAAGTACGGGTCACATGATCAGATTACGACTAGATGAATAGACCAAGCCGAAACAAAACTATAACATAGCTAGCATCGATATTTGATACAGGCTTTTTGGTAAAACCCGAAGTGTTTGTCATAAACTAGTGCTACGAAATGTTTTATATTAAGCTTTTTATTGATAACACCACGTGTCGAACCAATAACCAAGTTTGTTGAGTATGTCGGTAAAATAAAAAGATTCCAGTCCACAACGTTTTCATGATGGCTGCGATTAACTGTTCGTTTTTTAGCTTTTAAGAGCTTGTAATCGCATTTCCACATATTTTGCACCAACAACACAGCAGGGTAAAACATGGTGAATCTTTTGATACCAAATAACTGTTATGCGAATTTTATTGCGAGTCAACCTTTAAGTTACACACTCTAGTGTTGTTTGTTTCCATTTAGCTGGCTGCACCATGTTGTTTACATCCAAACTTGTAAAAATATACTTGCGTAAACTTTGGGTGAATAATACTTAATCGTGTCATGCATTATAATAGCACAGCAAGGATAACATGCTTGTTAGCCATTATAGCATAATTAACATAACAAGCATTTATGATGCAATACATATTTATGCACGAATAATATAACAAGAATAACATGTCTACAAAATAAAAGATTTTTATGATATAACATTTTAACAGTTACCTGGAACATATTCAGTAATCAACTCATCATTTGTTAGTGCTATTCTGAGTGAGTCTTAATAAGCTCTCATGAAATAAGAGTGGTTTACAATAAGTGCCTCAATAAACTGGTTGTTTCCTTTGTATTTACAGATATAGAAAGTTGGCCTTGAAGTACCATCCTGACAAAAATCCAGAGAATCAAGAAAAAGCGGAGAAACATTTTAAACAAATTGCTGAAGCATATGAAGTATTGTCAGATGGTATGTTATGTTACTAGTTAACAGCTTTCATGTTACTAGTTAACAGCTCTCGTGTTGATAATTAACAACCCTCATGTTAATAGTTAACAGCTCTCGTGTTAATAGTTAACAACTCTCATGTTAATAGTTAACAACCCTCGTGTTACTAGTTAACAACCCTCATGTTAATAGTTAACAACCCTCGTGTTACTAGTTAACAACCCTCATGTTACTAGTTAACAACCCTCATGTTAATAGTTAACAACCCTCGTGTTACTAGTTAACAACCCTCATATTAACAACTGCCTATTTTACATGAGGATGTACTATAGCTTTTAATACTTGTTTTTACTGAGACAATATAGCACTGCATTGCTGCCATATGACTGCATTGCTGCCATATGACTGCATTGCTGCCATATGACTCTTTCACATACTTCCATTCCTCTGTCTATATTACAGCGCCATCGTATTTTCAATAGTTGTTCCCGCTTCTTTAGATGATAAACGAAAGGCATACGATCAGTTCGGAAAACAGCAACTTTTCACAGAAGGTGACAATCGAAAGTCTTCCTCCTCATTCCACAAAGGCTCTAAGTCAACTTTCACCAACAGTTTTCGACAGAACTTTAGCTTCCATGACCCTAGAGATATATTCTCAGAGGTTTTTGGAGACAGCGACCCATTTGCCAGTTTCTTTAGCGGTAAGTTACAAAGCAATGGAGGACAAGCTAGACCTTTCTATCACCCCACCGTCTATCCTTCGTTTCATCCCGTCCTACGTGTCTTTTTAGTTAGTAGGTCGACATGCCGGGCAGCTAGGTAAATGAACAGGAACATGGTTGACCTTGTTTAGAGATTTGAAGGGTCATTCATGCAATGACCTCTAAGTGCAAGGTAGCTGACTGTTTAGAACTCAGTCTAGATACATCTGTCAACTATTCTCAACATAAGGCACCATGGTCTATGCCAGCTGCCCATTTGGAGTTTACTCGACAATAATGTGAACTAAAAGACTCTTTATTTTAATTAACAAGTTAAAATAGTTGTTTGTCCACCAGCCTGATGATGTCATAGCTGAGTTTGTACTGTAATTGTGTCTCCTAGAGACAATAACGATCTTATTGTCAGTAGGAAGTAGAAGTTAGTGCAAACCGCTTCCAGCAAGATAAATACTAATTGGATTACAAACTCTGAGAAGATGTCAGGCTGTTCCGTTACCCTCTACTTACCATACCGACTACGGCTATTACCAAGATCTGCTAGGAATGCTAGAGCAAGAGGGTTGTAATAAATGGACGAACTCAAGGAGGCCAAAAGGTGGTTGAAAGTGCTCAGTTGTTGCTAGGGAGGAGCTATGACTCAAAGCACCTGATTAATAAGACAAGATAAAGGATTGGCAAGAAGGATAGGGCTCCGTTGTTATGCAGACCGAGTCAAGGCTAGCAACCTTTCACCCTTTCATCTCCTTTCAACCTCATTACATCGGCACAAAGCAGTTTTCATTCCAACAATAATAAATTCACTAGATTGTACTTTTAAGGGCTTTTCTACTGGTCTAACTAGCCGGCAGCACAGACTGATCCTACTAGCCGGCAGCGCAAACTAGTTGCCTAATCATATGTAGAACACCTGATGAGGCAGCAGCCGTATTCATGTTATTGTAATCAGCTAATTACCTCCTGCAGCTGTTACGCTAACAGCAGCCAGTTTACTTCAATTGCTGTACACGGTCTGTTACACCGCCTTGTTGTTCCTGTTGATGGTGGTGCTGCCGATCATGCTAGTGCTGTCGATCAGGCTAGTGCCACCGATGGTGTGGTGGTGCTGCTGACCACAGTGGTGCTGTTAATGGTGGGGTTGCTGATTGTGGTGGGCTGTTGATTATGGGGGTTTGAGAGTTATTTTTGACCAAGGTTACCAAGTAATAACACAGAAATTTGTTGATTGTGTATGTCATCTGTCTATGCACACTGAAACTACTATTTGTTGTCTCCCCTTATCGGCTCACCCAAGCTCTTGGCTACACGTCAACAAAGCTTTTGGTGTTTCTTTAGAATTTATTTCCGGCTCACACCATCCATATCCGTACTGTATTTACAGTTTCATGGTTTCCGAAAATACCCAGATGATTCGATTCAAAATTGCGATTTTACAATATCGAATCATGATATAACACAATTCATCTATTTATAGATGATCCGCGACATATCGCGACATTATTAATATGTAAAAAAACTTGTAAATTTATGTTAATAACTATTTGTATACTTTAACTTAAAACGGAACTGTTTTGTGTTCGTGATAATTGGAAACATTTATTCTATGAACACCTGGGTGAGCGAAAGGGCATGGAATGAGCTTATTATAATATGCCTATGAAGATCCGTGAATTTTAGTGCCAATATCGTTCCCTCTGAAAATCGTCAGCTTTAAGATAAATCGCCATTACATGATTATACGACTTATACGATTAGCGATATCTTTTTAAATGGTGGCAATTTTCAAATCGTCTAAATTCAAAATGGTCACCAAACAATTAAATCTAATGCTAATTAAGCTCTAACCTTATTGGAACTCGGGCTAGTGAGTAGGGCTAAAGGCTAGACCATCTTGAGAGTTTTTAGGAAAACTCAACAAGCACGCAATTTTAGGTTTGGTATTCCTTGTCTCTTTATCCAAATATAAACCTGGCACTGTGCCGAGTTAAACACTGGGCCAACGGCCATATTTGCTATAATCTCTCTAGAGATAGCTGCAGATAGTTGGCAGTGAATGTGCCAGTCTCGACCTGAAGGCTGGCACAGTTAGATTGCTTCCATACTGTATGCCTTACCATACTTACTTATTCATACAGACGATGCACGGCCTGGGAAACGGTGCCGTGCATCGTTTCCCAGGCCTCAGAAATTATAATTATGTTACAAGCGTGGATTTTTGCTGCCACTGGCAATAATCTCTTTTGTGGCTAGACTTTGAGAACAAGAGTTGTCTGGAGCCAATGTTTGCGGATGTGATTTTTCTCACATCATGAAGAATATCCTTAGCTGAGTTATTTAAGAGCCTACTTGTATTGTTATAAGAGATTTCAAATAGTAACATGTTCTTTGGCTATGCATAAACTTTCTTAAAACCTTTCTTAAGAACATTTATAAAATCAACTTTTAAGGCATGTGATGTACAGAAATTTATTTCTCAAGATGTAACTTCTTTCTTTATAAAATAAAATTTGTTTTGTAATGTTTCGCAGGTTTTGGCAGCAAACGATCGCGACCGAAAAGCATGTTCACAGGAAGTTACTGCGACCCATTTATGACAGTCTTTGATGAATTTGACCATTTATTCAACAATCTGACTCGCAGGTAAGCGGTGGAGCCTCTCGAGACTCTTTTCTCACGGGCAGCAGTACTCTTTGGTATTTGTCTGGCAGCAGGCCAGCTGCAACCAAGACAGCTGCAGACAATGGGCCAGTAGTTCCCAAGGGATCTGTACCTGTTGACACTGAATAGGGTTGCCGGCACCATCCGCTTGGGCCGTTGCTATCTGATTCTTGGCTAGACTAAGCTTCTCAGCTTGTAGGCTCCTTACTGGGTGCATTTAATTTCATCACAATCACGGTTAGGGTTGTCCTTCCTTTTTTGGAAAACTGCTTAAAATATATACAGTGAAACTCGGATAACTCAAACTTCAAGGGACCGAGCAAAAGTGTTCGAGTTATTAGAGCGTTCAAGTTATCAGGACAGTCATAAGTGCACGTATTTATCAGTAGATACATGTACATATACAAACTATATATAAATCAAAAGCATAGATTGCTTGTTGCAAGTTAAAGGGTCTCTCGCGTGAAGTTTTAAATATTTTTAATCAGTAAGTATAGATATTTTTCTATCACTTGAGATTTGTTTGCTGTTTTAGGTGATGTGACTGCCAGGACGTTCTCAGATTAAAATAGGCAAAACCTGATTGCGGTTAAAACGCTCAGAAAAAGACATACGAATTTTTCTACCGAGCGTTTTAACCAAGGTCAATTTTGCAGTAAGTCAGTTATTACAAAACTGCTTTACTATTAAGAACCCATTATCAATTTTGCCGATTTTACTTTAAATTTTTTCCGAATTTTACCTCGCTTTTCTTGCTTTCGGAGGGTTATCGCTAAGCGGATGTTTGGTAAAATTTGATTTTTGCAAATCTTTAGAAAAGTCGTTAATGAAAATATTTTGCCGATGTTGGTAATAACGAGGCCTAAGAACTACTAAAAGTCGATGTTTATCTCTATGGCTTGGAATAAAATGATTTTCTAAAGCGATAGTAACAACCGTCTCGGTAGCCGTTTGGCAAAAAACTGTTCGAGTTAACGGAGTTTCGGTTGAGTTATCTAAAGCCATTTATCATTGCGTGGGAACGGACCAAACAAATACGTTGAGTTATCCGAGGGCGAGTTATCTGAGGGCGAGTTATCCGAGTTTCACTGTATCTGCATCCCCTGATGTTAATATTCTGGCAAAACAGAGAATACTCTGTACATTGAATTTCTCTCTAAATGTAAAGTAAAGTAGAGCTGTAAGCCTCTGAGCTCTTTTCGTTGAAGGTCAAGGTCTTCAGACCTTCATCGCTAACAACATATACGCATATTTTTAGCAAAAATATCTGAAATCAAAGAGTTGTTGCGTAGGCCTTGGCCTATCTGATTTTTATTTAAAGTTCCCTTAATATTATGGCTTTCGTAAAACTTGGTGTGTTTCATAAAACAGAACAAAAATGCATTGCATCGCTGTAGGATGAATTTTACCTTACGAGTAAGGAGAGGAGTGATATCCAGAAATCTTGCTTTGATTATAATTGCCATATCTCCTATTCATTACCTTCAAAGTGAAGTTATATAGCCTAGTACTAAATCCTAGGCCACTAAAGGGCGGTAGCAGAACCCCCATTCTCGTCAGCAAATTAGAGGTTGTTTAGTTCAATCAGTTTAATAAGTTTTCGTAAGCTAATGTCGTGTTCTTCCTTTTTCAACTTGCTGTATATTTCACAATAATCAATCTTTCAGTGGGTAGACAACTCTGCTAAGGGAATACTTTATGGGAATGAAATACCCTAAACCATAGGATGCATTCAGACACTGTAATGCCAACAACAAGATAGGTAATTGATACACGCTGCCAACACTGACCATAAAATTTTCACAAACGATACACAATGGGGAGCAGGTGGATAAAAGCGTTAGGGCAGCAATTATTTAATTATGCAACAAAATATACATAAAAATCTAATTTAAAACGTTTAAAATAAAATTTTGAGTTTTCTCTCAAGCCGACAGCGTGAGCAAAGGGGGTGAGCCGACAGCGTGAGCCGTCAGGGGGTGAGCCGACAGCGTGAGCCGTCAGGGGGTGCATGAGATTAATATTGTTGTTATGTAAACCACTCGATACGATACGCTGTGCATCCCCTCCTATGTAACCGGCACAATCTACCACCTGCGCCATCGGCACAATCTACCACCTGCGCCATCGACTGCCTTCCCATTGTTTAGAATAATTACGCAATTAGAAACCTATTAGACCTGACCTTCTCTGATGACTCACTAAACCGTCAGTGTACTAGTTAGTAATACAACTATTCATACAGTAAATGTTGTAGGCTGCGGGCCGGTTCGCTTTAGACTGAGATCTGTCCAGTAGCATTTCTACATTCAGTTTGTTATAGAGTGCACCAGCATAAAACCATCCAAACCTGTTAGAATTGTTTCACGCTGCATGGCGGGTCTGACAGGTACTTGATATTAAAGTGCGACTCAAATACAGTATTCGAAAAGGGAAATACGTATAACTTTCAAGTTATCGGTTGAGTTAATTGGTTAATTAATTTTAATTCAAGCATTATATCAGTACAATATTGCAAGTGCAACTGCAGCTTTTCTCAGGAAGTTTTCACCGAAGTTACCTGTAGATATATGACATTGCTGTTAATTTGAAACATGCTGCATTTGTAACCAAATGAGATGGAAGATTGGAAAGTGGAGGTCCTTATCTGTATCTTAACTATGACAAGCACCGGCTTGTTACCTCTTTTGGTCCTTCATGAAGTAACCCAGTCTTGCTCAGGGATTGACCTGCTGGTGACCCACTTCTGGAACGCGATCTTCTCGCTCACTCCGTGGTTCACTCCTCTCTGTGTTGCCTTCAAGCAGTCTATGTAACATTGATATAGGATGGTAATTGAGTTTTTGTGCTCATGCCGTCAATAGTAACTATTGCTGCCGATAGTAACTATTGCTGCCGAGAGATGAAGGAGCGCGATTAGAGTAAACAGTTCCAAATAGTTTTTGTCTTACAAACACTAAAAAGGTTTTAAAAAGTTTCTAATTACTGAATATTTTGTTGTTTCATCTTTCTTATACAGATATTAATTATTTGGTTCTATATGTGTTTAATGTGACATTTCTCAAGTAAATTAGCTTAGACTTGTAGAATTGTCATACCGTTCATAACCTGGAGTTTTAGATTAGTCACACTGCATAGAGTTATTGTAGAGAATATCACACAGGTTGCAGTAACTGTCTTTGATAACAATCCTCAAAAATTAATAAATCTCAGGTGATAAGGTTTTGCCATGGCCTCACGTCCTGACCTTATGCTGTCTAAGGCAGCCGAACACCTGCAGTTTATTGGTGTTCTTTTCTTGATAATAGGCTGACAATTGAACTCATATGATTTGTCAATCTCCATCGGTCATCCGCGTCTCATGCAAGCAGTGCCCATATTTTTATGAAGCTCACAGTACCATGTTTTGCATGTATAAAGTGTAGATCATGAATATAGCCTCAGCTCTCCTTTCTCAGCAGTCAGAGGAACGGTTCTACTTCAACAGACTCAGGGTGTTGTGATGGCAGCTCAGATTCGGCCAGTGATGGCTCTGATGTAGATGAAGATATTTTCAGTGACCTCCATGATACAATGGGGTGTGTGCATGCTAGCAACATCAAGAGCAATTTGTGGAACTCGGGGTATGATTCCAATAGAATCCTTTTAGGGAACGGCCAGTCACGATATCTGCAATACGACTAGTTTGAACCTCTCAATTTGCTAAGAGTGAATATTGGCAGCTAAAAGTGCCCCAGGGTCATACTGTTATAAAATCTTAGGAAAGCTCGTGACAGGAAGCGGAGTGTGCAACGTAGAGCCTGAGAGAGGAAATGTGTGAGTAAGGAAGAGCTTGAGATGGCTGATATCGTGCCTCGTCGTACCTGATAAGGGAGCACTGCGTCACCTTTTCATATATTTTCTCTCACTAAGTAGCCTTGTATTGCAGACGTTACAGCAACTTTTGCAGTTGCTCTGCAAGGCCATGGTTTCCACTTAGGCTGCCTTCACAGTAAGTCAGCATGTGTGATGATGTCCGTGCCTGCTGCACTGTATCCTTCATGCCCGTGTACCCTTTGCATGAGCATGAAGCATGAACAGCCCCTGTGTGTAGCGGTACCATATGCCTTGCATGTTTATTCTTTTTCACTCCTCTCTATTCATGGAAGAACTATAGTGTCGCGGTGTGTTGAATTACTTTGGAGTTGTCTCCTCAAGATTAATACAAATTCATCGCTGAAAAGTGTATTGATTTTAAATATAAAAATGACTTGTAATTTATTTCCTTTTTCATTAAGATTTTTATATGTTAACTTCTGGTATGTTCACTTCTAAAATACATTATTTGAAATTTTGCTGAAACAATTAATTTCTTAAGGCATTTTTTAAAAATTTCGTTCCTACCACATTTTGGCCTGATACCAAAAATAATCAATTTTGTACTTTTAAGTAGCTAAAGAGAGTAATCGCAGGCTGAGCATGGCAGTTCACGTGACTCAGCATGGCAACCAGACATCTGCTCCATTCAGCTGTCTCTTTTTAGCATGATTGCTGGTCAAAGATTTCCTCAGTCCTTCTTTTATCCTTCATTTACCCACTCGTTTGGTCATAGGCTCGCCACGTTGGCACCGCTCAATTTAACAAAGGGAATTCAGCTAAAAATTGAAAACTATCCCAAAGATTTTTGTGTGATACAATTTTGTGTGATTTTTTGTGTGCGCTTTCAATAACTATTATTTCTAATTGAGTGCTCTATTAGAATGATGGAAGAGGTTTAAGGTGTGACAGTTCTGGCAACAAAAGCGATTGGCTATAATGACAGCTGGCAAATAAAGGGAGATTGTGACTCATTTGCATATTTTTGTGGCAGGAAATGGATGATGTTGGCAGAGCGTTTCTAAAATTCCTTTGCTGCCTTTTTAAAGCATTAACTTTCAGTGCATCACTACAAGAAACTTAAGGCCTATTAACAAATGCTGATATTAATGATTTGTAGCTCAAGCTATGATAGACCGCATCAGAGAAGCACCCGGCGGCAGATGTCACCTCCGGAGAATATCAAGTCTACTTCAATCAATACAAAACTCATTGACGGAAAGAAAATAGTGACAAAAAGGTATTTCCTTTGAGCAATTACTTTTCTTCTCTCCCACTTAATGGATGCCACTGACAATCATGCCAACTCTTGTTGCTACCTTGAGCCTGTTTCCCATATACGCGGCAAGCACCGGCAGCACCGCCGGGCTATCAGCCGTGAAATGTGAACTTAAGTGCCGAGTCAACGCAAAAGTTCAGCGCTGCTCAACTTTTGTGAAAAACATAATGGCCAATCCTTTCCGAAATGCGCCGTATAGCATTTTTGAAACGGCATTTTCGAAATCAGCGGTGAAGCTTTATGTGAACAGAAGCCGCCGAGTTTAGCGCCGCAAGTGTTTTGCTGCGTGAGATTACTGCCTGAGATTATTGCCTGGGTCTCGCATTTCGATATGGGAACCAGGCTTTAATGTGTGCAAATCAGGAGGCGTTAACTTTATGGCTAGAGTGAACTTTGTGTCTGTTAGTTAGTATTAGATAATAACCTGCTAGTATTATTCATGGCTTATGTAACATAACATATGCGATGTTGTAGGGTAGTCGAACATGGCATGGAGACAATCACAGTGGAAGAAGATGGCTTCATTACATCACATACTGTAACATATTTATAGACTTCTCTCTACGAGTTAAAATATTTTACAAAAAAGATATTATATTCAGACAAATAGTTTAATCTTATTTTTAACTAAATTCTGTGTATCTACCTCATGCTCATGGAGGTCAGGCTAGGAGTCGTGCTCCTCTTTATCTTCACTGCTTGCTAACTTTATTTAACAATCATTACATGTGCTGACAACTCTTTTTAGGCACTTATACATTTCAGCAGTTGTAAACTGCTACACACCCTCATCTTAGCAATTATATGGTGTAAATAAATTCATGGTCAGGAGAACAGCTATTACCTTATCGCTTTACACCTGAGCTAAAATGCTGCCTTATTAATGGTAGTTAGCACTCGTTATTAGGTCAGCACTCATTACTAGGTCAGCCCTCGTTACTAGGTCGGCAATCATTATTAGGTCAGCACTCGTTATTAGGTCAGCACTCATTACTAGGTCAGCACTCGTTATTAGGTCAGCACTCGTTACTAGGTCAGCACTCGTTACTAGGTCAGCACTCGTTAATAGGTCAGCTCTCGTTATTAGATCAGCCCATGTTTTTGTCTGCTTGTTTACCGGGTGTTGATAGCTTGGCACCCAAAACAGACTCACCCGCCTGTCAGAGTAAAATCTGCCATAGCTATTGGCCAGCCCAACAGCTGATTGGCAATGCCCTTTTCCATTCTTATCTATACATGTAATTAACACGTGCAATTAAACAGGTGTAACTAAGTTCACACATTTTACCACTAGCTCGATGAGCGTTTACCTCTATGATCTTAAACTTTGCTTTATGAGTTGTGGCATGCGGGAGTCTTTTCATCTTCAGGTGACCTTCGACCTTTCAGCATTTGTGGGTTGATAAAACTGACATCATCCAGTTCGTATCATTGAAGCGTAGTTAAGATTTTTGGGATTTTTTGGGATATTTGGGACCATTTGCTGCCAGTGATAGTCCATACAGCTCATTGATCTTATGAAAGTTTTGTTACTTGATCCAAGTTTTGAAGGAGAATTTAATCACAGAGCGATACAAACAGTTGAGGTAAATGAAACTACAAAACACAATGTGAAAAGCAGAAATATAGCGTTTCATGAAGAAACAGCAATTTTGTTTTAAACTTTGTAACATGCTCAAATGGAATAAAAATCAAAATAAAAAACAAGATGTAAAACCTGTTCGGTGTGCCATGTGCACTTGTGGAGGTGCAACCGCTATATCAAAGAGGACTAGTAAGATGGTTGTGAGGGTTAACAAACGTTGGTGAAGTGAACTATAGAAGGAAGGAGACAACTCTAAGGTCAGCCATGAAAGGAGGTAATAAAATGGGAGAGACAATAATACGCCAACCCAGCAAACATCAACATCATCAATAAATCTTAGTATTCGACCAATAGAATGTGAGTAAATGCAGCTTAGGTCTCTGACTGATATTATAACGGAAGAACAGAAAACAACAAATGGTAGAAAAGCTGTGGCAGCATAGTGAACCAATGAAAAGAAGAGCAGCGGGTGTGCTGAAAACATGAATAGCTTTTCAAGTGCAACAATAAAATATTTTGGACACAAAATTTATAAAACATTTAGCTGATTAAAAAAAAGTTCAAGGTTATATAATTCTACTTCTGAAGAGCGCACTGCAGACCCTACAACAGTATGTCAATGATTAAAATATGCAGAACAATATTACAAAATATTTGGGCAATATTTCAAGCGAGGGCCTCAGGAGTGTCTATTCACGTATAGATGTATAAACATGGTAAATTCATTATGTAACATACGTTCATAGCTAATAGATTGGAAAGTGTCTGGTTAAGCAAAGATTTTCTTCTGGGCCAATTATTACTAGGAGAGAACAACTCTCACTTCATGCTTCTCTGCGCTTATCACTGTCTCAGACACTACTTGGTGGAATCAACAGGAGACGGCTGAAAGCATGTCACTTTTTATTGAATCCACTATGAAGAAACTTATCAAATCTCTATCCATGAGACCCCAAAGCCTCTTACGATTCAAAACCCTTACTGCATACTGTATACACCCTTTTCCCGATTTTATACTTTAAATGATGTAATAATCGAAACTCTATTAACTCTATGAAACACGATAGAATTTCATAGAAGTATTAATTTAAACTTTATTAACTCTATGAAACATGATAGAATTTCATAGAGTTATTAATTCAAACTCTATTACCACGATGCTTTTTAGGCTTTTCGTGAACTTTTATTTCCGGTTTTTCATAAAGTTAAATTAAAAAGTCGGTTATTTTTCAAGCGGACAATTGTATTATCTTGAGTAGGAATAGCCTCTACATTCTCTCTCTGTTCGGTCAGACAAACACAGTCTGGTATCTCTTTTTTACATTTGTACCAGTATCGAGAGATACCAGTATCGTCATATTCAGTTTTGATAGATATCTTTTGCTGGAACAGTAATTTTTTTTGAGTGAAATTTTTTTTTCTTTTATGCCCACATTTCTATGCAACGAATTGTTATTATTAATTCAACCTATTCAGGGTTTTTATTTTGTTTTCTCAATTCGTATTAGTTGTATCATTACCAAGTCATCTTTTGTTGTAATAGTATCAAACCAGACTTAATTTATCTATTACCCTACTAGCTAATTATGTCACATTTACATTTAAACACTTTTACAGTTGTTTTATTTTGTTTGTTAATTTATTTGACCTGCACAAAACATTTCCCTTATGATACGAAGTTTGAAAGTTACAGTTGTTCGAAAAAATTTGAAAACCTTTACATTTTATTTTTTCTCTTAATTTACTTGAACTGCGCAAAACACTTTTCGTATGATCTGAAGTTTGAAAGTTAGAATGGTAACTATCGAAATATGTTAAATAAAAATAAATTTTCTGTGCAAAGACTCTTTTATTACCCAGGCAACGCCGGGTAGCACAGCTAGTCATTATATATGAAATACACTACAAAATAGATACTATGAAAAGGTTTATGAAAGACTAACTATGTGTATAATAAGCAAAGAAGAACGTTCTATGCTAACAGAAATAAGTATCTACAGTACAATGAAAAATGGCAATTTCTTTTTTTCAAAATAATGCAAACAAAATTGACAACTACCTTATTAAAGAATTTTTAGCAGCTAGTAACCAACTAGGATAATCCGTGGGTCTGGGGTTGGGGGTGGACAGTTTGGTCCGGTAGACAGTCAAGAACTCATAAGATTTTACCAGCAAGCCAATATTATAAAATAATTTATAAGAACTGTCACTTCAACTATTTAAAACAATGTTTTAGGTCAACTCTTGTTCCAGAATAAGTAGTTGTTCTATTTATTTGTCTTATCATCGGTTCACCTGCATGTGAAAATAACAGCAGCAGGACCTGTGTCATATGAGGAAACTTAACACCCTGTAAGATCTGCAGTGGTGAGTGTCCGTGTTAACCTAAAAATCCATCAAGTTTAAACAGGCTAGATGTGATTAGGAACTCCAAATAGTTGCCCAATCTATGTCCATGATAAATCTTAAAGTTTGTACTTCGGCGTGCCCAGTTATAACTATTCAAATCTTAGAATGAAGAATCCGTGTCACGGAAGATTCAATCTTGGAACCTCCCGTTTTCCAGACGCCCTGCTAAACCGCTGAGCCACACGAGTTAATTGGTTTCACTAGTCAATATATGTCGCTATGTGGGTGAAAATACGCTACCGCTCTCCGTTATGGCGCAACATCATTCTATTAGTAAAAGAGGCCAATAGCAAGGGGCATTGTTTATAAGCTGAGTTCATAAGTGGGAAATTGCTATCACTGCTTATAAACTGATTTTTGATTACCGGTGCAACACCAGACATTCCACTAGCTCATATATAGAAATCTCAATGTTTACCCAACCTGTCTGCCTGTACTTGCGTCTGTTCAAATAAAGTTTTAAGAATCCGGTTTGCAGATATCCGCTGCAAATCGGATTTGAACTCACAACCTCCAGTTCTGCGGACATCCATTTATCCAATACTCTACACTGGCCGACTAGCTATACCATGGAATAACGATCCAGCAGGTTGTATTTCAGAAAGAGTTGGATTCATTGCACAGTTGCACTCAGTTGGTTTCAGCAATGATATACAGCCCAAATATATGGGGCTGTATATCATTGGTTTCAGCAGAGCGCAAGTGAGTTGGTCTCAGAAACGTATCATAGGTACGCCAAAAGTGAGAGTTGCTACACCCCACGTCAATGAGGTTTTTTTAGGTGCGCGGGTATTTGTCTCAGTAAGAGAAATACAAATGTTCATATAAAACTGATGCTGACTGAAAAATACATGAATAAAATAAAAATTTAAAACCATAAAAATCATATTACTTGGTAAAATAATATGATTACTATAGTAATATACACTTAGATCTAAAAGGAGTGTTTGTGTAAGTTCACTCTAAATTTTATCGTAGACAGACGTTCTGAGGGAGTGAGGGTGATTTTGTCAAAACTAAGATTGGCGTGGCTTTTGATGGTATTAGCCTTTTTATGGCCAGGGGGCAGTCATATACGGTAGTTGTTGGACAGACTGCAACTCTGAAACGCCACCAAGTTTCATAGCTGATTTTACTACTCTTTGTAATAACTTCTTAGTCATTGGTGAGATGGGAGAAGACAACTACCAGATGGTAAGTCAGAACTCTTTCGACAAAAGATTTTTAGCATGTTGTGATGAGACTAGCCTTAATAAGTTTTCTTCACTAAAACTGCTAACGCATTTTTTGGCTGACTAAATATAGTTGCAATCATACTGCTGTCATGTGATGTCCTTCTTATGAGTACAACACAACAGAAGACACAATCACAGAGTGATGCATAAGCTATGACTGTATTGGCACCCAGATCTTGTCTCTCCTTACTCCTCAGTAAAGTAGTTGAGTAGAAAATACATTCGCTGTTTTTGACATTCTTAATATAGATCAACAATAATCTTCTTGTGCAACTGAAGTCAGAAGCCAAAATTCAAATTTGATGTTCGTTGGCAGCAATAATATACAGCCCCCCAGGGGGGCTGTATATCATTGTTGGCAGTGAGCAACTCATCGACCCTTTTCAGAGCCACATATTCTGTTTAGAGACTCTCTAATAGAGAGTAATGTTTTAAGACATTTTTGGTGGAAATTCAATGTCATAAGCAAGGCTAAAACTTTGTTTCTGAAAATGTCACAGTTTTTTTGCAGTCATATCTGTTTGACGTATTTTTGCGTTCCAAACAATCCGTTTCAATAACACGCGCGGGACCCGCGTGCGCATCTCGCGTTATGGGCGTGATCTTTATTCTAAGTTATTCTCTCTCGTTTTCACTCTGTTACTTTCAGTGAGCAAACGCGTTGAGTCGCTGCTACAGTAACTGTGTCAAGGTCGTTGAAATTGTCGATGAAATTTTTGATATAATGAATGCAGATTCAGCTTTACAGGTAAGATTTCGTGCCATTTGCTCAACCGTACGTTGAAATGATATAAATAAAACTTATAAGAATTGAAATTTTAAAGCCTTTTTTAGTTCTAAGTAATATATTTACTCGTGTGCTTGTGACCGAATTTGTCGGTCTTCATTTTTTGCAGCAGATATGAACACAAATTACGTTATTGACTATCACCCTAGCCATTTGAGTTTCTTTTTTCAAATTTTTAATTTTCGTATACTAAACCGTTATCATTCAATTGCGATTAACTGATACATGGTCCGTGGGGGGAGTATCATGGACTAACACTAATAGTTTAAACCGATACTTACGCCATTTCAACAGATAGCTAGCTATCTAGGTTCGAACTTGTTGTTATCGATGAGGTAAAAATATTGGTTTCACAGGTTTTTCGTGAGAGTGAGTAATCCAATACTCTGATTTCTGATAATTTTAATTAAGCTGTCACATCTTCATCTGATTTATATTTAAGGGGATAATGTTTTTCCAAAGTCCTAATACAATAGACATAATAATTGGATTTCCAAAGTCGAATGAACTAGTCATACGTGTTGTGTAGGAAAGCTTTGAGCTGCTTCACTACATGATTCGCATCACTAATAGTTTATGAACTGGTCTCCTACATATTATTATTGGATTTTCCCACTAAGACCGCACTTAATGAGTGCGTAAAAAGTGTGGGAACACAATACTTTAGTAATTAAGTAAAATGGTTCCAAATGAAAATTTTGTTTATGATGTGATTTTTTGTTGTCTCTAACTTTATTGGTAAGTGTTAAATATGTTGGAAGATTTTAGTTCCCTTAGTGTACGAGGCCAAATGACTGGTAAAGCAGATGGATTCTAATATATGGTGCAGCCTATAGGTGTTTGCTCTTTGACGAGCATTATAACCTATGCTATCACATTGGAACAGTGGCTCAATATCTTCAGCTGCACTCTTAACAAACAGTCTATGCCTGCCCTGCTCTCTCCTCTCTCTCAAACACTCATAGCAGTATCTTCTCTCAGTTATATAAAGCTGATCTGTGCTTTGATGTTAAAAATAAAACAAATTATTTTATTTCGTAGTTTTTCAAGCTGTTCATATACTTTGTAACTGAGCTTTTTGTCATGGTATGTGAACTCACCTGCTAAAAGAAAGCCATTTATAGCACTTTTTAAAAGTGAAGTATTAAGACACTTTTCTGAGCCAGATATTAGTTGGGTAACCTTAACACTGATAATTTTAAATAAAACAGTTCTATGTCTTATAGTGGGATGTATTAATCCAAAATTGTATTTTCACATCAATGAGAAATATAAATCTTTCAAGCCAAGTGTCCGTAGAGAAAACATGAAGCAGCGCTTTAACAACTTGTAGATATCCAAGCCAAAACTCAACATTTAGTTTATACCTTTTTAGAAAAGTTTCCCATTACTCAATTACATACACTTTTGTGTGTAAGTTGGGGGTTTGTTATTGCTCTGTTGTCTCATATCAAAATGTTCCATGTCCCATAATCATAGCTAGCTTGCATTAACATTTAACAAAGGACTGCAGCACCGGAAATTTTAGCCTTTAGTGGTTGAGCCAATTTTTCAGAGCAGTAATCTACTTATAAGGAAAGTTAATCATGTCTCTCAACGGTTCTTGGGTCAATGCTCGCGTTTCCTTGAATTTCTGGCAGAGACATTTCTGTGTGGTGCAATATTTTTCCTAACGTTCTTTGCGTGGCTTCGAACGCGCCGACACGGCTCTTATTTTCTTGATAATCCGATGGTCAAGGTCAACCGGTTTATAGAGCAAGATGAGTGATAATCATGAGGCTTGGTAAACTCAAGTCGATAAAAATAATTAGGGTGAAACGGCTATTAGAATCTAGAGGTTTTGCATTGGCTACTGTCCTCCTGCCTAGCAGACATGCTCTATGGTGTTCCAGTCGGCTTGAATTTGATCAATGAGTATGATAATATTCTTTGTAGAAGTTGTTCTTCCTTCCAAGAAAATTACAGAAAGGTTGGCATATAGCCGGAGGTTTTACTTTAATCACAAGTGTCATAAGTTCGAGTTGATTGTCATGCAGAAGCAAATAAGTTCACAGACTACCGTACTTACTCAGAGGATGGTGTGCTATCAATTTTCACTGTCAGTGACTCACTTTCTGACATGATTAACTTTAAAAGCACACATAATAGAAACAAGCTTTCAATTTTAAAATGTTGGTTTTAAATTAAAATTATGTGAAATTATGTTTTATTATAGCATGCGGAAAGGAATTAAAGTATAAGTTAAAGGTTGACTTGCAACAAAATTCACATTACAGTTATTTGGTATCAAAAGATTCACCATGTCTTAATCTGCTGTGTTGTAGGTGCAAAATATGTGGAAATGTGATTACAAGCTCTTAAAAGCTCAAAAACGAACAGTTAATCGCCGCCATCACGAGACCACCGTAGATTAGAATCTTTTTCCAAAATGGCTCAAATGGGACGCAGTTGTACAAGATGACTTCTGTTTACACTTTTACGCAATCTCATTTGTCAAAATATTTTCACAAATATACTTCATGCATTCAATAAAACCAGGTCTTTTGTTCTTACACGTCTATTTCATCATCATTGTAATGCTGTCATTTTGAGCACTGATATCTCAAAACCTACCGTAAAAATTTATTTAACCTTAGCTCGGAGTGCATATCATCCTTTGATGAACATGACGAGCCTGTTGGTCACCTGTGATAGTAAAAAAATCCTGCAGAAATTTTTCCTGCTGTTTGCCAGAAAGTATGGGTCACATGATCAGATTACGACTAGACGATTAGACCAAACCGAAGCAAAACTGTAAACTAGCGAGCGTCTATATTTGGTAAGGGCTCTTCGGTAAAACCCGAGGTGTTTGTCATAAACTAGTGTTACGAGAAGTTTTATATTGAGCCTTTTATTGGCCTTTCAATTTACGTGAGAACATCACGTGACAAAACAATAACCAAATGTAATGGACTATGTCAGAGAAATAAACTGATTTCAATCCACGGCGGTTTCGTGATGGCGGCGCTTAACTGTTCGGTTCTTTAGCTTTTAAGAGCTTGTAATCACATTTTCACATATTTTGCTTTTGCACCTACAACACAGCAGAGTAAGACATGGTGAATCTTTTGATACCAAATAACTGTAATGTGAATTTTGTTGCGAGTCAACCTTTAAGCAAGTAGTCTTTAATATAAACCAGATATTCCTTCGACTAAATGAGGTCTTCTAACAAGGACCAATCTTCGAAAGAGAGAATTGCAGTGATTGTCATCTGTCTCATAGGGAAGGGGGGATGTGCGTCTGCTGATTCGCTGCAGTCAAATACTCTGCAAAGAATGGCATTTGCATAGGCAAAGTATACATAAGCCCTGCAAAGTTCGTAAAGGGATTCAATAATACAGGATTTGCTGCAGTAATCAATTTACTGGGAGTGGCACAAAATTGCTGATTATGATTGAATGCGCTGGGGCTTAGAGCTAGTGGACTCGAGTATCTCATATCAGCAAGATAAGCAAGACGTAGTTCATTACGTAATGAAGTGGATAATTCCCTGAGCACGATCATATGCCGAAAATATGTTTTTTTTCGATTAGTTGATTATAGTTGGTTGTCTCCGGGCATACAATTTATAATTTCTGGATTACTGTTGCAGATATGCAATTGATTGTTTTACAAATATTGCTGCAAATATGCAATTAGTTGTTTTACAAATACTGCTGCAGATATACAATTAGTTGTTTTACAAATACTGCTGCACATATACAATTAATTGTTTTACAAATACTGCTGCAGATATATAATTAATTGTTTTACAAATACTGCTGCAGATATATACAATTAATTGTTTTACAAATACTGCTGCAGATATACAATTAATTGTTATACAAATACTGCTGCAGACATACAATTAATTGTTTTACAAATACTGCTGCAGACATACAATTAATTGTTTTACAAATACTGCCGCAGATATACAATTAATTGTTTCACAAATACTGCTGCAGACAAAAGTGATATTGATGAGCTTTCAAGCTACATAATGGATTTGCTGTATAACTATTTTATATCCTCTGAAATTATTAAAGCTTTTAGGTTCACTTTTCACAAGCATTGACTGAATATTCACTTGCTAATGCTCTGTGTAGGTCTATCAAGATGTCTTGTAATACCAAACCTATTTATGTACAGGGATTATTCTTCCGCAAAGTGACCAGTCTCTAGATAGATTTGTCAATTCTGTTTGTACAGAATTAACAAATCTATCTAGACACTGGTCTAGAAATCTATCTGTAAATTTATCAAATCCTACAATTCATTGTGTACCAATTCATCTACTGCCTCATTTTATTAAGTTTGGAAAAATCTGACTTTGTTAACAGTTTTAAATTTGACAAAAACGCATATGACAATAGCTGTTTTCGTTTACGAGTACCTATCTTTTTACACTCTCGGGAACAATTTAGCGTTGCCAGGTCTCTTGTTGGACTCCGTTACATATTAATACAGAGTGATGCGGCTTGTGGTGTACAACCTCTAACAGTGTACAACCTCTAACAGTGTACAACCTCTAACAGTGTACAACCTCTAACAGTGTACAACCTCTAACAGTGTACAACCTCTAACAGTGTACAACCTCTAACAGTGTACAACCTCTAACAGTGTACAACCTCTAACAGTGTACAACCTCTAACAGTGTACAACCTCTAACAGTGTACTGCGTGTAGAATATAAAATAGTCTGCATCATGTACTTGGCTGTTCACCAATCTCTAAACCATATGACTAGTATTTAGGGAAATTTAGTTTTATTATTGTGATACTATTTGACTTTGGTTTGGACAGCAGTTAGGGGTTTTGCTCGTGTACAGTGGAAGACATGACCTTGATGTGTATGTAAAGCGGTCTAACAGACCTATTATAAAGCTCTCTAGGTGATATATTCATTATTGTTACTAATAAGCTGGTTTATTGCCATAGAATGATATTAAATGTATGTGAGCATATCTTTTCACTGTTAGCCTGTCAACTGTGTATTTCAACTGTGTATTTCAACTTTATATTTCAATTGTGTATTTCAAATTTATATTTCAACTTTGTATTTCAACTTTGTATTTCAACTGTTTATTTCAACTTTATGTTTCAATTGTGTATTTCAACTTTGTATTTCTAAGCGTAATCAATGTTTTAACCTCATTGCCAATATTAGTGAACCCTGTCTTTATAACTTACATTTCTAGTCAATCTGAGGGTAAACTGATATGACCACAAGTAGTTGGCAAAATTTAAAAGAATCACCTCATTTTCTTATGCCTTGCATTCTGATGTTTTAAAATTAAACGAAACCTCATATATATATATATATATATATATATATATAGATTTTTTAATTCATCAGTTAGTTTTAAATTGCTAAAGTATAGTTAGATATTTTTGATATTCCTGTTTTCAAATTCTTGTCCATATCGTGTCTACTAGTTGGACTCTGGACGTACATAAACTCTCATTTGAATTAGCTCTTACTATAGACACTAGTTAGAAACTTCTGTCTGGTCGTTCAGGTACAAGCTTTAGACAGCAAATAACGCAGCAAGACTACAGTCTTACTGAAGGGCCTGTCCTACAAACACGACAAAGTTTAATATTTTTCTCAAATCTGTTTTATTGATAGGCTTTACTAGTTAGATCAAAGGAGTTACAAAGCTGTGCATTGAATCCATTTATACATTGTTTGTCTTAGGTCATTTAGAAACAGGTTATCTATGAGTACCCTAGGACACTTATGTATTCGCGGCATCTAACTTTCGCGTTTTCGTGGTGTCATCCTCTCGCGAAAATTTAATGAGCGAAACTAAACTATCATAACGAACGAGCGAAAACGCGAAGTTAAATAGCTTTGTCCATTGATATCCACAATAAAATCGTCATATTAGAAATGCAGGCAATTTTCGTCTGTGGTTGGGATCAATGGGAAATTTCTGGTAAACTCATTATAGCTAATACACCAACTGAGCAGCATGGCAAAGCAAATTAAGATTATATCAGTTTAGTCACCGAATTTGTAACTGATGAGGATGAAAGTCTGGTAGGTGAAGTCATAAAATTGCAGAATAATTATTGTAGTGATGAATTTTATTACCAACCAAAAACAATATCAACCCTCATCAGGTCCAACCACATTATCTCTTCCACTGCCAGCCATGTACAAATTCACTACCGGCCTAGTGCCAGCCATTTTACCGAAATTGCCGATATTGCTTCATGATATGTATACAGTTTTTTTTTCAAGTTTTACTTTAATTATCTGTATAATCACGAAAATCTAAATTGGCTATTATTTCATCAACAACTAATGACCTGTTTTATGACTCGCGCGGGGTAGTTAACGAATTCACAGAAAAATGTTCGTTTTTAGATTAGAAATTCTCAAACAAAAGTTTAAAATTGCTTCGTTGTTTTAGGCTGATTTTATAGAGAAATCTTCGGACAACACAGTCAATTTCATAATACACTTAAAGACCGTGGGTTATGTGGTCAACAAATAATAAAATCAGGTTACCAGACAATTGCTGAGAAAGTCCAAAAATGCGTTTATGGCAGTGGCCCCTAGAAAACGCATAAATGCGTTTATGGCAGCGTAAGGGTTATACAGTTTTGGTTGTGAAGTTGGTTGTTACCTATCTATTTTCATCTTCTTGGGATTCGAGTGTGAAAGTCACGGCGGGAGGGACCTAGACATCATTGATAGTCTAAGAAACAAATGGCAGCAAGTGATCAAATTGAATTGCCGATCTCACCCACACATTTCAACCTGTGGTTTACAAATACGAACTAGTCCCAAATTGAATTTTTTTCTTATTAGCAAACTGGACCTGAGGAATGTAATCTGCTTTTTCCACTGCATTTATTTTCACATCACTATATTTTCGCACTCATCAGAGCCGCGAAATTAAGTTGCAGCGAAATTTTACTCTGTGTGCTACTCACGAAACTAAATACTAGCGAAATATAAGTGTCCTAGGGTATATCAAATAGGATCTGTGTTGTTTACTTAGGAGTACCAACACCCTCAAGTATATCAGTAGTACATTGTTGAGTAGTACATTGTTGAGTAGTACATTGTTGAGTAGTACATTGTTGAGTAGTACATTGTTGAGTAGTACATCGGTCAGTAGTAAATCGGTCAGTAGTACAGTGGTCAGTACTACATCGGTCAGTAGTACATCGGTCAGTAGTACATCGGTCAGTAGCACATCGGTCAGTAGCACATCGGTCAGTAGCACATCGTTGAGTAGTACATCGGTCAGTAGTACATTGGTCAGTAGTACATCGGTCAGTAGTACATCGGTCAGTAGCACATCGGTCAGTAGTACATCGGTCAGTAGTACATCGTTGAGTAGTACATCAGTCAGTATTACATCGGTCAGTAGTACATCGGTCAGTATTACATCGGTCAGTAGTACATCGGTCAGTAGTACATCAGTTTTTTGTTATGTGAAACAATGTTCCTGTTGGACCTGTCAATAAGTTTTGACATTTGGTGAATATAATGTACTAGCCAGTTGCTTGACCCATCAATGCGGGCACTGTTTGTAGGATATGGGAAATTATGAGGAAAGACGATAGGATGGCTTTTTCTTCAAAGATTTTTCTGGGTAAAGAGCATTGGATGTTTATTATGCGTGGGTAAAGCGAATGAGATGGGTCACTCTGTGCGGGTAAAGCGAATGGAATGGGGCATGCTGTGTGGGTAAAGCAAGTGGGAGGGTTTATTTTGCGTGGGTAAAGCAAATGGGATGGTTTATTCCGAGTAGGTAAAGCAAATGGGATGGTTTATTCTGAGTAGGTAAAGAGGGCTTTATATACATGGATGTACATGTATATGAGTAGGCGTATTGACAAGCTTCTATACACTGAAGGCTCAGTCTTAAAAAGGTAATACGATGTGATTGTTAGTAACAATAAAGGAACAATTGCTGTGGCTACTAGGTAAATAGCTAACTTATAATAATATGCACGAGGAAGCTGGTGAGCTAGGGTAGGCAACCATGACTGCATCCTGTTGCGCTCTTCTAACCCTCTCACTCCAACTAGCTCAACTAAACTAGTTCTAATTCATATCTTGTAACTAGCGGTAAATAATAGTAGAGAGCCAACTAGCTGAAATACATACAGCCTTCTCTTTATGTACACATGTCGATTGGACCTTTCTACAGATTGAGCTTTTATGAGTTCTGTCTCTTTTGGCAGCTTAATCGGTGTTAGCAGGTATCAGTTTTGACTGTTTCAAAATCAAATGCGCTCTCAGCCTATTCTGTAGTGGAGCAGAGGGCAAACAATTCCTGTTCCGTATTGGAGCAGAGGGCAAACAATTCCTGTTCCGTATTGGAGCAGAGGGCAAACAATTTCTGTTCCGTATTGGAGCAGAGGGCAAACAATTCCTGTTCCGTATTGGAGCAGAGGGCAAACAATTCCTGTTCCGTATTGGAGCAGAGGGCAAACAATTCCTGTTCCATAATGGACAGAGCGGTAATGAGAATTGTCCATAGCGGACCATTTTCATTACTGCTCTTCACTAGAGGGGTCAGTTTCCAAAATAGTTATAAAATGCGGAGAGTTGGTAGGGTAATTCTAAGTATAGTTGTGTGTGTGTCAAAGACAGTTGTCATACAGAAGCTCATTTCGGAGAGACGGGTGCATTTTCATCAGCAATCGTTTCCTCGTGGAATAACTTACTATAGTTTATGATAAACACCTTGAACAGTACTGCAGGTCAATAACAAGGTTGAATTATTATGATTATAGCTATATAACTGACTAGCTGAATTCCCGGCGTTGCTAGGTGATAAAAAAGTTTTTGCACAGATATTTATTTTATTTATATAATTAGTTACCATTTTAACTTTGAAACTTCATATCTTAAAAAAGTGTTTTGTATATTTCAAATAAATTAGGAAAAATAATAAAACAACTGCAAAGGTTTTCAAGCTTTTTCAAACAGCTAAGTTTTAAATTTCATATAATGAAAAAAGTGTTTTGTGCAGTTGAAAGAAATTAACGAAAATAAAAAAATAAAACAAAAGTGTTTAAACATAAATGTGAAATCATTAGCAAGTAATGGCCTAATAAAGTCCGTTATGCTACGATTACAATGGCAAATGACTTAGTATACAATTATATGATTTTAATTTTTTTCAGCATTGACATTGTAAAGCGGAAATGTTGTATAGAGGGTGTATAGAAACCCATAGTAAATATCTAACGCAAACACTCCCTGGTTAAAAACATCAAAATTTTATATACATATTGTAAATATTAAAAATTAGTTTCAAATTAGTATGTTAACCTTAGTAACTATAATTAGCTGCAGTAACTTTAGTGTATTTAGTGGTTATGATCTGCAATAAATTGTAACATTACAATGTACTACATGCGGTACTTACCGTGGGGAGTTCTTACCTTTGAGACAAATGTATAACATAAACTTTGAATTTAACTTAAATGAATTTAGCTTACTAATCACATACTTGAAGCTAAGTTTTAGAATGTATTTTACTGATCTAATCTTCAACATTGTCATCTGTTAAAATTTTATCACCCATCTGTTTTCGCATTCATTTTCACTAACTTTTAATTAATTACACTGAACTGAGGAGGGAGCGAGCATCGTATTGCTTTCAGGCATTATGAGAAGGATTTTGGCGAATATCATAGCGGTATATTTGTTATTTTGATGTAATCAGCGCACAGACTGCCAAATTTTAATTTTGATAGAATTTTGTGTTGACATTGTATGGCAGAAAAAAATTAACAAGTTGTTCCTCCTGGTTTATCGAAAAGGGAAAATAATTTGTTCAACTTCTTAAAACAAAAAAATTGTATAATAGGTCATTGTAACTCTGCTGCAGTGTATTAATTAATAATAAAAGTGCACATTTAGCGTGTTCAATCGTGGAAAGGATATACAGTTTATGATAAGAGCGCTGGGTGTGATAGGAATGGCTTATTCTTGTGGTTAGGAACGCTTGTTAGTAGTTGTTAGTAGAGTTGTTAGTAGAGTTGTTAGCAGTTAGTAGAGTTGTTAGTAGGGTTGTTAGTAGAGTAGTTAGTAGAGTTGTTAGTAGAGTTGTTAGTAGAGTTGTTAGTAGAGTTGTTAGTAGAGTTGTTAGTTGAGTTGTTAGTAGAGTTGTTAGTAGAGTTGTTAGTAGAGTTGTTAGTAGTTAGTAGAGTTGTTAGTAGAGTTGTTAGTAGAGTTGTTAGTTGTTAGTAGAGTTGTTAGTAGAGTTATTAGTAGAGTTGTTAGTAGAGTTGTTAGTAGAGTTGTTAGTAGAGTTGTTAGTAGAGTAGTTGGCAGAGTTGTTAGCAGAGTATTTAGTAGAGTAGTTAGTAGAGTTGTTAGTAGAGTTGTTAGTAGAGTTGTTAGTAGAGTAGTTAGTAGAGTTGTTAGTAGAGTTGTTAGTGGAGTTGTTAGTTGTTAGTAGAGTTGTTAGTAGAGTTGTTAGTAGAGTTGTTAGTAGAGTTGTTAGTAGAGTTGTTAGTAGAGTTGTTAGTAGAGTTGTTAGTAGAGTTGTTAGTAGAGTAGTTAGCAGAGTTGTTAGTAGAGTAGTTAGTAGAGTAGTTAGTAGAGTTGTTAGTAGAGTTGTTAGTTGAGTTGTTAGTAGAGTAGTTAGTAGAGTTGTTAGTAGTTAGTAGAGTTGTTAGTAGAGTTGTTAGTAGAGTAGTTAGTAGAGTTGTTAGTAGAGTTGTTAGTAGAGTTGTTAGTAGAGTTGTTAGTAGTTAGTAGAGTTGTTAGTTGAGTTGCAATTTGAATGTCATGAGTCCAAATCTAGTATGAAGGTGATTTTTCGTTGCTAAAACTTTATCGCGACAATTGGGCAGACGACTGACAGATATACCACAGACAAACACTGAGATTGATAAATATACTAGGTGGACGCCCGGCGTTGCCCGGGTAATAAAAGTTTGCACCACAAATTTATTTTTATTTAACATATAACAACAGTTACCATTCTAACTTTCAAACTTCATATCACGAGAAAAGTGTTTTGTGCAGTTCAAATAAATTAGGGAAAAAATAGAACAACTAGAGGTTTTTAGATTTTGTCAAGCAACTGTACCTTTTAAACTTCATATCATGAGGAAAATGTTTTGTACTGGTCAAATAAATTAAGAAACAAAATAAACAAAATAAACCACTATAAAAGTGTTTCAATATAAATGTGAAACAATTAGCAAGTAATAGATAAATGAAGTCTGTTTTGCTACGATTACAATAAAAAATAAATCGGTAATGATAACATTAATACAAACTGAGAAAACAAAATAAAAATCCTGAATATGTTGAATTAATAATAACAATTCGTGCATAAAAGTGTGTGTATATAAAAAAGGTTACTGTTCCACCAGAAGCTATTCATCAAAACTTTGAATTTGACGACACTGGTACCTCTTAATAAGGTTACAAATGTAAAAATGAGAACTCGGACTGTCTTTGTGTGGTACTTTGTCTGACCAAACAGAGAGAGAATGTAGAGGCTATTCCTACTCAAGATAATACAAAGGTCCGTGTAAAAAGTATTGGCCTTTACCAATTTAGAAATTGAACTTTACGAAAACCGGAAATAAAAGTGTAAGGGCACATTTAAAATTAAAAAAAAAGGTAATCGGTAGCAAAAAATTAGCTTTTAGACAATTTTCAAAAATAACAAATGCAAAAGGTAGTATTAATTAATAATCAAAAATGCACATTTAGCGTGTGCCTACGGTATACGATACCTGATAGGGGCGATAGAATTCTAAGGACTGTATAGCTCAATGATTAAATGCATAATTTGAAGCTTGCAGTTGCAATGTCTGTGAGTTCAAATCCAGTATGCAGTGAGCTTATTATTCAAAGATTTTAATAGTTATAGACATCTGAATGGATAAACACAGACGATGATAAACTTTGAGATTTATATAGTTAGAAGTTAGATTATCTGCTCAGCTATAACACCTTATTGCTATAGGTAATGCATTATTATTGTTTTAATATCGTTTGTCAGAGACTTTCCTAAAATCTTTTAAAGTGAACCATATACAGTGGAACCTCAGTTCTCGAACACAATCCGTGCCAGAAAGTTGGTAGAAAACCAAATTTTTCGAGACCCGAAACAAGTTTTCCCATTAGAGATAATGTATGTAAGTTTTAATCCATTCCAGGTCGATTTAACAACTTCGGTAAAACATTTTACACTATAAACTGTACTGTATACTGCATACAATAAATAAAAACGGGTAGATATAGATCGTGTTTAACTTTGATAAAATATTTTCTATCTATGATGATGGAAAAAGAAAACAAAAAATAAACATTTCGTATGTTTTCCTCTTAAAACATCGAAAACATTAGAGATTACGATACAATACCAAAAATTGCAGGAGTTGATAATGAAACAGCAAAAAAATGCAACAGATCAGTTACATCAAAACTTGTGTGAAAAAGAAAATGGAAACAGCAATGGCACTTTTACTTCACATCTTTGAAGAGGAGTCCTCCTCCAAAACAATTTAGGGTAACTCGACTGGACGAATTGTGTATGTAGAAAATCTCTTCGGTAGAGGCAACGTCCTCCCAGAGGGCTCCTTTTTGTAGAGAATTAATGGCGCGAAACCTCTCCCTTTTTTTGAGAACCTTCCGAAAGTAGCTCATAACAACCTCCTTAAGCGTATAAACATGCTGTTTCTGGAGCTGCTCCTAATGTTTAATTCACATGCGCATGTTCCCATTTGGCGGAGACCCGAATATATGGTCGAGATCCGAGACAAACCAATCTCAATTTTTTTGGTCGAGAACCGAAGCGTTCGAGAGCCGAAGTGTTCGAGAACCGAGGTTCCACTGTATTGATAACAAATATACGTCGTACCACAACTATAGTTATAGATACATTGTTATAGCTCTGTTTCTTTAGATTGCATGTTAAGAAATGTAAGGCTATTGTGTATGGCTGGCTCGCGATACAAGTACAAGCATACCGCAAGTGCAATCAGCAATTTAGTATTATCTAAATTGTATTGCCTCTCTTTATGCTTCTCTCAATCCTACAAAAGCAGCACCTGCAAATCTTCAACTTTTTCCTGCTCTGGAAATATGACATTAGCCAGCTTATTGCTATGCAAGCCTCTATGAAGTACTGCATAGCCAGAAGTAGAGATGTATAGCTGGCACCGTTGGAATATACCATCATATAATGGGCTCACAGAAGAAGACAATTCCTAAATGTGTTTTAATATAAAATATGGAAACGTTATTCAGCGTAGTTTGAAAAATGTTTGTGTTCTTCCTTTAAGGTTCGTACTAGCTCAACTTTACGTTTCGTTGCATTTGTAAGTGGAAATCTTTTATTAAGACCTTTTTGTACACGTGATTGAACAGAAGTTATCTGTATTATTTTGGTAGTTCTACACAACTAAATAAAATATTCTGGCAGCGTTTAATGTGGTTCCTGCGGAGGACAGCACCAATATCTACCTTGGTTCTGCCATAGCACCTCCTTCTCTTGTATTCACATGTACCTACATATACATGTACCTACATATATTTACTCGTACCTACATTGACCTACATGCACTTGCTTGTACCTAGATATACCTACGTGTACCTACATATACTTGTACCTACATGTACCTACATACACTTACTTGTACTTACACATACTTAAATATACTTACTATGACTTCTACTTGTATGCTTGACTTACTGTTGTACTAGTTTTGGTTTGCATGACTGCAATGTTGTCTATTCGTAAGTCTCTAGATGTCTATGTGTAAGTCCCTAGAGGTCAATGTGCTGATTTGCGTATTCAGCCTGTCGAGGCAGCTGCATGTCCCTCAAGTGCTGACGTTGGCTTTATCCTGTACAGGCCTCACAGACACATCACCTTGCCCTATGAACGCCTAACCTCTCTCAGCAGCTCTGGAATGACTAGACAACTCGCGCTATGCATGAAAGGATGAAGAGGCTGAGAGAGAGACTCGGGTTAAGGAAATCAGTGAGAAAAAGCAGTACCTATGACGAGGGACTCTCCCAGTATGCTATTCCAGAGAATGGGCCTGCACACATCATTAACACTGGTCTCTCAGACTACACTTTGGATGTCAGCAGAGACATGAAAGGTGTGGACATAGCCGTCAGGTGTCGGAGCACGGCTGTCTTATCATCTGTTTACTTGCATAGATAAATTACAACTTGCTAGCGACCCGCTATGATTACACCCAGGCTATATTGAAAATGGAAATTTGAGTTTTCTAATTGTGTAATGTATCTACCTCGAAGGGCCCAAATGTAGCAGCCCTAAATAGCCTATAAAAGAACCAAGCTGTTTGATAGGGTGGGAGCCCAAATAGCCTGTGTGTTGTTATCCGAATGGCATTTCACTAATCAGATGTCCTCATTGATTCATTATTGGATAATTCTCATTAATTAAATGAACTAGTAAATTGTAGATGCTCATTTTTAAACGCTGCCTTGAAGGCACACTTGTACAAAAGAGTGGATAGAGAAAGGGCATGGGTGTGCCAATGTAACGTGTCCGCATGCTTAAAGACAATGCTCGCTGCTGTAAACCTGTCAACAATACTCCCACTAATGTATTCAACTGCTCAAACCAGTGTCTGGTCAATGCAGAATTGCAAAGCTGCCATTGGTTTTTGTATGTCAACTATTTTCTTTCTCCACTCCTGTCTAGACCTTTTGTCATCTGCCTTTCTTCTGTATATTCTGCCCTTTGGCTCTGTTTGCGCGTTTCAGTTTTACCAGTCAACTGCTGTCGTACTTGTCTACCAAACCTTGCTCTGTTGCCTAAATTCTGGTACTATCACACAGCTGGCTTATCTTCTACCTTCCACCATGGACATCAACCTTCTCTACGAGCATCCATTTAGCCGGCCCTTGCTGAAGAACAACTACCGGCGAAGCTCTCTGCGTACTCCTACTTGCTTAGGTGATATCTTGTGGTCAATATTGCACTGCCTCATCAGTTTCATTTTCGCACTCATTTTGTAACTTGTTCTCTTTAGATGTACTTTATGAGAATCCAAGGACTGACCTAGCCAGCTCTCTACCGCCTCATCAGATCAATGGAAGGCCGCGTGACCGCATCGGCTCAGCTCCTCAACCGCCGACTCAAGTTTCTCCAAGCTCCCTCTCTCCTTCTCAAATCAGATTCAGGCAGCGTCGCAACTACAGTGAAGTGAGTTGAACCATATCACACTCCTCTCCTCATTTAGTTTGGTAGTGAAGTGAGTTGAACCATATCACACTCCTCTCCTTATTTAGTTTAATATTGAAGCGAGTTGAACCATATCACACTCCTCTCTTTATTTAGTTTGATAGTAAAGTGAGTTGAACCATATCACACTCCTCTCATCATTTAGTTTGATAGTGAAGTGAATTGAACCATATCAAACTCCTCTCCTTATTTAGTTTAATAGTGAAGTGAGTTGAACCATATCACACTCCTCTCCTTATTTAGTTTGATAGTGAAGTGAGTTGAACCATATCACACTCCTCTCCTTATTTAGTTTAATATTGAAGTGAGTTGAACCATATCACACTCCTCTCCTTATTTAGTTTAATAGTGAAGTGAGTTGAACCATATCACACTCCTCTCCTTATTTAGTTTAATAGTGAAGTGAGTTGAACCATATCACACTCCTCTCCTCATTTAGTTTGATAGTGAAGTGAATTGAACCATATCACACTCCTCTCCTTATTTAGTTTAATAGTGAAGTGAGTTGAACCATATCACACTCCTCTCCTCATTTAGTTTGATAATGAAGTGAGTTGAACCATATCACACTCCTCTCCTTATTTAGTTTAGTAGTGAAGTGAGTTGAACCATATCACACTCCTCTCCTTATTTAGTTTAATAGTGAAGTGAGTTGAACCATATCACACTCCTCTCCTTATTTAGTTTGATAATGAAGTGAGTTGAACCATATCACACTCCTCTCCTTATTTAGTTTAATATTGAAGTGAGTTGAACCATATCACACTCCTCTCCTTATTTAGTTTAATAGTGAAGTGAGTTGAACCATATCACACTCCTCTCCTTATTTAGTTTAATAGTGAAGTGAGTTGAACCATATCACACTCCTCTCCTTATTTAGTTTGATAGTGAAGTAAGTTGAACCATATCACACTCCTCTCCTTATTTAGTTTAATAGTGAAGTTAGTTGAACCATATCACACTCCTCTCCTTATTTAGTTTAATAGTGAAGTGAGTTGAACCATATCACACTCCTCTCCTTATTTAGTTTGATAGTGAAGTAAGTTGAACCATATCACACTCCTCTCCTCATTTAGTTTAATAGTGAAGTGAGTTGAACCATATCAAACTCCTCTCCTTATTTAGTTTGATAGTGAAGTAAGTTGAACCATATCACACTCCTCTCCTTATTTAGTTAAGTAGTGAAGTGAGTTGAACCATATCACACTCCTCTCCTCATTTAGTTTAATAGTGAAGTGAGTTGAACCATATCACACTCCTCTCCTTATTTAGTTTAATAGTGAAGTGAGTTGAACCATATCACACTCCTCTCCTTATTTAGTTTAATAGTGAAGTGAGTTGAACCATATCACACTCCTCTCCTCATTTAGTTTAATAGTGAAGTGAGTTGAACCATATCAAACTCCTCTCCTTATTTAGTTTGATAGTGAAGTGAGTTGAACCATATCACACTCCTCTCCTTATTTAGTTAAGTAGTGAAGTGAGTTGAACCATATCACACTCCTCTCCTTATTTAGTTTGATAGTGAAGTGAGTTGAACCGTATCACACTCCTCTCCTTATTTAGTTTAATAGTGAAGTGAGTTGAACCATATCACATTCCTCTCCTTATTTAGTTTAATAGTGAAGTGAGTTGAACCATATCACACTCCTCTCCTCATTTAGTTTGATAGTGAAGTGAATTGAACCATATCACACTCCTCTCCTTTTTTAGTTTAATAGTGAAGTGAGTTGAACCATATCACACTCCTCTCCTCATTTAGTTTGATAATGAAGTGAGTTGAACCATATCACACTCCTCTCCTTATTTAGTTTAGTAGTGAAGTGAGTTGAACCATATCACACTCCTCTCCTTATTTAGTTTGATAATGAAGTGAGTTGAACCATATCACACTCCTCTCCTTATTTAGTGTAATATTGAAGTGAATTGAACCATATCACACTCCTCTCCTTATTTAGTTTAATAGTGAAGTGAGTTGAACCATATTACACTCCTCTCCTTATTTAGTTTAATAGTGAAATGAGTTGAACCATATCACACTCCTCTCCTTATTTAGTTTAATAGTGAAATGAGTTGAACCATATCACACTCCTCTCCTTATTTAGTTTGATAGTGAAGTGAGTTGAACCATATTACACTCCTCTCCTTATTTAGTTTGATAGTGAAGTAAGTTGAACCATATCACACTCCTCTCCTTATTTAGTTTAATAGTGAAGTGAGTTGAACCATATTACACTCCTCTCCTTATTTAGTTTGATAGTGAAGTAAGTTGAACCATATCACACTCCTCTCCTTATTTAGTTTGATAGTGAAGTGAGTTGAACCATATCACACTCCTCTCCTTATTTAGTTTGATAGTGAAGTGAGTTGAACCATATCACACTCCTTTCCTTATTTAGTTTGATAGTGAAGTGAATTGAACCATATCACACTCCTCTCCTTATTTAGTTTGATAGTGAAGTGAGTTGAACCATATTACACTCCTCTCCTTATTTAGTTTGATAGTGAAGTGAGTTGAACCGTATCACACTCCTCTCCTTATTTAGTTTGATAGTGAAGTGAGTTGAACCATATCACACTCCTCTCCTTATTTAGTTTGATAGTGAAGTGAGTTGAATCATATCACACTCCTTTCCTTATTTAGTTTGATAGTGAAGTGAATTGAACCATATCACACTCCTCTCCTTATTTAGTTTGATAGTGAAGTAAGTTGAACCATATCACACTCCTCTCCTTATTTAGTTTGATAGTGAAGTGAGTTGAACCATATTACACTCCTCTCCTTATTTAGTTTGATAGTGAAGTGAGTTGAACCGTATCACACTCCTCTCCTTATTTAGTTTGATAGTGAAGTGAGTTGAACCATATCACACTCCTCTCCTCATTTAGTTTGATAGTGAAGTGAGTTGAATCATATCACACTCCTCTCCTTATTTAGTTTGATAATGAAGTAAGTTGAACCATATCACACTCCTCTCCTTATTTAGTTTGATAGTGAAGTGAGTTGAATCATATCACACTCCTCTCCTTATTTAGTTTGATAGTGAAGTAAGTTGAACCATATCACACTCCTCTCCTTATTTAGTTTGATAGTGAAGTGAGTTGAATCATATCACACTCCTCTCCTCATTTGGTATGATAGTGAAGTAAGTTGAACCATATCACACTCCTCTCCTTATTTAGTTTTATAGTGAAGTGAGTTGAAACGTGTCACACTCTTCTCTTGCTTTAGCTGGACAAGAAGTAAGGTCAAACTACTGCAGCTGTATCGCTACACTCTAATAGTGTAACCCACATCACTTTTTAATTATAAAGACTCCCCTGCTCTGATTTTGAAATTGTTTCCTCCCACCTTGTGTATGCAATGTTTTCAACTGGAGGAAATAATGATTGTGAGAAGACAGTTGACGGGCAAGGCAATTTATATGACACATGACCAAGGAAGACGAGTTGGGGTATATTCAACAGGTGTTTGGACCCTATGGTTGGACCTTATGGTTGGCTTCTAGTT
Organism: Watersipora subatra; assembly: GCF_963576615.1. Taxonomy (NCBI): domain Eukaryota; kingdom Metazoa; phylum Bryozoa; class Gymnolaemata; order Cheilostomatida; family Watersiporidae; genus Watersipora; species Watersipora subatra. The sequence continues at coordinate 365,806 of NC_088710.1, read as the reverse complement.
ATTGGTTGGCCCTTACGGTTGGCTTTTAGTAATTGGTTGAACCCTATCCTATGGTTGGCTCCTAGTTTATTAGTTGGACCTTATGGTTGGCTTCTAGTTATTGGCTGGACCCTATGGTTGCCTTCTAGTTGTTGGCTGGACCCTATGGTTGGCTCCTAGTTGTTGGTTGGACCCTATGGTTGATTTTTAGTTATTCATTGGACCCTATGGTTGGCTTTTAGTTGTCGGTTGGACTCTATGGCTGGCTATTAGTTATTTGTCTATCAACACTGGAGGGCTCTGCTGCTATCATATTTTGTTTTACTCTGAAGTAAACTCACTTTCTCTTTCTTAGGACTGGCTCAGCATGGAACTTTTTAATATCAATATGTTATCCAGCAGTTGCAGGCATATGCGCTGAACACTTCGCGCCTAGTTCCTATTAGCTGATTGCCCATGATTAGCTCATAGCAAGGCTTGCTACTCTCTCATTCTCGCCGCCACAATGTGTGACCATCGAAAGCCGTCAGGCCATTCTGCGCATGCCTCACCGACTCAACAACGTCTTCCTACACCGTTTCTTTCTCAGAATGTAATAGCTTCAAAGATGCAGCCGGAATTCTACGTAGCATTGCCATCGCAGCTGCCCAGCAGTCGCCATTCTGTGCTCTCTTTTTCACGTCGCAAAAAACGTCGGGTGACCAACGTGAGTTATGTTTAGTACACAAAGCTGGACTACAACATATCTTTGTGTATATATACATGTAAATATGCCTAGTCATCAATTGAGTATATATATATGACTACTATATGTATTGTCATCAGTTGAGTATTTATATGACTGTTATATATATTGTCATCAGTTGAGTATTTATATGACTGTTATATCTATTGTCATCAGTTGAGTATGTATATGACTGTTATATGTGTTGTCATCAGTTGAGTATGTATATGACTGTTATATGTATTGTCATCAGTTGAGTATTTATATGACTGTTATACGTATTGTTATCAGTAGAGTATTTATATGACTGTTATATCTATTGTCATCAGTTGAGTATCATGTATATGACTGCTATATGTATTGTCATCAGTTGTGTATTTATATGACTGTTATATGTATTGTCATCAGTTGAGTATTTATATGACTGTTATATCTATTGTCATCAGTTGAGTATCATGTATATGACTGCTATATGTATTGTCATCAGTTGTGTATTTATATGACTGTTATATGTATTGTCATCAGTTGAGTATTTATATGACTGTTATATCTATTGTCATCAGTTGAGTATTTATATGACTGTTATATCTATTGTCATCAGTTGAGTATCATGTATATGACTGCTATATGTATTGTCATCAGTTGTGTATTTATATGACTGTTATATGTATTGTCATCAGTTGAGTATTTATATGACTGTTATATCTATTGTCATCAGTTGAGTATCATGTATATGACTGCTATATGTATTGTCATCAGTTGTGTATTTATATGACTGTTATATGTATTGTCATCAGTTGAGTATTTATATGACTGTTATATCTATTGTCATCAGTTGAGTATTTATATGACTGTTATATCTATTGTCATCAGTTGAGTATCATGTATATGACTGCTATATGTATTGTCATCAGCTGTGTATTTATATGACTGTTATATGTATTGTCATCAGTTGAGTATTTATATGACTGTTATATCTATTGTCATCAGTTGAGTATCATGTATATGACTGCTATATGTATTGTCATCAGTATAAAGCTCTTCGTTTGTCAATTTCTCTAGTATTGTCACCTGCAGTTCACAATAATAAAATGTGTTGGAACAGAGGCTTCTGTTTTCTTTCAGCCGATAGTGCCACGCTAGGGATACAGGAGGGCATCTAATCATTCCCTATTTGGGATGTAGGGTGATTCTTGTGTTCGGTACTTTGATAATTTTCTTGTTTGATTTGAAATATTGGCTCAAGTAACAGCATGGCCACCTGATATTAACAATTAAGATTTACTATGGCAAATCAATCTTGTTATTTCATCGTTTAGTTATATATGAGTTGCATTGACATTGGTAAGAAGGGTCTTTGAAATTATACAAATTCAATAAGTGAAGTGCTGTCTTATATAAACCCGGTTACAAACTGAACCATAAGCATAGTCATAAGATGAATTGTAAGACAGGTCGATAAGATGAATTGTAAGACAGGTCGATAAGATGAATTGTAAGACAGGTCGATAAGATGAATTGTAAGACAGGTCGATAAGATGAATTGTAAGACAGGTCGATAGGATGAATTGTAAGACAGGTCGATAAGATGAGTCAAAAAGTTGAATAAAAAAATGAGTCGAAAAGTGGCGCCGGGCAGACAACTAGGGAAGACGAGCCGAAAAGATGATTCGAAAAGCGCATCGTACAATGAGTGTATTTGCCTGAACAGTTGTGACAGTGAAAGAGACTGCTGGACTGGCCCACTGACTGGCCGATGGTTAACAAATAGTTATAGCCCTTGCAGATCACTATAGAGTATACCAATAGTTATAGCCCTTGCAGATCACCATAGAGTATACAAATAGTTATAGTCCTTGCGAATCACCATAGAGTATACAAATAGTTGTAGCCTTGCAGATGACCATAGAGTATACAAATAGTTATAGCTCTTGCAGATGACTATAGAGTATACAAATAGTTCTAGCCCTTTCAGATCACCTACGAGTATACAAATAGTTAAAGCCCTTGCGGATCACCATAGAGCATACAAATAGTTATAGCCCTTGCATATCACCATAGAGTATACAAATAGTTCAGGGCCGTATTGTTCTATGAGGCAGCTTCTGCTGTGCAGAGGCAAAATTCCAGCACCCAGAACGACCAAACGGTGATTTTCTTGTTGTTTAGTGTCGACAATGTTCGGACGAAAGGTGCGAACGTATCGTGCAGAGCCCGTTTTCAGGATATTACTAGTGGTTGCAAATCCAGCGAATCCATTTCGACACCATTTTTTTACTGGTGAGAAGGGAACGGAAAACAGACGTTTCGGTTTTGTCTGTTCTGGATTCACATGTTTAATGATAACGATTAAGTTTAAATGTGCTAGACACTGTTGAACTGATGAAGAGTTTTGATTTTGACGACTACCATAAATTCTGGTCTTCAAAACATTTACTTCCACTTAAGACGAATATTTTGATAGTTGTGGGAAACCAATTACGGGATCCTGTACAGTAATTCTTGGTTGGCTTTACTAGACTTATTGCAGTTTTACGAAATATTCTGACGATAGTGGATAGTCACTGGACTGATTACAATTTGCAAATGATATTTGAAATTCTTTATTATTGTTATATCGACGCTGCGCGAAGCAGACGTGTTTAGAACTATCTTGAAACTTTCAAGAAAAAAATGAATTTACCGCGAGCTTTCTTCTTATTGCTTATATATCGAGTATGCTTGCTAATTTTTTTCACACTATCTTTACGTAAAAACATCTACTTCATTGCAAAGAAATCAATTCAGGATTTTCTGAGGCTGTATACACGTAACAGCTGATTTAAACTTTTCGTAATTTTGTGTTTTTTTTAAATATCTGCTTGACAAGCTCTAGTCACGTATTATATGTCTATAATTTGTTTGTTTAGTGAGCTATGCTATTATCTATATTTGCATGGAAATATTTATTGCATAGTTTTTATTTTACGCTCACTCGTTGAACCTGTTTATCCATGGGTTAGGGTAGTATCATCAGCACCACACCTGATCGCCCAAGGCGTGAGAAGAATCTCTAACTTTGTTAAATTCAAAATCAACCATCTTCAAATTTAAATAATCTTTAGGAAAGAACTCTGATATCACATTGAACTTTGAGTCACTCAGTGACTGGTGCTCTTGTTATAGATCTAGATAGCTTAAGTTAGTTTCATTGTTCTACCATTATTTTTTCTCAGCAGAATTACAAACATTCTAATATTCAATTTTAAATAATCTTTAGTCTTTTATTTATAGATTCACTGTCTAGAGTTTATTATCAAATCTTAATCAATAATCATAATATTTTGCTTTTTTACCCCTGGCACAAGTTTACATACTACATGACATGTATTCAATAATTCGTACGGAACGTGATACACAGCAATCTTGAGGATTTTTGAGAAATCTTTTTAGTATTATCCTTGCTTGTATAAGTTGCTATAATACAATTAAAACTGCTCTCAAATAGGATTTTTTGTGTGTGTTCTGTAAAATTTGTTCGATATTCGGGAGGGCGTTGCACACCTCTCGAACCCACCCCGCCAGCCGCTCGGGCCTACAGCCCTCACAAGTCGCCTACGGGGCTACTCAAGATATTGGCAGAGGCACCCTAAAAATGAACAATACAGCCCTGAAATAGTTATAGCCCTTGCAGATCACCATAGAGTATACCAATAGTTATAGCCCTTGCAGATCACCATAGAGTATACCAATAGTTATAGCCCTTGCAGATCACCATAGAGTATACAAATAGTTATAGCCCTTGCAGATCACCATGGAGTATACAAATAGTTATAGCCCTTGCAGATCACCATAGAGTATACCAATAGTTATAGCCCTTGCAGATCACCATGGAGTATACAAATAGTTATAGCCCTTGCAGATCACCATAGAGTATACAAATAGTTATAGCTCTTGCAGATCATCGTAGAGTATATACTACTCAATGTGATCTTAACTACTCAGACAGATAAAACATATTTATGATCAGTTATAAGCATTTACCACCAACTAATTATTGTATATCTTTTGTTGTTGAAAGCCTATCGCATTTCTATGCAGTGATTCCATCGGCGGTTATCATCACACCATTCATGTGCTGCACTGGATCAGCTGGCAGCAAAGGTTGTGCCAGCAAAGGTTGCGCCAGCAAAGGTTGTGCCAGCTCTGTATTCCATTATGATTGGCATTAGTACATTGATAGAAAATGTTCACCATCTAGACTCTCTAGAGCCTAGACAATAGTTTATAAGAAAGTCCTCAATTCTTTTTGGAATACCGAGCTTTATATATATTATATATATATATATATATACATATGAGTAAAAGCGTAAAATCCGAGCAGAGTGCTCAATGGATAAAATCAGAGCAAGTTAAAATCGATAAAACAGACAATAACTTTAGATAAAACACTTGATTACTATTAGCTTCAGATTACTGAAGATTGCTCAAGCATGAAACTAATAATAATCAAGTGTTTTATCTAAAGTTATAATCTGTTTTATTTATATATATATATATATATATTGATCTCAAAGTTTGTGTTTTGTCGTCTTTGATTCTGTGAATCTGTGTGTTCCGCTATAGCTATTAAACTCTTGGAATGAAAAACTCGCTTCGTGCTGGATTTGAACTCACGGAGATTGTGACCACAAGTTTTTGACCACGTATTTAACAATTGAGCTACGCAGTCCTTAGATTTCTATCGATCTTATCATATACCGTATTCCCTTTTCTCGATTGCACACACTAAATGACTTATTAATTGATACATTGCGCTCACGAGTTATGATGTCCCTGTTATGAAATGTTTTTTGCCTGACTAAAACTTATGATGCTTTTTAGTCCTCGCCATACTAGGAGAAATTTGTTATCCGCCCTACGATATCAACAATAATTTCTCTCGAAATTTAAAATTTGGCGATTGTATCTCAGTTCAGCGTCATCCATTATGGTAAAAACGCATTCGCAAACAGATAAGTGATAAAATTTTAGTTCAATGTTTGAAGTTTAATAAAATACATAATAAAACTTGAAAGTATGTCTTTGGTCAGCTAAATTCATTGAAGTTAGATTCAGCATTTATGTTACACGTCTGTCTCGAAGGTAAGAACTGTGTACATAGCACCTTGTAATGTTACATTTTCTTCCAGATCACAATCACAAAATGCACTGAAGTTATTGTAGGTAACTATAATTACTAAGGTTAACATATTGTTTTGTTACTATTTTTAATGATGATGATTTTTACCAGGAGGTTATTGCCTTAGATAATTAGTACGGGTTTCTATAACACTCTATACAATATTCTCGCATTATGATGCCAACACTGAATCAAACTAATGTATACTATATATAACGTACACAACATTCACCATTGTAACCTTTAAACTTCATATAATCGGAAAAGTGTTTTTGTGAAGCTCAAATAACTTAAGAGAAAAAATAAACATTGCGTATATGGAAGTGTCCATATAAAGAAAGGTTACTGTTGCAGCAGAAGCTCGAAGATTTGATGTTTTGACAGACGAAACTGATACCTCTCGATACTGGTGCAAACGTAAAAATGGAATATTGGACTTTTTTGTCTGATACTTTGTCTAACTAAATGAAAAGAAAATGTAAAGGCAATTCCTAAATTTAAAGTTTAATTTAGCTTTTAAAAAAATTAAAAAAAAGTTCTAAAGGTAATATTAATTAATACACGTGTTGACCCTCTCCATACGATTTTAATTTGTTCCAGTTTTGGCATTGTAAGGGGAAAATGTGGTATAGAGGGGTACAGAAACCCATAGTAATTATTTAATGCAAACACCCCTTGATGAAAATCATCAATATTTTATATGTATTGTACATATTAAAAATTAGCAACAAAATAATATGTTAACCTTAGTAACTATAGTTACTTACAGTAACTTTAGCGTATTTAGTGTATCTAGTGGTTATGATCTGCAATACACTGTAACGTTACAATGTACTATGTGCAGCATGTACTGTAGGGGGTTCTAACCTTTGAGACAGACATATAAAATAAACGTTGAATTTAACTTACATGAATTTAACTTACTAAACACATACTTGAAGCGGAGTTTTCGTGTGTTTTTTACTAATCTAAACTTCAACTTTGTCATAGGATAAAATTGTATCACTGTCTGTTTTTTGTTTTATTTTTATTCTAACTTATTATAAATAACAATTATTATGAATAACAATGCTGAACTGAGATAGAGAACAAGCGAGCGTTGTTGACAATTTCGTTCTCGCATGGCGATGACGAAAAATATCGTGTTCCATGTCGTAAGGCGAAATTTTTTTATTATAATAAGGTCATCGTAACCCGCTGATGCACTGTATATATTAATAATTTAGTGTGTGCAAACGTGAAAATGATATGTTTTGTGGTTATGCGTTATTAGTAGACTTTCAATTTGTATGTCGCTGGTTCAAATCCAGTGCGAAGGTGATTTTTCGCTATTTTTTCGCTATTTTATATACTACTGAATGCCCGGCGTTGCACGAGTAATAGAATAATTACCTAATGAATTTGAGTAACTTACCTGGAAAGCTATCTAGATCCTTGCTATAATCTTTACTAAAACAATACTTGCGTTTTAGGCCAGCTTACAATCAATACGTGTAACTGTTGACAGTGCTGTTATTAAGCCCAATGTTAATCAATGTTATTACTACTGTGTAGCTTAAGAGTTAAGTTTGCGGCCTCTAAATTGGAAGGTCCCGTGATCAACTCTAGTGCTGTGCGGTTTTTTCATTGCTATAACTGGTCACATGGTTTAACAAAAAACAAACACTGAAATTTATATATATAAATACGAGTATATATCCCGTGTATACAGCCCATCACACAATGTACAGATCTTGGGATACAAATCTATAATTGGTTTGGCATCAATTAAAACATGATGAAGGTAACACTGCGTAAATTGTCTTGCTAAACCTTCTACTCTCCTGTTCTTTATTTGCTATTGTAATAGAGGCCAGATGTATTCTATTGTGTAGCGAGTATGAACAAAGGGATTTTGTTATCTGATTGCGGCCCTGAAAAGGCCGCTATAGCCAGAGTCGACACAGTCTGAGGGAGTCTTGGTGTCAATGCTTGTCTGCTGCCTTCGCTTCCAATGTTATTGCCAGTCACAATCCATGCTCCCAGGTGTTAGGATACTCATCACACTGTTACTGATCGGGGCAGTCTTTACCATGCTAGTGACAGGCGAAACTGATATGTTTAAAATTGTGTGTGTGGAAAGTATCAGGTGGATGAAGAGTGGCATGTAATGAATAATTCTTACTGTATACCTACAAGTTTTGCCTACTATTTCGGCCTAGTCTTTACGGTAAGTTGAATGATATTCTAAGGGCTGATTTGGTGAAACCATCAGAAGGCATTCCCTTTGCCAAAAATGCTTATGAGAAATAATGAAAGAGAAACAAATGTGAGAACCTAGTAATCAAAATTAGACTCCATGATGTCGGCAAGAACTAAAGACGACTAAAGGGGACTAGAGGTGGCGATGAAACAAGAATCTTCATGTTTTAACAGTTGAGAAGCCCAGACTGATTAAGAGAATCGTGTCCAATTTTAGTTTAATTGATAGACCATCTGTTATTTTAAATAAGATATAAACTTTTGCCACCTAAAAATTGCAAAGTTGATCAATATGCATGCTATAAGCAGCCAGCCAATGAGAAACGGATAGATACATTCAATGATATGCACATACTGGAAGTCACAAAGGAATAAATAAGGCTGTTTGGAGTTATCGAGGTATCGGAAATACAATTTCTTCTGGCCAGTTTATTCAGTCAGACCAGTTTATTCAGTCGGCCCGGTTTATTCAGTCGCACCAGTTTATTCAGTCGGACCAGCTTATTCAGTCGGACCAGTTTATTCAGTCGGAACAGTTTATTCATTTGGATCAGTTTATTCAATTAGACCAGTTTATTTCGTCGGATCAGTTTATTTCATTTACAGTTTACTCAGTCAGACCCGTTTATTCGGTCGTACCAGTTTATTCAGTCGGACCAGTTGCAGAATAAAAATAATTGTTGTTGATAGTTGTAATCTTTGCCTTCTGAACTGGTATTACCAGATTCCTTGGACAATCTCTCCCATTTTCAATGGTTTAAACTGAATTGGATTGGGCCCGCTGAACCACTCTACAAGCTCGGCCAGAACTCTATCCAATTTTTCCATGAAACTTCTAACATACCCCCAGATACCTCATATAGGTAAACTGTTACCCAAGGTTTCTCAGTCAAATCCCATGTCTAAGACTAGCGATCTACTATCTCCTTGTTTCTTATGCATTGTGTATGTAGCTCTCTGCAGTTTAGCAGACATTCAAATGTTCTTTTCATTGTGACATCTTTAGAGCTCAGTTATCCTGTTCATCCATTTTGCTATCAGCCTCAGTTCCATGGTAATGGGGCTGTATTTTAATGTTCTTTTATATAGTCTACACCAAACCACCAGAGATCATACTATAAAGTTAAGATGATACTATGGACACCTGAAGCGTGCGAATATGCTCTATTATGTAACATGTAGACTTATTTAATCTCCAAATTACACTGAATCAATTCTCACTGCAGTCATGGCCATATAAAGGTGACATTTAAGAGACGCCTGTTAATGCGCAAGAAACCACATGTTTGTTCAACTGTTACACTTTGGATCATTTTATACTCTGTCTTGCATTCTTAAAGACTTTCTTAAAAGGTTCTACATTTCTGTAGAAAATCAATCCATTTAGTCGTGTACTAAGAATTTATAGGATCCACTGTGAATTGCAGAACTCCAATATAGGCTACTGCATATGTGCTTGTTGCTTTCCTCTCTTCAAGTCAGGACAATATTATTCATCTGAAACCCCGGCAACTTTGGCAATGCTCACCAGCTTTTTGAATGGAGCCTGTGGAGGTCTTTGGTTAGTCGTATCTACAGATAGGAGTTACCTGGCAGAGAATATAGTGGGCCCTGTTATGTTTTCTTATTTTAACTTTTCTTACTCCTCTGACTGAGCCTAATCTCTTTCTTTTGTGTTAGTTATTTCATATTTTATATATTGCAGCATGATTTGAGTAAAAGACTCTCTTTGCCTGCTGACCTCCGGCTGCCACAAAGCTTTGTAGCCAAGCATGCACCCAAAATCAATGAACCACTGAGCATACGGCAGCGTCGAGCATCTCTGGTGAGTCGAGTCAGGTATTGGGATGGATTGAGCGTGTTAAGAGGTCTGATCTTAAGTGTTTTGTTATAATGGAACGATGGGGTTGACATCTCTTTTGTAGTCTGAGATAGGATTTGGTAAAGTAGAATCCTACACAAAGCTAGACAAGTTAGGGGAGGGCACCTATGCTACTGTGTATAAAGGTAAGAGCCGGCTGACGGATGACCTGGTAGCACTAAAAGAGATTCGTCTCGAGCATGAAGAAGGAGCACCGTGCACAGCCATACGAGAGGTTTCGCTGCTTCGAGACCTCAAACATAACAATATTGTGACTCTACATGACATTATACACACAGATAGATCACTCACCCTTGTATTTGAATACTTAGTAAGTGTTATTACACATATACCAGTAAATCTCTGTGTTTATGTCCGTTTCTTTCATTGATCTATCCATGCATTATTCTGTTTCTATAAGGCGCGGGTACAGGTTTAAATTCTAATTTTATAGGAAAAAGATTTGAAACAGTACATGGATGACTGTGGAAACATTATGAGTATGGGCAATGTCAAGGTAGGATCAATCCTTCATGCGGTCTGTCAGCAGTGTGACTTGAGCAGCGCTTAATATATCTCATATGTAATACAACTCTTAATATATCTCATGTATAGTACAACTCTTAATATATCTCATACAGAGTACAACTCTTAATATATCTCATATTTAGTACAACTCTTAATATATTTCATACAGAGTACAACTTTTAATATATCTCATATTTAGTACAACTCTTAATAAATCTTGCAAAATTAATGCCTTTGTAGATTTTCCTTTTCCAACTTCTTAGAGGACTGGCGTTCTGCCACAAGAGGCGTGTCTTACACAGAGATTTGAAGCCCCAAAACCTACTCATTAATGAAAAAGGGGAACTGAAGCTTGCTGACTTTGGTGAGTTAGTTAACTCTTTTATGACTGACTTTGATGAGCTGGTTAACTCTCTTATGACTGACTCTAGTGAGTTAGTTAACTCTCTTATGACTGACTCCAGTGAGTTAGTTAACTCTTCTATGACTGATTCTGATGAGCTGGTTAACTCTCTTTTGACTGAATCTAGTGAGTTAATTAACTCTCTTATGACTGACTCCAGTGAGTTAGTTAACTCTCTTATGACTGATTCTGATGAGCTTGTTAACTCTCTTATGACTGACTCTGATGAGCTGGTTAACTCTCTTGTGACTGACTCTGATGAGCTGATTAACTCTCTTATGATTGACTCTAGTGAGTTAATTAACTCTCTTATGACTGATTCTTGTGAGTTAGTTAACTCTCTTATGACTGACTTTGGCGAGTTGATTAACTCTTTTATCACTGACTCTAGTGAACCAAATTGACCATGACTGCAGCTGGTTGGCTGTAAGCTTCTACACATCTACATTTCTGTTATTTGAGCCATTTTTATATAATTGTGATGCTTTGGGTTATTAACGATACTGTGATAACTCTGTACGGTCACTGTTCATCTCTTTGATCACATCATACTTTCACAGTTAGACCTTGACTAAAGACTGCCGCATTCTCTTCTATTACTTGCATGACACTATGACATTTCAGCAACAAATAGAATCCTAGGCATTGTCACTTTGGATTTGGTATTTTCGAAGCAATCCAATCCCTTATAAGAGATGAGCTTGTGATTCAGTAGAGATAAGTTTGTGAATCGATAAAGATAGAGTTATGAGTTGATAGAGATGTGTTCTTGAGTTGATCAAAATGACCGAGTTGGTAAACATAAATGAGATTCTAATTGCACAGGGCTTGCAAGGGCAAAGTCTATACCAACCAAGACATACTCTAATGAAGTGGTCACTCTCTGGTATCGGCCTCCAGAGGTCTTGCTTGGCCTCACAGACTACTCTTCTCAAATCGATATGTGGTAAGCTAGCTGTGGAGTTATGCTCTCTACAACATAAGTAATTTCTGTTATGAATATTGATTGGTTCATTTGAAAGAGTTCTCTGATTAAATGCACAAATAGAAAAGCTCTAGCATATCATTTCACATTTATAGGGGCGTCGGATGCATCTTCTATGAGATGGCAAGCGGCAGTCCCCTGTTTCCTGGCTCAACCATTGAAGATGAGCTTCACCTCATATTCAAGGTTTGACAACCACTGAAGTAGCTTAAAGTTTGATGCGCAATGATGCTCTATACCATGGGTTCTTATTTTTCACAGTCGGGCTCTTTCTAGTTCTTCTATATACTGAACCACTTGCAATGATTAGACAATTCACCATCAGGTTTTTCTCTGTTTTTACTTCGGGTACCCACGCTGATCTATTTTTGTGATATGATGTCAACTATTAGTTATCTTGCTTTCAGACATTAGGTACTCCTAATGAACAAACAATGCCAGGGGTTACTAGCAACCCAGAGTTTAAACCATATGAATATCCGACATACAGACCAGAGCCAACGGTGGCTATCGCTCCCAGGTCAGTCAGCCTCCTTTCCTCTCAACTTAGCTGCCTGTTAGTTGCCACGTTTATTTTGCTAACATGTCTGACACTGTTTAACAGGTTTGATACGGATGCTGCAGACTTATTTAGCAAGCTACTTATATACAACAAAGACAAACGAATTGTGGCCCAGCCCGCAATGCTGCACCCCTACTTCAGCAGTCTAGGATCTCATGCTACACTTCTTTCTCCAAGTGAGTACACCTCATAATCTACCTACCCTGAAATTGTGGTATAAATAATTATGTATCACACTCATTTTCATACACTTATAAATGTATGTAAATTGTTCAATTGTCCATTCACAGCGGAGAGCATATTCAATCTGGCGGGAGTACGGCTGGAAAAAGATCCTGGACTCCGTTCATCTGGTATTTCTCATGGTAAGATTGATTGCATGGCATGTTGTACTGATCTATTTTCACTGTTTGCGTTCTGGAGGTTTATCTACATATTCCTCAGGACAATCACTTTCTTTCCCTTTTAGGTGGCAAGAGAAGGCAAAGCATGCTTTTCTAAAACTCCAAATGATGTGGAGTTACGCTTTCTTATCTATTAATGCACATCAACCAGAAACTAACTAACAGGCTAACTCTACGGGTATACAGTAAGAAGGTCATTGACTGCCTCCTAGTACACCTGGCTCTCCCTAAATCAATCATGACAATCAACTAATTACTATTTCTAGAATTCATTCTAATGGATTTTATTCACTTTTTTTTATTTTGTGTGATATTTCCCACATCATTTGCACTTGGTGCTTACCTCACTGACCGAAGGTGATGACACATTTTGCTATTCTCTACGTTTAATGCCAAAGAGATGTGTTGAGATCTTGGGAGGCATTAGCTCCAGTTTCAGACATTTGACAGCATCTCTTTAACGTAAGTATTTATTTAAATTCACAATAAATATGCTATATGCAGCAGAAACCCAGACTTAATTTGTCCGTTGGTTATGTGCGTAAGTACAGGTACAATCATTCTATTAACATCCATATACTTCCTAGTTTAAAATTATGTACAGAGAACGTATACAAAATATTTATAAGAAATATATAGCTTTTCATATAATTCACAGCTGTTTTATGTAATCCCAACAATTACATAAGTGAGAGTTGTGGCTTCACGCAAGTTTATACAATAGAGGTGACAGCTAGTAGTATACCCTGATGCTGTACCATCATGTTAAAAGTCACCATGAACAGTCAATAGTAGAGATTAAGAGTATTCTATGCTCTTGGCTACAATATTAATAACTAATAAGTGCACATGTTATAAAAATAATTAAAAACTTGGAAAGCGTCACACGTGGCAAGAAGGCCATGCGCTACAAGTTAGTCCTCCATCCTTAGAGAGGAAGACATCTCAAAGGGTTTGATTATGCCATTTGCAGCTAAACTGGTTGAGTAGCGCATTGGGTAGTTTGTGTCTGGAGAAGAACAGCCGTCACACTGCTGATATCACCTCCTCGATATCTACAAAACGGTTATTCATTTCAAAAGTAGAGACAAAGACTGCAACAGTGAAAAGTTAATCACACCTACTTCCAACTTACCGTCTGTTGTGTGAGCATTTCCTTCCCTGCCTGAGCTGTACTCATCAGCTGGGTGGGAAGGGTGCCTGGCCAGGCCGGCCACAGCTGTGTGACCGCTGGTGCCCAGGCCTCCAGTTTGCTGCCGAGATAGGTAAGCCATCTGTGCTGCCAATGGGTAATCTGGAAGACTCGCACCTTTGATCAGCTGTCCACTGTTGCCTGGTACTAAAATGAGTGACAGTGATAATCGTGATGGAACTGCAACTGTCTCCTGCCAACTACCAGAACCAAAGCAACCAGAATAGTATGAATTAAGGAAAGCACCTACGTTTATGACATGCACTATGAAAGCACATGCATTTGTTTTGAACTTATCAAAACAAGTTAGTAATTCATGCACCTCTTCAATACTAACCATGAATCCTAGAGGTATATTTAGTTGTCGATGTGGGTGGGGATGCATGCCCCCCTAAGGGAGTTAGTAGTGAGACTGTAGCGGGACTAGGTTGATGCGAGGAGGAACCACTAGATTGGCTCTGAGTGTCATACATGCTGTAACGGCCCGAGTCATGGTCAGTATCTAAGCTTTGACGTTGCCCATGCACCTCACCAACGCACTTGCTGTTCTGGCTGCTTGTGGAAGTGCGAGATGCATTACTCGAAGTGCTGATTTTTCGCAGAGCTCCACCTCGTCTCAAGTTTCCCAAAACACTAGAACTTTCAGCGGTCAAATCTACTGCCTTGAGGGCACCTTGTAGCGACTGCTGAGGCTTGAGGGCACCCGGAAGTGAATCTCGCACTTGAGTAGCTGATGTGCCAGCGCTAGCTTTATGAGAGAGTGTAGGACTCGTTACTTTTTCCTACAAAGTAATGCAAGAAATGATGAATAAATATATCCTAACATGAACCGTGACAACAATTACATGCGTGAATCAGGAATAACTGTGAAACAGCAAACTAAACATGCGTTTAGAGATTAAGGATGATGCAGAGACAATACGCTACACGTAAGAGTATTAGGCATGCTTGTGGAAAGGGGGCAAGTAGCAGAGAAAAATCTGGCAATTGAAATCTGATAAGAGAGAAAGAATGATTCACACTTGGCACACGAAATGATTTCACCTAGCTAAAGGAAAAAACCGAGAAGGGATGCTGCGACTCACCCGTCGATGACCGCGCTAAGGAGAAACCAAAAATTTAAGTTAATTGAAATGTGGAGGTCTGTGAGCTAGGCATAGCAGTGGACTCTAATGATTTCCGACAGAACAAAATTTAAAAGGCTGATCTGGACTGTCAGTTAACTAGAATGCTTGCTGTGATTAATTGCTGATCATGTAGACGGAAACCCCCTTCCCGTTCTGACTATATCTTGATAATTTCAATCATAGTTACAGAGGATTTGAACACAGAGCACGTAGATATTATTGAAAATGCTGACAAATCGTTGAATCGCGTTAAAAACCTAGAGCATACACAAAAAAAATACTGAAAATTTGATAAAAGACAACCCAGGTGGATACGAATTACAGAGCCTTCTTTAAACGCAACTCACACGGTGAGCCTGAGTTCTTTGATAAATCGTTAAGGTTCCGACCTTGTACAATGGAGAACTCTGGCCAAACCTAGAAACCTAACTTGACTTCAAGTGACGCCAATGAAATATTTAAGATTGAAAAATTGTTTAGAAAACTTGTTAGGGAAGGCTCCATGTTGCTGTTGAGTAGTAATATGAATTCACACACCTGTGCTGGCACTTTAGTGTTCACCGTGCGAGATTTTTCAGAGAGAGCGAGCATTCGATTTACATTCATGCCCTGGACTCCAAACTTTGGTCCGCCATTCAATGTATTTGCTGTCAATGATGGAGACATCATTGCTGGCTCATTTTTCGCCTTTCCTTCACACTGAATGGACATCTCATTTAGTTTTTCCTCATCATCTGCAAGATACACTTGATTAATAGCATAAGCCCGGCTATTTCTTCGCTATTCTTCTATGGTAATCAGACCGACTGCTGATCACCAACATGTTCACTATGACCACACCTCTACCTTATCAGACTGAGCAATCTGACCACCAGGTGTCCACCATTCCCACACCTGTACATTATATAGACAGACAAATGTTGATAAGTTGACCACAAGTTGACCACAAGTTGACCACTTTGCCCATACCTCTACCTTATCTGACTGACCACCAAAGTGTACGCTATGCTCAAACCTCTACTATATCAGACTTACCGATAACCACTAAATTGGCCAGATAGGCCCGAACTCTGCGAGCCATCTGCGCCTCCTCAAACATCTTTCGAGGATGATGTATGAGCGCTGATGTTCTCTTTTTGCGCCTTATTGTTACAACGCCAGATACATTTCCTGCCTGAAGATTTGAGAAAAAGTTGCTACTCGAGCCCGGATTTGATGAACCATGAGGGACCATCAACGCTGGAATCTGCAAAAATCAGACTCAATTGATCGAAGAATGGGTATTGCCAATGAAAAGGGTGAATTATAAATTGCTACTAAAAGAAAAGATTGGTGGGGTTGAAGATAGAAGCAAACATTGTAAGAATATTACATACATATTGAGATGAGGCAAGCCCTACTATGTGCCTCACTTCCTTGGCTATCATCCTCATTTTTTCAAAGTTGACTAGCCCATCCACCTTCGTGTCATTTCCAAGCTCTATGAATGTCAGATCTTTTTTAACAATAGGGAAAATTGGTATCTGCAATAGGCAAATAGAAAATTCTTGGACTTCAACACCGACCACTTGGTAATTATACAAACATAACAACTGTTGATTCATCATTTAGCAACTAAAAGCTTCCAGCTAACCAAAATGAAATTTGAGAGTAATAGCAACAATCATCAAGACAATATCAAGTTTGGATATCTGCACAATGAGAACCATTAAAGCCCAAGTGTACATAAAACGAGAAGACAAAGGTAATGCCAGTGGAGCACTAAGGAGCACTGGTCAAACCGTGTCACTGATTAACCATCCAAAACAAATAAAAAGTGTTAGATGTTGTTAGATGTTGGTGCTGGAGAGAGCTATACACGTACAGTGTACCCTCAGAATACGACTACCGTGATAGACGATTATTTGCATCTTACGAAGTGGAATATGATCATTTTTTGACCTCACTATACAAATCTTATTTCACTATACGAATCTTTATTTCACCATACGAATCTTTATTTCACCATACGAATTCAACAAAATTTCTGCCAGAGTTCGAATTTGGTAGTCAGTGTACTTATCACGTACGTCAAAATGACAAAGACACTGCGACGCTGTTTGCCGAAAATATTTTCACAATGCCTTAAAAAGACAAGATGACCGATTTTTCTCAGTTCAGCAATTCTTGTGTGTAAAACGGTAATATTTTCCCTTTGAAATCGATGACAAAATTTGAGTTGCGATCCCATAAATAAAGGATTCAGTGGTCAGACAACTTCTTTTAACCTGCGAACAAAAATCTACTTTATTACGAAAACAACATTGTCAGCAAAACAGCGTTCTTGCCGAATTAGGTTGAAAAAGGTTTTAATGAGACTGGCTAAAATTATATTAAAAATGAGGCCAGAAACTAATAGGTAATAAAATCTCAATGATAAAAAGTTGAAATTCAGTAAAATAGATAAAAATACATACCAAAACTTAGCTTTAAGTTTGTGTTTGGTAAGCTAAACTTATTTTAAGTTCAAAGTTTATGTTATACATACGTCTGTCTTGAAAGTAAGAACTCCCTACGGTATGTACCGCACATACCAACAATACATTTTAGTGCAAATCATAACCAATAAATACACTAAATACCTTGAAGTTACTGTAGGTAACTATAGTTACCAATGTTAACGTACTATTTTGTTACTAATTTTTAATATGTACAACACTTATACAAAATTTTGACTATGTTTACCAGGAGATGTTTGCATTATATAATTACTATGGTTTCTATACTCCTACATACGATTTTTCCACCATACGATGCTAACCCTAGAAGGGATAAAAATCGTATCTTGAGGGTGCACTGTATAAACCAGCCCTATGACGGATTTCTTATGTTACGAGCGTTAGGTCTGCTAATACAAATAACAATAACGAGTAGGCAACTCCAACAAAGATCTGGTTTTGACCCGAATTATGGACAGTATGGGTTATGGCTGTTACCCTTTAAAACGATATTTAGAGATGGATATAAGGCGTAACTTTAATAGCTTTGAGCCACTTAAACTGGATGGAACCATATTCACAACAAATAGGAAATATAGATTCTCTCAAGAACAGACAGTTTTGTAGGAGGAAACCCATGCATGAATACATACAACAGGAGGTGTGGAGGAGGCATTATTGAGAAGGTTTCTATATTTGCTCATGTTCCGCGTTGGATCAAGAAAAAAGAGAAGGTCATCAAAGATCTTCTGGTATTTGCTAGGCAGCTTCTCCCAAGTGTTGTGTAATCTTGAGACGGTGCCAGTGTTCAATCCACTCAAGATGGCGAACATGGAATTGAAGTTCTTAAACTCCTTGCAGTATTCTGCAAATATCGAGTATAATATTACATAACACACACTGAGTATAATATTATATAACATACACAGAGTATAATATTATATAACATACACTGAGTATGATATTATATAATATACATTGAGTTTAATATTATATACTAGAAATTCCACTGTCATACAGCCTACGAAGTGATATTGGAAAAAAGAAAGGGTACTGATGGTTGAGAAATGCAATATTAGCAGTCAAATCGCACTGCAGTGCAATAGGATAACCGCAATGGTAACTGTAATGTACTGGATGTGGGTGTTATTATATAGAACAAACAGCAATAATGAAAGGAAAAGATTATATGTTTATATCTCTCCCCCTGCAATAGGAGAAATGCAGTATTGGCCAATATTAGAAGTAAAATGCACTGATATTATTAGAATAACCAATATTATTAATATAGTAATAATAGAAAACCAATGCACAATTTTGTTTACATTTCAAAACGTCATAGCTAACAATATCAAGGAGTTGTGATATTTATATAGATTTTTAGAAAATCTATTTAACAAAACTATTTAGAAAAAATAATAACAGTAACATATTGCCCATCATCGATGTTGTTAGTGTGACTATAACACTTCAATAGTCATCCAAACTTATAATTAAATATTGTAATAATCTCATAAGAATTGTTAGAAAAAAATATCACCATCATTTCCTTTACTTTCACTGCTTTGGACATCATTTAGAATATCAAAGTACTCAAAAGTTTCCAAAATGTCAGTAACTTTGAAATCGGTAAAAAAGAAACGATTTCAGTACTCCTACGCTAATTACAGAAACCTTCGGCAATTCGCCAATGCTATAGACTGGTGAAATGTGCACGTTATTCTTTCGTGAAATGCGCACGACTTAATGGTTCTATTCTCTGTCGCTCGGCGTTTCAATTGCCGGTCTTAATTTTGATAAAAGTAAGGCTTAGCAAGTTTTAATAACGATTTTCGGCTAAATTAATCTGTCTATTTGTGTATAATCCGTACAGATGGGTAAGTTTTAAGAATATGTCGAATATGTTTTCAAAGACTTGGTAATATATTTAAATAGGTTTATATGTGTTTTGTATCGTTATTATACTTAAACGACTCCACAGAAAAATGGTTAAATTTGTTGATGAGATTTCGATACAGGGGTTTGCGATGTTGTTGATGAATAATTTTCGTGAGTTGTGTGCACATGCATTTATCATAAAAACTCAAACATTCGCTCCGCTCGTTTGGTCGTTGGGAACATATACCGAGTATAATATCATATAACATACACAGAGTATAATATTATATAACATAAACTGAGTATAATATGATATAAGACACACTGAGTACAATATTATATAACATACACTAAGTATAATACTATATAACATATACAGAGTATAATATTATATAACATACACAGAGTATAATAATATATAACATAAACCGAGTATAATATTATATAACATACACTAAGTATAATATTCAATGACATACACTGATGGTACATTAAATGAAATACAATGATTCCTATATTATATAACATTCAACGAGTACTATATCACATGATCTTTACTGAGTACAATATTTTATCACGGGTAATCTGAAGCAAATACTATGAAAGGTATAGTATGACATGTGTACTATGAAACATTCACTATGAAACATACTCTAAAAGGCACACTATCAAATATACACCGTGTCATGTACATTATTAAATGCGCATCATGAAACACACATTAGGAAATGTACATTATGGAGCGTATGACAAGGTACACTATGAAATGTACGCTATGAAATGCACACTATGAAATGTACTCTATGAAATGCACACTATGAAATGTACACTATAAAATGTATACTGTGAGATGTATACTATGAAATTAATAAGAGGCTATCACTTACTTGCAATCTTAATAAACCGCTTGATGCATTTGATACGTCTGAAAATGTTTGTTTCAGCGCAGACAACACTGGCCACCCAGAACATTTCACGGTTGACGAGCTACGGGAATAAAGAGAATAAGAATTGTGGAAAGAGATAATCGTGAAGACAAAAGGGTATAAAGGTGTTTACAAGATGCCTCTAGATGAATGGGGGTAATATACAATAGTTACCTGCTCAAACATATTGAGTTGGTTAGTGCCATAGGCCGACTCTCTACCAATGAGGTTATCAATATACTCTGTAGGTTCAATATCCTGGAAGACCTTGTAATCATTCACAGTTAGCTGCATAGCCAACTCCATAGGGTCGAGTGACCAAAATGTAAAATGTGTCTCTTTGACCATTTCTTGTGCAGCATCATCTGGTACAAGGGTCTCCTGGGACATGTTATTCCTGAGATAGTACCTATAAGAGACATTTTAGGACTCAATACAGGGTCTCCTTGGTCATGTTACTCCTGAGATAGTACCTATAAGAGACATGTCAGGATTCAATACATTGTCTCCTGGGACATGTTATTCCTGAGATAGTACCTATAAGAGACATGTTAAGACTGAATACAGGGTCTCCTGGGACATGTTATTCCTGAGATAGTACCTATAAGAGACATGTTAAAACTCAATAGAGAGTCTCCTGGGACATGTTTTTCCTGAGATACTACCTATAAGAGACATGTTAAGGCTGAATACAGGGTCTCCTGGGACGTGTTATTCCTGAGATATTACCTATAAGATACATGTTAGGACTCAATACAGGGTCTCCTGGGGCATGTTATTCCTGAGATAGTACCTATAAGAGACATGTTAGGACTCAATACAGGGTCTCCTGGAGCATGTTATTCCTGAGATAGTACCTATAAGAGACATGTTAGGACTCAATACAGAGTCTCCTGGGACATGCTATTCCTGTACCTATAAGATACATATTATTACCATCCAATAGGTAATCAGGAGAAATGCTATAAAGTATGTCGTGCAGTTGAGTGAGGAGATAACAACAAAGTAACAAGTGATAGATATGCGAACCTAGAATGAACTCCAATTCTATCAGCGAGATTCGGTGCAGACTCAGGCAGACGTTTCTGTTTGACGAGATTGCCATGTTCAACTGAAACCTCACAGAGAGAATAGTTGTTGCACGACATATTCTGGATTTCAATCGAGTGCTCAGATATACCGAACTGTCTGAGTGCTAGCATAACTACTTCCCTCGCCGTTGTTTCCTGCGATAAAGAAACAGTCAAATTAGACAGCAAGCGGCATTCAGTACCTAGATGGACAGTAGTAAAGAACATGTGTCAGGAATAAGAACAGAAACAGCGATAAATGGAACCGATGAAACCTGTGGCAAGTAAAAGGCGATACGAGATAATGTACAACAAGTAGAAAGAAGCATCGGATATGCAGGCTAAGAGTAGTAGAAACGATTAGAGTATACAATGTATTAACAGTAAATAACAAATGGAAGTTTACATACCTTGTGTACGAGGAAATATTTGTAAGATTGATCAGCCCTATACACTTTTAGTACATGTTCAGGAATGTCAAGGTTATTGTCTATGCTATACGCTGACAGCTGAGTTACATCTGGGCTGCTGTTGGAGCGGGTGAGGGTTGAACAGTCGTCGTTTAGTGAATTTGATCTTGGCCGAGGCTCTGAGCTGCCCAAATCTGTCGAGTCTCTTGTTGTTCTACAGAGAGATGCAGAAATAAGTTCTAAAGATCCAGCAATTATCGTATTTATTTATCGTAACTATTGTAATCAGCTCTAACATCATCAGACTGTGATACGGAGCTCTTGTGGCATACGGACATACATACCTGACCATGTTCGTCTTTGGCAACAAACTCATTCGTGCGAGCATTTTAAGCAATTTAGTTTTGTTGCTCGAGCCCCCTTTTGATTTCTTGCCAATGATTGGCTGATAGCCACCATCAACACTATCACTTTCATCGTGTACTTTATTTGTGATCTTAATCAGAGTCTTGGCAGTTCGCACGGCAAATGCTCCTCCTTCAGACTTGTCTGATTTATTCAACATATCTCTGAATGCTACAAATGTACAGTGATACCTGCAGACTTGTATGATTTATTCAACTTATCTCTGAATTCTACAAGTGAACAGTGATACCTTCAGACTTGTATGATATATTCAACATATCTCTGAATGCTACAAGCAAACAGTGATACCTGCAGGCTTGTATGATATATTCAACATATCTCTGAATGCTACAAGTGAACAGTGATACCTTCAGACTTGTATGATATATTCAGCATATCTCTGAATGCTACAAGTGAACAGTGATACCTTCAGACTTGTATGATATATTCAACATATCTCTGAATGCTACAAGCAAACAGTGATACCTTCAGACTTGTATGATATATTAGGGAGAACAGTGATGGTCCAAAAAGCCTGTAAGGTCTAAAAAGATGAATGCACTTGTAGGGTTGTAAGAGAAATGTGAGGCTGTGTTTGTAGGAGGTATGGAGTTATATTTATCAGAGTTATGGGGTTACGCTTATAGGAGGTTTGGGCCTCGTTTATGAGAGTTAAAAGATTATGTTTATAGGATTTAAGGAATTATGCTTATGGGAATTATGGGATCATGTTTATGGGAGCTTTGGAGTTGTTAATGGGAATATACTTATGGGAGTTGTGGTGGAATGTTTATGGGAGTTGTGGGGTTATGTTCATAGGAGTTATGGGGGTGTTTATGGGAGTTATGGGACAATAATAAAAAAACTTGGTGAATCAATAACATAACATCACAGTTGAGAATGTGAAATGATGAAATCAACTGTGTATTGCCTTAAAGCAAAGTTTAGGGATCGGGTTGACATCACTTAAACAAACAGAAAAACAGCACTCATAACAGCAAAAGCCTCAAACTAAAACACTGAAAAAATCTCAAGTCTAGCCTAAAATAACCCGGTCCACAAGCATATCATTTCAATACTTAGCGTAAAACCTCTAATTGAATGCCACCTCTATTTGAACACCATCTCCAATTGACCGCCTCTAAAGAACAAGGGTTGAAAAATAAAGCGTCATAGCATTCCATTGTAGGTTTTACGGTAACTACGTGTGAATAGCACGCAGGAAGAAAATCAGATAACATGAATCTAAACAAACAGAACCAGCGTCTTTCGTGCGAAAAACAGGATGAAACATTACTGTTTTAAAATCAGCCCACTTGAGAATAGCTCCGTGACCGGATAAAACATGATAAGATAAAATAAAACATACCTAATAGATTGGATTTGACAGTAATGGAAAGCAAGGTGGTGCCTCGAAGTACCTCCAGAGCTTTGCTGTGTGAAATACTCTCAAAGTTTGACCCATTTACTTCAAGGATCTGATCGCCACGCTTCAGCCCAGCATGGTAGGCTTTTGAACCTTTTTCGACGTTTGAAATAAAGATTCCACAGTTTTGATCTACTCCCCCTGCCAAAGTAATAAGTACTCATGTTGAGCCAACTGTAGAGCCTATACACATTGACTGAAATGCTAACATAGAATAGGCAGGCAGCCAGTGTGGAGACAGCCTAGCAGCTCATAAACTTACCCAAAATAGAGAAGTAGAGTATCTCATCTCTCTTAGCTCGTGTCAGTGTAACAGATCTGGGTCGTGCCTTTGCCGCGCAAGCGATGTGTAGGAACCGGAGGTGAGCTAGCATAGCCTAAAATATTGTATATGTCTGCCAGTTAGAGATAGTTCATAATCACAAACTTTCAAATTGTCCAAACAGACAAATCGATAATTTAAAGATTACGAACTCACATGATCTTCCAAAGCTAACTCAAAGTTTTGTAAAAATTCTGTCATTTCCATGTCTGACTCAAAATCGTTGAAGTGATTATTGACCCAGAGCAAAACAACTCTTGTTATTCTCTCCCTGAGAGAGTCATCCTCAAACCACTTGAGGAGTCTGTCAGCTATTTCCATGGGAGTCTTGAGAAATAGCCGATACGTGAGGAGAAAGTCCTACAAGTTGGCGAAATGACAAAAGGTTTTGATAGAGTTCAACTCAGCCCATCGTATATTAAATCTTCAAATTAAATCTTTGAATTTACCATTTTGGATTAACACCATGGCTATGTTCTTAGTGAGCATTTTTTGTACTTTTACCGCAGTTAACGGAGACATAAGATTGCGGACATCTATGAGAGAGTCTTGCATCCTAATAAAATGATATATTAATATAGATAATGAGCCTCATTGCACCGCCACTATCCCTTATAAATTAATACCCTTAAGTGAACTATCAAATATTTATGTGACACAAACCCATAAAAGTGACTAACTTAATACATAATATATGCATATGGGTTATTCAAACCTCTCTAATCCTCATAACATAGCATATTATATTAACTGCTGCATCTAACCTCATCATAGGTCATGTCTATGCTTGAACGATCTTCAATAAGATGCCGCACAAGTCGGTCTGGAGTGCCGCTTATGACGATATCTCCATGGCGAGCTCCATTCTCAAGCGCGCGGTTCTCAGTCACCAACACAACGACACCATTCTCTTCAAATTTCGTTGTGTTCTCTTCACCCTACCAAAGAATTGAATATACTTGTATCGCTGTTGACACCAGCATTGCGCAGTGGGCCATGGTAGTCTGAAGCGCTGAACTTCATAACATAAAGTTGTACATACCGATCATACTATCTAATTGATCAAAGACGAATCAGTAATAACCTATCGTAACCTCTAACTGGTCAAATATGGACCAATAATAATGCATCGTACCCTCTAACTGGTCAAATATGGACCAGAATAATGTATCATACTCCCTGACTGGTCAATTATGGACCAGTAATAATTCATAATATCCTCTAATTGGTCAAATATGGACCAGTAATAACCTAGCATACCCTCTAACTGGTCAAATATGGACCAATAATAATGCATCATACTCTCCAACTGGTAAAATACGGACCAGTAATAATGCATCATACTCTCTGACTGGTCAATGATGGACCAGTAATAATTCATCACATCTTCTAATTGGTCAAATATGGACCAGTAATAACCTAGCATACCCACTAATTGGTCAGAAAAGATGAAGTGATAGAATGTCAACATTCATGTCTGACTCTTGCCTGACAAACCAATAGTTTTAGCCCGAGCAGTGTACCGTGAGGGTAGAGTTATAGAAGACACTGTCTAGCATATAAGTGTACGAGAGAGCGTTGAATTATGTAGACCAGTTGTTAAAAGGATAGAAACTCACCGCACTGAGTATCTCATAATAATTGTCTTGAGCAATACAGACGAACTGGCAGTCGTCTACTGTCGTCGTCATAACCCCGCGATGATACTCTTTCTCCTTACTCGGCTTGATGCCAAAGCTGCAACACAGACGCATATATTAACAACATGTGTTTAATTAATGATCAGATCGATGCATGCAGTTAGTCACTTACTTACCTATCACCCATAGAGAGGCAGGTGTTACTCTCATCCTCGTAAGTTATCTGCACCTGCCCGTTGAGAATAACTGACCAAGAGTCGAGCTCTTCGCCATCATTCATGACGACTGTACCTGCCTTCTCTACGACAGCGTAGACCATGACAGCGCAAAGAGCTCTTCTGATGGCCATTGTCATGTTGGCAAAAGCCTGTGAACACATGCATATAGTGTTCCTAAGTTTGGCTAGCATAAGTTTACACAGAGAAAAACTACCAATATCACCTCACCATACGATTTTAATTCGTAGTGTTGGCATCGTAAAGCGAAAAGTTAGTTTTGATGGGTATAGATAATTACTCATAGCAGTTATCTAATGCAATCACCTCTGCTAAAAATAAACAAAGATTGATATATGATCTGTATATGTTAAAATTTAGCAACAAAATAATATGTTAACCTTAGGAACTATAGTACCTTCAGTAACAATAGCGTGTTTAGTGGTTATGATCTGCAATACACTGTAACGTTACAATGTACTATGCGCAGTACATACCGTAGGGAGTTCTTACCTTCGAGACAGACGTATAAAATAAACGTTGAACTAAACTTAAATGAATTTAGCTCACTAAACACACACTCAAAGGTTGACTTGCAATAAAATTCACATTACAGTTATTTGGTATCAAAAGATTCACCATGTTTTACTCTGTAGTGTTGTAGGTGCCAAATATGTGGAAATGTGATTACAAGCTCTTAAAAGCTCAAAAACGAAAAGCCGCCGTAGATTGGAATCTCTTTATTTCTCTGACGTATTCATTACAGTTTGGTTATTGTCTTGTCACGTGATGTTCTCACGTGAATTGAAAGGCCAATACAAAGCTCAATATAAAACTTATCGTAGCACTAGTTTATGACAAACACTTCGGGTTTTACCAAAGACCTCGTATCAAATATAGATGCTCGCTACTTTACAGTTTTGTTTCGGCTTGGTCTAATCGACAAGTCATAATCTGATCATGTGACCCAATACTTCGCAAATAATTTTTGCAGCACTTTTCGATTATCACAGGTGACCAACAGACTCGTCATGATTATCAGACAATGATATGCACTCCTTCGAGATAAGGTTGAAAAGTTTAACGAATTTTTACGGTAAGTTATAAGATATCAGTGCTAAAAGTGACAGCATTACAATGACGATAAAACAGACACGTAAGAACAATAGACATAGTTTTATTGAATGCGTGAAGTATATTTGTGAAAATATTTCGACGAATGAGGTTGCATGAAAGTGTAAACAGAAACCACCTTGTAACAACTACGTCCCATTTGAGCCGTTTTGGAAAGAGAATCCAAACTACGGCGGTCTCGTGTGGCTGCGATTAAATGTTCGTTTTTTTGCTTTTAAGAGCTTGTAATCACATTCCCATATATTTTGCACCAACAACACAACAGAGTAAGACATGGTGAATCTTATGATACTAAATAACTGTAATGTGAATTTTGTTGCAGGTCAACCTTTAAAGCCAAGTTTTAGTATGTATATTTAATTACGTTAGCGAACTTACACTTTTTCATTGGCTAAAATTTAATCACCTATTTGTTTGCGGTTTCGTTTTCACAATAACTTATAACGATTAACGACTAACGCCAAACTGAGAAATATCGAGCATCGTATCTCTTTCATGCATTGTGTGAGGGAGTTCGGCGAATAGCATATCGGCATATTTGTTATTCCGAAGTATTCAGGAGATCGATGACCAAACTTCAATTTTGGGCGAAATTTTTGTTGATATCGTATGGTGAAAAATATTGTGCATGGAGAGGGCGTAAAATTATCGTGTTCTAGAACGTAGGGTGGAAAAAACGTATAGCACGGTCATCCTAAACCGAAGACGCACCGTGTAAGATTAAACAGTGAGATTCTACAGTATCAACCGCAGCCAGCATACTCAGTATCTACAAAGATTAGAGTTCTTGTAAGACACATATAGTATATGTACAGATTATGTACAGATTATGTACACATAAGACATACAGTATATAAACAAAGTATGTATGAATAAGACATATACAGTATATATACAAAGTATGTAGGAATAAGACATATACAGTATATATACAAAGTATGTAGGAATAAGACATATACAGTATATATACAAAGTATGTAGGAATAAGACCTATACAGTATATATACAAAGTATGTAGGAATAAGACATATACAGTAAATATACAAAGTATGTAGGAATAAGACCTATACAGTATATATACAAAGTATGTAGGAATAAGACATACAGTATATATACAAAGTATGTAGGAATAAGACATATACAGTATATATATACCAAGTATGTAGGAATAAGACACAGAGTATATGTAGAGTATGTAGGAATAAGACATACAGTATATATACAAAGTATGTAGGAATAAGACATATACAGTATATATATACAAAGTATGTAGGAATAAGACACAGAGTATATGTAGAGTATGTAGGAATAAGACATATACATGGTGATAATGGTGATTATATAATAACCAGAGATATCAGCAATGAGTAGGCTAGAAAACTCTTGTAGAGAATAAATGCTGGCTGTCTAAAACAGATAAGTTATGAAATTTCAGTCCATTACAAAGTTCGTATGACAGAGTTAGTTTAGTAAAATACATACTAAAACTTAGCTTCAAGTATGTGTGTAATAAGCTAATTCAAAGTTTATGTTATACATCTATCTCGAAGGTAATAACTCCTCACAGTACGTACCGCATATAGTACATTGTAACGTTACATTTTTTTGCATATCATAACCACTAGATACACTAAATACTCTGAAGTAACTGTAGGTAACTATAGTTACTAAGGCTAACATATTATTTAGTCACTAAATTTTAATATGTACAGTATTGTATGTATGTAAAATGTTGATGATTTTTACTAGGGGGTGTTTGCATTAGATAATTACTATGGGTTTTTATACCACTCTACACGAGATTTTCGCCTTACGATGCTCACGCTGGAACGAATTAAAATCATATAATTGTAACATATATTATTACTTTATATGTGATGTTTACTACATAAAAATCATGCGCACCACACACACATAGAAAGGCAACTCGCCATGATTGTCTTTTGCTTCTGAGGAACCAAAGGGAGTCCATGATTGACTTACCGGTAAATTCTGGAGAAACTCTAACAGGATTTCAATGTCGTCTTCATTTCTTTCATCTGGATTTTTCTCAAGGCATTCTCTTGCAGTGTCTACGTCTGTGATAGCCTGTGGTACAATATTTTACAGCGAGTGTATAAGGAGATATGCAGCACTCCAGAATGGAAAAACAAGTAAAGAAACAAATACAGAGGAAGAGAGATTAACAGGTAGAGAGACAGATACAGAAAGAGACACATACAGTAAGAGACAGATACAGAGAGAGAGAGAAACAGATACAGAGAGAGACAGATACAGAAAGAGACAGATACAGAGAGAGACAGATACAGAGAGAGACAGATACAGAGAGAGACAGATACAGAAAGAGACAGATACAGGAAGAGACAGATACAGGAAGAGACAGATACAGAGAGACATATACAGGAGGAAGCAGATACAGAGAGAGAGAGACATATACAACTAAAGACAGATACAGAGGGAGATAGACAGAGGGAGATAGACAGAGGGAGACAGATACAGAGAGAGAGACAGATACAGAGAGAGAGACAGATACAGAGAGAGACAGATACATGAAGAGACAGATACAGAGAGACATATACAAGAGGAAACAGATACAGAGAGAGACATATACAACTAAAGACAGATACAGAGGGAGACAGACAGAGGGAGACAGATACAGAGAGAGAGAGAGAGACAGATACAGAGAGAGACAGATACAAAGAGAGACAGATACAGAGAGAGACAGATACAGAGAGAGACAGATACAGAGAGAGACAGATACAGGAAGAGACAGATACAGGAAGAGACAGATACAGAGAGACATATACAGGAGGAAACAGATACAGAGAGAGACATATACAACTAAAGACAGATACAGAGGGAGATAGACAGAGGGAGACAGATACAGAGGGAGATAGACAGAGGGAGACAGATACAGAGAGAGACAGATACAGAGGGAGAGAGATAGAGGTGGAGGCAAATACAGATAAAGACAGATACAGAGGAAGACATATATGGAGGAAGGCAGATCAGTTTGAGACAGATACAGTTGGAAACAGATACAGGTGGAGACAGATAGAGAGGGAGACAGACGCGGAAGCAGACAGATAAGTAAGATTTTGGGGACTTACGGACTCTGTGCCGTATTCGCCATCATCATCCGAGTCTATAAGACTGGAGTCATGCTGGCTCGGACCATCCCCCTCGCCTGAACAGAATGAGGAGGATGTATCGGAATTACGAGAGCTCCGTTTATAACTGTGCTGGTCGCCAGAAGCTGTGCTGTGACTCCTCATCACAGCAAACGGCGCTGTCGAGTGTGCCGAGTGTTGCCCGTGCTCTCCCACCGGCAGCTATAGAATATAGGACAATGTGACAGCAAGGAGACAAGGATGAGTCCGATAGTATTCAGCTACACGTTAAGATGAGCGCATGCACATATATGTTTTACTCAGCAGGCTTCATATATTTTAGAACATATCAAGTAACACAAGTTTGAGCAAACAAAATAAACGATGGGGCAGTGAACAGCAACAAGAGAATTAAGAGAACTAAGAATACAAGTACACAAGGAGGACAACTCTAAAGAAACAGCAAAAGTAGGCAACTCCTCGGCTGCTTCAAGCAATCTACATGCAGAACTCGAAATCTAATCTACAGCTATAAATACTCTGACCATTCAATAGTACTGCCCATTCACCTGACTCTGTGGTCCTTGTTAGACAATTTTATACTACATTGCATGATACTCGATACGTAGATAGAAACGAACTAGTGCTTGCACTCAGGTTGTAAGACCTCTCATCCCAACTTGCTGCCTATAGTGAAGACAGGAGAGGTAGTGCAAGCTGTGTAGAAGAGATTTACCCAAGCCTGTTGAGCTCACTATTAGCTTCTGCAGAACTTAATGCAACCACTGCGTATGCATACCAACGTGACAGTCGGTTGATGAATTTCTATGGCAATGATATGAAAACATGACAAGTGAGGATGAGATGATCGAATTGTTCTCATAAGCAAAGAGGGAGGAGCCCCTAGTAGGTAGTACTGTATCAAATAGCAGAGGGAGGAGTCCCTAGTAGGTAGTACTGTACCAAATGGCAAAGAGGGAAAAGCCCCTAGTAGGTAGTACTATACCAAATGGCAAAAAAGAGGAGTCCCTAATAGGTAGTACTGTACCAAATGGCAAAGAGGGAGGAGGGCCTAGTAGGTCGTACTATACCAAATGGCAAAGAAAGAGGAGTCCCTAATAGGTAGTACTGTACCAAATGGCAAAGAGGGAGGAGGGCCTAGTAGGTCGTACTATACCAAATGGCAAAGAAAGAGGAGTCCCTAATAGGTAGTACTGTACCAAATGGCAAAGAGGGAGGAGCACCTAGTAGGTAGTACTGTACCAAATGGCAGAGGGAGGAGCCCCTAGTAGGTAGTACTATACCAAATGGCAAAAAGGGAGGAGCCCCTAGTAGGTAGTACTGTACCAAATGGCAAAGAGGGAAGAGCATCTAGTAGGTAGTACTATAGCAAATAGCAAAGAGGGAGGAGCCCCTAGTAGGTAGTACTGTACCAAATGGCAAAGAGGGAGGAGCACCTAGTAGGTAGTACTGTACCAAATGAAAATCCCACCCAGTACACAGGAATGTGCGCAGAGCTGTATCATACAGTTGTCAGTAAAAAGCAAAACAATATCTTTGCAATAAGAATTTTGAGGGCAAGTTATTTAAGAAATATCTTTGTTTCTACACTTATGACATGTTGACAAAGGGTTTTTAAAGAATTTATCTGGCAATCTTTACTTTCAAGCATTCAACTGCGTGCATCAAACTGAGTGCACTGAATGATAATCAATCCATTCGTAGCCTATCATGGCATTTGACAGAAATACACGAGCAATATCTTATACACAAGGCCAGTGTGACAGAACTACACAAGCTATATACATCATACAAAATGTTCAGTGTGCAGGAATACACAAGCTATAACTCATACACGGGTTAAGCATGGAACGCAACTGACTGGGCTAATTTGCCAGCAAAGAAACTTTCATCCAATTCTTATGTTCTCTAAAACGTGTTTGCGATGAACCATTCAGAAAGTCTATATTAACAATAATATATGTAGTTAAACTAAGAGATGCAGATAAAAAGGAAGTCAATATCAACAATATATGTAGTTAAACTAAGGGATCCAACTAGAAAGGAAGTCAATATCAACAATATATGTAGTTAAACTAAGAGATCCAACTAGAAAGGAAGTCAATATCAACAATATATGTAGTTAAACTAAGAGATCCAACTAGAAAGGAAGTCAATATCAACAATATATGTAGTTAAACTAAGAGATCCAACTAGAAAGGAAGTCAATATCAACAATATATGTAGTTAAACTAAAAGATCCAACTAGAAAGGAAGTCAATATCAACAATATATGTAGTTAAACTAAGAGATGCAACTAGAAAGGAAGTCAATATCAACAATATATGTAGTTAAACTAAGAGATGCAGATAAAAAGGAAGTCAATATCAACAATATATGTAGTTAAACTAAGAGATCCAACTAGAAAGGAAGTCAATATCAACAATATATGTAGTTAAACTAAGAGATGCAACTAGAAAGGAAGTCAATATCAACAATATATGTAGTTAAACTAAGAGATCCAACTAGAAAGGAAGTCAATATCAACAATATATGTAGTTAAACTAAGAGATGCAACTAGAAAGGAAGTCAATATCAACAATATATGTAGTTAAACTAAGAGATGCAGATAAAAAGGAAGTCAATATCAACAATATATGTAGTTAAACTAAGAGATGCAGATAAAAAGGAAGTCAATATCAACAATATATGTAGTTAAACTAAGAGATGCAGATAGAAAGGAAGTCAATATCAACAATATATGTAGTTAAACTAAGAGATCCAACTAGAAAGGAAGTCAATATCAACAATATATGTAGTTAAACTAAGAGATCCAGATAGAAAGGAAGTCAATATCAACGATATATGTAGTTAAACTAAGAGATCCAGATAGAAAGGAAGTCAATATCAACAATATATGTAGTTAAACTAAGAGATCCAACTAGAAAGGAAGTCTATATCAACAATATATGTAGTTAAACTAAGAGATGCAACTAGAAAGGAAGTCAATATCAACAATATATGTAGTTAAACTAAGAGATGCAGATAGAAAGGAAGTCAATATCAACAATATATGTAGTTAAACTAAGAGATCCAACTAGAAAGGAAGTCTATATCAACAATATATGTAGTTAAACTAAGAGATGCAACTAGAAAGGAAGTCAATATCAACAATATATGTAGTTAAACTAAGAGATGCAGATAGAAAGGAAGTCAATATCAACAATATATGTAGTTAAACTAAGAGATCCAACTAGAAAGGAAGTCTATATCAACAATATATGTAGTTAAACTAAGAGATGCAACTAGAAAGGAAGTCAATATCAACAATATATGTAGTTAAACTAAGAGATGCAGATAAAAAGGAAGTCAATATCAACAATATATGTAGTTAAACTAAGAGATGCAACTAGAAAGGAAGTCAATATCAACAATATATGTAGTTAAACTAAGAGATCCAACTAGAAAGGAAGTCTATATTAACAATATATGTAGTTAAACCAAGAGATGCAACTAGAAAGGAAGTCTATATTAACAATATTTGTAATTAAACCAAGAGATCCAGATAAAAAGGAAGAACGCTGAGTTTAAAACCTATCACTTACCATTTCAGACTATTACAATGATTATAAGATAGAGACTTTTTAGTCACTAATCTTTAAACAACTATACCGACCATAGAGCTAATCTATCACTGAGCTACTTTATCATGGAGCTACTCTCTGCCATAGTACTACTAAATATTATAGAGTTACTCCCAATCATGAGGCTACTATTCGCTAAAGACCTACTTTTCGCCTTGAAGAATAACATCAAGATCAAACACTAACTAAGACAACTAGTTTATTCCATAGAGCGAATATTCCTCAATGAGCTACTATAGAGCTATTATCTACCATAGAGCTACTATCTACCATAGAGTTACTATCTACCATAGAGCTACTATCTACCATAGAGCTACTATCTACCATAGAGTTATTATTTACCATAAAGCTATTATCTACCATAAAGCTATTATCTCCCATAGAGTTACTATCTACCATAAAGCTACTATCTACCATAAAGCTACTATCTACCATAGAGCTACTATCTACCATAGAGCTACTATCTGCCATGGAACTACAATCTACAATAGAGCTACTATCTGCCATACAGCTACTATCTACCATAGATCTACTATCTACCATACCCAGAATGACACTTTCATCAGGAGCAGCCATTTACATATCAACTTTGACATTACCATTGTCCTAGACATACAATCCCTTGCATTGCTGCTTCACGCAAACACAAGCCACTAAGCCTCACACCGCTATGATTAGCCACATCATAGCCACGTGTGTTTGCTGCCGGGATATGGGAATCACAAGAGAACCAGAATGAGTGTAATTATGAAAGCTGCTCAAATGAATGTCATTACTAGTTTGGAAATGCGAAGGAGTAACAAGGAGAGTCTGCTGCTATCATACCGAGCATATAGTCAATATATGTGATTAGCTTTCCTGTGAACTGAGTGAGTCAATCTCTAATCAGTATAGCAGATCAATCCTAGTTAGTTTAGTGCAACGTGCAGAGAACTTGTGCGCAGTGATAGCCAGTAATCAACAGCAAATTATTGAATGTTGTTTGCATTCAGAGTTGGTATGCACTTATGTAAATGCATGGAAGTAAGTTCAATACCCTCAACTACCGCATAGTAATTTTCACCATAAAGCTAACCTTGATGATAGAGCCACCACTTGACAACCATAAAGCTAACCTTGATGATAGAGCCACGATTTGACAACCATAAAGCTAACCTTGATGATAGAGCCACCATTTGACAACCATAAAGCTAACCTTGATGATAGAGCCACCATTTGACAATCATAAGCTAGACTTGATGATAGGCCAACATTTGACAACCATAAAGCTAACCTTGATGATAGAGCCACGATTTGACAACCATAAAGCTAACCTTGATTATAGGTCACCATTTGACAACCATAAAGCTAACCTTGATGATAGAGCCACCATTTGACAATCATAAGCTAGACTTGATGATACGCCAACATTTGACAACCATGAAGCTAACCTTGATGATAGGCCAACATTTGACAACCATAAAGCTAACCTTGATGATAGAGCCACCATTTGACAATCATAAGCTAGACTTGATGATAGGCCAACATTTGACAACCATGAAGCTAACCTTGATGATAGGCCAACATTTGACAACCATAAAGCTAACCTTGATGATAGAGCCACCATTTGACATTGTGTCCTGGAATTAAAGAGGGGTGGGGATGCACAATTAAAAAGGTCACATTGAGTCTGTAGCTTTATGTACGTGGAAAGAGACCAAAGCTGAATATTTTGCAGAGTTGTAATAAATGAGGGAATAAAGAATGCTGGGACATCATATCTGCGATGAACACATCATCCCTCGCTAATGGGGATTATCTCTAAAGCCCGTTTGGCAAGATGAGTCAGTAGTTGGCTATACATGGCCTACTGATGGTCCTCCTAGGGGAGGTACACCCCTATACAGTAATACCTACAAGTGTTATGGCTTGGTTTAATAACTATAATATGAAGGAACCAATGAAATAGGAAAAGGGAAGATGAACGATGAGGAATGAGTAAGCGAGAGAGGACAACTAGAGAAGTAACTTGGTGAAAGGATTGTCCATAGACTGCAGAGAATGACATGAGTGAATAACGAGGCAGCTGAGAGGGCAGCTTTATATTATCAAACGCCAAGTTTTTCCTCTTTCAACTCCAGTAAAGATGTATTAAACATGAGGAGCAGTAGTATAGGAGTGATAAGTAGCCCATGCTCATGTTGTAAACTGCCTTGAACCAATGCCATAGATCGATGTCATGAACCGATATCATGGACCCATACCATGGACCAATGTCATGGCCTAATGCATTCTTAACTTAATCATAAACAGAGTGATAAGGCATCTAAGAGAATGCAGCCCTGGCACTGTAACCAAGAAACTAGTGTATATGACCGGCCAGATAGAAGGCATAAAATAAATGTAATACACTGTGAATCTAGAGTCTCCGCTGTACCGATGACCTAACATTACTATGAAGCGATCACACATCACAAATGTGATGTGAGAAGATAAGTTTGTGAATGAAATAATATTTCATTGATGTACTTGTCCATAGTTGGCATTCTTTGACCGTGATAATATCAAGAACAGTAGTCATTGCATTCAGGGGTGTAAATTAGAGGGGGTTTCAGATTCCATGCGCAGATCCTTCTATCGTTCAATAATAGCATGCGATGTAGTCGTCAAACCAACTACCGCCTAATCACAACCTTCCATCACTTCTACACACAAATTCTTCAACCTGAAATACCTAAAATTTATTCGATCAAAAGAAAAATTGAATCTTAAAAGTTCAATTGGAAGGAGAATAATAAAAAAAAACTAAAAAATATCCAAATCAAAATAAACTAAACAATAAAAAGCGAAAATTAGAAAAGATTATGGCTGCCCCTCTCTATCACTCAACTGCGGAACCTGTGTGTAAGGTGTTATGTTGACCCTTTCTGTCACTCTACTACTGAACCTGTGTGTAAGGTGTTATGTTGCCCCTTTCTGTCACTCTACTACTGAACCTGTGTGTAAAATGTTATGTTGCCCCTTTCAGTCACTCTACTGCTGAACCTGTGTGTAAGATGTTATGTTGACCCTTTCTATCACTCTACTGCTGAACCTGTGTGTAAGATGTTATGTTGCCCCTTTCTGTCACTCTACTACTGAACCTGTGTGTAAGATGTCATGTTGCCCCTTTCTATCGCTCTATTACTGAACCTGTGTGTAAGAGGTTATGTTGTCCCTTTCTATCGCTCTACTGCTGAACCTGTGTGTAAGATGTTATGTTGCCCCTCTCTATCGCTCTACTACTGAACCTGTGTGTAAGATGTTATGTTGCCCCTTTCTGTCACTCTACTGCTGAACCTGTGTGTAAGATGTTATGTTGACCCTTTCTATCGCTCTACTACTGAACCTGTGTGTAAAATGTTATGTTGCCCCTTTCTATCGCTCTACTACTGAACCTGTGTGTAAGATGTTATGTTGCCCCTCTCTATTGCTCTACTACTGAACCTGTGTGTAAGATGTTATGTTGCCCCTCTCTATCGCTCTACCACTGAACCTGTGTGTAAAATGTTATGTTGCCCCTCTCTATCGCTCTACTACTGAACCTGTGTGTAAAATGTTATGCTGCCCCTTTTATCACTCTACTGCTGAACCTGTGTGTAAGATGTTATGTTGCCCCTTTTTATCACTCTACTGCTGAACCTGTGAGTAAGATGGTATGCTGACCCTCTCTATCGCTCTACCACTGAACCTGTGTGTAAGATGTTATGTTGCCCCTCTCTATCGCTCTACTACTGAACCTGTGTGTAAGATGTTATGTTGCCCCTTTCTATCGCTCTACTACTGAACCTGTGTGTAAGATGTTATGCTAGCCTGTTTTGACAAACTGTTGTTTTTGCGGAGTTGTTCCCCCGTCGAGTGGGCGAGCAACACAACCGCTTGTCACAAGACGTACTGCACCTGATGCATCAGCTGCGCTGAAAGGGAGTTGTTCTCTTCCATCTATGGGCTTTGCTGCGATGTTATGGCGGTCGCTCCTTTGGTAATCATAACGGATTTCGCGCAAAAATTTATGTAGAAAAAAATAAGATTACAACGTTTAACCAAAGACCGGTCTCTGTTGTAAACGTTAGTAGAATTTAAGAATAAAATAAATTGAAAATAAAATCTATAAGAACAAATAAAACTGACTGATACAAAAATAGAAATAAAACTGACTGAGCGCACAAATAACGACATGTTTAGTTGCTGTTGTTGCCTAAGTTCTCAAGTTCTACTAAAGTTTACCGCAGAGACTGGTCGCTGGTTAAACGTTGTAATCTTATTTTTTCTACATAAATTTTTGCACAAAATTCGTTAAGATTACCAATGGAGCGACCGACATAACATCGCAACCAAGCCGCATAGACGGAAGAGAACAACTCCCTATAAGATCAGCTGATGCATCAGGTGCAGTACTTCTTGTGACAAGCTGTTGTGTTGCTCGCTCGACGGGGGACAACTCCGCAAAAACAACAGTTTGTCAAGACAGGTTAGATGTTATGCTGACCCTCTCTATCACTCTACTGCTGAACCTGTATGTAAGATGTTATGCTGACCCTTTCTGTCACTCTACTACTGAACATGTATGTAAGATGTTATGCTGACCATTTCTGTCACTCTACTACTGAACCTGTGTGTAAGATGGTATGCTGACCCTTTCTGTCACTCTACTACTGAACCTGTGTGTAAGATGTTATGCTGACCATTTCTGTCACTCTACTACTGAACCTGTATGTAAGATGGTATGCTGACCCTTTCTATCGCTCTACTACCGAGCCTGTGTGTAAGATGTTATGTTGCCCCTTTCTATCGCTCTACTACCGAACCTGTGTGTAAGATGTTATGTAAGGCTCAGTAGTAGAGTAACCATTACTTTATTACATGTAACTCAGACACTTAACATTTTTTTGTATAATTTTATATAATACAGTTTTTTTAACACTATGTAAATGTTTACAATATTTATCAGTGCTTGGGCTCTAGAACCAATTAAACAAAACATTAAACAATGTATTCTTTTATCAATATTTACACATATAAATATATTTATATGCTCCATTCTGAAAAGAGCAGCCTATGTAGGAACAGACTAACTTCGTACGCAGAGGTTCGACTGCTAATGCAAAGATACCAGGCTACAATTTGACTGACCCACGCTAGGCATATGCCTTCCCCCTTATAATAAGGTCCAATCTAAGTATCGCTAAAATTTTCCGAATAATTCTACAATCGTGAAAGGGAAACCGAATGCCAGATATATACTCTCTCTACATCAAGAGAGCCTGAATATAGCATAGGCTGTCCGGGTTTTTAGGTGAATTCTTACGAATTGGATGAACAAAGATGGCATCATGCCAACAATGTTTAAAACAATTTATGCCACTACAAATAGGTTTTCGCCAAAGGAGCTGGTTCAGCTCTACCACATGCTCTTCAATGATGCCAATCCCTGGTTATAACCAGGAATTGGCATCATTGGATTGGCTCTTCAATGATGCCAATCCCTGGTTATAACCAGCATTTGAATCAGAGTGACATCAACTTATAAAAAGCCAGCAATTTTGAACAGTCTGTCTTGAAGGACGAGTTTGAAAAGGATAGAATGAGATGAATGCGAGTTAAAATTTAATAAGCTGGTAAGAGAAGTGATCTGAGGCGAGGGAGAGATGTGACGAGAGATGCGTATTGAAGTAAGCTATTGTACATCTAATCCATATGAGATTGAGGTTAGTAATTCTACTAGCAGTGCTGTTGCTCAACTAATTTAGTATTTTCTGTTAAGCACCTTCTGCCTCTGTCAGAGTAGGGTTAGGAGAGAGAACATTCAAAAACCTACAAGATACAGCTCTGCCACAAATCACTCTAGGAAGCTTGTACTTGTGGGTAAGTGGAACTTCAACCATACACACGAGGACAAAACTTGGGCATCAAACCAAATGGGTGATGGCTTCCAAAAAAGGAAAAATATTGTTAAAATAGCTAAGACAATAGTTGAGTCATCTGTGCAAACAATTTGGTTTATCCCCACCGGTGCAGGGTTACCTTATACTGGCTCTCGTATTGCCCACGCTGGTGACATTCATGCTGCGAAGCTGGTGGCTGGTAAAAGTTAATAATACTGGCACGCTCTCTATATCCTCGTAAATTCAACCCAGTTCCCCAGTCGTAATGAGCCATTGGCTGCGCTGTGTCCTGCTATCTTACTCACAGCCTGCGCCCCAGAGGTACATGGCTAGATAGCTGGCGAGCCACTGACAACCTTGTTACGATGCAAAACTACATGGTAACATAGTGTCTAGGCGCAGTCAATACAAATCTTGAAATGCTAGTAACTAGTAGTAACTAGTAGCAACTGGCAGCTGTGGTTGCTGATAGTCAGAGCAGGTGCTTGTAAGAGCCGGTGATAGTGGTATATGATGTCAGGAAGCAGAGATGTAGCCCACTGTCAATGGTAAATCCAGTACAAAAGCTGGTTGAAAGCGATGCTGAGCTCAACCGCAGCAAAGTTCTAGTGAGTCTCGCAGGGTCTGGGCTGTAGCCGTGAGAGCGAGGAGTGGTAGAAGAGCGATGAAGAGAACTGATTACTCGTTCTTGTCAAGCCATTAATCACGCTTAGTAAATATTAAATCCATCACGCGGCTAGAGGAAACCTGTGGAGCAGTCGAGCGTTTAGACGGTGAACAAGCACTAGACGAACAGACATTCGTCAGCATCAGCGCATTCAATGATATATCAAATGGAATAATCAAGAGCTTCTTTGTGAATAGTAGTTATGACAGTGGCATGGTAGGTCACTAGCGCGTGATAAGGTGGCTAATTCTATCTCAGACTGCTGAAGAGGCCTCGAGGGCGTAATAGGCGTAGCAGCCGATGCGCACCTGCAGGAAGAAACTCCTTAGCAAAGCATGTAATGCTTTAGACCACCTACAGTAGTATTCGGCAGGTTTACACTAGAAGATTCTCTGTAGCAGGGCATACCTTAGACTACCTAGCATTTGGTAGGTTTACAATAGAAGGTTCTCAGTAGCAGGGCATGCCTTGAGGTACGGCCACACGTAACGATTTTTTCATTCATTCTGACCAAAATCACGAAATGAACGAAAAACACAGAATTATTCGGTTGAAATTCACAGAATTGTCTGAGCTGTGCACGCACACCGAATCGTCGACGAAACGCTTTTAATTGGCTAAACAAATTATTAGGAAGCACGATTCTAGCAGCTTTTGCAATTTATATAGTGTCTGAGGGACATAACGCGACGCTCAAGAATATACAAACGCGATTTGCTATAGTAAGTACGATGCAACTGACTTGATTGCGCTAAAGATGTCAACTCTTTCTACATCGGAGCTTTTGCTGCCAAAAAGAAACCGTTATTATTAAAAAAGAAACGATTTGTAGCCATAGTGTCCGAATGATAGAGAATCAACATTAGTGCAATCTAGACAGTTGCATCTTATGTACTATGTCGAATTGCGCTGGTACTTTTATTGTGTGTCGTAATACATGTCTTAGACTACATAAATTGTAAAAGCCGCTAGAATCGTGCTCGCTAATAATTTGTTTAGCCAATTAAAAGCGTTTCATCGACGATTTCGGTATGCATGCACAGCTCAAACAATTCTGTGAATTTCGGACGAATAATTCTGTACTTTTCATTCAATTCGTGATTTCGGTCAGAGTGAATGAAAAATCGTTACGTGTGGCTGTACCTTTAGACCACCTAGTATTTGGCTGGTTTACAATAGAAGGTTCTCTATAGCAGGGCATGCATTGGACCACCTAGCATTTGGCAGGTTTACCCTAGAAGGTGCTCTGTATCAGGGCATGCCTTAGACCACCTAGCATTTGGCAGGTTTACACTAGAAGGTTCTCTGTGTCGAAGCACGCCTTAGACTACCTAGCATTTGGTAGGTTTACACTAGA
This sequence comes from Watersipora subatra, assembly GCF_963576615.1. NCBI lineage: Eukaryota > Metazoa > Bryozoa > Gymnolaemata > Cheilostomatida > Watersiporidae > Watersipora > Watersipora subatra. The sequence goes on along the minus strand of NC_088710.1, from coordinate 324,055 downwards.
AGGTTCTCTGTATCAGGGCATGCCTTAGACCACCTAGTTTTTGGTGTGTTTACACAACAAGGTTCTCTGTATCGAAGCATACCTTAAACCACATAGTATTTGGCAGGTTTACCCTAAAAGGTTCTCTGTAGCAGGGCATGCCTTAAACCACCTAGCATTTGGTAGGTTTACACTAGAGGATTCTTTGATCTGTCTTACTAGAGCGAGTCACCTACTAGCCCACTACTATTAAAATCTCAAGTGGAACAACTATATCATGAGTTGTAGTGATCGTGTCCATGAAAATCGTTACCAAGTCATCTGCGCTGAGGAAATTGGTATCGATCGACCAATAGCAGACCTGACCTAGTAGTATCAATGACCAATAGTAGACCTGACTTGGGGTAGGTATCAATCGATTAACAGCAGACCTGACTTGGTACTATTATTGACCAATAGCAGACCCAATTTATTGGTATCAATTGACCAATAGCAGACGTGAGTCATTGGGATCAATTGACCGATGCCAGGCTTGACTAACTGCTACCAATCGACCAATAGCATAATTGACTTATTAATGTCAATTGACCAATAGCCTTATAAAACACAATTCGATACAGTTCAAACACGATTACGAATCACATAAATTCCCATTATACAGAGACATAACATTTTAACAGTTTATCATTTTTATAAGAATCATAGAAATTGATATGATAGAAATTGAATGCTCAACATCAACATTAAAATCTAAGTTTTTATGTTTCTATACTTTATAAAAGCGATTGGGAAGATTATCTTAGCCCTAAAACAATGAGTTAAGTAGGTAAAAAGAGAGGTAAAAGGGTGAGAGGAGAGGTAAAAAGGTGAGAGGAGAGGTAAAAGGGTGAGAGAAGAGGTAAAAGGGTGAGATGAGAGGTAAAATGGTGAGAGGTAAAAGGGTGAGAGGAGAGGTGAAAGGGTGAGAGGTAAAAGGGTGAGAGGAGAGGTAAAAGGATGAGAGGAGAGGTAAAAGGGTGAGATGTAAAAGGGTGAGAGGAGAGGTAAAAGGGTGAGAGGTAAAAGGGTGTGAGGAGAGGTCAAAGGGTGAGAGGAGAGGTAAAAGGGTGAGAGGAGAGGTAAAAGGGTGAGAGGAGAGGTAAAAGGATGAGAGGAGAGGTAAAAGGGTGAGATGTAAAAGGGTGAGAGGAGAGGTAAAAGGGTGAGAGGTAAAAGGGTGTGAGGAGAGGTAAAAGGGTGAGAGGAGAGGTAAAAGGGTGAGAGGAGAGGTAAAAGGGTGAGAGGAGAGGTAAAAGGGTGAGAGGAGAGGTAAAAGGATGAGAGGAGAGGTAAAAGGGTGAGAGGTAAAAGGGTGAGAGGTAAAAGGGTGAGAGGTAAAAGGGTGAGAGGAGAGGTAAAAGGGTGAGAGGTAAAAGGGTGAGAGGTAAAAGGGTGAGAGGTAAAAGGGTGAGAGGAGAGGTAAAAGGGTGAGAGGAGAGGTAAAAGGATGAGAGGAGAGGTAAAAGGGTGAGAGGTAAAAGGGTGAGAGGAGAGGTAAAAGGGTGAGAGGTAAAAGGGTGAGAGGTAAAAGGGTGAGAGGTAAAAGGGTGAGAGGTAAAAGGGTGAGAGGTAAAAGGGTGAGAGGTAAAAGGGTGAGAGGTAAAAGGGTGAGAGGTAAAAGGGTGAGAGAAGAGGTAAAAGGTTGAGAGGAGAGGTAAAAGGGTGAGAGGAGAGGTAAAAGGATGAAAGGAGAGGTAAAAGGATGAGAGGAGAGGTAAAAGGGTGAGAGAAGTAAAAGGAGAGGTATATGAGGAAAAGAGAGGTACGAGAGAGAGAAGTACGATGTGTCAGTATGAATGTAAGTAAATGACTGCAACTGTTTGTATAATAAATTCAGAGGACTCAAATTCTAACTAATTGTTGAAACATGAATAGAGAAAGAAAACCAACTTCAACCTTACTATAAGAAGTACCGTACTTTTCGGACTATAAACCGCACCCTATATAAGCCGCATCTGCTTTATTTTTCACAAAACGATAATAAAACAATACATATGCCGCACCTTTGTATATGCCGCACCTTTGTATAGGCCGCAGAACTCAGGACGGTGCTTTGTAACACGGCAGCAACCTTGCTGTTTAAAACGAAACAGTTCCGTTGGGCACTGTTTCGTATTAACCGACGCTTTTTAACCTAGTGCCTAACGGAACAGTACCGTTAGGCATTGTTTCGTATTTTCTTTCACCGCTAGAGGCGCACTAACCAGAGACTCTGGTTAATGCGCCCTAGCGATGAAAGAAAAAGACACAGAATAGCCGCACCCTTATAAGCCGCATGGCTCAAATCGTCAGAAAAAAGTAGCGGCTAATAGTCCAAAAAGTACGGTACCTATAAAACTTTTTGTTTTCTTACAATGGTAGTGTATGGAAAATCTAATTTGGCTATTTATTGTCTTGGAGTCGGGCCTTCACTTACAAGAGAAAACAACTTCCGTTAAGCAATTTTTAAAATACAGTAGACACCCCTGTAATGTAAATCTCCTATAACGTATGTTCCAGATAAAAAAAAATTATGTTATGTTTTGCGTGGTGCTATGCAAAAAATTCCATATAATGTAAGGTGTCAAGTCGGGTGAGCTCTCAAATGCGATTTGAATGGTAACCTATCTAGCTGCACTTGCGAGAGAGAAAACAACGAGTGTACAGCGGTTATATCTATTATATATACAATTTTTGTGACATTCTAATTTGTCGTGATAGATCATCAGATGTGTAGAAAAAAACAGAGAATAGGGTAGCTGCACAATTGTTCATAAATCGTTGAAGGGATTGAATGCCACAGGTGTTACAGCATCGGTCTACCAATCTTCGTGTCAAGAGTTGAAGTATCGTTGAAAGTTATCGTTTATCCTAAGCTTGATTCTTGGATACATATAGACCACTAATAGGTATTACCGCTCTTTTATAGCAAAAATATTTTTCTCCTTAGCTGTATTGTAGACGTTTAAAATATATGTTACTAGTTTTACATTGTAGAATAGACTTCGCTGTATAGCAAAAGTGAGCAAATCGTTGTAAATGAACGTCAAAGATGCGCACTCTTCATTAGCTCATTGTAAAACTCCGGCAATTATGGTATATAAAACCAGTGGAGTTAATCAATATATGGAAAACCATTGTCGATGCAAACCAATAATACTGCAGGTAATACTAATAATAACAATAATAATACTGCAGGTATAGTACAGCCCACAAATTAAAAAGTTATGTATAGTTTTTCTTTTCATATGACCAAAGGGTGAGTTCGAAAAGATTTTGAAACGGATTAGACAATTTACCGTCTTTTAATGTTCGTATAACGTAGCATCTCTGTAACATAAATGTTCCTGAAAATTATTACGGATTATTTACGTTATAGGAGCACCTACTGCGCATCCTAGCAATGTTGTGAGCCTACACTTCTCTCTAGGAACCCAGTTGGGCTCCACACTGGTGTTCACACTTTCCAGTATACATTTAACCATTCACCACAGTGGTAAACTTGTTAGCAAAGCCGCCTTGGGAATAAATATTTGGGCACTCACGAGCACTGAATCTCCCTAAAGCTGTGCTATGTCTTTTTAGATGCCTGAAACAAGATCTGCTCGCATGTTACAGAGGTGGTCATAAGACAAGGTTAGATTGTAATCCACCAAGCTGCAGTCAGCAATGATTATTAGAGCCGTTACAGCAAGTAGATGTTCTCATAAAAATTTATTGCAAATCATTCAATTTGTTTCATGGCCCAAATACCTAAAGGGGCTCCGTAATAAATCCTAGAGGTACCTACACATAGCAATAAAACGCTTGCATTATATGAAACTATGTAAAAATTTAAGCATGCGATACTAAGCAAAAAATGTTTTTACACATTAGCTTAGAGAGATACGACAGGAATTGAAGGCTCAGCAATACTCAGAAGTCATGAGGGAGATAGAGATACGACGGTAAATCACTCTTAACAAGGTAACATTTAAACTAACTTGACTTATGCAGTCTGTATTATGTTTCTATTTTTTATGTTAGATTTTTAATTTGCACAAGTATTTTCACATTTGTTCTTGAAAGAACAAGGGTTTGAAAGACATCAAAGGTTGTACACGAGAAATTAGCGTAAGACATTCCAAGATTCTGAAGCATCCTAGTAACATAAGGAAGAGTGAGGAGACTGTGCGTGCAAATAAAGAATAAAGTAAATGATGTAAAAGTAGTTAAGCGATATGTTTAAAGATTACTTGGTCAAGTTTAGTGTGAGGTAAAGGTTAGAGTAGGTTAAAGGTTAGAGTAGGTTAAAGGTTAGAGTAGGTTAAAGGTTAGAGTAGGTTAAAGGTTAGAGTAGGTTAAAGGTTAGAGTAGGTTAAAGGTTAGAGTAGGTTAAAAGTTAGAGTAGTTTAAAGGTTAGAGTAGGTTAAAGGTTAAAGTAGGTTAAAAATTAACAGAGAGCACAAACTCTGATTACATTAATAGCAGTAGATCAAACTATGGGTTGGTGTTTCAATAATAGTTTTTGGGCACTTTTGACCAAATACCAGATTTTATCAACATTTTCAGGCTGCAAAAATAGACAGAAAGATTCATGATCTTTGCAAATATCGACTGGAAACATTTGCAATGCTATATAATTATCTTAAAATTGTTCCTTTTCAACTAGAGTATTTAAAATTTGTCCATTAAAAGTCCTAGTTAATGAAAGTAGAATATTCTATAACTACTACTCAAAGTCCTAGTTAATGAAAGTAGAGCATTCTATAACTACTACTCAAAGTCCTAGTTAATGAAAGTAGAGCATTCTATAACTACTACTCAAAGTCCTAGTTAATGAAAGTAGAGTATTCTATAACTACTACTCAAAGTCCTAGTTAATGAAAGTAGAGCATTCTACAACTACTACTCAAAAGTTAATGCGATGGTATAAATAAATATGATGCAAACTTTTTCAATACTGGAGGAATTTGCTTCGACCTTTCGTTATAATTATCTGCCACTAGATGGGAGTAATATGTATCAGAAAGGTGGCCAACAGAAGTGCTGTTGTCTCGCATCCATGCATTGGCTAATTGCTGGCATTGACATCCTAATTCATACGCCTATAGGTATGTTGTCAAAAAATGGCCTCTTTATGTCACAGCTGGGAGTTTGCCTCGCAAGTGTTTTTGTCTTTATAACTGGTGTTTTGTTCTTCTTACATAAAAATCCTCGCTTATAAATCCAATTATCATAACTAAATTGTTATAAATACATGTAATTTCAAATTGCGGCTAGTTAACCTTTAACTAAAATGCATAACTTCATCACCACCTCTACCTCCGTACCATCCATCTCTTTCATTGGTAAGCCTAAATATTAGTGCTGCACGATAAAACGATATTATTTGATGTGACGATATATTTCAGTGGATGATTTTATATTTGGTCAGTTTTCAAATCGATATGAATATTGAAGCCGATATTTTATCAAATTACCGGCTTATTTTATTTTGAAAAACTGGAGTTGCCCACTATCCTTATTGTAAAAAGGAAACAACTCCTGTTTTTTATCCGATATTAACTAATATTTTTCATATTGTTTATGTTAAAGCCTAATACTATATATCGATAGAAGACAACTCCATTGTTCGATATTTTTCGATATTCAATATACATGAATATAGAGACCAAATAATCAAGTGTACATGCCAAGATACTGTGCAGCACTACTACATATCCAGTTGTCTGTCTCTTAATGTAAAATCGCAATAAACACTCTCTTCATTTATTATTTCTGTAAGAATTTACTTTTTTGAACAGCACTCCTATGTGATACATTTGTATTATCATTGTTTAATTATTTGTAGTATTTATTGAGATTTGTGGTAGGGTTGAAAAAACCATTCATGGTTTTTATGAACAAACTAAGTTTTTTTGGTTTAAACCAATGTTTATGTTTTCAATTGGTTTTTTATGGTTTGAACCGGTTTGAACCGGTTTTCCCACGACCAAACACGAGCGAAGCGAGTGTTTGGGAGCTTTTTGATAAATGCATGTGTGCACACAACTCCCGAAAAATTATCCGTCAACGGCCGTAATCAAACCCTTGTACCGAAATCCCATCAAAAAATTTAACCATTTTTGTGTAGAGTCGTTTAAGTATAATAATGATACAAAATACATATAAACCTATATAAATATGTTACCAAGTCTTTCAAAAGTTGAGACAATATCCTAAAACTTACCCATCTGACAGATGGGTAGACTAGACAGATTAACTAAGACTAGACAGATTAATTTGGCCTAAAATCACCATTAAAACCTGACAAGCCTTTTTTAATCAGAATTAAGACCGGCAAACAAAACGCCGTGCGACAGATAGTAGAACTATTAAGCCGTGCGCATTTTACAAAAAAAATGTGCACATTTCACCAGTCTATGGCATTGTCCAATTGCTGAAGGTTTCTGTAATTTACGTAGAAGTACTGAAAGGTTATCGTTTCTTTTTTGCCGATTTTATTATTCGATTTAGTTATTCGATTTTATAAGATTATTATAAGATTCAATTATAAGAATAATCATTCGAATTTACAAGATCGAAGTATATAGTGACCGATGGTGTGGAATATGTTACTGTTATTATTTTTCTAAAGATTTTGTTGATGATATTACGGCTGTGCCCAATATCGCGGTCTTGCCAAGCCATTTTTAATATGTGCAAAATTAAGTACTAGGCCTACATTTTCTTATAGATATACAGCTATTTCTATGACAACCAGCTAAAATCTGTTTAGATTTTTAAATTCAGCATAATTTTTTGGATATAAATTTAGAAATCTAAATAAATATCACAACTTCTTGATATTGGTTGCTATGACGTTTTGAAATGTAAACAAAATTGTTTACATTTCATTGGTTTTCGTTTCTCAAACTTTAACACCAGTTTTCTCAGAACTATGCTTTTGCACTAATGATAAACATGCATTCAGTTTATTGACCAGAAAATTTGCTGTAATTAAACTGGAATCAAATTTTTTTTTGCAAAATAACTGAGAATTTTCTCCTTCTGCTAGTGTAGATAACTCTAAATCTCACACACCCGACTTAACCATGGTTTCTGATATCATGACCCATTTCTTCATTTTGCTCCAGTTTGCAAAAAACTTCCAGACACACATGAATGTTAATGTTTGCTTTCTGTTACAGATCGCTGTCAAAACCATTTTACATTCAACATAACCAACTTTCAAACTGTGTAAATTACACAGCAGCTTGCCATTTTACTTCTAACATTGCATTTCTTTTATTGCAGGGAAAGATAAACATATAATCTTTTCCTTTCATTATTGCTGTTTGTTGTACATAATAACACCTACATTACAGCTACAATTGCAGCTACCATTGCAGATTTTTTTCGGCTGGTTCAAACCTGGTTTGAACCGCTTGGTTTAAACCCTGGATTTAAACCGAGCCAACCATGTTTTGTGGCCTGTGCACCGAATTGAATGAATGACAGTATATTCTTATAAAAATACTTGATTCAACATATGACAGTTTTAACATACGAAGCAGGCACCAGAGTAAAATCAATATGTATGTAGAGATTTGACTACGCCCTCTTACATATACTAGCAGGAATGAATTAGCTATCTAATAAATACGTTTCACTCAAACCCAACCAATGCTTCTGTCTACTGATAAAACAATGGTCTCAGTAGTAGACTACACAAGTAAAGGTTGGGGTGAGCAGGGGAAGTTAAGAAAGGGTGAGATGTACATGCAAAGAGATGTGAAATAGAGGCATACCCAGTTTCTAGGAGTGGTGTAGATAAAAGTCCGTGGTTTTAGAAGCAAAATAGAATAAAGACCTTTTCTGTTTACACACAATATAAACACTCGTAGTACGCACACATAGGCAATGCCTAAAGATCTCATAGTAATGATGACCAAAGGTTATCTTTAAAACTTTGCCTCACGTCTGTTATATATCAGAGTAATAAATTTCAATGAAACAGTGACTGAAAAGGGTGTAACACTCAACTCAAACAAACTCAAGAAAGGGGCCTAAAAACAAATGGCAACAAGTGGCCTCATATTGACCATCTCTCGCTCAAGAAACAGTCAACAAGAGATGACAACTGCTTCCATTCCAATACTGGTAAGGTTAGCTACAGGTCATGACAGCCGCCTCTATATTATACAACCTCAATGCTGACTCCACGCGGATACATGTATAGTATATCAAGACAAATCAACTAAAGACAGCTAATGAACAAAAGACATCCTTTAGGAAACACTAACAAATCACAAACACCTGAACAATTACAAGAGCAAGTCCAACTTACTATCGATGTGACAATGATATATATATATATATATATATATATATATATATATATATATATATATATACGAGGGGTGATCATAAAGTTCCCGGAATTCCGTAAATTTCCCGGAATTCCATGAAGTTCCCGGTTTTCCTAGTAAAATATAAGACCATGTGCAGTTGTTTTGATTGTTCCATGTTGCTAAACAGCACGGGATTTCCCCATAGCCAAAGTTTTACGCTTGTCAGAGCACCCGCAATGAAGTTATAGTAGGTAATGTCAAGGTCATTATTTATCGTTCGTCGGATTTTTCGAAAATGAATGAAGTAGAAGAGCAACGCGTTTGTGTAAAATTTTGTGTAAAACTTGGAAAGTCCGGTGCTGAGACGCTCCAAATGTTACGGACAGCTTATGGAGACTCTGCCCTTAAGAAAACAGCCTGTTATGAATGGCACAAAAGATTTAGAGAGGGAAGAACAAGTACTAAAGATGATGACCGCATGGGCAGACCGGCAACTTCAAGGACCACAACTGCCACAGACCTTGTGAGGCAGCAGGTGATGGGAGATAAGCGATTGACTATACGGGAAATATCAGCAGAAAGTGGGCTTTCTTATGGTACATGTCATCTTATTCCCACTGAAGATTTAGGCATGAGAAGGATCTCTGCAAAGATGGTACCCAAACTGCTCACTAACGACCAAAAAGAAAAAAGAGTTAGCTGTTGTATCGAACTAAAAGATGCTTTAACACAAGATCCTGACTTTATTTCAAAAGTTGTGACTGGGGATGAAAGTTGGGTCTATGGATATGACCCAGAGACCAAATCACAAAGTTCTCAATGGAAATCCCCTGGCTCTCCTAGGCCTAAAAAAGCTAGAATGTCTCGCTCAAATGTAAAAACGCTGCTGATAACATTTTTCGACATTAGAGGTGTGGTACACTCTGAATTTCTGCCACATGGTCAAACTGTGAATCAGCATGTGTACAAAGACATTCTGATAAGACTTGGAGACAGTATCAGAAGGAAACGTCGAGATTTGTGGCTCTCAGGTGACTGGTACCTACACCATGACAATGCTTCGGCTCACACCTCATTGATGGTACGTCAGTATTTGGCAAAAAATAAGGCGACTGTGCTTAACCATCCCCCTTATTCACCTGATTTAGCACCATGTGATTTCTACCTATTCCCCAAAATCAAATTGACAATGAAAGGTGAAAGATTTGACGACATACCAACTATTCAAGAAAATGTGACGAGACATCTCCGAAGCCTTACAGAAAGTGATTTCCAGCATTGCATGGATCAGTGGAAACACAGATGGGACAAGTGCATAGCAAGCTCGGGCGATTACTTTGAAGGGGACAGTTTAAATTAGGTAATTACGATTAACGGTTTTTGTGTACTGAGACAATTCCTGGAACTTTACGATCGCCCCTCGTACATGTATATATATATATATATATATATATATATATATAAATGTATAGAGTGCGCCCTCGGGTTGCAATGTCCCTGTAATACGATTTTTTCGCCTTAAAAAGTGAACCACGATGATTTTTCGTCCTCACCTCTTGAATCCATACGAATTCAACAAAAAGTTCGCTCGATATTCAAATTTGACTGACTGTGCTTATTACGTTGAAATAACAAAGATGCTGATACACTGTTCGCCGAAAACCTTTTCACAACGCTTGAAAAAAATACGTTGACTGATTTCTCTCAGTTCAGCATTTCTAGTGTGAAAAATGGTATGCGATATTTCTCTTTAAGACTAGTAGCAAAGTTGGAGTTGTGATATCTTCAAACAGAGGGTCAGGAATCAGATAACTTCCCTTATTTTGCAAACAAAATTCCATTTCATTACGAAAACAGCATCGCTCAGGTTTTCTTGTCGAATTAGGTTGAAAAAGGTTTTAATGATGTCGGCTTAAAATTAGAGTGAAAACAACGGGAACAGATAGATAATAAAATTTAGCGATGAAAAAGTTAAGTTCAGTAAAATAGTTAAAAATATGTACATAAATGTCCTAAAACTTATCTTCAAGTGTGTGTTTAGTAAGCTAAAATCATTTAAGTTAAATTCAAAGTCTATGTGATACGCCTGTCTCAAAGGTAAGAACTCCCTACGGTACATACTGCATATAGTATATTGTAATGTTACATTTTATTGCAGATCATAACCACTAAACACACTAAAGTTACTGTAGGTAACTATTAATTACTAAAGCTAACATCAGGGTTGGTTTGATATATATCGCTTGCTATATATCATCGATATATATCCCCGATAGATATGATATTTTTGGGTAAAAAAAAATCAATAATTTTGAAAAATATCCATTTTATCATTTCGTTTTCACCTTACAACTGCTACTAATAGTCTAAAAATGCTAAATAACACCTAAAATCATCAAATAATTGCATAGGGGCCTATTAAGGCGTGGTCACACGAGCACCGAACCGACGTAGGATCGGTTCGGAGGCTGGTTCGGTTCGTGGCACATGTCACACAGCCACCGAAGTAACTTCGCTTCCTAGATACCAGACGTATAGAGACAGGACACGGTTTCATTAGTAGTTTTTATGTATTTGAGTTAAATATTTCTATTGTAAACAAAAAACTTTGAGGAACAATTATAAATTATAATTACACAACAGATTTATCAGAAGATCGTTCAGCTGCTCAAAATAAATCACTCGATACAAAGATTTTGCCAACCCTTCCCATCAACATAATTATATTTTTTATTAACATATGAATGTTTTTCTATGCTGAGTACATAACAAACAAAAACAGTCTTTATCATAGTACTGTGGTTTTACATAAATAAATCAGTCAACGATACTTCATCAGGATGAATATGACACATTACTTATATTCTACACGAAAGAAAATCACAATTCTCTTACATTTATGCAAAACTTAAGTGCAACATCTTACATTTATGCAACACAATCATAAGTCCGGGTGAACCTTGTCGTAAATTGCTTCATGTGGTTTATTTAACGAAATAAAAGTATCGTCCCATTTCTTTTTTAACACTCACGCGAACGTAAGTAGAAATGTGACGCGTGCTCGCTAGAATTCTAGAATTTTAACCAGCCAATAAGAGCAAGGGTTCGGCACGAAATTTCGAGCAGGACCGAAAAGGTTCGTTTCGGCCAGAAATGTCCTCGGCCGAACTTTTTAGAGCTGAAAGCGACGTCGTTTTGCGTCATTTAGTTCGGTTCGGCGCTCGTGTGGCCACGCCTTTAGGCTTACCCAACACAGATAAACAAAGACAGCCAGACTAAGGAAGTGACATTGGCTAGACCAATTAATTAGTGTTTGAGTTGAGAAGACTTTTTCAGATCTAAATTGTATTCCTTCATCCCTGTGCTATCTCCCTAACCTGATTATCTTATCTCATGTTAAACTGTTATATTTTATTGCCTTATTGGAAGACCAGCCTGCTGAAAACCCTTTGAACTTCATAGTCCATGATTTTGAATTGAACAATCTGACACAAAAAACAGAATTGTAAGCACATTACACTGACTCACTGAGATGACAGAGTAACTCATCTCATCATTTTCTGTAAAAAATATTTTAATGAATAGCTTCAAAGGATTCTGGCTCAGTATAAAATCTATAAATATGATGATATAACTCTGCCTGCTAGTGTTGAGTGTGTGTTTTCATCATGTGGACTGGTTCACAGCAAGTTGAGAAATTGTCTCAGTGTGGTGAAGGCTGGCAAGCTGGTGTTTGTTTACAAATACCTAAACTAGACAAGAGTAGGACATTGAAACATGCTTGGACTATCATAGTGTGTATTTACCATTTGCACTATTTTGTCTGCACTTTGCATTCATGTCATGATTTCCAATCCAATAGTTGACGAAAATTTTGATATTTATAAATATTATTATTATACTAGGCTTACAATAAATCAAGTTTTGGTATTAAACATTGCTGACTGGTCTCATACAACCTATAAAATACATCAATCACAATGTTCAACCTAGCTTCAAATCTTTTTCAAAAATTGATGTCAACTGATGTCATCTGTTTCAAAAATATCATAAATATCAATAAATATCAAAAATGGGTTGCGATCTCAGCAACCATGGTCAAGTCGCAAAAGTTGAGTTATCCGACTTTGAAGCTGCACTGAATTTCTAATATTGGTAACGATTTTTGTAACACGTGCATCCTGACCAATCAAAGAGTGATCTTTCTGAATCTGATATCAGTTCAGCCAATAGAAGTCTCCAACCCTCGGAAAAAAACCTTTAAAATCGTTGCCATGCTAAACAGGAAATACTAAAAATGGCGTCCGATAAAAGTATTCGTTTCTTTTTTGCCGACTTTAAAGATAACTTGGACATTTTGGACACCTATAATGAGTACTTTGGTATTCCAACTGATGTCAAAAACAGTGAAAGTAAAGGGAATGACGATGATATTTTCCTAACAACTCTTAGAAAATTATTATAATATTTAAATATAAGAATAATTATTTGATTTTATAAGATTATTATAAAATTTACTTATAGGAATAATTATTCGAATTTACAAGATCGGAGTATATAGTGTCCGATGGTGTGCAATATGTTACTGTTTTTATTTTTCTAAAGATTTTGTTGGTGATGCTACGGCTGTGCCTAAAATCGTGATACTGCCAAACCGTTTTTAATATCTGCAAAATTAAGTAATACACTTTCTGATAGATATACAACTATTTTTTATGACAGCCAGCTAAAATCTGTTTAGATTTTTAGTTTCAGCATAACTTTTTGGATATAAATACAGAAATCTAGGTAAATATCGCAACTTCTTGATATTGGTTGCTATGACGTTTTGAAATGTAAACACAATTGTGCATTGGTTTTCGTTTCTCAAACTTTAACACCAGTTTTCTCAGAACTATGTTTTCGCACTAATGGTGAACGTGCATTCAGTTTATTGACCATAAAATCTGCTGTAATTAAGCTAGAATCAAAATTCTTTTTGCAAAATAACTGAAAGTTTCATCCTTCTGTTAGTGTAGTCAACTCCAAATCTGACACATGCGACTTAACCATGGTTTCTTAGATCATTACCCAAATATCAATAAATGTTATGGTTGCTAAGGTTAACATACTATTTTGTTCCTAATTTTTAATATTTACAGTACTTATATAAAATTTTGATGATTTTCACCAGGGATGTTTGCATCATATAATTACTATGGATTTCTATACCCCTCCATACAACATTTTCGTTATACAATGGCAATGCTGGAACGGATTACAGTTGAATGGCGAAGGCACACTTTACATATCTATCATTATTTACGGGTCCCAATCCTGCATCCAAAACCCACGCAATCGTGATGATAGACCTGTTACTGCTACTAACCCAAGTTAACCCTAATTGAGCCTACGCTACTCTCGCTGACCCTGGGCTACTCTCGATGACCCTGGGCTACTCTCGCTGACCCTGGGCTACTCTCACTGACCCTGGGCTACTCTCACAGGGTCCTCATGCACCACTCAGCTTGTAGACAAACTATGTACAACACAGTTAGGGGATAACAAGGGTATAACAGATATTACAGAGCATAGAAAAGGCCTGTATGGTGCATGGTGCCATCTCAACAGGTGGCCACTCTAATTCTATTATTTTAATCAAGTAGATTACTGAACTCAAGTGATTATGATGAGAGAAATGTGTAGGGAGTGATTTCGTTTGATTAGCAAATAACTGGGATATCTTCGGAGTGGGATGGGTGGTTTGATTTGGTTGGGTACAATGCGGATACTGTTGGGTACAATGGGGATACTGTTGGGTATTTTTGGGACACCACTGGGTACAATAGAGACGCTGTTGGGTACAGTTGGGATACTGTTGGGCATGATTGAGATATGGTTGGGGATGGCTTTTATTGTTGGGGTACATGCGAGGCGCTAAGAATGCGGAGGCGCTAAGAATCCTATCTCGTATCCATCACAATTTTATGAGAATGTATGATACACAGAGGGAATTGGTAACTGAGTCAGGTAATGTCTGTTGACAATGGGTAAGAGCACTTGTGGCAATGCATCATAAAAAGCCATGGCCCGAGATCTTTATAAATATGTTGATGTTTTTAGGCTATGACGAGTGAACATATGCCTTATAAGAAACACATTCACTTGATGTTAAAACGTTTGATTGGATTTATTCATGGGTCATCAAAGGAGTAATTACTCTGTCAAATGCATATCGCTGAAAGTGTATGTGGTGGGTCAGGACTAACTACTACTAGTTTATGGATGCACATGGCACTAAATGAATGCTTGAAACGTGCCTCTTGCCACCATAGATATAGCATCCCTCCTAAGTAGCATATCTGAAAGTGCCCTAGCATACAGTTATACCGAGGAGAAGGTTAGACCTATGATACGGTTATACCTAGGATACAATTAGACATAAGATACAGTTAGACCTATGATACAGTTAGACCTAGGATACAGTTAGACATAGGATACAGTTATACCTAGGATACAGTTAGACCTAGGATACAATTAGACCTAGGATACAGTTAGACATAGGATACAGTTAGACCTAGGATACAGTTAGACATAGGATACAGTTAAAACTAGGATACAGTTATACCTAGGATACAGTTATACCTAAGATACAGTTAGACCTATGATACAGTTAGAACTAGGATACAGTTAGAACTAGGACACTGTTAGACCTAGGATACAGTTAGAACTAGGATACAGTTATACTTAGGCCACTGTTAAACCTAGGATACAGTTAGACTTATGATACAGTTAAAACTAGGATACAGTTAGACATAGGATACAGTTAGACCTAGGATACAGTTAGACATAGGATACAGTTAAAACTAGGATACAGTTATACCTAGGATACAGTTATACCTAAGATACAGTTAGACCTATGATACAGTTAGAACTAGGATAGTTAGAACTAGGACACTGTTAGACCTAGGATACAGTTAGAACTAGGATACAGTTATACTTAGGCCACTGTTAAACCTAGGATACAGTTAGACTTATGATACAGTTAAAACTAGGATACAGTTAGACCTAGGATACAGTTATACCTAAGATACAGTTAGGCTTCAATAGGTTACAAGTGGATAAGATTCGGAAATGATTGGGCATAACTGGGATACAACTCAGCATGACTTGAACACAATTGGGCATGATAGGGATTTGGTTGAAGGCAAAGTGGACGGTAAAGAAATATATATGACGTGCTGATAAAACACAAGATGCGTGTAACAACATAAAGGAAAACGAATGACCATCATGCAAGCACACCGAAGCACTAGAATGACATGACACCTTCACAACACAGGATAGCGGGTGAGCGACGAAAGGAGAAAACCTTCTTGGGAACAAAATAGGAAGCACAATGACAAACTCGAGAGAAACGAACCTCGACTGGTGGACTCCGGAGAGGATTAGATGAATGGGAGACAATATCTAAATGTAGGCCTCTTTCCATATTTGTAGCAGAGTTGGAGCGGCGTCTGTGAGCCAAACTGGTTGGCTCAACTTGACTACGCATACGTGCCGCAGCGGAAGTAGAACTTAGCCTACTAGAGTTTCTATCAGAATATAGCCTTTGGTCAACCTAAAGTAGATTCATTAGATTATTGCATTAGTTAGGTGAGCACAAGACCTACTAGTTGACATACCTACGGAAGGAGATTAGAGAGAATGGAGAGGAAGCTGAGAGAGACAGATAGTTGAGTGTAGTGATAGAATACGGCAACAAAGGGCTGCTGCAACTACTCATCCACACTGTATTTAAGGGGGTGCGTTGTAGGAAAACCTGCAGCACTAAACGGAGAGTTGTCTTACCACTATCATCTCTGATGGTTCGAGCACCAGACAATCATTCAGTCTCCGCCCATTTGCAGAATTTGGTCTTCCAAAGCTGTAACAACACAAAGGATACGATTAGCTACTCTTAGATAAAACAACTATGAGTCTAAGACAGTTCCACGCTAGTAAAGAAAACCAACAACTAGCCATGCTATGAACAAAGAATGCGACAGGATACCCTGTAATGTTTTTACCTCGGTCTAATTACCTCAGTTCACAAACATGTAAAATTTAGATCTGCCCAATATCTACAGATATTACAGTCAACAAGTTAGCAGCTAGCTAGTCTAATTATCACTAGTGGCAGATTGAAGATCAATATCAATAAGAGAGAGACTGATGAAAATCGAGGGAACATGCTTGACAAAATAATGAATAACAGATAAAAGATGGGATGAATATAGACACTTTGTTTGCTAGCCTGTGTTCTTGGAAGGTAATATATCTTCCTAGTCATATGAAGAAAAAGTTTGTGAGATGAAAGGTTTCGTTTAAGTAAAAGCCACTACTGTCCAATTATTAACCTGACAAGCGAAATTGTTCAAGGGTACAATATGCTATTCCAATGTTCTGCTGCAAAAAGGTCAATTGCAAAAAATTACGCTGTTTATTACAGTACAAAGGCTTTAAGCAACACACAGATCAAAATCTATAGAAAAGGCACAAAGAGATAGCCATAATGAACACGTTAAAATAACTTTTTGGCAGTGTAGAAACAACTTGGATTTTAGAAATATTTGATATTAAAATGCTCAAGGGCTAAAAGAGTTAATCATTAGTGAACATATCCTGTCTAGATACTGTTAACTGGATAGCATTGGGTCACGGAGACAGGGACTGAGTGAAGTAAAGAGTTAATCATTAGTGAACATATCCTGCCTAGATACTGTTAACTGGATAGCATTGGGTCACGGAGACAGGGACTGAGTGAAGCTTGCTTTATGAATACTCTGTAAATCGGTGTAAAGAATGCAGGAATGGCTCGGGAATGGGAGTGACCGAGCCATTCACGAATTCTTTTCTATATTTTTACATCACTAAAAGAGAAGGGCGTGCGATGTCACAAGACGTTATACAAACATCTGATTTTAAGATTCATGTACACATCATCCAGGGTGTATTTGGCTGGATATATTGTTAAATGCATGCACCAGGCTTTGACTAGAGGGTCTTTATTAAACTAGCTGAACGATGGCAAGGACTTTACTAGGACTACTTCCAAGATTTGTTGCTGGTCTCCGGCTCTTTTTAACCGAGTAACAAAGTGATATACGCTTTTCGTGTATTTATTGTCGCTGCAACTGCTCATTTTTTGGTTTTAAAAAAGATATTCACCCATGTTTGGATATGTCCTAGTTCTTGACTGACCTGTGACCTGTGTGTAACAATCTACATGAGATATCAGAATAGCTATCACGAAAAAACCACCTGAGGCATAAGCTACATATATTAAAGGTTGACTTGCAACAAAATTCACATTACAGTTATTTGATATGAAAAGAATCACCATGTCTTACTCTGTTGTGTTGTAGGTGCAAAATATGTAGAAAGGTGATTTAAAGCTCTTAAAAGCTCAAAAACAAACAGAAAATGGCAGCCACACGAGACCGCCGTAGGTTGGATTCTCTTTCCAAAATGGCTCAAATGTGACGTAGATGTGAGAGATGGTTTCTGTTTACACTTTCATGCAACCTTTTATACGTCGAAATATTTTCACAAATATACTTCAAGCATTCAATAAAACCATGTCTATTGTTCTTACGCGTCTGTTTTATCGTCATCGTAATGCTGTCACTTTTAGCAGTGATATCCTCCTATAACTTACAGTAAAAATTCGTTTTATTTTTTAGCCTTAGTTTGAAGGAGTACATATCATTGTCTGATAATCATGACGAGCCTGTTGGTCACTTGTGATAATCGAAAAGTGCTGCAGAAATTACTTGCGAAGTATTGGGTCACATGATCAGATTACGACTTGACGATTGAATAATGCCGAAACAAAGCTGTTAAGTAGCGAGCATCTATATTTGATACGGGGTCTTCGGTAAAACCCGAAGTGTTTGTCATAAACTAGTGCTACGATAAGTTTTATATTGAGCTTTTTATTGGCCTTTCAATTCACGTGTGAACATCACATGACAAGACAATAATCAAATTTCATGGCTACGTCATCGAAATAAAGAGATTCCAATCTACGGCGGCTTTTCGTTTTTGAGCTTTTAAGAGCTTGTAATCACATTTCCACATATTTGGCACCTTTAACACAACAGAGTAAGATATGGTGAATATTTTGATACCAAATAACTGTAATGTGAATTTTATTGCAAGTCAACCTTTAAACTAGATATATTGAGGAAGGACCCTGGACCTAGTCTATATCAATATAGCACAGTTGACATTGTATCAGAGTTTCCAAAGTTTGACTGTTTGGCTTTGAAATGGTCTGCATCAGCCAACAACCAGTGTAATTTTAATAAATTTATAATAGCTGGAAATCGATCAAAACAAGGACAAACCTGCTAATATTGTACAATGATGTTTCACCATCTTGTATGCAAACAGTTACGCCCATTTATAGTAGAATTTAATGAGCATTAGTACAGTTAATGACAGAACAACAACAACAAATGGCCTTTCGCAACTCATCCAAGGCTGTTGCACTAATGATTGACCACCTTGTTTATGAGTTTAGAAAGCACAAATCTGAAGTTACTTATACAGTCGATATCTCAGCCGATGTATCAGTTGATATACCAGTTGATCTATCAGTCGATATACCAGTTGATGTATCAGTCGATATACCAGTTGATCTATCAGTCGATATACCAGTTGATGTATCAGTCGATATACCAGTTGATGTATCAGTCGATGTATCAGTTGATGTATCAGTCGATATACTAGTTGATGTATCAGTCGATATACCAGTTGATGTATCAGTCGATATACCAGTTGATGAATCAGTCGATATACCAGTTGATGTACCAGTCGATATACCAGTTGATCTATCAGTCGATATACCAGTTGATGTATTAGTCGATATACCAGTTGATGTACCAGTCGATATACCAGTTGATATATCAGTCGATATACCAGTTGATGTATCAGTCGATATACCAGTTGATGTATCAGTCGATATACCAGTTGATGTATCAGTCGATATTACATTCAGACAAGTTGCAAGACTGATAATTTGAGGGAGGCGCTAAACACATTATTTTTTCCTTAATTCTTATTGGTCACTTGAGATGGGGGCCTTGAACAGTAATTTTAAATTCAGGTAGGGGTCACAAAAGTAAAGCTTCATTTGGATACTGTATGATGACGCAATGCCACTGTAAACGAGCAATAACGGTGTCCTAAAAACTTCAACCTATAATTTATCGGTTGTTGATCACCATCTACTAGAGAAAAGAAATGATAGTATTACCAATTTTAAGCAGTAACAACTTTTCTGTATATAGACTACTGCAAACCAATTTTAGACTTGTCTCCTCTGGTCTGTCTTTGGTGATCTCTTCAACTGCTGCTGGCTACGAATTTCTACTACTGCCTGTGCACTCCTTTGTCAAAGCGTATATAGAGCAAGTTTGAAAATTGGGCTGTTTTCATAACTTTAGTACAGCTAAACAAAGAGCTTTTATGTGCTGTTTATAGCACAATTTAATTAAGTTTAATAAAAAAACAAATTAAAAGCCAAGTAGAGTTCGCCCTCGGGTTACGATGTCCTTGTTACTGAAATCAATCCTACAACACCTGAAAGAGATACGATGCTCGATATCTCTCGATTCAGCGCTATTCGTTATAAGTTATAGTAAAAACGAAACCGGAAATCGATGGGTGATAAAATGTTAGATGATGACAAAGTTGAAGATTAGTTTAGTAAAATACATTCTAAAACTTAGCTTCAAGTGTGTGTTTAGTAAGCTAAATTCATTTAAGTTAAATTCAAAGTCTATGTTATACATTTGTCTCAAAGATAAGAACTCCCTACGGTACATACTGCATATAGTATATTGTAATGTTACAATTTACTGCAAATCATAACCACTAAATAGATATACTAAAGTTACTGTACGCGATTATAGTTGCTAAGGTTAACATACTATTCTGTTACTAATTTTCAATACATACAGTACGTATATAAAATTTTGATGTTTTTTACCAGGGGATGTTTGAATGAAATAATTACTATGAGTTTCTATACCCCTCAATACAACATTTTCGCTATATGATGTCAACACCGAAACAAATTTAATGTCATATGGTAGGGGCCCACTGTAAAATTAACCCTTGTTAACTTTCTTACTATTGGAATAGCAATGCCCTAATAGCAATACACTAATAGCAATACACTAATAGCAATACACTAATAGCAATACACTAATAGCAATACACTAATAGCAATACACTAATAGCAATACAATAATAGCAATGCACTAATAGCAATACATATGAGAAGTACTGGTAGAATGACAGCCTTCTAATAATTACAGTATGAATAAGTTTAGTCTTTGTGAGAAATACTGAACTACGTTAAAGGAGGTTCTATGAATGTCCACAACAACATAAAACGAGGCATTAAATTTATTAGTTGAATAGATAGTCAAGTTAAATACTTATATATATACTTATATACCAACAATACAAGATATTTATCATAGACTCGCAGTACTGCTCACACCACCACAGGGCCAAAATATTGTCAACTGGCTCAAGAGGAGATGACTCCTTTATCGGTATAAGGTAGTGGGCTCCATAAGCGTGTTTGCTG
Organism: Watersipora subatra; assembly: GCF_963576615.1. Lineage (NCBI taxonomy): Eukaryota > Metazoa > Bryozoa > Gymnolaemata > Cheilostomatida > Watersiporidae > Watersipora > Watersipora subatra. The sequence continues at coordinate 303,118 of NC_088710.1, read as the reverse complement.
AGTGTGTAGACTTGCTACTGCAAGACTCTCTTTTACAGGACATCGACCTTTGTTAATTGTTGTGACAAGATGATGGATGATTCCCACACAGTATTTGTAACTACAAATTGTGAGATATTTAATTTTTTTCTCACGTGTTATGATTAAATTGCGAGTTTAAAGTTACTCAGTAAGTTTAAACAAATTGGCCCAATGTTAGCCACTACCAACTAAACTGGCTGAGCTGGTACTAACCGAACTAGGAAACTAAGGCTAACCAAGGCTAACTAAGGCCAACTGAAATAGGACCAACTGAATTGAGTTAAATTGAACTAGGAGATTGAATGGTGTAGAAGTGAGAAAAGAGAGCGAAAGGGGGCCTGAGGAAGAATGGATACGAGAGATGAAAGTGGACAGATACAAGACTGATAATAAGGGTTGACTGAATACAAATTGATCAACTGCCTATCGTGGCTTAACGCAGAAAAGAGCCCACAGCGAATCATCAGTCGAAATAAGCCTTGTCAAGAATAGACACATTGAGGTCGACTAAATAGTAATCATAGAACGAATAAATCATGACGATTTTGAAACTGCCAGGTCTCAGTCAACAGCTAATACACTGTCAATCGTATATCCATCGGTCACTCTAGTGCACGCAAGGGGCATTGCGTTAGGAAACTCTTAACATAGCGAAATGGCAAGGTCAGATATTACATGAGGGTTTACCGGAGAAGCAGCGCTGCCAGCAGCCATTGCCATGTCGGTACCATCTTATTGTCAATGACAGCTATGCGTGTATAATTGCCTTTTATTATTGGTCAATTAGGCAGCCTAGAAGTAGTTGGACTTAACAAGGTTTCCCATGACAATGTTTCTCTCATGAAATTAGTGAAGAGCTATCGAACTGAGACCATTGACTCCATGACTCAGCGTGTACAATCATGAGTGTCCCCGTATACTTCCTTACTAACTACACATAATAATATACATGGACGCCTTTCCTATAGCTCTATATCTTGACAGTTGTAATAAAAAAGGATGGAGACCTAGAAATTATTTTGGGAACTCATACTATATGCCTATAACGAATGTGAGATGGATATTTGCTAGTAAATGCAGACCGCTGGAGAAGTTAACTACCAGTTCTCACTGTTCAAACGATGAGAATAATAACGATAAGAGAAATAACGGCGCAGGACTCGCCTGAGAACCCTACCTCAACCAAGCATCATTAATGCCACAGGTAAGCTCTCTCCTGTACGACTGGTATATCACTGGGTGTGTGGACAGCTGTAGCGACTGCCGTACTGACTGGCTGTTGCTAAAGTTCCAGTGGTGCATGGAAGCCTCCACCTCCCTTTTGATCTCAACATAATGTAGCTCACGGTACGGCGGTGTTGCCATTTTCTCTAGTTGGCAAATAGGAACTACGAGAGTTGGATACCTGTCAGCAGCTGAAGTACTGCCCTGACAGCAGGCAGGATGCTGTAGTCCGCGGTGGCAGCTCCATCAGGGGAGAGTCGACTCAGTTACTAATTGCTTCTAGAGAGGCAGGATGTCAAATCAGCATATGAGTCAAGCAGCAGTAAGACTAAAGGGCAGGCAGCGGCGTTTGGCAAGAAAACAATCGGGTCACTGTCATGTATTTCACAATAAAACTTGCTCTTCTCGCCCGCGTTAAGACTGCTTTATAGCAGCAAGGTAGTCTTCTATTCCTAATTCTATCCCTCGCTTGAGACGAGCCCCTTATCTGGCTTTTTCTTTTCTCCCAGGCTTCCTGGCAGCTTGTGGTTCTCTCTGCAGGTTGGTATCTGGATCAACCTTGACACAGACTCTCTTTTTGGTCCAACGTGGCTCGACTTTTTCCTTCTGATTGCGGCACTTAACGCTTTTACCGTTGTCCTAAGCTAGTAGCCTGTCCTTCGTATTCTGCGAAAGCATCTGAGAGTGATTGTCACGGTTTGACGAGTTCGTACAGTGCGCGCTTATCCAGTATGTTATTCAGGTTGGTTCGGGATTAAAATATGTTCAACCTTCATCTGCTAACAACTCGCAACTGGCTCCCGCTAATAGGCCCCCTTATTGTTCTTGATCACTGAATGCAGACTCAAAGAGATGCTGGTCAACCTGTTTGAGATATATGACAACTCTCACAGCCACGCGGGTGGAAGAATGTAGAACTTATGGTAGGAAACATCCCTTCTATGCCAGTTAATCGCAGTCAAGGGTCAAGCTATAACCCACACTGTTTATTGACCTTGGCGGAGAAAGGTCAGCTGGCAGCTGATAAGCGCAGTTGGAGATGAGCAGCAATAACGGCTGACTGCTGCTCACAGATATTCATCATCAGCAGGGCTTATTTACAATTAGCTTGGACTAAAGGGAGCCGATCTAAATAGCCTAGGAACAGATGGTAGAGGGGAGAGGGGGCTGGTCATCAGAAATCATGTGACTGCCCTAAACCTCAAGACATTGTTGCCAGACATACTTTATTCAACCTGCATTTGTATGACAGTTAGCTTAACAACTGGATAAGCAAGGTTACAAGGTTACAAGCTAGGTAATAAGAGCTCTAATATCAAATTTGAAATTATCAAATCAAGAAGAAATTGGTCTAAATCTTCTGCTATTTATTGCTATGAAATAATGCAATGGCTGCTCATCCGCCATACCTGTTGCCTATAGTTACTGCATGTCAACTCATAACAGTTACACCATACCATCACTTGTTACTGACTAGATGGGTGTGCGTGTCAACTCATAACAGTTATACCATCAATTGTTAATGACTAGGTGGGTGTGCGTGTCAACTCATAACAGTTACACCCTACCATCACTTGTTACTGACTAGATGGGTATGCGTGTCAACTCATAACAGTTACACCCTACCATCACTTGTTGATGACTAGGTGGGTGTGCGTGTCAACTCATAACAGTTACACCATACCATCACTTGCTACTGACTAGGTGGGTATGCATGTCAACTCATAACAGTTACACCCTACCATTACTTGTTACTGACTAGGTGGGTGTGCGTGTCAACTTATAACAGCTACACCATACCATCACTTGTTACTGACTAGATGGGTGTGCGTGTCAACTCATAACAGTTACACCATCACTTGTTAATGACTAGGTGGGTGTGCTGTCAACTCATAACAGCTACACCATACCATCATTTGTTAATGACTAGGTGGGTGTGCGTGTCAACTTATAACAGTTACACCATACCATCACTTGTTAATGACTAGGTGGGTGTGCGTGTCAACTTATAACAGTTACACCATATCATCACCTGTTACTGACTAGATGGGTGTGCGTGTCAACTCATAACAGTTACACCATACCATCACTTGCTACTGACTAGATGGGTTTGCGTGTCAACTTATAACAGTTATACCATACCATCACTTGCTACTGACTAGGTGGGTATGCATGTCAACTCATAACAGTTACACCCTACCATCACTTGTTACTGACTAGGTGGGTGTGCGTGTCAACTTATAACAGCTACACCATACCATCACTTGTTACTGACTAGATGGGTGTGCGTGTCAACTCATAACAGTTACACCATCACTTGTTAATGACTAGGTGGGTGTGCGTGTCAACTCATAACAGTTACACCATCACTTGTTAATGACTAGGTGGGTGTGCGTGTCAACTCATAACAGCTATACCATACCATCACTTGTTAATGACTAGGTGGGTGTGCGTGTCAACTTATAATAGTTACACCATACCATCACTTGTTAATGACTAGGTGGGTGTGCGTGTCAACTTATAACAGTTACACCATACCATCACTTGCTACTGACTAGATGGGTTTGCGTGTCAACTTATAACAGCTACACCATACCATCACTTGTTACTGACTAGATGGGTGTGCGTGTCAACTCATAACAGTTACACCATACCATCACTTGTTAATGACTAGGTGGGTGTGCGTGTCAACTCATAACAGTTACACCATACCATCACTTGCTACTGACTAGATGGGTTTGCGTGTCAGCTCATAACAGTTACACCATACCATCACTTGTTACTGACTAGATGGGTATGCGTGTCAACTCATAACAGTTACACCATATCATCACCTGTTACTGACTAGATGGGTATGCGCGTCAACTCATAACAGTTACATTATACCATCACTTGCTACTGACTAGATGGGTTTGCGTGTCAACTCATAACAGTTACACCATACTACCACTTGTTACTGACTAGACGGGTGTGCGTGTCAACTCATAACAGTTACACCATATCATCACGATGAGTAATATATGAGCATATATGTAAGAAAGGATTTCCTTGCTTAGCTATAATCAGTGATAGTGTGAGGTAAGGAAACATTATTTAAAGTGTTTTTGTGTCTTAAAATGGCAATAAAAGAAAAGAGAAAGGATGAAACAGAGTGAGAGAGATTAATGAGCCCTCAGCTATCAACTACACGCAATCCTCGACTTGTCCCAATGCAGACGACGGACAGGAGATGGGAAGCTATCATGGGTCAACAGGCTAATATCACTATAGAAGGTGATGTCCATCATAAAGGACAGCGTTAAAGATCAAACATAATGCTGCCATGTACTTTGATACGAGCATTGCTGTGAGTATCCATGCTATGTCAAGTGAGTAATCTCCATAATAAACATAGTGGGATACTTGATGCTTTGAGTAGCTAAGCCAACATTCACAAGAATGAATAAATATGTAATAAAACAATTAAATAATAAAATACATGAGATAATATCGGCTTTGGCATCAAAAAGGTCATTTTAGGTTATACTTTTAATTCTAATATGTTATAAAATATATAATACAAATACATTAGTATTATATAGTCCTTAAATTATTGTAAACAAATATATTTCTATGGTTCAAAAAGGAAGAGTTCTAGAATGCATTTTATAAATTACTAGCGGAATGCCCAGCGTTGCACGGGTATTAAAAATCAGCTTGAAAACATTGAGAGGTAATGTAGTCCCTTGCCACTAGCCTGGCACAATGCCAATCTCTAATTTGAGTAAGCTTACTAATAAGAGCCGTGAAAGCAAGCATCAAATTATGTTACACCGTATACAGTAGCGTATTTTTTACTCACATAGCGACACATATCGCTCAATAAATCCATCACTCCCGCGTAGCTCAATTGATGAGGCATTTGCCTGACAAACGAAAGGTTCTGAGATCAAATCTCCTGCGATACAGATTTTTTATTCCGATATTTTAATAGCTAGAGCTGGACAAATCGAATGACACAGAAACTTTGAGATTTATAGATAAGAGATGCAAGGCGCGGACTAGGAACCCTTGTGACTGTTATAGAAGACTTCTTTACAACAGAAGGGCTCCACCTCGGGTAATGCCTCATTATTCCGTGAAGTGAGGATATAGAACAAACAACATATCATTTGACGACAATCGTTTTACATTCGAATACATAACAAGACAGAATTGATGCTAAATGCGCTAAGATTTCCAGCTAAAAGGCGAGCAGGAACTGCAGAGAAAAGGTAATATACTGCAAGTATAATAATAAGCTGGTGCCATATGCATTAGCTTGGAAGTAAAATTTATGATCTTGCTAAGTACTGGTACTTGGTTGTTAAGTACTGGTACTTGGTTGTTAAGTACTGGCAGCCTTAATAGCAATTCTTCATCCTATATACTGTCAGCTTCAATGCACAATGTCAAGGTCAATCTGCTCTCATATTCATATCATATGTCAAAACCTTCATATGTTGAAAAACTAATGATTTGCACAATAATATGTAAAAAACTAAATTGCATAAGAAAAACTAAATAAATTAATTGGTACTTCAGTTCTCAATCATAATTTGTTACAGATCTTTGATCGAAAACCGAAATGTTCGAACATCGAATCAATTTTTCCTGCAAGACAAGAAAGGAAATCAAATAAGGCGTTGCTAGACATAATAAGATGTAGGCCCTACATCTAAAGAAATAATGAATTCATACAGTATTTAAAACATAAAATAAACTGCTAACAGTAAATTATAAATATAAAGAGAAGAGATAAAAGCTATTCTCAAACTTTATTATTGTCTCCCTTTTCAAGTCAATCCTGGCCCTTAAGGACTTCCTCAACGACCCTTTTCAGTTTTTAACTCTAACAGCTACCGTATTCATTACAGGTTTCCATAAACTAAATTCTTCAGGAGAGGTATCACATGACTTCATACATACTATTATGTAATCGTTTTAATAACTTTATTCTTTATATTCATTCCAACCGTTCACATCAAGTATTCATGCTGCGCTCGAGGTCATAAGCGTATTGCTGAGTGCCAGGTAGTAGTAGTAGAGCATTCTTATGATTTATCTGTACTTGACAAGGAGAAGGCAACTTCAAGTAAAACTTGAAAACCTTTATTGCAAACTTTTTAAAAAGTGTGGTATCATCCACCGTTAGCCACAGTAAACGAACACATTGTACCTCTTCTACGCTAGCACCTTTAGGGGAGGACTGAGTACCTTCTCTATCTATAACAATGAAAGAGAAACCCCTTCAGTGCATGTACTACAATGAAAGAGAAACCCCTTCAGTGCATGTACTACAATGAAAGAGAAACCCCTTCAGTGCATGTACTACAATGAAAGAGAAACCCCTTCAGTGCATGTACTACAATGAAAGAGAAACCCCTTCAGTGCATGTACTACAATGAAAGAGAAACCCCTTCAGTGCGTGTACTACAATGAAAGAGAAACCCCTTCAGTGCGTGTACTACAATGAAAGAGAAACCCCTTCAGTGCATGTACTACAATGAAAGAGAAACCCCTTCAGTGCATGTACTACAATGAAAGAGAAACCCCTTCAGTGCATGTACTACAATGAAAGAGAAACCCCTTCAGTGCGTGTACTACAATGAAAGAGAAACCCCTTCAGTGCGTGTACTACAATGAAAGAGAAACCCCTTCAGTGCATGTACTACAAGATAGAAACAGCAAAACTGCGAGTTAAGCGAGTTGTGTTACTCGCAAAGTTATACTGAATATTTTATGCTTGTGAAAGATGGAAATGACTTTTGCAAAAAAAATGCTGCGAAAGCTATTCCATTTTAAACATTTTCCCCGCTTCAGTTGTTCCTATTTCAATTTCAGCAGTTCTAAATGCGCCGCTGTGACCTCCAGCTTAAAAACCCTTATTTTTTTATAAACAAGCGCCCGCATTAATTTGCAACATTGTCCATTGAAATGTGAACGTCCATGGAAACACTTATTAGCATGTGTACATAACTCCAAATCTGCATAGTTCACACAACGGAAACATGGTGAATATGAAGTCGCCGTCACTTTACCTTTCAATAACTGAGTCAGCTGTATATGGATAATGCCACAGTGCGCTATAATCACCAACCATTTGTAACCATCATTTAGGTATTGATTGTTGATGAGCATAAACATCTACCCGCAGTTAATAGAAATGTACATGTACAGGTTTCTAAGGCACTACCCCCTTAGTAGAATTGTACAGGTTTCTAAGGCACTACCCCCTTAGTAGAATTGTACAGGTTTCTAAGGCACTACCCCCTTAGTAGAATTGTACAGGTTTCTAAGGCACTACCCCTTTAGTAGAATTGTACAGGTTCCTAAGGCACTACCCCCTTAGTAGAATTGTACAGGTTTCTAAGGCACTACCCCCTTAGTAGAATTGTACAGGTTTCTAAGGCACTACCCCCTTAGTAGAATTGTACAGTTTTCTAAGGCACTACCCCCTTAGTAGAATTGTACAGTTTTCTAAGGCACTACCCCCTTAGTAGAATTGTACAGGTTTCTAAGGCACTACCCCCTTAGTAGAATTGTACAGTTTTCTACGGCACTACCCCCTTAGTAGAATTGTACAGTTTTCTAAGGCACTACCCCCTTAGTAGAATTGTACAGGTTTCTAAGGCACTACCCCCTTAGTAGAATTGTACAGTTTAAAAAAGGTCACAATATCCCAGAGATACTCGAGCAAACCTTAAGGCTCAATTCACAAACGGATTGAACCAATTATCTGGAGTCCTTTATTTACTGCAGAATTGAATTGACTCAGAGCATCCTATTTACTGCAGAATTGAATTGACTCAGAGCATCCTATTTACTGCAGAATTGAATTGATTCAGAGCATCCTATTTACTGCAGAATTGAATTGACTCAGAGCATCCTATTTACTACAAAATTGAATTGACTCAGAGCATCCTGTTTACTGTAGAATTGAATTGACTCAGAGCATCCTATTTACTGCAGAATTGAATTGACTCAGAGCATCGTATTTACTGCAGAATTGAATTGACTCAGAGCATCCTATTTACTGCAGAATTGAATTGACTCAGAGAATCCTATTTACTGCAGAATTGAATTGACTCAGAGCATCCTATTTACTGCAGAATTGAATTGACTCAGAGCATCCTATTTACTGCAGAATTGAATTGACTCAGAGCATCCTATTTACTGCAGAATTGAATTGACTCAGAGCATCCTATTTACTGCAGAATTGAATTGACTCAGAGCATCCTATTTACTGTAGAATTGAATTGACTCAGAGCATCCTGTTTACTGCAGAATTGAATTGACTCAGAGCATCCTATTTACTGCAGAATTGAATTGACTCAGAGCATCCTATTTACTGCAGAATTGACTCAGACCAATATAGTAAGAGGTCTGTGGTTTGCCTGCACACTGGCAATAGCATCAATGCTGTTTTGATTGTCATTCAGATGTAACATTATCTCATTCAAATATTTGTTCTCAGTTTGGTGGTGAGATTTTCCCTTGCTTGATAAGTTGTCTAGTGACTTTAGTAAATTATTAAATATTTACTAGCTAACACCATTATCTAGCTTAGCTAGTGGACATACCTTGAACTGATAAAGAATTGATTTTATAGATTTGGGTGAATTGAATTGATTCATTGAAGTTAGGATAGGTAAGGAATTAATTTTATAGATTCGGGTGAATTGAATTGATTCATTGAAGTTAGGGTAGGTAAGGAATTGATTTTATAGATTTGGGTGAATTGAATTGATTCATTGAAGTTAGAATAGGTAAGGAATTGATTTTATAGATTTGGTTGAATTGAATTGATTCATTGAAGCTAGAATAGGTAAGGAATTGATTTTATAGATTCGGGTGAATTGAATTGATTCATTGAAGTTAGAATAGGTAAGGAATTGATTTTATAGATTTGGGTGAATTGAATTGATTCATTGAAATTAGGATAGGTAAGGAATTGATTTTATAAATTTGGGTGAATTGAATTGATTCATTGAAGTTAAGATAGGTAAGGAATTGAGAACCGAGTTGTAGTTGTTTAGCTTAAATGCGGCATTGAATCAATTCTCACACAATCAATGATGCAAAAACTTAGGAATTGAATTGTTAATTTCTCGATGAGAATTGAATCAAGTCATTCCTTAAAGCATTAAAACATATCTACAATATCTCAAGATAAAGACATGCCCTCCCTACAATATCCCAAGATAAACGCATGCCCTCCCTTGACAACATCAAATAAAGGCATTATTCACCAACCGCTATAGAGATAGGAATGAGCAGCAATGATATAGAAGAGAGATAAATGTAAGTTGGTAAATGAGCTAGAAATAGACCATAACAACACTGGATCACAACAAAAAACTAGAGGGTCATACTCTACTGATATTCATACCTGTTCCTCGGAAGATACATGGAAGGGTTGATAAATACAGATCCAGTGAGGAGTATGTACCAGCAATGAGCTATGTCTCCTTCTCTGCAATAACAGATAGTAGATGTACAACAACTAGATGTAGGTATGAGTAACTTAGCCTACCAGAAAGGTGGAAATCTATAGCTTTCCCAGAAATAAATATGACTAGAAACCATTAAAAATACGTATCAATAAAGATCATCAAATTTAAGTTTCAATATGCACCGTCAAAGGTGAGTATCAGCAGGCCCATCAGATGTAAGTATCAACAGGCACTATCAGAAGTAAGTATCAACAAGCAGCATCAAAGGTAGGTATCAACAGGCACCAACAGAAGTATGTATCAACAGGCACCATTAGAGATAAGCATTAACAGGCACCATCGGATGTAAGTATCAACAGGCTTCATTAGAAGTAAGTATTAACAAGCACCATCAGAGGCGAGTATCAACAGGCACCAACAGAAGTAGGTATCAACAGGCACCATCAGAAGTAAGTATCAACAAGCACTATCAGAGGTAAGTATCAACAAGCACCATCAGAGGTATCAACAGGCAACATTAGAGTTACGTATCAACAGGCACCATCAGATGAAATAATCAACAGGCACCATCGAAGGTAAGTATTAACAGGCACCATCAGAGGTAAATAAGTAGCAACAGGCAGCATCAGAGGTAAGTATCAACAGGCACCATCAGAGGTAAGTAGCAACAGGCACTATCAGAGGTAAGTATCAACAGGCACTATCGGAGGGAAGTACCAACAGGCACTATTAGAGGTAAGTATCAACAGGCACCACCAGAGGTAAGTATTAACAGGCATCATCAGAGGTGAATAAGTAGCAACAGGCAGCATCAGAGGTAAGTATCAGCAGGCACCATCAGAGGTAAGTACCAACAGGCACTATCAGAAGTAAGTATCAACAGGCACCATCAGAGGTAAGTAAGCACCAAAAGGCACTATCAGAGGTAAGTATTAACAGGCATCATCAAAGGTAAATACAACAAGAATCGATACCTTACTCTTACACAATATTGACAGTAGAACCTACGTGTACGTGTAGTTCAGTTCTTACAACTTGTGTGGCCAGCAAGTAGCTAGATGAAAGCGTATTGAAAGAAAGCCACTATTGTTACCCCAACTAGAAACATTTATGGTTAGCTTCTGTACATTCTTCACTTTTACATCATTTTAATAATGCAAATGGATTTAATGGATTCTGCCAAAAACAACAGGAAAGCAGAAGCAGTACCAATGTATATGCTGATGCGAGGCAAAAATTATTACGGGAAACGGAAAAGCTGGGCACAATATGTTAAAGTTTAGAAATTTATATAGTAACAGTGTGTCTAGTTATGTGTTGTTAATTAGAGAGAGAGACACGGGTACATAGAGTATACCAACATATATATATGTTGTTCAACAGGTAGTATCTATGGTACTGGCCAAAGACATACCGCCAGAGTAGGGCACTTCCATCATGGTACTCGTAGTAGACAAGTTTACTGAGACGGTTTAATGCTGTCTCTCGGAGGTGGTTCAGTCCTTCAATACTGTAGAGGTATGTGGCTATCACCTGCAGGTCCTGCATCACAATTCATCACAGTAATTATAATGTAGAGCCCAGATATTTTAATAAAATATGTTTATTGACAACGTAGCAGAAAGATAATAAAGCTTGTTATTCAGAGCATATGACAGAAAAGCTGATTGTATTGTTGAGGAAATCGGTGCAATAAATACAATTTATTTTATAGACAATACATCTATACAAAGATACATATGTTTTAAATTCAATACAAAATCTTGCAACAAACAATAAAAGTGTGTGAACAGCGCCAAAAAACAATAAATCTGGAGCGAGATGCATGTAAAAACAAGAAGATATAGAGATGCATATGAAAACAGGAAGAGATAGAGATGCATATGAAAACAGGAAGAGATAGAGATGCATATGGAAACAGGAAGAGATAGAAATGCATATGAAAACAGGAAGAGATAGAGATGCATATGAAAACAGGAAGAGATAGAGATGCGTATGGAAACAGGAAGAGATAAAGATGCATATGAAAACAGGAAGAGATAGAGATGCATATGAAAACAGGAAGAGATAGAGATGCATATGAAAACAGGAAGAGATAAAGATGCATATGAAAACAGGAGGAGATAGAGATGCATATAGAAACAGGAAGAGATAAAGATGCATATGAAAACAGGAAGAGATAAAGATGCATATGAAAACAGGAAGAGATAAAGATGCATATGGAAACTGGAAGAGATAGAGAAGCATATGGAAACAGGAAGAGATAGAGATGCATATGAAAACAGGAAGAGATAGAGATGCATATGAAAACAGGAAGAGATAGAGATGCGTATGGAAACAGGAAGAGATAAAGATGCATATGAAAACAGGAAAAGATAGAGATGCATGTGAAAACAGGAAGAGATAAAGATGCATATGGAAACAGGAAGAGATAGAGATGCATATGAAAACAGGAAGAGATAGAGATGCATATGGAAACTGGAAGAGATAGAGATGCATATGGAAACTGGAAGAGATAGAGATGCATATGGAAACAGGAAGAGATAGAGATGCATATGAAAACAGGAAGAGATAGAGATGCATATGAAAACAGGAAGAGATAGAGATGCATATGAAAACAGGAAGATATAGAGATGCATATGGAAACAGGAAGAGATAGAGATGCATATGAAAACAGGAAGAGATAGAGATGCATATGAAAACAGGAAGAGATAAAGATGCATATGAAAACAGGAAGAGATAGAGATGCATATGAAAATAGGAAGAGATAAAGATGCATATGAAAACAGGAAGAGATAAAGATGCATATAGAAACAGGAAGAGATAAAGATGCATATGGAAACAGGAAGAGATAGAGATGCATATGGAAACAGGAAGAGATAAAGATGCATATGAAAACAGGAAGAGATAAAGATGCATACAGAAACAGGAAGAGATAGAGATGCATATGAAAACAGGAAGAGATAAATATGCATATGGAAATAGGAAGAGATAAAGATGCATATGAAAACAGGAAGATATAGAGATGCATATGAAAACAGGAAAAGAGAGATGCATATGAAAACAGGAAAATATAGAGATGCACACTTTTAACTAAGACATACCTGCTACTTTTAACTAAGACATACCTGCTACTTTTAACTAAGAACTACCTGCTACTTTCAACTAAGACATACCTGCTACTTTTAACTAAGACATACCTGCTACTTTTAACTTAGACATACCTGCTACTTTTAACTAAAACATACCTGTTACTTTTAACTAAAACATACCTGCTACTTTGGACTAAGACATACCTGTTATTTTTAACTAAAACATACCTGTTACTTTTAACTAAGACATACCTGTTACTTTTAACTAAAACATACCTGCTACTTTTGACTAAGACATACCTACTACTGTTAACTAAGACATGCCTGCTAATTTTCACAAAGGTACGCTGAGTATGCAGTCAAATTTAAAAACATGTGGGTAAAACAAAACAAATAACATGCAGAAAAATGGACTCATTGAAGTAATCCTATCACTCAAATGTATGATTAAAGATGAGTACACTACATGAAGCTATGTTCTCTCGTCATATTGAAATGAGTACATGTTCTGTAATAACACTTGTAAGTGAACCTTTTCACAAGTACACGATGTTACATGCATGATGCAGGCCTGAGCCAATGGCTCGTCACTTAGCATACCAAATGAGAATTTTTTGAGTGCTGCTAAAGTGCTTCAAGAAACTGGCAGTCGTCAGAAAAGGTGAACTCCTAGGAGGAGGCACTGCACAAGAATAGACTGATACAAACAACTGCTTTTTAATTTTAAAAAGTTTTGGTGATGAAAGTGTGCCAGTCTTACTTCATAATCATGACGGAAAGACTATATTTTCAGTAGGCATAATTAACAGTAAAGACCAGATTTTCAGTAGGCATAATAAATAGTAAAGACCATATTTTCAGTAGGCACAATTACCAGTAAAGACCATATTTTCAGTAGGCATATTTACCAGTAAAGACCATATTTTCAGTAGGCATAATTAACAGTAAAGACCATATTTTCAGTAGGCATAACTAACAGTAAAAACCAGATTTTCAGTAGGCATAATTACCAGTAAAGACCATATTTTCAGTAGGCATAATTACCAGTAAAGATCATATTTTCAGTAGGCATAATTAACAGTAAAGACCTTATTTTCAGTAGAGATAATTAACAGTGAAGACCATATTTTCAGTAGGCATAACAGTAAAGACTATATTTTCAGTAGGCATCATTACCAGTAAAGACCATATTTTCAGTAGGCACAATTACCAGTAAAGACCATATTTTCAGTAGGCACAATTACCAGTAAAGACCATATTTTCAGTAGGCATAATTAACAGTAAAAACCATATTTTCAGTAGGCATAATTAACAGTAGAGACCTTATTTTCAGTAGGCATCATTACCAGTAAAGACCATATTTTCAGTAGGCATAATTAACAGTAAAGACCTTATTTTCAGTAGGCATAATTACCAGTAAAGACCATATTTTCAGTAGGCATAATTAACAGTAAAAACCATATTTTCAGTAGGCATAATTAACAGTAGAGACCTTATTTTCAGTAGGCATCATTACCAGTAAAGACCATATTTTCAGCAGGCATAATTAACAGTAAAGACCATATTTTCAGTAGGCATAATTACCAATTAAGACCATATTTTCAGTAGGCATAATTACCAGTAAAGACCATATTTTCAGTAGGCGTAATTAACAGTAAAGACCTTATTTTCAGTAGGCATAATTAACAGTAAAGACCATATTTTCAGTAGGCATAATTACCAGTAAAGACCATATTTACTACAATATTTTACCCGATAGAAAATCAATTAGAAAGTATAAACTCCCAATACCTAATCTTTATAATACGAACAGCTGGCTTAAAATTTAATAGTGGCCCATGTCAAATTTCGTAATTAGTGGTATGGCTAAAAACATCTTATTCAGCGCACCATTAAGGGATTTTTAGAACCAGAATACGTAAATGTGCGCAATTACTGTTGTAGCACCGTCAACTCACCTGCTGTGATCTGTCTGCTGGATGTCTTTGTAAACTGTAAACTAATCGTCTATCCATAATTGATCAAGCCGCCATTGGTAGAGTTCTTCATTCACCAAATCCAAAGCAGAGGCAGGTCAATAGCTGTAGAATAAACAGAATACAACATTTTGAACATAATCGTAAAGTACTACAAAATCGTACTACGGAGTCCGACTACAGAATCCTAGGTCATGTATTAAGAGTAACACTATCAGGAGAAGTACAAGTTGAACACAAATTCTCAGATACTAGTGTGTGTCATTATGGGCTAACATGCCAGATGCAGTAAGATCTTTGCAAATACTCGCACATGTACGGTTGAAATCTGTATTATGGGTATATACGTGCAAAAATATACATGAACTGCTGAATTATCAAGCCAATATTTTAATAACATCGCTTCATCAGATATGTTTATGCAACTTGGACTACTGTAAGTATTCACTGTGGCATTAAAGTGGCATACTGTGGTATTAAAGTTTTAATAAGAAATTACAAACATTCAGTTATTTAGCCAACGTGATACCACCTATATATAAAAGTTACGAAATTACTGAGAACACAGCAATCTCTGTTAATAGTTTAATTGCTTCTATTTTGGCCACTGGATT
Organism: Watersipora subatra; assembly: GCF_963576615.1. Lineage (NCBI taxonomy): Eukaryota > Metazoa > Bryozoa > Gymnolaemata > Cheilostomatida > Watersiporidae > Watersipora > Watersipora subatra. The sequence continues at coordinate 287,717 of NC_088710.1, read as the reverse complement.
AATGAAATGTTGATACCTGAATAGGTTTCAATCAATGCATATGTTATTAAGACTCTTTAAGACTGATATCGTTCTAGGAGATAAATTAAAACTACAAAATTCTTCTTCGTTTATCCTCTGGACCCCATTTGATGAGGAAGGGGAGGATCACCTTGATAGTCTGTAATCTCCTTTCTTTTTTATAGAAATGTCTTAAAATAAAACATCGTACAACATTAGTTCAGTCTAGTAGTTAATTTCAGTCTGGTTGCTAATTTAGTCTAAGTTCCCTCGTGGTGCGTGGGTGGTGCGTGGTGCCCGGTGAGAAACTGAAAAGGTAATGATCAGTCTTACATGTAAAAGCTTTCATACCAGACCATGTTTGTATATTGGTAACAGTCATAATAGCTTGGTCATATGAACCATTTAGAATTGGGAATTTATCTTGTTCTTCAAGACTTTCAAAAAGCATGGTTCGACGGGCACTAGTTCTCCTGTCTTTTAGCAAATCTAGATTTAACCCTTCTTTTGCTACCATTACTGAGAAACCTCTCTTCTTTGCATTTGCAATAAACCTGATAGCCTGTGACTGAAATCTTTCGAGCATATCCATGTGATTTACCCTGTAGGCTATGGATCCAAAGTGTCTATTGCATATTCCAAAAACGGTTTACATAAGGATAGGTACGATACATACTTTACTTTAGGAGGAACTTGAAACAGTACATGTTTTGTCAACCCAAGCATCCTAGATGCTTTTTACAAACTGTTTTAATATACACATCCCTGGTAATATAGTTTTCATATAGCTATAACTTTCATATAGCTAAAAGGTTTACCGCACAGATGGTAATGTTCAAGCTTATCTAGTCCAGACACTATAACATGTGATTTTACAGGATTGAACAGCATCTTCCATTTATCTGCCCATATATTAGGTATATTAAGGTTATCCTGCAATTCTATGCAATCCTGTTAGATTTAATACCACAATAAAGCAAGACATCAGCGGCATGAAGCCTGATTTTTGAATGTTTAATCATGATAAACTTTATAAGTAATGTATAGGATAAACAAAGGTGAACCTAGAACAGAGCCATGAGGAACTACAGGTGTAACTGGCAAAAGTTCTGAATGTTTACCATTCACCACAACCTGTTGATACCTTTAGGAAAGAAAATCTTGTATCCACAACAAAAGCTTGACATTCAACGACACAAATAATTTATTACAAGTATGTTTATATATATGTTTATAAACAATACAAGTACATTTTTTAAATTGTGTATTACTTAGAACACGTAGTTGTAGTCGAAGAAAAACACGCATATTCAGCCCAAAAACTCCAAAAAGATCAAATTATACTAGTTATGCAAAAATGTGAGTGTTGATGATGATAAATATCAATTGATGGTACATACGTGTATTCAACAGTGTTTGTGTCCATGAAGAGAATCCGTTGACATAATCCGTAGGCCTTGCTACAAGAGTCAGCCTAGTTTACTACGAACTAGCGATAGCTGCAATATTGCACTGGCACACGGTTTCCGGTAACCTTGCGTCTAGTCAGCCCCATACTAGGAAAGGGACGCTAACTATTTTCCGTACATGAAAAACATCGCGAATTTATGCTAACCTAATTTCATGATCGCAAATTCCTAAGTTTATTCACATTAGGAGCTTGTATGAGTTTACGAGGAAGTAATTACTGATGCCGTACTACTCTGGATCAATTTGTTCGACAACAGCCAACAGGTGAAACTGTGTTCGTAATAGTTTATCATGTAAGTCGAACTACATTTGCTTTAAAGCCTCATTAACACCTTTTGTTTATAGAATTCGTTGATTCACTATGTACTTGGTGGTGTTGCATTCGAAGTAAATTCCTTTTCACTGGTGTGGTTTCAATAGCCAGTTGTAAAATATAAAAATATTTTGATATAGTTATCGTGTAGTTTCTACATATGTTATCATTTGCTTACCTAGGCCAACATGTCAATGTCAGCATCACGTTAGACCCTAGGAGCAAAGAATGTGCATAATTTCAATGGGCAGGAATATTGTTATAAAATTTACTATTATGATAGAAAGGGATACGCCGTTTTGTTTTGAGTTCTCAAGTCTTTTGATATAATTTCACTTAGTTTCTGTGATAAGGTGCCCCGGCATCATGTTGTCTCAGGAAACTGATCCAACAAATCATCTCGCATCAGATGGCTCAGCAAAAGTAGTCAACTTGCCTCAAGACAACTCATCCCATTGGGTCAACTCACATCAGTCAACTCACTCTTACCCATCCAAAAATGACTGGATGTGAAAGAAGCTAATCATATCCAACCATAATATTATTATTTGATTCACCAAATGAATTTTTCATCTTACACACCGATTAAAACACAGCAACACTATGGTACATGCAGTGATGATTTTTGGAGCCTTTCTATAGGAAGATATATAATTAGGGTGCATATAATTTGTTTGGATTCCAATCGTGAACACCTACCCATGCATGAAAGACTTATGATAGTTTGTCCTAAGATTGAAGTATACAAGACAACGTGATAACTGAGTAGAGATAATCTGTTAGCAATTAATCTGTGGCCCGTCAAAACATCCCTAAAAGCCATGAACTTGTATAGATCTTTCAATTAGTTTAGTGCGTGTAGGTTGCAATACACGGACACTTGCCTTATGATAGACGCATTTGATATTTACAAAAATGTTTTATTCTCATCGTTATCATCATTTTCTCTAAGTTTATAGATACGCATAGAACTACACAAAGGCTTATTGTATACTCCATCCCGAAGTAGATCTATATTTTCTCAGTATTTTGTCACATGTGTCCCTTTAGGGTACGTGTAGAGAATCTGACAACATGTACGACATCTGGGAGCATCCAAGTGCCAAAGCTTCTTTAGTTTGTAAGGTGGGCAGTTTACTATAAATGAATGGTAGAGGTTTTACTTACTGCGCTGATGTAAAGATAAAAATCTTTGAGCTTCTCATAGTAGGCGTCAGCAGCTAAGAGTTTGGTCAGTTTTGATGCTATCAAGTGCACTCCACTTATATAGATGATCAACTAATAACAGGCCAGTAGGAAGTAGCCAGGTTGGCTAAGAATTAGCTGCTCTGGCAGCCAACGTACGTAGCTACACAGAATTTCATTTCAAAGTACAGTCAAACCTTGGCTTAACATCACCTCAAGATCTTATTTTTTCAACATGTCGAGTAATTTTCAACATATGGTGCTGGTAGTCTGAAACTTGGTAGTTTTATTAGTTATTGCCTACGGACGCTGTTTTTCCTTATATGATTTGATGCTGCGGTGTTCAAATCATAACAAACAGAGCTTCATACCTTCGATTATTTTTAACCATGGAATTCAGTTAGACTAGTTAAAGTGGTAATAATTGTGACGAAGGAGGGCAATTATTACTCAGAGTGAAATCACAGAATCATAGTAGAACATGTGTGAACATCTTTGAATCGATTTGCTGAACATTTATGAAGACGTCTCATAATTGTCGTCAAAAAGAAGATGAAAGCGTTATGATGAAGAGAAAACCTGAAATTTGGGAGGTCGGAAAGGATACTTATATGCAAAATTGTATAAAATATAAAGTGTAGGAATAAAAATATAAATAAGCTATATATTAATTTGAAGCATTCAATGTCTGAGTTAGACAAGCTCCATATCACTATCGATGACTTTACTTTCTCACCACCTGTATCATGTGTCTGAGTCAGACAAGCTCCTTATCACTATCGATGACTTCACTCTCTCACCACCTGTCTCATGTGTCTGAGTCAGACAAGCTCCATATCACTATCGATGACTTTACTCTCTCACCACCTGTATCATGTGTCTGAGTCAGACAAGCTCCTTATCACTATCGATGACTTTACTCTCTCATCACCTGTCTCATGTGTCTGAGTCAGACAAGCTCTATATCACTATCAATGACTTTACTCCCTCATCACCTGTCTCATGTGTCTGAGTTGGACAAGCTCCATATCACTATCAATGACTTTACTCCCTCATCACCTGTCTCATGTGTCTGAGTTGGACAAGCTCCATATCGCTATCAATGACTTTACTCCCTCATCACCTGTCTCATTTGTTGCCAGGGCTGTGCCTCTGCCCTTCTGTTCTTTCTATAAAAGTAAATTGGTAATACAGATCTCTTTTTGTTGTTGCTGACTATTTGTGGAATATTTTCACATAAGTTCAGATTTTTTACACTCAGTTGGATCTAGCATAGTTTTGTATAAAGTATTTACATAAATGCTTTGTTTATATACACATAGTTTTATCATGTATTTATCAACAAGTCTTTGTACTGAAGAATGAATTAAACATAATGCAGAATTTTCTTGTCCGAATTCATATCCAATTGCTCACTCATATAGCCTGAATCCTATGATGCGACGCAGGCACACACACAATGTGAACTTACGCGCAAACAACACATATCTTGATTAAACAGGCGTTGGATTATAATCAATATGTTTTTTATCAAATGGTGAACAGAATAAATATCAAGTGTGCATCTAAATGATCTTTAATCTCTCTATAGTTTTCGATGTATTTCCATTATTATTTGTTGTCAAAGGGAGCGAGGTCCGGTATAGCCAAGGAATCGATTGTTCAATAATCAGTTTTAGAATTGAGCTTCAGCCAGAGTGACATGATCTGTTGTTGAGGGAATGTCTGAAATTCCCTCTACTGAAATTCCCTCTGAAGGGTCTGAAATGAATTAGAAAGCATTCAGGCATATAACACAAACTCTATTATCACTTATAATTACTGTTCTATTAGCAAAAGATCAAAGCTTTGATTTATTGACATGAAATCTTGTCAAACCGAATATTAGTGTCTATAAAATGAGATCAGATGATGTTGATATATTCAATATATCAATATATAGTCAAGAGATTCATGTATACTGATTAGACTTGTAACTGTTATGAAGAATCAAGATGTATGATGAAAGAGACTGTAAAGGGTTATATATAGTTATAGTTTCAATAATGAAAGCTAATATTACAAGTTTAACTATCTAAATAACTTGTGTTTGTCTTATAAAGGTTGATGCTGATATACCTCTTTAACACAGTTATGTAGCTGGTATAGCTCTCTGATATGCTTAGTTGAGTAGCTGGTATATTTCTTTAATACGCTTAGTTGTGTAGCTGGTATATCTCTTTAATACGCTTAGTTGTGTAGCTGGTATAGCTTTCTGGTACACCTAGTAGTAAAGCTGGTATATCTCTCCAATACATTAAACGTTGACTCCCAACAAAATTCATATTACAGTTATTTGATATCAACAGATTCACCATGTTTTACTCTGTTGTGTTGTAGGTACAAAATATTTGGAAATGTGATTACAACCTCTTAAAAGCTCAAAGACGAACAGTTAATCGCAGCCATCACGAAAATGCCGCAGATTGGAATCCATTTCCAAAACAGCTCAAATGTGACGTATAGTTGAACTCTTAAGATGGCTTCTGTTTACACTTTCATGCAACCTCATTCGTCAAAATATTTTCACAAATATACTTCACGCATTCAATAAAACCATGTCTATTGTCCTTACGCGTCTATTTCATCATCATTGTAAAGCTGTTATTTGAGAACTGACATCTCAAAACCTACCATAAAAATTTGTTTACTTTTTTAACCTTAGCTCAAAGAAGTGCATATCATTCTCTGATGAACATGAGGAGCCTGTTGGTCACCTGCGATAGTCAAAAAATGCTACAGAAACTGTTGGCGCGATTTGGCAGAAAGTATGGATCACATGATCAGATTACGACTAGATGATTAGACCAGGCTGAAACGATACTGTGAAGTAGCGAGCATTTATATTTGATACAGGCTTTCCGGCAGAACCTGAAGTATTTGTCATATGCTAGTGCTACGATACGTTGTATATCGAGCCTTTTATTGGCCTTTAAATTCACGTGATAACATCATGTGCCAAAACAATAACCAAACTGTTGGAGTACGTCAGCCAAATAAAGAGATTCCACCCTACGGCTTTTTTGTGATGGCTGCGATTAATTGTTCGTCTTTGAGCTTTTAAGAGCTTGTAATCACATTTTCACATATGTTGTACCTACAACACAGCAGAGTACGACATGGTGAATCTTTTGATACCAAATACCTGTAATGTGAATTTTGTTGCAAATAAACCTTTAAGGGTTGTAGCTGGTATACCTTTCTAATACACCTAGTTGTACAGCCGGTATACTTCTCTAACATACTTAGTTGTGTAGCTAGTATAGCTCTCTGGTACACCTAGTTGTACAGCTGGTATATCTCTCCAATACAACTACAGTCATACCTCGACATAGAGCGCCCCAGCATATGAGGAAATCGAAATATGAGCAATATTTTGAGCAAGTTTCTACTTTGAGATACGGTAAAACATTGAGATACGAGCATCCGAGAGGCAGCTTTTGAGATACGGTAAAACATTGAGATACGAGCATACGAGATGCAGCTTTGGAGAACAGCATCGCTCGTTCCTTTCTGTCAAATCAGTTTGGAAAAATGTTTTACAGAGTAAAAAGTTTTACAGAGTAAAAAGTTTTGCAGAGTAAAAAGTTTTACAGAGTAAAAAGTTTTACAGAGTAAAAAGTTTTGCAGAGTAAAAAGTTTTACAGAGTAAAAAGTTTGACAGAGTAAAAAGTTCTGCAGAGTAAAAAGTTTTACAGAGTAAAAAGTTTTACAGAGTAAAAAGTTTTGCAGAGTAAAAAGTTTGGCAGAGTAAAAAGTTTTACAGAGTAAAAGGTTTTGCAGAGTAAAAGGTTTTGCAGAGGCTGAAAAAGATGAATAAAGGAAAACGAAAACAAAATTAGAGTTAAGTGTAGTAAAAGTTTAAAACTTAGCTTTGTGTTGGTGAAAACTTGAAGTGTGTGTTTAGTGAGTTGAATTCATTCAAGTTAAGTTCAAAGTTTATGTTACGTAGAGTCACTAAAGCCTGATGTACCATTCACGTTGCTGTCAAGTCTCTCTCACACCGCTGTTAGCCACTATATCTGTCTCAGAGGTATGCTGTCCGTACAGTACTGTACATAGTAATGTTATATATTAGCCACTATATCTGTCTCAGAGGTATGCTGTCCGTACAGTACTGTACATAGTAATGTTATATATTAGTCACTATATCTGTCTCAGAGGTATGCTGTCCGTACAGTACTGTACATAGTAATGTTATATATTAGTCACTATATCTGTCTCAGAGGTATGCTGTCCGTACAGTACTGTACATAGTAATGTTATATATTAGTCACTATATCTGTCTCAGAGGTATGCTGTCCGTACAGTACTGTACATAGTAATGTTATATATATATTAGTCACTATATCTGTCTCAGAGGTATGCTGTCCGTACAGTACTGTACATAGTAATGTTATATATATATTAGTCACTATATCTGTCTCAGAGGTATGCTGTCCGTACAGTACTGTACATAGTAATGTTATATATATATTAGTCACTATATCTGTCTCAGAGGTATGCTGTCCGTACAGTACTGTACATAGTAATGTTATATATATATTAGCCACTACATCTGTCTCAGAGGTATGCTGTCCATACAGTACTGTACATAGTAATGTTATATATATATATTAGTCACTATATCTGTCTCAGAGGTATGCTGTCCGTACAGTACTGTACATAGTAATGTTATATATATATTAGCCACTACATCTGTCTCAGAGGTATGCTGTCCATACAGTACTGTACATAGTAATGTTATATATATATTAGTCACTACATCTGTCTCAGAGGTATGCTGTCCGTACAGTACTGTACATAGTAATGTTATATTTTAGTCACTATATCTGTCTCAGAGGTGTGCTGTCCGTACAGTACTGTACATAGTAATGTTATATTTTAGTCACTATATCTGTCTCAGAGGTATGCTGTCCGTACAGTACTGTACATAGTAATGTTATATTTTAGTCACTATATCTGTCTCAGAGGTATGCTGTCCGTACAGTACTGTACATAGTAATGTTATATATATATTAGCCACTACATCTGTCTCAGAGGTATGCTGTCCATACAGTACTGTACATAGTAATGTTATATATATATTAGTCACTATATCTGTCTCAGAGGTATGCTGTCCGTACAGTACTGTACATAGTAATGTTATATTTTAATCACTATATCTGTCTCAGAGGTATGCTGTCCATACAGTACTGTACATAGTAATGTTATATTTTAGTCACTATATCTGTCTCAGAGGTATGCTGTCCGTACAGTACTGTACATAGTAATGTTATATATATATTAGCCACTACATCTGTCTCAGAGGTATGCTGTCCGTACAGTACTGTACATAGTAATGTTATATATATATTAGCCACTACATCTGTCTCAGAGGTATGCTGTCCATACAGTACTGTACATAGTAATGTTATATTTTAGTCACTATATCTGTCTCAGAGGTATGCTGTCCATACAGTACTGTACATAGTAATGTTATATTTTATAGCACATCAAGACACCTAAATAAGTATTTGTTTCTCTGTAAGCACAGGTGGTGAATTTGAAAAATTAAATATACATTTTGCCATCATAATATCCTGTTTCTAGGTAGTTTTTTTAAAGTATGGAAACGGTTAGTTTGTATTCAGTTCTTTCATATAGGAAATATTGCTTTGAGATGTGAGAAAATTGACCTGTAAACTCAGTCCATGACTGCACAAAGCTGTATGTTGAAGTATGACTGTACTTGTACACCTGGTAACAGTCTCTCATACAACTGATGGAAGACTGCCAGGATCTCCTTCTGCAACTATTGCTCCTACAGAAGGATCAATTATGGTACATAGATCGGTTCCAAACTCCAAATAACGCAGTGCTATGTATGATTATGTGATTATTAGATACCATTCCCCTTTGCCTTCCATATTATCTCCTGTTGGCATAGTTCCCAAAGTAATCTGGGATACATTACCCTTGATCCTTTCACTTTATCCTTTGATTAAACCTTGTAGGTCTAGCACTGGAGGCTTTGCTAACTCCGCTATACTCTTCTGATAAGCTCATTCATCTGTTGGTGTTACTCTTCTCTCTCTCTCAAAGTATTCTAGTTGGTGTTTAATTTCATGTGTATCATTTATTTTACCTGACAATGCCATACATTTAAGATATATTACCCTGAAATGTACTAAACAGTTTAAGAGCCACCAGTTGTGGATGGTTGAGTTCTACACCCCTGGAGTCAAACCAGATAAGAAGACCTATTTATAGGCATGTACCATTATCCAGTGTTCTCATTTGGCTCCGTGCCAGCATAATTGGATCTGCGCCAGCTATGTGTAGCTGATTCGTTTGTTTTGGCTCAAACTCGCAGTTCATGGCTTTGTGGTGAGTGAGCAACATTGTGTGATTGTTTACAGCCGCTTTGTTCAGTGCATTCGTACTTAAACAACCACGCTTTCTATTTGTGAGTGCGACTATTTGTGAGTACTACCATTGGGCATTCACTGTCTAACAAATTACTCGACGTTGCGGTCGTTCACTCTAATAGGATACTATAAGTGAGTAGAGTTGTTATACACAGTTCTCTCTATCAATATATGAGTAGTGAGTAGAGTAGTTATACATAGTTCACTCTATCAATATATGAGTAGTGAGTAGAGTTGTTATATATAGTTCACTCTATCAATATATGAGTAGTGAGTAGAGTAGTTATACATAGTTCACTCTATCAATATATGAGTAGTGAGTAGCGTTGTTATACATAGTTCACTCTATCAATATATGAGTAGTGAGTAGGGTTGTTATACATAGTTCACTCTATCAATATATGAGTAGTTAGTAGAGTTGTTATACATAGTTCACTCTATCAATATATGAGTAGTGGGTAGAGTTGTTATACACAGTTCACTCTATCAATATATGAGTAGTGAGTAGAGTTGTTATACGTAGTTCACTCTATCAATATATGAGTAGTGAGTAGAGTTGTTATACATAGTTCAATCTATCAATATATGAGTAGTGAGTAGAGTTGTTATACATAGTTCACTCTATCAATATATGAGTAGTGAGTATTTTTATGTGTATTTTTTACTAAAATTTAAGTTACAGTCATTCTTCATTTTTCGATTATTTGTGATCTCAGTCAAATTGGATTTCAACCTGAAGCTTCAAGATTTTTATGCATCAAACTTTGACCAACATTTCAGCTTTCTATCAAATTGAAAGAAGATTTCTCTATATAACATTACATAAAAATTAAAGACAAATGTTTTTGCTGTCTTTTTTCAATTAATTTCACACTGTTATCACAAAATGCAAACCATGGATGTTCTTTTTCCTGTTAACAGAGCAAAGCCAGGGTAGCAAATTTTGTATTGAATTTGAATTTGAGTGCTCCTGACTGTTCCTTGACCACTCTCTTTAGTGATTTAATCACACTCAGTAAATTCGCTGCTCTCAGTTAAACTTAAACCGTAACTGTCACGCACAACTATTATCGTATTTTGTAGGTAAATCAGACACGCTGATTCCGATTTTGTACTCAAACAAAGATATGTCCACTAACCTTCAAAGTCATTAAGACTTTTTTAAAGCGTTTCAGTATCCGTCTTGAAAACAACACAATCGGCATTACAAGCTCCGCCCATAAATATGTGACGAAACCTAGCTTTTTCAGGAACGGAAGTTAGAGATGTTTAGTCCGACTTAGAATAATAGAGATGGGCGTCTTAAAACTCATTATTATCTAAAGCCAGCCTGTAAAATAATCTCAGTCCTTTGTGAAAGGTATATAAACTATTTAAAATTGCTCGTAGCTTGTTACATGATGTTTTAATAGGCTGAACGCCGAGGAAAATGAGCTCAAAAAGCGCGGGTTTATCTCAAACTGGCGTTGTTATCGCACTTTTTTGAGCTCATTTTTAAATATGCAATGTTAAATAGCTCATCTACCTTTCAGAAAAGACTGATATTATTTTTAAAGCTGAATTTAGATAATAATGGATTTTACAACAATCATCTCTATTATTCTAAATCAGTCTAAACATCCCTACTTAACTTCCGTTCCTAAAAAGCTAGGTTACGTCCCGTATTTATGGGCGGAGCTTCTTGTGCCGATCGTGTTGTTTTCGAGACCGATATTAAAACGCTGTAAAAAAGCCTCCATTACTCTGAAAGTTATTGGACCAATCTTTATTTTAAGTACAAAATCGGAATCAGCGTGTCGGATTTACCTAGTAAATACAATAAAAGTTGTACGTGACAGTTATGGTTTAACCTCAAAATGAATACAGCTTTCCCAGGTGTCACCATCAAGCCTTTTAACCTATGTTGTAAATGTTGTTGGAGCAACTGATGGGATTCAAGTCCATACAGGTCATGCATATCATTTATGTTCCAACATACTCGAGTACAGTCAAATCTTGACTTTTGCCGAGATTTGAAACTAGCTTGAACGATGGTATTGATGAAAAAGGAAGATAGCAATGCTTTTCTTATCATTAAAACTTGATAATAAAAAACAGCATGAGCAAACAATTTCCAATCAATTCTTTAAAGAGTCTCAGAGCCCACCTACTTACTAGCTGTCATTGTTGGGAATAAATATAAAAACTGTGAAAAATAATTTTCAATTTACGCAGCCTATGTTAGGCTAGTCCCGTATATTTAGCGGCACCCTTACCCATGCACCAGTCATCTTCTGGATCCCCAAGGCTATAGCTCAATTTGTCAGTCTTCTGGGAAAAGTAAAGTCAAAGTGACACTTTTAGTTGTCAGTTGTCATTAACTGTTGTTATTTTATGCAGTTTAGTTTTTAACTTTGTTTTTATGCTTATCTGCATTACATTTGTTTAACTATAATAAATGTAGTTACTTCAACTATCATTAATGTTGAGTTCTCTAGCTGTGGAATGAATTGTATGAAACACGGTTTATTCTCACAAGAATATTTCCTCTAACATACAACTGTTTAACTTATGAAGCAAATATCTACCTGCAAAAGGAATTATTTCATATGGCGAGGTGTAGCGGTATTATTGTTATTGTTAAACCTCTCGCTGCCAGTGTTACAGTATGAGTTGATACTAGAGATCACGACGGCCCCACACAGCTCATAGTCAGTCACTCTGGACAGTTGGAGCAAGTATTGCTCAACTAGGTGTTACTCATGCATAGACTATAGTCACTCTGTCAAGCCTGTGATTTCTGTATATTAAGGTGACTGGTGGCAGCTGCAGGCATGCTTGGAAGCCCGTGCTTTCTCTGCATATTCTTCTGGGTGTACCAGCTGGCATTTGCTCACGTTCAGCAGCCAATAATGCAGGATGTGACAATTCCGCTATCAAAGATGAAAGTTGACAATAGCAAGTCTGGACATCCTCTTGTGAGTGTTTCTTTATTAGAGCAAGTTCAAGGAAGCCAATCATACATTTGAAATGCTTGTGTTTTAGAGTTGTGCTCGCTACTTTATAAAAAATGCACATCACACTCGCAGCAGTCCTGTGTTGTTTAGTATTCACTGCTTTGAGGCAACTAGATAGTTCTCCTATTCTATCACTTGATAATATTAATCTTTTAATGTGCTCCTCCACTGCCGCCATCTGCCCTTTTAACAATAGTATAGGAGTTGTCTTACTGACATTTGTTGTGCATTTATATTGCTGTAGTTGTCCTGCACATAACAAATCTGTATTTACAGGTTGACGAGTATGGACGAGTGAGAGTCTTTCATGGTATTAACAGAGTAGAGAAGGGCTTTCCATGGTATCCTGAGGTTTTATTAAACAGCACTCGAATTGATTTACTTACAAACTGGGGTTTTAATGTCATCCGTCTGGGTACGATGTGGGCAGGTGTTGAGATTGCACCTTTCCAGGTGAATGAAACTTACTTGGATATGCTTGAAACAATAATCGTGTCGCTTGGAAAGAAGGGAGTGTATGTTATACTCGACATGCACCAAGATGGTCTTTCATCGCGATTTGGCTCTTATGATGGGGTGCCTTTGTGGCTTATAGACTCTCTACCTCCTCCCATAAAGCATTTTCCTTGGCCGTTTCACTCAACTCCTTCCAACTGGGAGTTTAACTATGTTACTTTTGCCTGTGGTGAAGCCTTCAAGAATATTTATACCAATCAATCTCGAGCTTTGGATCACCTTGGGTTTTTCTGGCAAACCGTGGCTAAGCGATTTGGGCGGTATAAGAATGTGCTAGGATACGAAATCATCAATGAGCCATTTCCTGGTAATGTATACACAGACCCGACCCTCTTCATACCTGGGCATGCAGGCTCCACAGAACTGATGCCTATGTATGACAAGATTGTACCATTCATTCGCGCTGTTGATAAGGAATCTCTCATCTTCTATGAGCCCGTTACATGGGGCATGATTTTTCATGGTAGAGAGCTCGGCTCTGGTTTTACTCATGTGCCGGGTGGAGATGACTATCGTAATGTTTCCGTTTTCTCCCTTCACTATTACTGCTGGTTTGCTGGTGTTGACGATCCAAACCCGTTTCCATTTTGGATGAGGGAGTTGTGTGATAGGATCTTCTTTCCCGATGTTCTCAGCACTGTGCACAAGGACATCTCAGATACAGGCGGAGCTTGCTTCCTCACGGAGTTTGGTCAGTGTCAGGCAACGGCGCCGAAGAACTCCACGGAATACCAGGAGTGCCTGAATGTGCTCAAATCAGCAGAGGGTGCCATGCTTTCCTGGACATATTGGGACTCTGTGTTCTTCCAACCTGATGGGTCAACAATAGGTGACACTGTCAGCCTTTTCAGTCGGCCATACGCTATGGTCATAGCTGGGCAACCGACCTCTACCTCTTACGACAGACATTCGGGAGAGTTCTCACTCAGCTATAAACCTGCAGAAGATCTGAGTCAACGCACACTCATATACGCAAGCCGAGTGCAATATCCTAAAGGTTTTACTGTCAGCGTAGTGAACGCTGCCTATACTGTATCATCAGTGTACGTTCAGGCATCAGCACTCAACTTCTCCATTCCGGTCTCAATACAGCTACGTCACGCTGTCTAGTGCCATATCTTCACATTAATTTAGAGGACCTTTTAATTTAACCAAATAATACCTCCACTTATATCTATTATGATTCTATTTTTGAATAATTGATTAGCCATCATTTACTTTTCTGTCATTGCTCACCAGACATTTACTTCAAGTTAGTTTGTTGGCTTTAAGTTGTTCTGTAATATTTCATGATCTAGTCGTTCATAATACAAACATCTTTACTTGTCCTGCCATCTTTTCTGTCATTGCTCACCAGACATTTACTTCAAGTTAGTTTGTTGGCTTTAAGTTGTTCTGTAATATTTCATGATCTAGTCGTTCATAATACAAACATCTTTACTTGTCCTGCCATCTTTATCAGTTTTGTGTTTTACCATTTTATAGATTAAAATCTCGTTTCAATATTGGTCAGCACTAATACTACAGTTTATATACTGTCAGTTCTAATCCTACAGTTGTTATATTGTCAGTTCTAATCCTACAGTTGTTATATTGTCATTAGGCTACAAACCTCAGGCCTGTTCCATGGAAAACCTAACTCCTTGACAAGCTAGACAAAATATTGAGATAAGATATTGAAACACCACCATCTCTCTACAGATTGAGTCGAATAAGATGAACCATTTTAAATAGTAAGACAGAGTTTTGATGAGCCATGCAAAAGTGATGTCCAATTATCAGAGCTGCTAAAGTAGCCAAGGACTGGTTGAAGATGATGTAAATAGCTGTCATTTGAGAGTTTTGGTCAGCAGACGCATTCATCTGCAACGCTCTTCCTTTTAGAAGAGCTGTTTTCTAATGCATACGTTGATTTAGAGTTGTCCACTCATCTTAATGGTGTTGAAGTAGTCAAAAGGAAACCATAGGAAGCATGCAATCTTGTCAGCACCTTTACAGGCTAGCGCACTCACATTGAATGGCTACCAGAAGCTTTACGACGCAAATTGTTGTCTACTCTATATAAGGATTGTGCTTCCTTGAGCGCTATACATGTATATTGCTTGTTCGTCTTTTTACGGTCTGCGCCCTGATTATCAATGTTCAGTTTTCGCAACAAACATATAAGAGCGGAGCGAAATCAAATGGAAACCCGCAAAGACTGGCTCTACTTAAAGATTGTAGATTAGTGATGCATCTTCAATCAATGTGCATTAATATACAAAGTGTATAAATACATCTACACATGAACATCAGTTGCCATAGGAGCACCTAGAAAGCTTGTAACTGATACAACTTGCGAGGTGTTGGTTGTGGCATTACATCAAGTTGTTGTTATCTTTTACTTTTTGATTGTCAACTCCAAAGAAAGCCTGTCAACAAATCCTATCCTCACCATGGAATTAAAATTACCTATCCTCACTGTGGAATAGGAATTACCTATCCTCACCATAAAATAGGAATTACCTAACCTCACCATAAAATAGGAATTACCTAACCTCACCATAAAATAGGAACTACCTATCCTCACCCTAATATAGGAATTACCAACCCTCACCATAGAATTGGAATTGCCCACCCTCACTACAGAACCGAAGGTCAGCCAGAATAAAGAGAGACCTCAGATCAGACTGCTACACCTGAATAAATCTATACACTTATATGTATATAAATCTAGGTGTTTATTTGTCTGTCTTTTATCCAGTTTATAGCGATTGGTTAAAATACCAACGACTGCAGCACTTGAACTACTAAAGCAAACTACTAGATGCATGCTTAAACCACTAGAAGTAAACTACATGCCCAAAAACAATGCTTGCACCAGATGCATCGTGAGAGATCATTGATTAAAAATGATGCTTGCACCAGATGCACCGTGAGAGATCATTGATGTGTAACGATTATAAACACATCTACTCCAAGCTCTGGCAAGGTGGCTGCATTAGTATGTATGTAGTAGAATGTATTAGTATGATTCCCATTAGGCGCAATCTTTTTCTTAACGCCGAGACGGACACGGCTCTTATTATAGTAAAGATTTAAACTAGCTCAAGTTACCCAAATTCATACAATTATTATATTCATGGATTCATACAAATTCGTGAGTTACTCAAAAACATTTTTGTTACCCGTGCAAGGCTAGTCATTCATCTAGTTTACATACCCTAGGACACTTATATTTCGCTAGTACATGTATTTAGTTTCGTGAGTGGCATACAGAGTAATATTTCGCTGCAACTCAATTTCGCGGCTCTGATGAGTGCGAAAATATAGTGATGTGAAAATAAATGCAGTGGAACAAACATAATTAGATTCATCAGTTCCAGTTCACTGTTACGAAATTATTTTTAATTTGCGACTAGTTTGTATTTGTAAACCGCAGGTAGAAATGTGTTGACGAAATCGATAATGCAATTTGATCGCTTGCTGCCATTTGTTTCTTGGACTATCGATGACGTCAAGGTCCCTCCCGCCGTGACTGATGCGGTACCAATATGAGATCTCAAGTATTTATAGCACCGGTGGCCAAGGCTCCTGGTTGTTATTGTTTTTGGATCGTAATAAAATTCATCATTACAATAAGTATTATTAAATTTTATGACTTTCCCTACCAGACTTTCATCTTCATCAGTTACAAATTCGGTTACTAAACTAATATCATCATCTTCCTCATTTGTCTTGGCTTTCCCAACAAAAACCTGTTATCGTAATTTGCTTTGCCATGCTGCTCAATCGGTGTATTAGCTATAATGAGTTTAGCAGAAATTGCCCAATGAGCCAACCACACGAAAAATGCCTGCATTTCTAATACATATGATGATTTTATTGTGAATATTAATGACCAAAGCTATTTAATTTCGCATTTTCACTCGTTCGTTATAGTTTAGTTTCGCTCATGAAATTTTCACGAAAGGATGACTCCGCGAAAACGCGAAAGTTAGATGAGGCGAATACGTAAGTGTCCTAGGGTACATGTATATAAATCTCAAACTTTCAAGTTTGTCCAGTCATAGCGATTAAAATCTAGGAATCAAAGATCCGCATCACAGACAATTTGATCTTGGAATTTCCCAGTCGGCAGACCAGCTATTCTATCCAGGACACGAGGATAGCCAAGCTGTCAATGACTGTTAGCTCATTCATTACATCAGTTGAAATAATCTCGCTTGAAGCTCTTGGGGTCATTAACTAGCACGGTTGACTGTTTCCTGTAACAATTATTAAACAAACACTGCAATTGGTTTAGTAAAGTAAGTTTGCCACATTAGTGACTCAAATTCATTGGGATACTTTTTTATTACTCGCACAACACTGGGGATTCGGCCAGTTAACAATAAAAGCCAAAGTCAAGGATCTTTCAGAGCAAGTTTTTGGTATATTCCATTCTTACTGCTGTAATAAATTCAGCACTATTATCGTTTCATAATGAATTCCGATCACAAACTAGCTCTCAGACAGCAGCCTACAAAAGAAGCAAATACGTACAAGATTTCCCTATCTGCAAATACCAGTGATTTAGCAACTCCTATCAGTGAGACATTTCAAGCTTATAACCACTGAGCACTAGTTTGTCAACTATTTGGTTATCAAGCCTGTTGGCACTCGAACTTCAATCACACTAGATCCGTAACCGTAAGTTTATAATTTAATAGATCTTGTTTGTGATGCCAGTTTGTGTAGTTGGTAATTACACAGCTGTTGTTGGGTAAATAAGGCATATAATGGTATGGGTAACAGTTTATTATACACCAGTACGGAGTATTTAAGATAACAAACTCAAGTCTAGCACAGGTGTTGAGAGTGTTAGAGAGGATAAGAATCGTGGATACTCCAAGGTTAACAAGATAAAACCGATACAAATATCATTCTTAATTGAGTAACTTAACCCAAATGAATGAATATTTGGATGAAAAATTAAACTAGAATTATATTTATTCTGTTATATCTATATTAGTGATAGAGACCCCAAGGAGGCAGGATACTCTTAGAACTCAGGCTATACTTGGTCACCCGATGAACACTTGGCAGAAACCCAAACGGACTATCATAAGATTGCATCAGCTACATGTATGAATACAAATACAGCAATTGATACATACTTATCAAGATAGTAGCAACCACTCGTCTTACAACTGTTGGGATTAAAGAAATCTAAGGTAAATGGTACTTGATATCAAATATTAGCAGCCGGTTGCCGCTAAGATAACAATGGCCATGCGGTTAGTTTGTGCTATCAGGTATAAAAATGACAACTTACAGTATATGAATTGACATCGAATATACAGATGAAGGTCATACATAACCATTACATGAACTCATCTCAAGTGGCAAGAATATAAAGTATAATCAGAAAAAAATTCAAAATCGCATGTCTATCTAACAAACAAACTTGTAAAAACTAAATACTACCAACTAAATATCTAATCCTTTGTTAACTGCGCTATAGAGCATTATGCTGGAGCTTGTACGTCCTACCAGAGTACCATCAGACTCGAAATAAAACGACTAGACATAGTTGTGCACAAGGGCAGATAAAAGGAGGTTAACAGTGTCCCCAGAAACATCAACAAGAATGACGACTAATGGAGTTGATTGGAAGGGAGCGTGCACCATCTTGACAGCCAACACAAAGAGGGAGAGAAATAATGCCAGTGTAAGATGTGCCTTCAGGCCTTTTGTTCTCATCTTCCTGGAAAAGGTGAACTCTTACTAGACATGGTATGTATCACAGACGAGCCGATGAACTAAAAAACATCAGTTTGTCGACAAGCACTCATCTTATTGATGTTTATTGGGTTATTATTTGGCAGCTTTGTGTTTAAAAAAGATACTATAAAATACAAATCTATTCAATTCAATCTCATCACAATGTTTTAGAAGATTTTCCTGTAACCTCTAGATCAGAAGGTGTTTCCGCACAACTTGCTCATAGGCGGGCCAACTTGAAATATTACCCAAGTTATGAATACCAAGAAAGTAGCAAAAGTGGTAGTTCCAGCAAAAAGGAAGAAGGCAATACTGATCTTGAAAGTAAAGCAAGAAAATAGAAATTTTTTAGATAAATTAAAAGAATTACAAAACCATGTCGTGGTTTGAACAAAGAAAGTAAAAGTACTGCAAAAAACCTGAATAGAATGAAAACGTAGAGGCTGAAAATTAAAGATATAATGGATGTAATATTAAAACAGAGATTAAGAATTACCGTAAAACCTCTAATTGAACACCATGACACTTTATTTTTAACCCTTCCTCTATAGTGGTGGTCAAACAGAGGTGGCGTTCAAATTGAGGCTGGCATTATATTTTTCAAATGGCTCATCAAAATTTTGGAATTGATAAATTTAACCCTTATACTTTGACCTCTCCTTCCGGTGAAGCGATATTAACCCTTTTGGATGCCATAAATCTGCTAATTTACCTCTAACTTGTCGAACATCTCTTAATAAATATGCATTGAGAAGCCGAGACAAATCTATACTAGTTGACATCTATTGCTCGCAATTAACGTGCGATGATATTATAGCCTGTATCCTGCTTTGCAGTATGTTGGAGCTTTCAATTTTCAGTTCATTCTAAATTTGAAGACATGTTTTTATTTTATATCTATATTTAACAATGTTGCATAAAAGCTTATTACACTCATTGATATGTTTGCCACAGTTTGCAGCCCAAACTAGCTTTTTATGTGCAATAAAAAGAGGAGTTATGAACGTCACCTATTGTAAGATCGAATTACCGAAATGATGCTATCAAATACTATGCTATAAATCTGAAAATTTGTAAGTTATATAACAATGAAAGTTGGAATGGAAAAGGTTGTTATAAATTAAATACAAATAAATTTCTGGGCAAAGACTTTTTTGTTACTCGGGCAACGCTGGGTAGTACAGCTAGGACACTATAAATCTGCAAATTTATAAGTTATATAATGATAATCTATCAAATGCTACAAATATATATTCATGAACAAGTGACATAAATGAACCATACTGATAATACATGCAGAAACAAAAACGAATGTTTTGAAACAAACTGTTTGCATATTATATTTGCATCGTTTACTTGGCCAATTGCATTCTGCTTGTTGCTTTCAATGGAATGAACATCTTCTGGTTTTCAATACTTTCCATAATGTCTTCTGACCTCAACTCTTTTTCTGCACTGCTGAACTAGTTGATATTGGCATCAAAACAATTTTTTTAGCGGAGCAAAACTTTTACGTTTTGCATTTCACACAACTCTATGTAATGATGAACTTTTAGCCGCATGCGCGTAAAGCACAACTTTTAGCCTAAAACTAGTCGTTCATACATATACTATCGTAAATGTAAAACGTTTTTTTTATACTCCTAAGTATCAAGACTGCAATAAACGAGGAACTACTATTAGCCTGATAGTTATTAATTATATCTATGGTGTTGCTTGCAACGGATTAACGAATAATACCCAAGAACCTTGGAATTAGACAAAGGAATAAATTGTTATTGAACGATTCATTATTAATACGATTTTGCAGACACTTCTACTGAACATTTGCTATTATGAGCACTAAAGATCAAAGAATGGCAGTCAAATGGATGGGGCGTTCAATTAAAGGGTGGCGCTCTATTTTTCAAACCTCTTCCCATAGTGGCAGTCCAAATAGAGGTGGCGTTCAAATAGAGGTGGCGTTCAAATAGAGGTTTTACGGTATGTTAGTTTAAATGTTAAACAGGTCCATGTTAAACTAGTGATATATCTAAATCACCACAGTTACCTACACACCATCAATTTATTGTATTGCCAAAGCTCTATTATAGATCTCTTGTCGGTGATATGAAGGTGAAGTAAAAACAAAAACTTATTTCCTTTTACATTCTTAAGCTACACTTCTATCAGGTAATCATTGATGTTTGGAAAGCAAGAGCTCTGGCAGTGACTGTGTAGGATTGATAGCAGATGTAGGAGAAAGCAAGTATAAATTAAGAATTACGAATAAATCTACACATGCATGGGTAGTGCATTCAGGTGCCATTTTCTACATTAGTGGAACTGTACTGAATTTTTATTAAAAAAACTTGGAAAACCAGTGAGCGATGGGAGAGTGTTGATTGCAAGAATGCATGGAATGGTGAAGCTTCGGACCAGGAAACAGACCAAAAATTTTTTCAATGTGCTTCAAGTACCAGGACTTGGATACAATATACATGTACTTAACATTAAAAACACGTTAGTGGCTAGTGCGCAACATTGGACCGTAACAAATATAGAATTGAAGAACAACACAGTCAATGTGTCCCAGCAGCCCTACATGGTAATGGATTTATATGAAGTTGACCTAATTATTACACACAATCAGAAGGAAAACTTGAACGGTTGACTGATGTTGAATTCAGTTGGCTGTTAACAATGTTTTCTAGCTTGCCGTAAATCGTATTGTTGTTATTCTTAAATCATCTGTGGGTGTTAACTTCACTTTCACCTACAGTAAATTAAGGAATGTTGGAAAAATAATTTTCTGTGAGTATTTTTAAAGTGTCCTGCCTATGGTTTATGTGAGTTGTGTATGCTCTCCGCTAGCTTTTTGTTCTGCATTCAGCTTGTAGCTATTATAGACTGGCAGCTTTATAGCTATTGTGGTTGGCACATAATTTTTTGACTGTTGAATGCAAAAATATATGAATTTTTCAAATTAAAACACGTAAGTTACCACTTCTAAAAAGTGTGTTCACCAGCAGTTTTTTTCGCAAAAAAAATCGTGATTTTACTCCACGATCTAAATCAGGATTTTTTCATGCCAAGGCTGCATGAGCCACAGGTCATGACAACTTCCTATTATATTATTCATGTTCCAAAACCAACGAACCATCTCACTATTTGGGTTAGGTATGTCTTAGTATCTACACGATGACACACTTATTAACCACACTGTCAAGAATTTGGAAGATGCAAAAGATGTCAAGATAACATTAGTGTTGTACACAACTGGTTTAAAGCATGGGAGATGACATAAAGGAAAAGATGTGGCAGACAATATGCTCTGGGAGGGCATTTGAAATGCAGACCACACTTTTGGAGACCAGCCAAATAGAATACATAACCACTGCACATGAAACTGAGATGATCCATAGCAAGTCTATACACCTCATCAAGAGTTCAAAGGACTGTGAAACAAGCATTATTTCAGCTGAAGAAATTGGAGAAGACCAATCTAGATATCTTCTGAAGGTCTAGCATTCTTTTGGAAAAGGAAAAAGTCCTCGGCTTTTACCTCTTAGCAGAATTTGTCAACCTCTTTAGCAAAAATGACATCTATTATCAAAGCTCCCTGCCTTGTACCATATGTACTTTGAGAAGAACACTAACTAGCATGTGAAACGCCTAAGCAAGAACACGTAGTTGAACATGCATTATTTGTCTTAAAGTGACTGTAACACGATAGATGATTGACTTTAACATGGCAGATGACTTAAGATGTGGTTGCGTCAAAAAGGTCGATTTAATGAAATTAAGAACGATAAAAGGCTAAAACATCAGCTACAATTTGATGTCATTTTTGTTTTTGTAGAGTAACCCTGTCCAGAGATATATGCGTTTAAATGAGGCCATCTTTTGAAAAGCTCACATTCCAGCGGGTGATTCATTTGTGACGTAACTAGTGATACATTTGAAAAGAGTCCACGAGCTATAAATATAAGATCGCTTCATTAGCCAATCATCAGCGCGAAATTTTTATATAGGTCGTAATAAATGTTATCACTCGTAAAATGCGTTGTCTGTGATCTCAAATTTAAGGATTTTACTCTATTATTAGATCACATAGACATCGATATTTACTAAATTAATTAGCATCCTTACTTTAATGAATTACTCGATCGATACATTTTATTGACGAACAACAGAATTGTAAATATTACTGTTAAGTTACTGCAAAGGTGACTCCGAGTTTTCTGAGCATCAGGTGGTTAAAGTGCGACAGAGGAAGCTAGGAGAATGGAGGTAAATTTATCTTTTACTTTGAGTCTCCTATAGATGTATTGTTGAGTTTACATTCAGATTATATTTCCCTGTTTGAGGTTATAATGTAATTTCCTGTGCGCGCACACGGTGAGATACAGTTGCACTATGAGTTATTGACGGCTTCTTTTTAATCCATAGCATCTAGCAATACAATGGCTTAGATTGATGAATATACTAAAGGTAATAATTTTATTACTCATTGATACATGTATTAATTAATAGAATTATAACTTTTTGCTATCACCAATCATCGTTTTATTATTTTTTATCGTTTTACCTAGCGTTTCACCTCACCTTTATCGTTTCACCACGTTTGCTTCAAATTTTCTTCGGCAGTTTTAGCTAGTAAAATAGATTTATGATTTGACTTTACATGTTCACTTCTCACTTGTAAAAGGAGAAGAAAATCAACTGATCAATGCACGTCTTTAACTTCCAGAACCAAAGCTTTGAATCGTTGGCTTGGCGTACTTATGCTTTTGTTAAACATTTATTCATTTTTAAAATTACAACCGCAATCTATCTAAATCCCAAATTAAAAGCTTTCAGTAGATACGCGTTAGAATAACATATCTATGAATGACATATATTTATTGCATTTGTTTTATTGATTACAGGATGTTTATGTGGTCCCATCAGCCAAAGCAGCTTTGTCAGTGTGGAAACTGCCATAAATGGGAAAAAGAGACTTGAATATGTGCTGCATAAACCATGTTTTGTTTGAGTTTGCTGCAGTAGATGAATTAGTCCTATTATTGTATGAGATGAAATGAAATATTTTGAACCTACAACACAGCAGATTAAGACATGGTGAACCTTTTGATACCAAATAACTGTAAGGTGAATTTTGTTGCAAGTCTCTAAACAAAAACCTTTAAAAAAAGTTGCTCAAATGTTCCATCTTAACTGAGATACTATAAGAGGTGCATGTTAATATCAAACGTTTGAGGTTGGCCTTTGTAACCTCTCTAAGGACATGCTAAAAGAGAATGATGTGCCTACACACTCCACTACCTCGTATTGCTATTTCTTTGCTAACTAGCTTACATTTCTCCTCTTATGACTTGGATAAGATTTTTCCACTAAAACTGCACTGTGCGTTAAAAAGCGCAGGAACACAATTCCAACTTGAAACTTTTTTTGCTTCATTTTGTGATTTTGTTTTTTACACTTCTAAAGTAAGCATATCCTTGAGATATCAGTTCTCTAATAGTTCAAAGACAGAAGGATTGGTAGAAGTGAGAAGTTTTAATAAAAGGAGTATAAGTGACTTTTTCTGTCTCATGAGTTTTATTTATATCTGTAACAATTTTGGTTCAAGTTGTCCAGCACAACACTTGACACACAGCTTTTATACATAGTCTTCACATATTAGTAAAATTTATTTTTACGTTAATGGTTGCATGTCGGAATAGTTTATGTATCTGTTCCAATTAGTTACTAGTCAAAATTCTGCAAAATACTGCTGCAATTTTTTAGGCCGATATGCATGTGTTTTGCTCATGAAGGAAACACATGGATATGTTACTTAAATAAAAATTGTTGTTTGTTAGAGAAATATTATCACTTTTTGATAGTCAGTTGAACTGTTCACAGCAGTCTCGGAGAAAGTTGCAATGATGATTAAAACTGACAAGTTATTGTTCTTACAGAGTTTAGTCCCCTAATGTTGGTTTCAGCAGGTTGGATTTTAGGAAGCGTTGGCTTCAACTCATTCTGTTGATTTCTGCAGAGCACAAGTGTGCTAGTTTTAGCTCCCTCTTGTTGGTTTCAGATGGTTGTATTGCGGGAAGCGTTGGGTCCAGCGCACTCTATTGATTTCAGCAGAGCACAAATGAGCTGGTTCCAGCAGGTTATATCACAGGAAGCGTTGGGTTCAGGGCACTCCACTGATTTCAGCAGAGCGCAAGTGAGTTGGTTTTAGCTCCCTCTTGGTAGTTTGAGATGGTTGTATATCGGGAAGCATTGGGTCCAGCACACTCTGTTATTTCAGCAGAGCGCAAATGAGTCGGTCTCAAGAACGTATCATAGATACACCAAAAGTACAAGTTATCATCACCCCACTCCTATGAATTTTCTTCACTGGTGGCTTCAGTCCGGGTTATCTTTCTCTTCTACTTTCGAACACACCAAAGCATGAACAAATGGTGCACCTCATAAATTAAAGTCATTAGCCAGTGTTTAACAGTATGTCTAGCATTGCGATTAGGCTTCATAGTAGTGCGTTAGAGGTGTTGTGTTAGAAGACGTGGTGTTAGAAGTGTTATATATGCAGTTAGTGCGCAATCTTTGATTTAGTTCTCCGACAGTTTGTAGAAGGAAGCTGTTATGGTACACTGATTTGTTGGCATATATTGTTGAAGATTCTCCTCTTGTCATGGCTCAAGTAGAGATCATATCTATAGCCCGGGTTTGTAGAAGTTCATCCTTAGAGCTTGATAGTGTAGTGTGGTTCATTTCAAGGGATAGAATGCAATGTAAGAGTGCATGTCTTATTTTTGTGTGTCTTTCGGCAAGTGTGTCAATATCAAGCTTTTTGCGTGCAACAGTAATACTTTCTCTTTCTTTCATGTTGGATATATATCTCATGGCTCTACTTTGTACCATCTCAAAACCTTGAACCAGTTTGTTGATCGATGTGTGTCCAATACTGAGCTTGCATATTCAACATGCGGCCTGCACAGACTTGTATAGCCTATGCTAAAAGCCGAGCCTTCTCTGGAGTGTGATAAAGTGCCTGCTTGACCATACCAAATTGACATACACCACCTTCATGACCAGGCATGCAAGATAACTTATGTTACAGTTGTATGTCAATTTTTTCTTGGATTGTATTGACTGCTTGATATATTAACATGACGCCATCAAATAGGCTAGTACCGCACTTGACAGCATCATGAAAATCATTTATATAAACTAGAAACAAGATCAGACCGAGCACAGACCATTGGGGCACTCCTGAGGTGACCGAAAGTTCATTAGATTGCTGTCCTTTTATCATGACTTTTTGTTTACGGTTCACGATAAAGTCATGGATGATTGGATCCCCATAATTATTTGCTCACTAATGTCAAGTATGTTGGCTAATTTGTGCATCAACTGTTCATGTAGTACTTTATCAAAAGCTTTAGCAGAATCTAAAACTAGTGCATGGTCAATACATCCATCGTCTAATATTTTAGCTATAGACGTAAGACGATCTGGTCTCATTTACAAAATTTTTCTAATACACCCATCCACACTAATCATTGAAGCAACCTAACAAAATAACAATTAAAAGACACACTGCATAATTGTATAACATTTCTAGCGTTACCCTTTTGACATCAAACTTATTAAATTATGACAAACTGTTTTAGAACACTTCTATTTATATATACACATACCTGCCAACTCTCACACATTGGGCGTGAGACTCACGCAATCACCCAAAAAAAAATGAAAACGCGTGAGATTTTTGCCCCAATTTCCACAATGTTATATATACTATCATTGATACATCAATTGCCCCAAAACCAAATCTTAAGCATTGCCTCACTCTTGGGTTGGCAGGCCTGTATATAGGGAAAACCGGGGTAGGTTGATCATTGGGGCGGGTTGATCATTAGATTTTTTGCAGCAAGTATCATGTTTATCTCATGACTTATCCTCTCAATATGTTGGACAACCTTTAAGGAAAAGGCCAACTCAGCAAATGAAAACATGAGGTAAGAAAACTAAAGCATTTTTTCACCTTTCGATCTCATAATTGATGATGACTGGGCATCAAATACTGGACACAATATTCATAGTTGAACATTCATATGCTACAATTAATTTTAGCAAGATACGTGTTTTAACATGCCGCAATAGCACATGCCTAGTTTCAATGCAGGTTTTGTGATTCATGAAAATTCTACAATTGGCACGTTGAGGCAGGTTGATCATTTGCATTTCGAGGCAGGTTGAGCAGTGATCAACCTGCCCCGTGGTATTTTATTTTTCATGAGCATTTATAATGTTACCACCTGGCAGCCCATGATAGACTGATATGGTTATAAAGTTAACTGCTCTACCAGCCATGTATATTTGCATGCAAGAGATGATTATATCAAAGCAATTTAACTACCAGATAATGGGCCTAAAATAAAACCCATGAATTAGGCAAATAATTTTTTGTTTTCAGTAACACTGGAGGCCATATCGTCTACAATACGATAAGTTAATTGTTGCTATAATACTTTTTTGTAACTTCATAGTTGACAGTTAGTGATTTGGCATTTAAGAGCTGCCTTCTACCTTAATAACTGATGTTCAATTTGTGACCTACTTTTAATACAGCTGTTTGCTAGTGTCGCTTGTACTTTTGTTCGCCAATCATATGTTAGTGACTCATCACATGTTATATTGATACTCATTCACTTTGGCTCTCTCTTCTCTACCTAGGTGGTCACAGTAAAGCTTGCTTAGCTACAGAATACAGTAGACGCACCTATAACGTGTACCTCCTATAACGTAAATTTCAGATAACGCATAAGATTTATGTGAACTTTTGCTTCGTACTACATAAAACGTTCCATATAACGTAAAGTGTCAATTCGGTTGATTTTTCAAATTCGATTTGAATGTTAGTTTATCTTGCCGCACTCACTCAAGAAAAAACGTTGTTCATATACTGTTATATCTATTGTATAAAACTTTTGCGACATTCTAGTTCGTCGTAATAGATCGTTAAATGTGTAGACAAAATGCATAATACGATAGCTGCACAATTGTTCATAAATACAAATAGATCAAACGATATAGGTGTTACAGCGTTAGTCTATCAATTTGAATGTCACGGGTTGGAGTATTGTCAAAAGTTATTTTTTATCCTAACCTTGACCCCTGGATACAAATAGACGACGAATAGGTAGAACTGCTTTTTATAGCAAAAATATTTTGTTGTTTTGCCATGCTCTTATAACGTAAATTCTCTATAACATAAACGTTCCTGGAACGGATTATTTACATTGTATGAGTGCCTACTGCAGTTCTCAAATTCTATCATTAATTCTGTACTTGGTCATTATGTCACCATTTTGCAAGTGGTTCGCAAAGAACGAGCGAGCGAGGAGCAGACCCCGAATCATTGGAAGCGGCGTATGATGCAGTAAAAAAAAAATGATGTGAAAATCAGTGTGGCAGCTAAAACATATGAGATCGACAGAATGACTTTGACAAGGTAAATGCTTTGGCTTTTTGTGAAAGTGAAATAGGAAGGAATTTTTTCTTCCACATTTAAGTTGTTCCATTGAGCTACATAAAATCAGAACTTTGAATGGTAGGCCTGAGTCTATTCACAGGCTACTGTTCTAATCATTATGCTTAGATGTTATACATTTTAGGGTTGCATACCTTTCCATTCTACAAAATAGGCCTACACATATTCTTTTTGATATGCAATTACATGATTGAGGACTTTTTTATTCCATATTTTAAGACATGTAGCTTTTTCCTTAATCTACAGATTGGGTCAGTATTTGTTCGTTTTGTGAATTATTCTGTATTTCACATTAGGTGATTCTAACAAGCAATTATTTGGCTTTGTTCAGGTACATCCAGAAACGAGATGCCTGTGGGGGTAGGAGCGTGGTAACTGGCTATTCTGCCTGTGCATCTAAGATATTCAATGAAGAGATGGAGGACGACTTAGCTCATCACCTGGTGATATTAGCAAACAAGTTTTTCGGTGTGACAGTGAATCAATGCAGAGAAATGGCTTATGAGATGGCAATGGCTAACAACTTGGAGGTTCCTGCAAACTGGAAACGGGATAAGAAAGTAGGATACGGCTGGTATTTTGCATTCAAAAGCAGACACATGTTGTCAATTAGAACCCCTGAGCCCACCTCCCTCGCTCGAGCTACTGCATTCAAAAGTACACTGTCAGAGAGTTCTTCAACAACCTCAAGAAGGCTATTGACAAGTTCCAGTTCTAGCCACAACGCATATATAATATGGATGAAATCGGATGCACCACTGTTAAAAAACCAAAATGAATTCTTTCAAAACAGGAAAAGAAGCAAGTTGGAAAGATGACATCTGCTGCAAGAGGAGAACTGGTGACCGCTGTCTGTACTATTTCTGCTGATGGAAACAGCATACCCCAATGCTGCCTTTTCCAAGAGCAAAAATGCAACCCTACTTCTTGAAGGCAAGCATCCAAGGTACCAAAGCCTGTGCTGTAAAAGGGGGCTGGATGACAGCAGAGGCATTTGCCAATGAGTACCTGGATCACCTGATAGCACACACCAAATGCACGAAAGAAGATTCAATCCTCTTAATTCTTGATACTCATCTCATGTTAGCATTCAGGCAATCTCAAAGGCTAAGGAGAATGGAATAGTAACGCTCACAATACCACCCCATACAAGCCATCGACTCCAACCCCTAGACGTTTCGATATATGGACCGTTCAAAGCATATTATAATCAGGCAGCTGATGATTGGATGCGCAATAACCATGGCCAAACCATACGGATCTTCAATGTTAGTGAGTTCATCAAGGATGCCGCCATAAATGCCATGACCCCTCGGAATATTTTGTCAGGGTTTCAGGCAACGGGAATATACCTTTTAAATTCTGGCATCTTTAAAGGTTGACTTGCAACAAAATTCACATTACAGTTATTTGGTATCAAAAGATCCGCCATGTCTTACTCTGTTGTGTGGTAGGTGCCAAATATGTGGAAATGTGATTAAAAGCTCTTAAAAGCTTAAAAACGAAAAGCCGCCGTAGATTGGAATCTCTTGATTTCGATGACGTATCCGTGGAGTTTGGTTATTGTCTTGTCACGTGATGTTCTCATGTGAATTGAAAGGCCAATACAAAGCTCAATATCAAACTTATCGTAGCAATAGTTTATGACAAACACTTCGGGTTTTACCTAAGACCCCGTATCAAATATAGATGCTCGCTACTTTACAGTTTCGGCTTGGCCATTCCGTCCGACAGTTCAACATACGTGTACATGTCCGAGTTGCGATCATAAAAAATGTCAAATTCTGAAGAGTTAAGACCCTGGCGTTTCGAGCCTGACGCTCTATCTGAAGAAGATCCTCAACAGAATCAAACCTCCCAGCAAGTAAGCACCGCCACTAGCCAGCTCTTATGTGCCAAGCTAGTTAGTAGTAATAGTTTTAGCTTGAGAGTGATAGAACGAATATTATTATATATATGATTTTAGTGATGATAATTATCGCTTCATATTGCGAAAACATAATTACAGATTTTTCTCGAATAACATCAACAATTTTAATATTTAAATCTAGTGCTGCACTGAAATACTGTTGGATAACATCGACCTGATGTATTAGCTATGGTTGCATAGACATAACTGTTCATTTCTTTAGGAGCTAATACCACCGGCTACAGAGTGATGTGTCTGCAAGCGCTGTCAAGACATACCATCTCTTCCTGAATGTGTGTGCTGCCATGATGCTGAGTTTGCGCATCGTCTCCATGACCGCGGGGAGCATGAATGCCTGTGTATGCATCCTGTTGTGGACGAACTTGTGGCGCCTGAAAACCTTGAGTTGGGGTGGAATAATTACCTGCGATATCATAGTGAGTTGGATTTTCATTTAATGCCAACAACACCAAAGCTATGCTAATGTGTCAAGTATTATCTACAATTTTTGTGTTACACATTTAATGCATCGGTTGAACACACATATTCTGAACTCGTGGAACACAAGGAGAGCTGTTATATTTGGCTTGTACACTTACTACAGTAGAGAGTGTATTAGTTTTGTGATTTTATTATATAAAGCTCGAGATAATTTTGATGATCAGCAATTATTGTTTTTCAATAATTGTCTTGGTAGATAATCTATTCCCATTTGGAGAGCCATCGCCAAATGCTCGGAAAAGGTTGTGTGCATACCGCAATCTTGTGTTTTGGTTTATGCCGCAAATCTTGTTTGCAAGTCTGCAAACTCTTCTTCATCATCCGTTGGTGGGAAAAGAGCCCGAATCTTAGACACCAAGCAGGCAGGTAGAGGCCATTGCTCACCGCGACGAATTTGCGGCATAAGCCAAAACACAAGCTTGCGGTATGCACACAACCTTTGTAACAACATCCGTTGTAATGGACCTCACTCTCAGGCCGTGGGAAATTAGATCGGACTGGCATCGCTTGAAGCCTTCCAGCTCCATGGCGTTAGAGCTGGTGGTCTCCGTTGACTGCAAAGTAAAAAAAGTTACGACCAACAATCACTTTCACATTATTTGAATGAATTATTTAGCTAGATCAGCAACTTCATGTTTATGTATTGATAACTACTAAACAATTTGGGTTTTTGTCAGGCTATGAAGTAAAAACTGTCAAAGTTTTACCTTGACAAGATGGCTGCTGACTATTAAACCGCAGCTCTGATCCATCATAGTGTAGGACTCGTATAGCACGCAATGCCCCGGACTATTGCATCTACCGTCACCTGCCAAATCAAGCTCCCAATCGATTGCTGCCATCAATCCCTCGTTATGCAGGGTGTACTGTTCAGCAATACACTGTAAAATATTGTAACACTTCATTATACAAGATTAATTTGTATCATTAGTCTAAGAATGTAGA
This sequence comes from Watersipora subatra, assembly GCF_963576615.1. Taxonomy (NCBI): domain Eukaryota; kingdom Metazoa; phylum Bryozoa; class Gymnolaemata; order Cheilostomatida; family Watersiporidae; genus Watersipora; species Watersipora subatra. The sequence continues at coordinate 256,153 of NC_088710.1, read as the reverse complement.
ATCCTCTTTCCCCTTTTTGTGTTATATTATGATGAAGAATCAGAATTTTAAATTATAATATATTTCGCTTGAAGGATGACATATTTTCATTTCAAGAAAAAAATTGTTTCCAAATGTCGTTATTCAATTAGTGTGCCTAGCTTTTACTCACATTTTCCAAGTTTATGGGTAAATATTAACACTCAAACCATGTAAGTATTCTCTTTGTTGGTAGAGGCAAACGCTGTGGCTTGGTATCGCGATGTTCAGGAGCGACAGAAAATGGAGGTTCTGCGCAAGGCATCCGCCAGAAAAGAGTGATGCAGCTGCCAGCAGGGGGTTGATGACGTGAGCTCTGTTCACCCTGGCAGTTGTTTCCCAAGTGTACGATTGGTGACAGGAGACACATGTAACCTTGAACTCTACCCATCCGCCTTCTCGCACCATCGTGAATGAGCAGGGGAGGGCGCAGGCGTGACAGTGAAATAGTCGCTGGAGTGCTGTCACACTTACTATTATTTTCTCCTCTTTAAAGGAGGATTCGGGTCTGAAATCACCACACAATAGTTGACTTGCAATAAGATTTGTACAACATCATTTCCTGTTATTATATCATATTTGCTTGATCAGAAAAAGAATAAATATATAGCCATGCAATCATGACACAGATTTTACAAAACCTTATCAGAATCCATGATATTGTAAACATAAAAATGTGAGTAATAACTCTATGGATATTCTTTATATTTTGTCAAGTTTGGTTAAGTTCAGCTCTATCTTACATGTAATTGGAGAGTGTTTGACGCTGGTCAACATAGCGCTCAAACTCTTCCCAGTCTTCAGTGGTTGGCACAAACTCTTCATCATCTAATACTAATAATAATCATCTAATAATACTAATATCCTATTAACGATGATACCAGAAAATGACAATAACTATTTTATATAACATATCTATAAGTGAGTGGGGTTAAAAAATTTGGGGAAATTAATCGTGAAACTTATAACATTATTTTATCAATTATAGATTAATATATTACGTTTTACAGATAGATATGCAGTATGAATTAGTTTGGTTATTATAATAAGAATAATACACGTAATTAAAAAGATAAAATACTAATAATATCATATTACAATTAAATGAAATTAATATTGTTATATTAAATATAGATTAATACAGTAGTATTAGGAGAATACTAGAAAATAACCCGAGTTACTACTACTAATACAAGTAGTTCATCAAATAGATTACTCACGTGCTTTGGTGACATGTGGAGTATGCAAACAGGTTAGAAAACATGTCGTCTTTGAAATGGCTAAAACAAAGGTAAGAGTAAGCAGGCGAATAAATAAAGTTTGTCACATCCAGCTTCACCCAGTTGCTCCACGCCCGGTGAAGGTCTGGTCTTTTCTCTGCTCTTGGCCAAGAAAAAAGGTGCTTCTCAGCTTGCCAGCTGCACAAACACGATGTGGCGCGTTAGAAATTATGACGAATTGGAATTAACAAGTTTAATACGAGAAAGCGTGTTTGCTAGTTGCGATAGATCTTGAACTGAAACTAACATTATCTGATCACGTGACATACGATTCCCGCCATATGGCGCGAACAATTTCTACAGCATTTTTCAACCATCGTAGCGGAACAAAAGGCTCAACATTTTTATCAGAGGATGATATGCAATTGTTCAAGCTAAGTTTAAAATATTAAACATATTTTTATGCTAAGTTTTGAGATATCAGTGCTCAAAGTTGCAGCATTACAATGCCGATAAAATGGACGCGTAAGAATAATAGGCATGGTTTTTGTTGCAAGCGTGAAGTATATTTGTGAAAATATTTTGACGAATAAGGATGCATGAAAGTGTAAACATAAACCATTTCGCACACATACGTCACATTTTAGCCGTTTTAGAAAACGAATCCAAACTACGGCGGTCTCGTGTGGCTGCGATTAAATGTTAGTTTTTGAGCTTTTAAGAGCTTTTAATCACATTCCTACATATTTGGCACCTACTACACAACATAGTAAGACATGGCGAATCTTTTGATACCAAATAACTGTAATGTGAATTTTGCTGCAAGTCAACCTTTAAGGAGTCTGATTTTGTAGCTGCAGAAATCACAGACAGACCTGAGCCGGAGAATGCTAGAGAACATCAGGTAGATGTTACAGATTCGCCTGTCACCTCAACATCTAATTTTGTAATACACGCAGAGTCCACTTCAAAAGCTCAGGCTACCCCTCGGGAGGGCATAGAGAGACCAACCGGTGAAGACCAGAGCGATAAATATGTTTCTCCCGCAGATCTATTTCCAGCGCCCAAAGCTTGCCCCTCTAAAAAAACAGGGAAGCGTAAGAGAGGCCGAACACTATTACTGACTGACACCCCGACAAAGCTACATTTAGAGGCTGAGGCAGCACAAAGGGCTCGACAAGCTAGTCGCACAGCTGGGAAAAATAAAAGTAAGAGAAGCAAAAAATCAAAAGCTCCTGAGTCACCATATACAGAAACAGAAATAGAGTCTCCTAACCAATCAGATGAGGAGGAAACTGATGTTATCCCAAATTTTCATGTAAGAGTTGGGGACTATGTGTTGGTCAAGGTATACAGTAAGATACGAAACCGATATAAAAAGTATGTATCGGTAGTGACTATGATAGAAAGTGATGGAGATCTGTTCATAACCTTCCTGAAGAAAGTAACCCCCAGCAAATATTCTATAACTGAAGAAGAAGATTGGGTTGGTGGCTCTGAAGTTATGGGAGTTCTCCCAGAACCAATTGTATGTGATCGTTTTGTAAAATTCTCTGATGATGTTGATGCCGACTAAACTATCCCTGAATGACAGTCATTGTTTTGTTACACATAGTTATTGCACAGACATGCAGAACTCTTAGTTTATCTGCTTACCAACTTGTGAAGAACAGGGGTACTCATTGGTTAACAAACATTACAAGTTTTCAACTCTCTTGCATCTCGATGTTTTATGTTCACTGTTACCAATAATTACATAGATGTTGCATAAGTGTTTTTGTTAGTTGGAAATTGTCTTTGTAATACGGAAAGAAGAGTTTAGTTCTGTTAATTCTTCACTTTACTGAAAACCACATAGAAGGTACTTCTTGGTGACTTTTTAATTGCATTATTTTTCTTTCAGTTTTTTCGTTACTGAGTGTGTAGATCTTGCTTGGCTACTAGCTTTTTATGTTACTTTGATATTGTGTATTCTCATGAAAATGTGCAGTTATATGACAAAGATCCATTAAAATGCACCAAAAACATAAATTTGGTTGTGAGTGTTTCCAAAACAATTCAAATTCAAGTTTTGCTCAACCTGCCCCATGTATGATCAACCTGCCCCACACCAATGCTCAACCCACCCCATGTGTGATCAACCTGCCCCGTTTTTTTCGGGTCACTTTTTCCACCATGGTTTGATGTCAGTTGAATCTTAACGTCAATGACTTCAATGGTGGCTAGTTGCATATACTCTGCATCTTTTCCCCAATTTTTAAGTCGTTTGATCCATTGGGTGAGAACTTATGAGGCTTTGTCAAAACAGCGCTCAACCTACCCCGGTCTCCCCTACACACACACATTTTATTTCAAAATGACTGCAACCAATCACCTAAATAAAGTATTTCTTTTGCAATTAACTAAAAATAAAAATAGAGTACCTGAGCAGAATTTGAAATATCATCATGACGGTAAACTGTGAGCCGAGTACAATAGGGTATATCGTAAACGGTCTTGCATTTGCAACTTCATCAGCTGTTTTACCAGGCCACGCGTTTGCCATCCAAGTTTGGCCCACAATAAACGATGTATTATACCAAGCCATACTGCAAACGGTAGCAATAGCTAAGGAAATTAAAACTTTCAACATGTTTTTTGTATAATGGTACGAGTAACGATATTAAATTTTAATATATTCCCGCGCCAACAAAAAGGCTAAATGACGAAGCAAATACGTGTACTATTACGTACGTGAACGTGTATCCATAGGGGACAGCCCTATGTTCCGCAGGCCCTATGTTCCGCAAGGCCCTATGTTCCGCAAATCGCTACGGCTCAATCAGTAAATTTATTGCTGTCTAGACGTTGCGGACGTAAAAGTGACTGATGATTCGTCTCAGCACATTAGCTCTGCCGATGTTTCTCACGCAAGAATACAATAAACAAGTTTATGTAGGAATGCGTACTGTATAAGTTGTCCAAGCGATTGTATTATAATTAAATTAAAAAAAACTAAAGCCTGTTTTCTGATTATTTGATTTTGTAAATATAATCAAAAAACGTATATTACTCGCTGATTGTTAATGAAATCATCAAAGCATATCTTCCTCACTGAATAATAACATCTATAAAATGATGGAGGCCTATGCTCCTCATTCAATATTGCGCAGTATACTCGCAAGGGCTGATGTTCATCACATAATATTTTGCAATGCACTCAGTAAGGTATATGTTTCTCACTCAAAAATATTACAAATATAATTCTATATTTGTAATTATTTTATTTAATATAATGTGATTAAATTAATAATTACAATATATTCTGTATTGTCTTGTATATAAACTCTGCATATAAGTCTTGCCGTGAAGCAATTTCTGTTTGCTGCCAGTATGATTTTATTTTGCTACTTGTAATTACCCTCTCTACATAACCGTTTCGTTATTTACATCTGACAATCTCACCTACAGATGGGGAGTTTCCTTCTCATGAAATATAATTGAAGATATTTATTTTTGCCTGCAAATAGAAGCGCAAATAATATTATATTTGATATTAATATTATTTCAATGAAGATTAACCAACTACAAATATAATCATGAGGACCTATATTTCTCACTCGATAATAATATAAATATAATGATTGAAGCTTAAGTTTCTCACACAGTAATAGTATAAAAATCATCATGAGGACCATGTTTCTCACTCAATTATTTTATAAAAATAACCATGATGGCCTATATTTCCATTTCATATTGCGCAATATAGTCAAAGGGCCTCACTCGATATTGTACAATACACTCGCTTCGGCCTATGTTCCTCGCTTCGTATTGCGCAATATAATCAAGGGGCCTATGTTCCTCACTTGAGATTGCGCAATATACACAAAGGGCCTATATTCTTCACATCATAATGAGCATATTTTACTTGCTTGGGCCTATGTTCCTCACTTGAGATTGCGCAATATACACAAAGGGCCTATATTCCTCACATCATAACGAGCATATTTTACTTGCTTGGGCCTATGTTCCTCACTTGAGATTGCGCAATATACACAAAGGGCCTATATTCCTCACATCATAGCGAGCATATTTTACTTGCTTGGGCCTATGTTCCTCACTTGAGATCGCGCAATATACACAAAGGGCCTATATTCCTCACATCATAATGAGCATATTTTACTTGCTTGGGCCTATGTTCCTCACTTGAGATCGCGCAATATACACAAAGGGCCTATATTCCTCACATCATAACGAGCATATTTTACTTGCTTGGGCCTATGTTCCTCACTTGAGATTGCGCAATATACACAAAGGGCCTATATTCCTCACATCATAATGAGCATATTTTACTTGCTTGGGTCTATGTTCCTCACTTGAGATTGCACAATATACTCAAAGGGCCTATGTTCCTTACTTAATAGGTATTTCAAAAAAGCAGCAACAGAACCAAGTACATGTAGTTATATCTAGCAACTAAATGATGACATTGTCTAGTAATTTATTTAGTGGAAACTGGTAAAATATCCTCATGTGACATTAGTGCCATAAATTGCAACAAGTGCTTGTTAAAAAAGTTTCTACATCTCCTCTTTCTACTTTACATGTTCTACTCTTCACATGCCTAATTTAAATAAAAGAAATGAGCTAATCGATGTAATAATATATTATGTAACTATAATAATAAAATGTGTTTTAAACATCTACCATAAACAAACCAGCCAAGTAACTAACGGATTATTTGGATATTATATAGCCGATATATTTAGGATTTTATCTTGTTCTAGCAATTTCATCTGAGAGCCCCAACAGGTATGAACTATTTTTTAATAAATAATTTTACATACAAAAAGTGTTCTCTGACAATCAACTGAATCAATAAATACAATATACAATAGATTTTTATGAAGTGACTGCGGGTAATTTTAAATTATTTCATTCACAGCATATTTTATCGCTCGCCAATAGCTAGTTATTGTTCGCTTTCCCTGCTCCAGCTGTCTCTTGAGCTTTTGGATTCGTTCTTCTAACTTCTGCCACTTTTTGCGCCTGCGAACTATCAGTTTCCCTGAAATGAAAATTATTGCATATAAATAAAAATGCATTTGAAAAGCGTTTAGGGTATATATATATATATATATATGGTTTGCCAAAGAAGGTAGATTATAATGATCGTTCCTATATTTTTTCGTAAAAAGACAAACCTTTTTCAGCAGCTGCGGCTCGTTGTTTATACAACACTTCTTCATCTTTTAGACATGAAATGAGAAGCCATATCGAAGGGTGCTTCCTTCCAACGACGTCATTGAAATGGCTGTTCCAGGCTAGGCATAAAAGACAAACACTGCTGAATAAACTCATAGTATGATTAAGCTATACGAATGATCTTTTTTAATCCAAAATTTCGGATAAAAATTGCATACAGCTTTTATTTTTTTTGTGGAAGCTTATTTCTGATTTACAGCAGATTGCTGTATGCTCACGAGCCTTTTAGGATCTTAGCCTAAATACTGGGGACTGCACATTCGCACTGTCGTCTACGTAATGTTTGATATGCACATATGCAGTAAAATACTTAAAGTTTGTAGTGAAGGCAGCGGCTTTTTGAACGCTTCTCTTTTTTATTGAATTACTTTGAGGAAGACAAAATTATAAATTGAGTGTCAATAAACTTTGCTGGTTTTCAATATGTTAAAACAGCAGAATAATATGAATCAGAATCAAAGGATATCGGCACATGATGTATCATTATAGAATATAGTCTTAAGAATAAAAATCTGCCTGCATACTGCTGGCGAGAATTGTTTTGCTGACAGATATTTTTGTTAACAAGATTCAACATATTCCACAAATGTAAACAATATGCAATAACTGGGGAAGCCGAATTTCCAAGCATCACTAATATTGTGTAAAGGACGATGTCTGAGTTTTTTGATATTGTAATTTGTTTCAGCTTTTTATATTCACCTTCCACATAGTTGTTAGTCCGTGTGCTTATGTCTCGAAAATATACATTCCATACACTGATTGGAATGACTCCGTGTATAAAGGTATCATGGAAATAGGCTAGTAACATCTCCATGGCTGGGAAATGTTTCGCCGCCTCTCTTACAGCTACTGAGCTCTTTAAGCTACTACAATAGGAAATGAGAAAACATTAATTAAGGATTCAGATGTCATCGAGGAAGCATGGTGGAAATCATACTATGAGATGTTTGGTTGGATTTATAGGTGGCGAACTCAAACGTTTGCTGCATTTGCTCTCTTGCAAAATATGTACTTTGTAAAACTGTTTCATGGCAATTGGTAGCTCATATTTTTTGGTTGCTTTGAATTTACACTGAAGTTATATTATACTTATAAGTTATATTATTTTTGAAGAAGCCAGATGAAAGGTTTCATCCAATATATTCGTTAGTAATAAAGTGATGGTTAATCCTATCAATGCCATATTTCAGAAAACAGGCCTATTTGCTTTTAAACCAATTTTTAATGCACACATCTGCTGATCAGCATTTGTTCATGTTGAAAATGGTACTATAACCCTTTCTCTGTGACCTTACATCATTATTGTCTCCTACTTGTATGTTTAGATAATTTATATCTTAATAAGCCAGTTCATTGCATAATTAGTCATCGCACCTGTAACAGTTGTTGCCTGGACTTTGTCTAATAAAGGTGTTTAACTTGAGAAAACTATCCAAGGATATATACATTTCACAACCCAGTTTCAACTGTTCAAATGATTATCATGTTAAGGCAGACCACGTTTTTACTATAGGAATTTCAAATGAAATAAATAAACATATATAACAATAAAAATCTTCATTAAACAGTCATGCTAATTTAATACAACTCACTCAAATGCCCCGATCACGTGATGTGGTGGAAGGAAGCCCATACTTGATAGCTTTTGTACAATATCTTGAACATTACAATCTTTCTGGTATGCGGATTTCAGACCAAGCGCTGCCACCTTCCGAGAAACACTCTGGGTGAAGTGGAAATAGCACCCACATATTGCTACATTGGGCCATGCTGATTTTACCGCTTCGTGGAGACTAATCTCGAAATCACAAACAACCTCCAGAGCATTCCCGCCAGTAGCTATTTATTGTTCGTTTTCCCTGCTCCAGCTGTCTCTTGAGCTTTTGAATCTGTTCCTCTAACTTCTGTTATTTTTTCCGCCTGCGAACTATCAGTTTCCCTGAAATGAAAGTTATTGCATATAAATAAAAATGCATTTAAAAAGCATTTTGGGGTTTGTTATCAGTTCCACTATTCATATATATGAATAGTGGAATATATGAACACCTTTGTAAATTTGCCTAATTAAATGAGATTATCCCCCCTTATCAAGCTTTAACTTGGCTGATTATTATCCTATTGAATTCAAACTTGCTGTGTGCTTGTGGTTTGTGATAGTAATGAGTTTTAAAATATTTTCTTAGCTTACATTCCTCAATGTTATCCATTGTTGTAGCTTGGTAAATTCTATGCCTATAAGAAATTCTATTTGACGCGTACATACATATATACATGTATATATATACATGTATATATATATATATACATGTATGCGTCAAATAGAATTTCTTATAGGCATAGATTTTACCAAGCTACAACAATGGATAACATTGAGAAATGTAAGTTAAGAAAATATTTTAAAACTCATTACTATCACAAACCACAAGCACACAGCAAGTTTGAATTCAATAGGATAATAATCAGCCAAGTTAAAGCTTGATAAGGGGGGATAATCTCATTTAATTAAGGCGATTTACAAAGGTGTCTGGAGGGCATTGAATTTGGAACTCAATTTTAAGCATTTTACAATCTGAAACACAAACTTTTGATGGTTTTAATAAAATTGGCATATGTTAATTGGTATGAAACATGAGAAAAATGTGTGACTTTGTTGAAACCACAGGTTGACCTTGACTTCTACTTTTGCAGTATTTCTACAAAGAGCTTAATCTTGTATGGCTTCTAGATGCTGACCCGATGAATCGACAGAGAAGATGAGACTTGTTTTGGATAGCTGAGGCCTGGAGAATTTCAGAAATATTAACAGAAACAATGGCAAATTATATGTTAATAGTGATAATTGTTTTTGAATAGTGGCTAAAATAGCATTTTCGGTCATTCTTGTTCGGAGTTATCTCCCACATTATTCATCCGAAAAATTTCAAACCTATTTGTTTGTGTAAATATTGAAATTGTGTGTAGACAAATAAAAATCTAGACCTCTAACTTGTATATTCTTGAATTTATATGAGTCTAAAGTAAGCTAGATGTGACTTGCCCTCAAACTCAGGCGACAAATAGTCAAAGTTCAAATCCTCATAGCACCTGAACCGATGACCCTAGAGGATAAAAATTTGGGATTTGAGCGTTTTTCAATATAGGCAACAACATATTAAAAAATCATCAAAATCTGAGACTATGAGGTTTTTTTCAGTTACACTTGGTAAATTCTATGCCTATAAGTAATTAAGTATTAAGCATAAATTGTGTCATAGAGCAATTATTGCTCTATGACACAATTTATACTCACTCAGCAATACAAATTAATCATTATGTCACACAAAGTCTGCCAAAAAAAGTAGATTACAATGATAGTTCCTATATTCAGCAGCTGCTGCGGCTTGTTGTTTATACAATACTTCTTCGTCCTCTAAACATGAAATGAGAAGCTATATCGAAGGGTGCTTTTTCCAACCATGCATTGAAATGACTGTTCCAGGCTAGGCATTAAGGAAAAACACTTTGCTGAATAAGCTTATAATATGATTAAGCTATACGAATTATCTTTTTCAACCCAAAATTTTGGATGAAAATCGCATACAGTTTTTATTTTAACCTTGTGGAAGCTTGTTTCTGATTTACAGCAGATTGCTAAAATCTGCTGTAAATCAGAAAAAAAAAAATTTGCTGTATTAAAAAAAAAAAATTTTTAAATATGAAAATCAATTCTTATCTCATATAGCTCGTGTTCATACTATCCATAGTTACTAATTAACAAAATCTTGATGGCACGAGCAATGTGGATAAATAAAAAACAATTGTTCATGGTTGTTGAAGACGAAAGACTTTCCAGCAAAAGCCGTTATTATTGAAACCCTTTCATAAATAGCAAATAGCAAATAAGCCAAATAGCCAATTTAATGGCGACGAAGCATGCATTTGTCTACAGATTCACAAACACTCATATTAATGATAGTTCAGCATATAAATGTTAAAGCTATTTCACAGAAGTACCAGTATCAAATATCAGCGAAGATACCATATATATTTCTACTGAACATGCTTAGTACATCACTTTCAATCATAATATGGCAGGCGCTAATGTTATGCTGAACTACTACCGATCGGTTTTAAGTTTAACAAGTAATATATTCGGAAAACATTAGGCGAAATATTCCAACTGTAAATTCTAAATAGACTATAGATATGCACTGTTTGTTTTTTTACTACCTCCTGAGCAGCCCACACCCAATTGAGAACAGGCAATGCTTAACTTTTGTTTTAGCATGTGATCCATTCACAAACAATATCATAAGTGAGTCAACCAAAACCTCATTTAAAACATGCCGATGAACTCTATTTATCATATCGAATAAAAAACTTTTGAAAGCTATATTTTTTTTCGGATAGCAACAATCGATACAGTTATAGTGCTTCTAAAATATTCTGGAATAGCGGGGTGAACTTATACATGAGTAATACTTATAATAATACAATTTTTGCCTTAAAAATGCCTATCCACTTGTAAAGAATTGCCATTTATACTAATGTAAGCGTTCATTTCATATATTTTTGTAAGATTCTATTAACCAAATACTCTATGTAGAGCTAATCTTCCAGGCATAGAACTGCATTGATTACTATAGCATTAAACAACTTCTACTGTAGTTTGCTTATTAATCAGTAAAATACTTTCCACTCTTGATTTGATCGTTAGTCCTATCACCACCATTTTTCGATAACCAGGTGTATTAACTTTTAAATAACTTTTTAATGCGCACAATTGCTGATCAGCTTTTGTTCAAATGTTTATCATGTCAAATAATATTCAAATGAAATTAATAAAATTGTATAACAACAAAAATCTACCTTACAATAATCATATTAATTTAATACAACTTACTCAATGCCCCGATCACGTGATGTGGCGAAAAAGATCCTATACTTGAGAATGTTTGTACGATCTCTAGTACATTACAATCTTTATTGTATGCCAATTTCAAACCAAAAGCTGCAACCTTTCAAGAAATACTTTGGGTGGTGTGGAAATAGCACCCACATACTTCTACATTGGGTCCTGCTGCTTTTATTGCTTCGTGCAGACTGATCTCAAAGTCGCAAACAACCTCAAAGGCACTGAATTCTTCAGTGCCGTTGACTACCTTGAGCATCTACAAATGTATACAGTAAAGCCTTAATGCTTTATTATTTTTACTTGCCTTTTTATTTTAATTTGCAAAAAGAGAATGTTTTGAAAAACTCGACCTCATGTAATGTCATTACTTTGTGTGTTGAGACAAACACTTACTAAAAATTTCATGGTATGTTAAAGATATTGTACATAGCGGTGATGATAAACCTTATCAAAGTAAAAACATTATTTTAAGAACTTAAACTTCTGACTTAAATTATTAAGTCAGACAATCAAACGGAGCAAATGTTTACGACTACATGTATATAAATGTGGCTGCAATAAGACACTTTTCTGACATACCCTCCAATAGCCTTAATTTTTATGAACACAAATAATAATGTCACAACATAACTTATGCTCAACTGCTGCTGGGCACAAGGAAAACTAAAAAAGTGAAAAACAATTCTCAGGTTGATAAGCTGGCAGTTGTCAGTCCTGAATTAGTGCCCATATTCCCCCATAAGCCTGATTTATTCTGCTGGCTACGTGTTCAGTGGGATGATCAGTATAGGTGCTTTTATAAAAACACCATAGGCATAAGAAAACGGCTATCTACAGCCATCTCCTTTCTCGGTGGTCCCTGATGATCAGACTCAGAGTTACAGAGCCTGAGTGAGTATGAGTTGGCTGAAACATACGACATATTTATTGTTGCTGCGAGCATAACCTTCTGATGTGAAATATGATCTTTCAGCTTTATGAACACCACCCAGGGAGCCTGCATAAGCAAAGTTGAATTAGAGTAGAATGACAAACAGGACTCCCTGAATAACCTACATTTATAATAGGCCTAACATCACATAAGCATAGGCCCCAAACATACTTGCTGGTAGTTGTAAGATAAACTGCACCTCTTTGGTCAGTTGCAAATTTTTCCAAAGCTGCTTAAAATGCGCTGTTGCTGGCTTGGTAGCAAGTAGACACAAATACATTATACATCGCTAAATTCAAAATCTCATCACTACTTGGAATACCTCATCACACTATGGTTAAAATGCAATAAGATTGAATTTCCTGAACGTTCCCAAACCCAAGTTCCCAAAAGTTATTGATTAACTTGAGCATCATAAGGTTTCACCACAGGTTTTTGTATTCTAAAAGGAAAGAGTGTAAATGTATTACTCCAAAATTTGAGTCTTGAGGTCATTTATAAAGGCATGTTTTGTATAATGCCAAAAAAAAGGTTTTTTTTTGTATACAGTATACATAACTGAATTGTCAGTTTCAGCATGGCTCACCCCAGTGAGCAACAGCGAGTTGTTTTACGCGAGAACAAGCAAGAAAAATCCGACTGGGCAGAGCCAAACATAGGGTCACACACATAGGCAATTTTTTTTTACTTTTTTGTGATCATAATTTTCTGTCAATTAGTGAGTAAACATGTTCAGACATACAGAAACAAGAAAGTTTTTATAATGAAATAATCTCTCATGATGATATGGGGTATGCAAGTAGATTTTTCTGGTATGGTGTGTGACGGGCGGCACAATAGGTCATCTTTTTTAAAATTTTGCTATTCATTCTGAAATAAATTTTGCTTTTCTTTTATAATCAATACAAAAGTAGATTTTTAGCTTAGGCGTTTTTTCCTAACAAATGCAACTTTTTTTTACCATTCGCGTGAGCAAAGAATAGCTTGTTCCACGTGTCACAATTTTAGTGCATTTAGTTGCAGCCTGTTCTTCCTAAGCTATCTGAGGTAAAAATCTTTTATCTATAAAACGAGATTTGGCGAGAATTGGCGAGTTTGACCAGCCAAACTTGCTAATGAGCTGAAAATATAGCTAGTTTCGGTTTTATGGGCACATGGAAGTATTTGTGACACGCCGAACAATTTTAATAATATGACGATGTCTGCCTTTGTTTGAGATTTCATTTTGATACCTTGCATGGGAAAACATCGCTGGATATTCCAAGGCAAAAAAGCCAGTTTCTTTGAGAGAAATAAAAAATTAGAATTAATTTACGATGTTTCGAACTCAAAACATGGAGTTGGTCAATATTACCCTACTGATACAAACACTTGGCGTGATGCCCGTCAAATTGTGAGGTAATCTTTGAACTGAATGTGTGTTTTTAATGTATGATTACAAAAATCACATCGCATGGCGAAGGTGTAATAGATGGTATTGAGGAAAAGCATCAAACAACAGGTGCTAATGGCAGTGTACCGGAAAAAAGTATGTCGTAAACTCTGCAGTCATTTGCGAAAGCTGCAACAACAATAACTTCCAAATCAGCGAAACCAATAAAGATATTCTCTATCTCAAAAGATAAGATTACTGAAACTGCGCAAATGTGCAAAGAACCCTGGTCCATGGTGCCTTTAATTCATGGCATTTGATCGTGCCATCACATTGCAATTAAAAAATAGTTATGTTGCTCTGATTGATTGATCCCACCTGGCAGCCAATTCCACACACACAGAGCAGCGAACCTAATCAAGAAGTTACCACAAGAGATACTTCACAAACATTAATGGAGTTTTCACCACAAATGCTGGTCGCATTGGCCTATGACTCTGAAGTCAACACGGGAGAAATTCTCATTGCAAAGGCCAATGAAAGTAGCTGAACTATAAAGTACATGCACAGTGCACGCAAGAAGTTCATGCAGCCAAACCCCAACGACAAAAGAACCACCCAGATGAACTTTCCTCTTAAAGTATCTCCAGTTATTGCACCAGGGGTAACTATCAGGTCACTGTGGTACTTTTTACTAAAAAATGAGAAAATGATAACGGCAGAATATGACGATTTTAAGAAAAAATTGTTTACTGCATAAAAGTCTCACAATCTTTGAATCGTATGTGTCTTATAATTCACGGTTAAATAAAATAAGTATAATATATACTAATTTTAAATTATTAGTTGGTTGACCACATGTATATGGGTAGATGTTGTGACTCCAAATCATGACAATTTGTTGTCTAAATACTACAAAACGTAGAGAAATTCTGGATTTTTCGTAGTGTTATTCTTGTCCCACGCGTCGCAGTACCGCGCGTCACAGTTCCGCGCGTCACAGGTGGTAGTCTTCTTTCAAACCTCACAGAATCATTAAACTTGGTCCTAAAAAACAAAACAGTACATATTTTTAGTAGAAGGGTAGTAGAGATATGAGCTTGCTGAACAATAATATCATGTGTCAAAAACTTCAGAAGATTTTTGCAATTGATCACAAATCAGTTTTTGATGTCAAATTATGGTTATCACACCAGGTTTGATATTTAATAATTTTTCAATCCATTACATGACAAGGATGAAACCTCATTCAGTGATAGTTGGTGCCAAGTGCTGCCTAAAGCAGCATAAATGATAGCAAAAGTTCACATCTAGGCTGTAAAGTATGCGAGGGAGCATTCCAATGTGCTGCGCCTCACAATCATGCCAAAAATGGCCGTGTCTGACTTTATGAGATCTTAAGAGCTTTATATGATCTAGCAAGACTAACATGCAATATCAAGGAAAAACCTCGGCCATATGACTATTCATGATATAACAGAATGAAGAACACAGATCCTACTGATTGTATTTATATCAGGATTGAGTGACTAACATAGCCTCTTTGAGCATGTTCCGCATTACCAATTGAGGATTATAAGCCCAAGCAATCGAGTGAGAAACCTAGGCCCAAGGGAGTATATTGCCCAATATGAAGTGAGGAATATAGGCCCTTTGAGTATATTGCGCAATCTTGAGTGAGGAACATAGACCCAAGTGAGTATAACATGCTCATTATGAAGTGAGGAGTATAGGCCCTTTAATTATATTGCCCAATTTCGAGTGAGGAACATAGACCCAAGGGCTTATAATATGCTCATTATGAAGTGAGGAGTATAGGCCCTTTGAGTATATTGCGCAATCTTGAGTGAGGAGCATAGACCCAAGCAAGTGTAGTATGCTCGTTATGGAGTTAGGAATTTAGGCCCTAGTGAATACTTATATCGTAATATCTCGAGTGAGGAACATAGGCTCAAGCGAGTACGTTGTACAATATCGAGTGAGGAACATAAGCCCTCATGATTATAATTATATTATAATTGAGTGAGGGACATAGGCCCTCATTATTATATTTATAATAAAATAGAGTGAGAAACAGAGACCTTCATGATTATATTTATATTATAATAGAATGAGGGACATATTATATTTATAATATAAATAACTATATATAGTTATGAGTGAGTAACTATATACGTAACTAGTAATAATATAACTAATTTAGGTAATAAAATATTAAAAATATAATATTGTTATAGTTATAATAAAATAGAGTGAGGAACATAGTCTTTCATTATTGTATTTATATTATAATTGAGCGAGGAACATAGGCCTTCATTATTATATTTATAACATGATAGAGTGAGGAACAGAGACCCTCATGATTACATTTATAATATAATAAAATGAAGAACATATTATTTTATAATATACATAACTATATACAGCTGATAATATAAATAATTTAACTAATAAAATATATATAATACAACATTGTTACATTTATAATAAAATAGAGTGACGAACAAAAACTCTCATGATTATGTTTATATTACAATAAAATGAGAAACATATTATGTTTATAATATACGTAACTATACATAGCTAATAATATAAATAATTTAACTAATAAAATATTTATAATATAACATAATTATATTTATAATAAAGTATAGTGAGGAACATAGGCCTTTCACGGTTTTTATTTTTATGCTAATAGAATGAAGGACACAGGCCATCAGGGTTATCTTTATAACAGAGTGTAGACCATAGGCCATCACGATTATATTTATAATATATTAGGGTGATGAACATAGGCCCTCATGATTATATTTATAATATAATAGAATTAAGAATATAGGCCCTTATTACTATATTTATAATATAATCGAATGAGGAACTTTGGCCCTAATGATTTTATTTATAATATAGTTGAGTGAGGAGTATAAACCTCATGATTATATTTACACAGTATTATAATTGAGTGAGGAACATAGCCTCATGATTATGTTTATTTACTATATCATTTAGTGTAGAGCGTCGGTTTTCTTGGCATACAATATCATATGGTGGAACATTACGCCTAGAAGAAAAATTGTATAATATTACAAAGTACGTAACATAGGCTTACATAATTATGTTAATATTGTTATGGAGTGAGATATATAGAGTTTATGGCTTTTATAATTAGAAATGTAGGCTTACATGAACGCTTGTCTATAATTAAATAAAAAATGAAGTAGCCTTTGAATTTATCTATATTACTTTAAAATAAAAATGACTGAAAAAGATGGTTTTTTTTGCGTATTCTAATTTGATAATTCGTGTATTATCACTACTAATTTTTAGTGAACGTTCATTCGTCAGATCTTTTTATTTTCTCTCAAGTTCAGCAGAGCGGTTTGTATTTTCCCAACGGCGTGATTTCACAACGACGGTTTTAATTTAAACAGCAATAATTGCATTTGCTTTAGAAGTTGTCTGTCCTTTTCAGAAATTTTATCCGATTTTGCGGAAAAGTGCGGAACATAGGGCCTTGCGGAACATAGGGCGTGCGGAACATAGACCTGTCACCTATCCATATACGGAGCCTGCATTTCGTGCGATTGTTCTATCCATTGAACTAAAAACCCCTGAAAGGGCAAAGGTCATTTGCGAGTACGGAAATCTGGCCGACGCCATTTTCAGGTAGCGTATGAGTTAATTTCATTGTGTTCAATGTGAGAAAGAAATCTAATTTTAGATTTAACAGCTATGGAAGATCACGAATACACCGCTCAATCAACGGAACAGACTACTGAGATTACTACTAATAATTTATGTAAGAGAGAGAAGGGTGTAGGTGCACAGTGCTATTGCTATTCCATGAACTGCAAAAACCGCAAGAATGGACTTTTAAAGGAAAAGGCATGACATTTCACAAGTGAGTCACTTCTACTACTAGTTCTATTCATACCTGCCAACTCTCACGCATTGGGCGTGAGACTCACGCAATCACCCCAAAGAAAACACGAAAATGCGTGAGATTTTTGCCCCAATTTCCACAATTTTATATATATTATCATTGATATTTCAATTGCCCCAAAACCAAATCTCACGCATTGCCCCACTCTTGGATTGGCAGGTCTGGTTCTATTACTATTGCTCAAGTCTACGACTACTACTAATTGTGCTACTACTAGTTAGTACTGCCACTAGTTAGTTCTACTACACTAGTCACTGGGTGAGTGAGAGTCGATCAGCGTCACTACTGAGTGTACGAGTTTGACTGTATTTTGTCGGTGATTAGATAAATTTATAAGCTAGTGAGTGAACTGTTCTTCCTTCAGAACGAAGGTTTTTTATTATTTAAAACTGGAATTTTTTTTATATTAATATTTTGGAACTACAAACCATTAGGTTATGTCTAAATATTTATATTTGAAGGAAATTTTTGTCGTGCCTATAATATTATTTATTGTTATACCTGGATATAGTTAGCAGTAAGGAGATAAGAGTGATAATACTATTGTTATTACTACTGTTGCTAACTAACTACTACAGTTTCATTTTAATTTTTAGATTTCCAAACAAAGCAACTGAGAACTCTCATTATTTACAATGGTATCGCAACCGCAGAAGAGTGAATAAGCCTGATCCTTGAGCACTTATCTGCAACGAACATTTCAATGATCCATGTCTTGACAGCAGGTTAAAACGTTCGACTGAAGTCATTCAAAGGTAATATTTTTCAATGTTGAATGATACTTTTCAATGATTGAATTTAAAACCATATTGTCAAGCACAGTGCTGCAAGGTTGCTCAACTTAAAGTAGATATATCTAAAAAAATTTAAAAACCTCAAACCGCACGCAAAACAGTGACAGCTGCCACAGCAAGTGCCTATGAATATGTCTGCAGCTTAGCAGTTGTGTGATCTGTTCTCTGTGATTCTTCATCTTCGTTTCTGGGATTTAATGTCCAACGCATGAATTATGCTGTCCTTTTTATCGTGTGTTAACTGTGTAAATGTTTTTGTCATTTCCTAATAGTTGTAATAAAACTACATAATACCCCTGCAAATCATAAATTCCAAATTTATAGCAATAACTTGCAATTTAGAACACAAAACATCTTTTTGAAACAAAAAACAATTACGAAAATCGATTTAAATAAAAAATCACATAAATCAATAAAAATCGATTTTTTAAATTTAAAAAAAATCATCGAATTTTAACAACCCTGCCTACAACACAACAGAGTAAGACTTGGTGAATCTTTTCATATCAAATAACGGTAATGTGAATTTTGTTGCAAGTTACATCTTTAAGCTTTATGCCTAAAATGGGTTATGAATGACTTCCAGTGAAAATTGCCACATTCTCATTTTACATAGTGATATGGTAGCGTTTTGAGCTGTTTTATTTTCGTTTATTTTATTAGTTGTATTGTTGTATATTAAGGGTACTGTGTTTATGTGAATAAGACATTCATTTTTGTTGATTTTATGTAATTGTTATAATTGATGCTTTTGTTTAGGTGGTTGGAATAATAATCCTACTGTTACTCAGTTTAAGGCTACCTTTCGCAAACTTATCAGCAAATGTGGTGCACAATCAGATGCTAGTAAGACAGGTAATGTTACTGCTTAAAATGAGATTCTCATCATACAGGCTACTCCAGAAGTTGATCAGTTTGTGGAACTCAATGATTTCAGATGTCAAATTTCTGTTATAGGTAACAGTATAGTCTATATAGCTGGCTACATTGTGCAAAAGCTAACTAAAGTGCTGTCGTGACATTGGCCGTCAGTTGCTGGTTACCACTAAATCAAGTATCCAGTACCGACATCTCTATACTCTACTCAAGCTACAAAACAATGGAGGATTGGTGCGTCCATCAGACGATGTCATCAGGATCCTGCTAGTTGCAGATCAATACTTTCGTATTCATACAAAGCCAAATCCACTCCATTGTGTGGTGTATTTTATCAGTAGTGTAAGATCTAGTGATGTGTTATGCTTTGGGAAACACCTTACGGATACGGCAGATGGCATATCCAACCATTGCGTCATTGATGAAAAACCTTATTCAGTCATTTTATGACCTCCGACAGCATCATTATGCTAAAATCCTACACTCAAACTGCAAGGTGCATCTTTGTGGCATACAATACTAAAGTAGTACTTTTTAAAGGCCAGTAACAATGTAATCACTGTAATATTCATCTGCAGCTGTTGTTGTGCTGTTATTCCTAATCTGATTTAGTTCTAAGAAACTCTGATGCACCTTGGCTCAATATCCAGTGCTATACAAATCTCCTTTTACACAGTTTCTGTAACGTGTATGTATAAGTTTAATCATTTGATTACACTAATGCCTGCATTTCCTTGTTTGCATTATTTTGATTATTCTCTATTACAATTGTTTTTAATTTCTGTTTAGTTGTTGCAAGAGTTCATTCCATCTTTTACAGATACTGTATTATACATATCATACATTCATAAGCTATTATCACTTAAATCTTGAAAACAGTTTGTTTTGGAAGCACACTTATGTGTTGTTTTTATTGAAATACTTCATGTGCTAAGTTTTTCCATATGCATTTATGCATGTGTAATATAAATTTTAATATAATGGAACAGTTGTTATTTGCCTGAATATATCATTTGCTGGGTTTATGCATTTGTAATACAACAGTTTGTATGAATAACATGATCCACGAAAATCTATTTTACATCTACTTATCATTTGATATATCCCACTCCATATGTTATAAATAGGTTTTCTTCTATCAGGGCACTCTAAACGTTGTGTAGGAGGAGTTTTCATTAACACCCAGCTGGAAAATAACTATTCAACAAGTACATTTCTGTCATTTTTCACCGTTTGTTTACAAACGAAACTAGCATTCGATTAGCTCTCCAATATGGCGCATACGTTACGTATTATTATCAACGTACAAGTCACGTGATTGCCATTCCAGGGGTTAAGTTCAATGTTTCTATCCAATCCAGAGCCGTTTAGTTTCACAGAGTCCCGCGACCAACAGAAGCGTATACGGAGCTCGCTCGATTCCAAACAAACAGGCCACGCCTACTATTTTTATATACCGGTAAGTTATAATGGAGAGGCCGCAACGTTAATCAACAAAAACTACTCCCATTAGCAGTCGCTTTAAAATTGATTGTTGTATCACAAATCATTTGAAAGAAAACAAAATTTCCTACAAAAAGCTCCTAATAACGTTTTTGTAAAAACGTAAAGTAAATGCAAAAAAGAGCGGTATTGAGAGCGAGGTATGAAAATTCCATTAGAGATCAGTATGTCGATACGGTTTGTTTGGAATCGGACGTTTTTGTTTCTGGTTTTGGTCGCGAGACTTTTTAAAGCTATATGACTCTGCCAGTACAGAGCTGTATAACTTCACCGAGTTTTGCTAATAACGGATGCGCATATCGGAGCTCACACGGCTCCAAACAAACAAGCCGCGCCCATTATTGTTTTATATAAGTTATATTGGAGAGGCCGCAACACTAACCAACAAAAATTACTCCCATTGGCAGTCGCTCAGAAATTGATTGTTGTATTATACACCACTTGAAAAAAATTCCCTACAAGAAACTACAATTATTTTTTGTAATAAAGTAAAGTAAATGCAAAAGAGTGAGATGTTGAGAGCGAGGTAAGAATATTCCATTAGATATCAGTATGTCGACCGGGTTTGTTTGGAATCAAGCGTTTTTGTTTTCGGCTTTTGGTCACGAGACTCTGTGAAACTATACGACACCGATCCAATCTAGATGAAAAGACGAATCAAGCAGAGGTTGAAGGCTATTGGACAGCCTTGTTTCCGCTCAGCAAAAATATAAAACGAAACGTCAACACGGGACAACGATAAAGTTACGCCAGATTAACAGCCTATATTATCTACCTATTACCGGTATACTAGTTCTAACAGTATATTAGGTAGCATTAACCGTTCTCACAGCCTGTATTATATCTCACCATGAAATTTACTCTACCGATGTAGCATTTTGATGTTTTCCATATCTGAGCTACATTTAGGGGTGGAGAATGTGGTAAAATTACGTGGACAGGCTATGCATTAGCGAGTCTAGGTAGGTAGCATACGGTAGGTATCAACGGTAACATCGTAGGCTGGGAGATTATACCCATAGAGTTATCTCCCGTGTTATTCCCATTTATCTGGGGGAGATAACTCTATGATTATACCTACGATCTAAGATATTACACCTACTCTAACTGTGGCCAACTGTGTAATGTATAAAAGAAAGAATGACATGATGAATGTATGTTTTGGATGTGTGTGTGTGTGGATGTTTTGTATATGAGTGTGGATGTATTGTATGTGTGTGGATGTATTGTATATGTGTGTGGATGTATCGTATATGTGTGTGGATGTATCGTATATGTGTGTGGATGTAGTGTATATGTGTGTGGATGTATTGTATATGTGCGTGGATGTATTGTATATTTGCGTGGATGTATTGTTTATGTGTGTGAATGTATTGTATATGTGTGTGTGGATGTATTGTATATGTGTGTAGATGTATTGTATATGTGTGTGGATGTATTG
Organism: Watersipora subatra; assembly: GCF_963576615.1. Classification (NCBI taxonomy): domain Eukaryota; kingdom Metazoa; phylum Bryozoa; class Gymnolaemata; order Cheilostomatida; family Watersiporidae; genus Watersipora; species Watersipora subatra. The sequence continues at coordinate 233,914 of NC_088710.1, read as the reverse complement.
TTTATGTGTGTGAATGTATTGTATATGTGTGTGGATGTATTGTATATGTGTGTGGATGTATTGTAGATGTGTGTGGATGTATTGTATATGTGTGTGGATGTATCGTATATGTGTGTGGATGTATCGTATATGTGTCTGGATGTATCGTACATGTGTGTGGATGTATTGTATATGTGTGTGGATGTATTGTATATGTGTGTGGATGTATTGTTTATGTGTGTGAATGTATTGTATATATGTGTGGATGTATTGTATATGTAAATAAAGTATCTTTAGATCAGATCTTGTTATCCCTTCTACACGAAAAATACATCAGTAAGTAAAGTACAATACGGCTAAAAAAGTATAAGTATGTATACAGTATGTATATACATATATAGTATACAGCATATATAGTATATATGTGCTATAGCTATACATATATATGTATACACAGGGACACGCACATACACTTTTAACTAAGAATTAAAACACACAAATCAATAATGCTAAAAAAGTATAAAATTGCGTGACAAGCACATGTAATGATGAGGGTGCAAAGCAATGTTTTCATTTTATGGTCATCAAACAAAATATATAAATCTACTTTGAGTAGATTATTGGGATCATGGTAGTTTTAAAAGCTGTTCATTTACCACAGAGTAAAAACTGTTTCTAAGGTTAAAACTATATTTTAATGAGTCATAAAGCAAAAAATAGGTGAATTGATTTTTTAAGTTGTTAGTCTTATACCGTACATACAAACACACATCGATAGCTGAATATTTCTATATACTATGGGCGGCCTATCACAAAAAGTGATACTCAATTGTCAGCTAATATATCATGGCATACATTTGGAGGTGTTTGTTTGTCTTCTATTGTCTAACATTATGTCCTACTCTTGCATAGAGCTTCCTTCACAGCTGGTTGAGATCATCGTTTATGCATTTTTAGGGAAATCGTTTGAATGTCTCTACATGATAAATCTATCACAATGCTATTACAATATAACGTATCTCAACTGAATAGTGCAGCATTTGGTGTCCGTGTTAAGGAGTTGTCAAATCATTATTAAGACAACTCTCATGTGATCAAATCCATATGGCTAGTATGTACATACAGTAGGTTGTAAGCGAATGCCAACAGATAAAAGGATGGTTTGCTCAATTAGTAAATGTTAGCGTTTCTATATATACATCTTTAAATATAGAGCCAAATAAATGTAATTATGATGAATTGTTTGCCCTTTACACTCACTTGTAATATGTAAAAGAGTTTTGGCAGTTAAATTTTGCAAAACTGTTTTATCAATAGCCAAAACCTGGTAAATCAAAGATATAAATAGCTTCCAACTACCACTCATACTTCAAATATATTAATTTTATTACAGTGTTACTATATTACCCACTTAAGTATGCTAATAAATATATTATATATTATTTACCAGGATGCTGACAAAAACATTGATAGATCGGAGTTCACAAGAAGAGAAAGAGTTATGACAGAGAATCTTAATATGGATATCTCATAAGTTGGCTGTTTTAACATAGATTTCCGATGTATAATTTAGAGGGATTACGCCAATTTTACACCGACTACAGTTCATATGCTAAATACACATTCCAGTAGTATTTTCACTTGCTGAAGTTTTCTCAATTCATCAATTGAATCAGCAGATAAATTACGAGTTTAAAATTTATTCTGCAAAAAAATACAAACATCCAGTGCAGATTGATTTTTCAATTTTTTCATTAATCGCATATTAGCACCATCATGTCAGTGGTACATCTGGAAATGGTAGTATTTGTACGTCAATAACACATTGCCATATATCTTTCTTCTGGCTGTTATCATCCTCACCCGATCGACAGATGTTCTACAAAGTAGACTAGAAGGACATGAAAAAGCAACATGTTCTAGAGAATATTAAAAAGTATCATTATGTAATTGACTTTGTCTAGCTTGATATATTAGATAACATGCATATTGCTAATTGTATGATACTGCTATTCCCACAATATGTATATAAAACAGGAAAGTTACTTCAACAGGCAAGTGCTGTTGAAAAAAACAACATATTATTGCGAAATTCCAATAAACCGCAGACTACATGAGAATATAGAAACCATTTGGTTTTATTAAACAAGGCTGATCTTTTTGCAACATGACAACAAAACTAATTTATTACTTGCCCAACAAGTTTATGGAAAGCCCCCAAAGCCATATACATGTATAATGTACCAATGCATGGATCCCATTTTCACTGAACCCAAACTGTGCACAGAAAGGTACAGACATTAGGGTTTGCTACTCTATTCAAAGATGGTGGTCTAGGCTGGCAAACAGAGATGACAGACGAAGGATTTGCTGAGTATATCAGGTTTTTGTGGATGACATCGACTATATGGCCACCCATTCATGGGCTCAGTTCACGAGTCCTACAAGAACCACCAACGAGGTAGAAGGGTGGCACCGGCAGTTCCACCTCAGGGTATTTAGCAATGGTGCTCAAATCTCTACATTATTCACTGTAATCAATGAGAAACTCAAATCAGCAAAAAAACACAAAAAGGGCTGAAAAATCATCTAAGACAGTTGAGGGAGGGTTGATGAAGCTATGGAGTGATTATGACGAAGGTGATACATTGATTTCCAACCTAATGAAAGCATGTCGTCATCTTGTTTGTTATAATTATTTTGAAACTTTTACAATAAAGTATAGGCTAAAAGTCAGCATAAAGTGCTCAATACTAAAGCAGAGCTTACTATAAATTTGGTAAGAAATTTATTAAAATTTGACGAAGCATAAAAATTACTAAAAGTTCTATATAACACAAAAGGTGTGTAACACTCATCAGATAAAATGCTCAGTGAGGACTATACATGAAGTTCTGTATTAGCTGGTAAACTGAAATATAAGCTCAGGTATTAAAAGCTAAATGGATGGGGTCTATTATGTAACGCTATTTCGTAAAAGATCTTTCTTAGAATGTTTACAGGTAGATATTAGTTCACTACGTTTGTTTAGAGTTGCCTTCTCAGGTCTGTAAATGATGAAATATTTTTCCAAAGTATATAACTTGCAATTTCCGCTGTTTTTAGAGTAAGGCTTGGCGTGTGATAAAATCTTCCAAGTTATGTGATAGTCGGTGCTGCTTTCTTTGAGGTCCCATATGTAGCTGCTTAGCTCGGTAGAGTGGGGTTTAAAAATGTCTTTGAATGTCAATTTGTGATGGCTATATCTAGTTTTGAAGCTGTTTTCGGTTAGCCCTACACATGTGGCTACAGGTTTTTTGTTATCGGTGGTTGTTACGTTTACCTGGTATATCACTGATTTTGCTAGGCAATTGTCTGGTAATGGGCAGGTGTTCTTATTTCTGCAATTGCAGCCAGGATTAGTTGTTTCTTGATTGTTCAGTGATAGTAGCTTCTGATTGTGAAAGTTGATTGCCTGTTTCACATTGTTCATGCAGCTATAGCTTAGTTTTATAATATTTCTGTTACAGATTTTGTGTAGCTGGTGGTCAGTGGAAAATTCTTCATCGATTAATTTGAAGAAAGTTTTCTCGATGTTGGTGTGTACGGTGTTGCTGTAAGGGGGGTTATACCAGATTGTATTTCTCTTTCTTTGTCTATTTCTTGCCTTTAGTTGTTGAGCTCTAGGTGAGGAGAATTCTAGCTTGTGTTGGTATCCGCTCTTTGCTAATACTTCCTGATAAATAGGGGCAGCTTTGCTGAAGGCATTTTCTTCTGATGAAATTTCTGAGAGTCTTTTGTTAATTGCCAGTAGTATAATTTTAATGATGTTAGGCGAGTGGTTAGAATCTTTGTGAACATAGGTGATGGTCCCCCATTTTTGAATGAGCTGCTTATTAAAACAAACAACTTGCAGTAAAAGCTATGTTTTCAGACATACAATCGGAAAAACTACACATTACCTCTACCTAGATGCATGCCATTTCGTAAATAAAATCTAAGGAGCTTGACGGTTTCAGTGTAGCTGTAAAGAGTCCTCTCGCCACTTATAATTGTATTTTAGATGTCAATTTGAAGTTCAAAAACATTTTATTATAAAGATAACTTTGCATTTGCACACATAAAATCTACTTCCACATTTCATATTACCAAATTCGCAGCGAAAAGTTGCTGACCTCTCAAAATTGATAACAATTCACATCATTATTTAAAACATAATTAAGCTCTTACACTATTTGTGCTAGATTAAGGCAGCATGCCTAAGTAATGTAACCAACGATCAACGGTAAAAGACAGATAATGGTAATAAATTAATAATGCTAATATGATCAGTGGTAATAGACATTTATGCATACTACAAGTTCTATAGTATGTGTAAATCTATTCACATACCAGTCCAGGAATTTCAACACTACAACATTTTATTTTTAAGTATTAAAAGTTGACTCAATTACATTGCAATAACAACATGTATGAACAGAAAGATGGAAATTAGAATTTCTACAATAGCTTGTACAGATTACTCTTTCATATTTGTAGAAAGTTTCACATATCTTCAATAATTTATACACGATATCTGGAAATAAATGCCTGGAAAATTGTTATCAAGTCATCACATGTTGTAATCCATGCAAACTATATTTTACATATTTGTGTGACCGATACTGCTTAAGTCATTACTATGTATTATCCTATATAGCTAGTCTATTATCCTGTATTATCCTCTATAGCTAGTCTATTATTCTGTATTATCCTGTATAACTATAGTCTATTATCCTGTATTATCCTATATAGCTAGTCTATTATCCTGTATTATCCTGTATAGCTAGTCTATTTTCCTGTATTATCCTGTATAGCTAGTCTATTATCCTGTATTATCCTTTATAGCTGGTCTATTATCCTGTATTATCCTGTATGGCTAGTCTATTACCCTGTATTATCCTGTATAGCTAGTCTATTATCCTGTATTATCCTGTATAGCTAGTCTATTATCCTGTATTATCCTGTATAGCTAGTCTATTATCCTGTATTATCCTGTATAGCTAGTCTATTATCCTGTATTATCCTGTATAGCTAGTCTATTATCCTGTATTATCTTTTATAGCTGGTCTATTATCCTGTATTATCCCGTATAGCTAGTCTATTACCCTGTATTATCCCGTATAGCTGGTCTATTATTCTGCATTATCCTGTAAAGCTAGTCTATTATCTTGTATTATCCTGTATAGCTAGTCTATTATTCTGTATTATCCTCTATAGCTAGTCTATTATCCTGTATTATCCTGTATAGCTAGTCTATTACCCTGTATTATCCTCTATAGCTAGTCTATTATCCTGTATTATCCTGTATAGCTAGTCTATTATCCTGTATTATCCTGTATAGCTAGTCTATTATCCTGTATTATCCTGTATAGCTAGTCTATTATCCTGTATTATCCTCTATAGCTAGTTTATTATCCTGTATTATCCTGTATTATCCTGTATAGCTGGTCTATTATCCTGTATTATCCTGTATAGCTAGTCTATTATTCTGTATTATCCTGTATAGCTACGGTCAATAATATTGTATTATCCTATATAGCTGTTACTAACTTGAGGTCAGTTGTTGTTTAGTCAGTCAAACACACACATACACACCCCATATTCTCACCTGTCATATATTACAATGACTAATACAGACTGCAAACAAATTAACAAATATTCACATAAAATATAGTACAGTATCTGCCTTCCAGTTACCACAAAATATAATTTTAACACAATTTAAATGGATATGAGATAAATAAACCATCAATGACTGAGACTCGAGATTGGTAGTTTTTGTCACTAGATTGTTACATGCGTATCTCCCCTATAGATACCTTGCCATGTTACTGCATACAGAGCTTAATGAGTGAGCTAGAATGTGTTTTGCCAAAGGGTAGCCATGAGAAACTTTTCCTGCAGCTAGTTATCATGCTCAACCGATGAGAGAAGAGCACCGCTCTGCTGCCTTCTAATATAGCCTTCAAGATAGGAGTTTAAAGTTTATGGAGCTGTCCTATGTTCTCTCTCTGAAGATGGAACAAAATATTAATTTCACCAGTTGAAGCGCGTTGAACAAGGCTTTGGATGGGTTATGTAAGATCCTCCTGTCTTTGGCTCCTACTAAGTGCGTTGTATATGGTAGAGGTAGTGTTGAATATACAGTACATGATGGTCTAAAAAGAGTGAGGAAGGACAACACCTTGCCTTCAGTTGTTCCGTGCATTTAGCGCAGGTCAATTGCTAAATCATTTTACATTCTATGTATCCTCCTGTGCAGTATGTTATGTTGGTCTTCATAGATGACAGTGAAAAGGAGTTCAAACTGTTAAATATGTGTTATCTGTGTCCTCGCATGAGCTTTCAAAATACAGATCATCCAGAAAGCCTTGTCCTCGTGGACCATTTCAGACCAAATACGGCACCGCTAACATCTGAATCAGCACGATTAGCAGATGATGATGCAAATATTTGTTGCTCAAAAAGGGTACAAATTGCAGATCTAAGCACATCTAAACATCCACCCATGCTGCAAACTCTGATGAACAGACAGACAATCTATGTGATCTTGTGACATTTTTAATGTCACAATTTGATTATGCTCCAACTCTGTTATAGCGAGTAGCTCTTTTGAAAGTAACTCCTTAGACTGAATGCATGCTCTGAAGTCAAATACGAATGCTGCCTCTATGAGGGTATAACAACTGGCCGTCTTTAGTTTGCAAGACAGACACAAATTCTAAGACTTGAAGAAGCCGCTCTTCCCAGACTTTCATGGCACACAACTAAAGCAGTGCTTTAATCCTTTAGCAAAAGTACTTCTGGAATTCAGAATGCCTTATGATGAATTCAATGGTAGCTTTAGCGCATCATACATTTTTACCCAAACCAGTTGAAAACTTCAACAAATCTGCAACAGAACTGCTCAAAATGTTGGAGCAACATTGACCTTCATTGTCAACTTCTGCCACCATATGTGAACTCTGCTGCAATTCACACAGATGATCAATATAGCCCGACCTAATTGGTTCTTTGGCAGAGTTATAAAAGGTGACCATCGTGGCGAAAACATGTTTTCAACTGAGCACAATTTACATGAACAATATATCATTATAGTTGGGTACATTCAGTAGCAGTGTAGGAAGCTTAGCAGATAGGCCAGATCATAGGTAGTACATTTTAAATATAAATAGAGGATTTTCTTCAAATAGCTGTTTACTAATTTTTTGTTATTTTATGCGAGCAAAGACGTCTGTTTTTTTGCCATTATAATCTGTTCGGTAGTCAGAGTCAATTCTGCCATCATTTGTCACTGGACTGAGTTTGTTGAAACTTAAAACTCTTTATAGAAATATAAAACTGACTCGATAAATTCTACAGCATTTAGTACATAAATATCTAACGGCACTCAAAAACAGTCAATAGAATATTAAGGATATTACAGTTTGCTGCCGTGATTTAAATGTGAAACAACACATCACTTTAACATGTAAATTATTTGGTAACAGAAACTGCGAATACTTGGATCAGCACGCTGTTGACATAGTGCCAGTGATGGATATATCATTGTTTCTATCTTTCTCTCTAATAAGGAATGTCTAACAACTCTCTACTAACACCTACTAACCAAGCTGCACCTCCAACCATTGTTTTTATACGACCACTTAAAATGAATAGGGTAAGGCTCTAAGCTAAAATAATGCTACTTCATAAGGAGGTATTCGAATTGGCTAAGATTGTTGAGTCTTAGAGTCTCCCTTCGAGTCTTCTAACCCACAGTACCATCTTTTTAACTAGTTGGTTGCTGCTGGAACGATTGGTTGAATGGTCTGAGGAGGCATAAGGTGCTTCGACTCAGATTCCTGATAAATCACACCATACTTAGGGTCATAACCTGTCAACTCAACCTGTAATAAGAAAATACTTAATTGCAGTAGGTATTTAATCTTAGCCAGTTGTTGAACCGATGGACACAAGTTTGGCTAGAAAAATGGCTGCTCATAAAATGCAGTGAACCAAATCGGAAATGAATTAAGCTAATGAGGTGAGTTGAGACTTAAAAATAAACTAGCTGGATGCTTGGCGTTGCCTGGTTGTTAAAATCAGCTTGTAAACAATGAGAGGTAATGAGAGTTGCCTGCCACTCGCTATTAGCCTGGCACATTGCCAAAGGACAATTTGATTAAGCTTACTAATAAGAGCTACAGCTTCTCATGACGTTACACCATCACTTTGCATTGTGACGGAAAGCGGTAGCGTATTTGCTCCCATATGTTGACATTTATTGCCTGATGAATGTACTGAGCTCGTGTGGCTTAATTAGTAAGGTGTCGGGTTGGTGAATGGGAGGTTCAGAGATCAAATCTCATGCGATACGGATTCTTCATTCCAAGGTTTTAATAACTATAGCTGGACAATCACAATGATGAACGACTACACGCACGACTAACTTTGAAAAATGTATATAGATTATTTATAGTTTTATAGAGTTTACCTCATCTGCTTCCTGTTGAGTGACATCTGTTTTACTTGCAGTCTTATCAGCCATACCACTTGTAGATGAAATATAAGCATTGCCTGTGCGCTCTTCAACAACAGCTTTCAAGAAATCATGTTGGGGAGAGAGTGTACCCTTGTCGAACAGCCTTTTCATTAAAGCTAAAGGCAAATGAATACAATGTTCGTGACTCATCTAGCAGGTATGGAGAACATTCTAGAGACTACAGACAGCGACTGTAATATTGGCATGACACGACTGAGCAGATCAAACGTAACCATACCCGACACAGCGATTTCAGTGAACAATGCAATGAGCATGTTGAGAGTTTTGAAAGGGAAATTCTGTACTCCATCTTCATACATAGGGTACTTGATGACTGGTGGGAGTTTGAGAATACTTTCACCTCCTAGCAGCCTTAGGGTAATACCAACGATATATCCACTGAGAGCGCCATATGTGTTGACCTGCACATATAAGCATACGTCTCTACCCTCTGTAATCATGACGTAAAGTAACCAATCAATGAAGGCAAAGAGTTTATAATAAGTTTGCTTACGAATGGGCAGTAAACAACGCAGACGAGTTGGGGAAAGAGGATTACGTAGACAAGATCGGAGCAGAGAGTCCAGAGGCCATATATAGTCTTTATAAGAATGCCCATCACAGTTGCTAGTGCCCCAAAAACAAACACACAAACTCTCATGACCCACACAATCTCCTTTTCACTCGCCTGCAAAAAAGAGCCGTAGACTTTTATTAAAGTATAATAGGGATGTCAACATGTAGACACATAATATACTTCAAATATGCAGAAGAGAAATAATGCTGGTGTTACATAAAATGTGCTCATGTGATATTAAGTTATGTTAATATTAATGATGGTATAAAATTCACCTACTTGATCAAAGTAAGCCTAATGATGTAGAATTACAAAATAGAATGAAGATTTAGGTGTTTCAACTTCCATCATCACCTCATCTCAAACTAGTTCTTACTACAATCATAGCCTTATCTTGACTCAACACACTCGTATCCTGTTTCTAAACATTTTTCGTACCTTTGGTCGAATTGTTAGCTTATAGACATTCCTTGCAAACATTGAGCTAGCGGAAAGAATGGACGAATCAGCTGAAGACATTACAGCTGCGGATATCGCTCCCAGACCGATAAATGAGACAGCGGGTGGCACAAGGTACTGCAGTGACATCGGAAGAATCATTGTTGGATCAGGAGGAGCGTGATGAACAGTTGACTTATTGAGAGCTTTCTCCCAGTCTAAAAGGAATGATTGTTTTCTGGTATTTTCTAGCCATGCAGAGATGCTGATGAGCTTCATTTTATGTAAGCAGTTAGGCAGCAAGTAGCGCTGGCTGCCTTTACAAGACGTGAAGCAGACTACAGAACTAACAGTTAAACAATAATAACCTCTACCATTTGTTATACAGCTACTGTACATAAGTTTGGCAACCTTTGCAGTGCTAGCCTGTTTCAACTCTCCAAATTAGGAAAGCGCATCAAATTTTATAGTTAGGTCTTCAGTGGCTGATCAATAATTTATGAAGTGATAAATCTACATGATTTCTAGCAAGTATCCAATTGCACACAAATTTCAAATATTCACACAAAATGCTCAACTGTTCAGATCTCTGTTTTATCAGCTACTAAAACATGTGTTATTAATTTAATTAATGACTAAGCATTTATGTTAATAATTTTATTAACCACTATAAACATGTATGTTAATTTTGTTAACAACTATGAATATTTATGTTTATACTTATATTATCTACTATGAAAACTTTTTCATGTATTAACAAATACATGTACCTTCAGCGGGCTAGCGACACTTACAACTCCCTCATTCACACTAAATCTTTAGAGGTCTAGAACGAATGTCTATTAATGACCAGACAGCATTATGAGGTTGAATTGTATAACTTTTCTTCTATAATATAACATAATATAATATAACATAATATAATATAACATAATATAATATAACATAATATAGTATAATATAACATAATATAACCATAATATAATTTAACATAATATAATATAACATAATGTAATACAGCCATAATATAATACAACCATAATATAACCATAACAAAAACAGTAAAAATAAATGTCATACTAAGAGTGAAATGCAAATTTTCCTAATTTGCAATAATCGGCTCTATGAGTGTAACCAAAAGGTTACTTCTGTTTGACTGTACTTACCACAGCTAATTAGTGTGACTGTACTTACCACAGCTAAATAGTGTGACTGTACTTACTAAAGCTAAATAGTGTGACTGCACTTACTACAGCTAAATAGTGTGACTGTACTTACCACAGCTAAATAGTGTGACTGTACTAACCACAGCTAAATAGTGTGACTGTACTTACCACAGCTAAATAGTGTGACTGTACTTACCACAGCTAAGTAGTGTGACTGTACTTACCACAGCTAAATAGTGTGACTGTACTTACCACAGCTAAATAGTGTGACTGTATCTACCACATTTAAATGGTTTGACTTTATCAATTTCACCAAAATGGTTTGACTGTATTTGCTATATCTACATGTAAATACTTTCAGTGTACTTACCACAGCTAAATGCTGCTGCTCCTATTAGCACTGGAGGAATGGCCATGATAAAGCAACCAAAAGCTGCTACAAATGAAAGGAGTTGTGCACCCTGAGAAGTCTTGCAAGAGAGGACTCTCTGGAAGTAGACCTAAAAAGATGATAGATCGCTTGTCTAGAATTAATAGATTTTACATAGACTATGATCTGCGACTAGGCTCGCTTAAGGCCATGTCTCAGTAACCAATCAGATAATAAGATACTAACTACATGTACTTCAGCGAGATGACCTTTGTGGAAAGCTGCTTCCGCTGGTTTGGTAGAGTTTTAGTGTGACTCAGATATTACAAGAATATAATTCCTTACCTGCCAAGGGATTCCTCCAAACATGAGCATTAGACCGGTGTCTATGTAGTACCCAATGCTTGGGCCAACCTCGAGGGATCCCAACCAGCCAGTAGTTGCTGTGCCATTTTCATTGACACTGTTCTGCGCTGTCTCAAGAATGGGACGAACATGCTCATTTGTGAGAACAAATGGAGCAGAGACAACCTACAAGATTGCATACCCTTGAGAAAGAAGGATGTAATAGGCATGTGGGCAAACCGCCGTCCCTTGACACGGCTCCCCGTAAATTAGCAATCACGCCAGCGCAAGATTCCTAAACACCGCTACCATTATCTTTGCATTTCTTATCGATAGAAAGAACTAAGTCAATTAACAGACAAGCTTAGTTTTGCTGGTCAAATCTATAAGCCAGTTTGACAGAAGCATAATTGAATTTAAAGAAACCTCAACTAGGTTTAAAAACCAATATTTAATCAATTATCACAGCCTCAGAGTATGCTTGATTCATAGCCTCAGAGTATGCTTGATTGCACGACTCATGCCAAACATTCTGGGCAGCCAGACGTCCTTGTTCTTACCAGACCAACGAATATGCAGATAAGTTGCACCACATCTGTGTAGGCGACGGCGTAGAGGCCTCCAAACAATGTGTAGAGGATAGCGATGCAGGCAGATATGATGACCGATATTTCTATCTTCAGACCAATAATTACTGAGAGTGTAGAACCTGCAGAGTGAATATGGACGTAGGTTCATGAAACATGGAAGACTCACATATCTAGATAAGCAGTAATTGGAGATTTAGTTAGATTACTGACCTAAGGCTGCCATAGACTACTGACCTTGAGCTACCATAGAATACTAACCTAAAACTAGCATAGAATACTGACTTAAGGCTACCATAGACCACGGACCTAGGGCTACCATAGAATACTGACCTAAGGCTACCATAAAATACTGAGCCAAGGCTACCATAGAATACTGGCCTAACGCTACCATAGACAACGGACCTAGGGCTGCCCTGGAATGCTGACTTACGGCTACCATGAATACTGACTTAAGGCTACTATAGAATACTGACCTAGGGCTACTGTAGAACACTGACCTAAGGCTACCATAGACTAGTGACCTTGAGCTGCCATAGAATGCTAACCTAAGACTACCATAGAATACTGACATAAGGCTACCATCAACCACCGACCTAAGGCTACCATAGAATACTGACCTAAGGCTACTATAGAATACTGACTTAGGGCTACTATAAAATACTGACCTAAGGCTACTATACACTACTGACCTAGGGCTGCCAATATGGCAGCGCTCCAAAAGATTTCACCGCAAAGTGCAGGTATAAACAGCAAGCCTCCCATCCTCTCTCCGAACTTCTGCTGGAAAGGGTCGAGCATTGTAACATATCCAGCCTTTCTCATCTTCTTAGCAAAGAATATGCCTCCTAAATAAAACAGGAAAAATTTAAGAGATTCTAAAGACCCATAAAACAATATGAAGCAGACACGCAAGCAGTGAGGTCTTTATATGTAAGAATATCATATTTACCAAAAATGAGGCTGAGACAGTAGCCAAATGGTGCCTGAACCCAGACTAAGCCAACGTCTTGTCTGTAGACATTCTCTGATGTGCCATTGATATATCCACCTCCAACCCATGTTGCTAAAAATAACACCAATTACATGTTTGTATGCATAAAATTGTTGCTGTTAAGTTTGATAAAAAAACTTCCACTAAAATGAAATAAGCAAAGTATCAGAATAGTGTTATCTGCAGGTAGGAATTCCCATCACTTCTAACCTGCGTGACATCACAGAAAAAACTGTCAAGCTAGAAACTATTGCTCTAAGTGAGGTACAACTTCTTATATTAGGAGTTGGTCAATATATTCAAGGTTAACTCTGTCCAAGTGGCCAATGGTGAAAGCATGAATTCAAATACCTAGATTGGCTGGTAAACTGCTGAAAAACTAATTTTTGAAATCTTGCAATAAAATTTTATAAAGCCTCTTTTAAACCTTACCGGATTTCAAGTGAGCAGCTATTAGTTTAACGCAAACTATGTTCAAATTTGTTTAAAATTTCTAAAACCCACAATCACTTGAAAAGCACTCCCATTTAGAAATGAATACCTAACAATTAAGCTTGAGTTTTTGGCAATGTATTTACGACAACAAGTCTTTGCAATTGTTGATCGGTTTAAAGACATATCGGCAATAATGCGCTTTGCATTGGCCTTCAACAATTCACTTCTTCAAAAGCAAATTTGCCTTCCATCACTATGCTGCCAAAAGAAAGGTTTTGCTGAGTACATAGTACAGTTAAGCTAGGTATCTATGAGAGGCTGGGGAACAATTTTACCCTGAGCATGCCATTTAAACAAGATGTACATAACCACAACATATAAAAAACTAAACTTTTAAAATATGATGTAACAGTGAAGCCACCGATGAAACAAAAGGCTTCGACAGAACTGATTCTATAAATATATCACTTCTTTACCTGTCATAGTAAACACGCCAACAACGAGTCCAATATTTCTGCCGGCCACCATAACCTCTTCAGTGTCAGCATTGCTCTCTGTTGACTTGCTCTTTCTGCCAGCAACTATTCCAACGGCCAAGATTAAAATGTAAAAAACTACGACAGCGACGAGGCCGATAATGTTGACCTCCATCTCACCTTCGGTTCTAACAAAGAAAAGTTGAAACCAAAACTTATGACACGGTCAGCACGAGGAGACACGAGCAGCTCTCTTGAGCAGGAGGAAGAGTTGAAGACTACATTATCACGCTTAAGTTGACCGGAAGAGCTAATAAATAACAGAGGAGGAACCTCTTACGATTGACATTTCCTGTGGACATCAATAAGTAGTGTGTAGCCTGAGATCGATGTATTGACACAGCACATGCTCGATATGAATAATTAATAGAAACCAAACTAACCTATAAGTTTTATAGGTTATTTTAGACTGTCTGAGTGGTTTCATCTGATAAACAGGCTGATTCAGTGGGTCTATTGATTCTATATCAGTCTTTATACATACATTGTCAGCAAACTTTCCCGATTTGGCAACATTCTGTATACGATATAAACAGGTCTGCGCTACTTTGTCCCAAACAAGAAGAAGCTACTAGATCATATAGTTCAGTACTCTTGATACTATGTGGTTACAATAAGTACAGAATAATGATTATATGTATCTCGATTCTTTGTGTCAGCTACAGCAGTGCCCAAATCAATTATTTCATTTGAAATAAAATGAAATGATTTGAAAACTAGTTTGATTAAAATCAACTCACGTGTACAAGTCAACTAGTCAACTAATAACTAGCATAGGAAATCCGCAGCTGATACGCTTAAGTGACAGCTGACGGGTTAAATCCTAATCCAGTTGATGTGGTTATTGAGCAAAAGAACATCTAAGAAGGAAAGGAGATGTACCTGTTTGAAGAATGATGCTATAGTACTGCAAAGTTCATTGTTACATGATGAGTATACACTGTATGTTCTTGCTCTATCATCACTATTGTTCCTATTCATTATGCAAACAACTCTTGATGATATTTTTGCAGTAATAGGTGTAAGTATCTGGCTTAGCTATTACTTTTATGTTAAACTCAATAAGCTGTCTATTATCACAGGTAGATGGAAACATGTTTCTTAGTAATCAAACCTGTTTGCTATATCCTAAAGTACTTTATTTGTTTTTTAAATCAAGCCCTAAATTATTCTTGCCTTTGCTTAAATGAACTCAAATCAAATCACAGCAACTGTCGGTTTTAAACATTTGAGTATTGAAGCTCTCAAACCACTACTGAGTTGGAACCGCTCTGGTTTTAACTCTGCTCATGAACCAGAATGCTTAAAGGAAAAATCTGTAGATTGTTTAAATTAAACTTAGTTTCTATAAGAAAAAAACCTAACAGAGTAAAAACAGGCTTACCCAACTGCAACTATATTATCTTTATTGAAGACTATTAAGTAAGTTCTCTCAGCTGATTATCACTACTGATTCTACCCATCTGAACTCACGTAAGATACAAAGACGAGACTCGGTAATGGACACTAAAACAATTACTATCTAGAATATCAGACGAGGAGACACTGAAGAAAAGGTCATGCACGTAGGAGAAACATAATAATACATTCTTATTGACAATTTAATAATACACCACCAGAGCTATCAGTTTACAAAGACTGCTAGGTAGAGATGTGACACAGCAGTTGCATATATTATTAGGGAATATTGGAGTCATTGACAGCTATCAGCTGTGTACCATGCCTCGCTTTCACTTATTGACAAACACTTACATGTATATCTAACAAATTGGGCAGTCAGAGAAGATAAAGGGTCAAGTTAGAGAGTTAAGTCTTCAACTACAGACAGCTCTGTAAATGGTAAAACATGCATGACTTCAGTGTATAGAGAGCATCATCTTTGTACAAGCTCCGTAATGCTAAACAACACGAAAAAAACAATGTAGAATTTGCAGAGGAAACCTCTGGTAGGTAAATTTAGTTGACTTGCCTGCGTTATAGCGGGATGAACCAGTTTGTAAAACTGTATACTTACCAACTACACAGTCGTGACAGAAAGAAGCTAAACCGTCCAACAAGTCATCCGGAATGTTTGCTAAGGAAAGAGATGATGTAGAAAGTCTTGTCCTATAGGATGGCTACCGACTGAGCCAGTTGTATTCCAACCAGAAGACATTGACTGTGTAAATCTTTTATTGGTTTCTTCAAGCTTATGCCTGCACATAGATGAATACCGATCAATATTTGGGTTACAATTAATTTTGCTCATGCTTGCAAATTTCATGTAGAACTATTGTAGAGCTAATTAGTATTGACAATTTATTGGCTGTTTCAACTGCGTAATAAATTATGGCCTCGAGGAGTATCAACACAATTTTCTCCAGTTTAAGGAGTTTTAGTGATTACGCAATTATTTAGGAACTTGTTATTGTGCGTAGGCGCAGGAGTTGAGCCACAAAGAATGGGGAGAGATATCATAAACAATTTTGCCTGCGCCGGTGCCTCCATTCTATATTTATTGATCAAAGCTATTGTGTTCTGATTCCATTCATTTAGGGTATGTCTAATTGATTTAGCGCGTTAGGTTCCAATATTGCTAGAAAGTTTATACTCTTGTTCACTAAACCTTGTACAGCTGTGTGAGGGAATCGCTTAGAAGAACCATTTAGTTTTAAAAAATTCCCAAATTTTGATAAGACTAGACAACACAATGTTGTATTTAACAATGACATGGTCTCTCTACTTGTTATTTGTAAAATAAGTTTTAATGAATTTTTTAATAATTTATTCAAGTTTATAAGACTGTATTTGTGATAAGGTACAAATATTTTGTAAATATTATATAGCAGGTATATTATATAGCAGGTATATTATATAGCAGGTATATTATATAGCAGGTATATTATATAGCAGGTATATTATATAGCAGGTATATTATATAGCAGGTATATTATATAACAGGTATATTATATAGCAGGTATATTATATAGCAGGTATATTATATAGCAGGTATATTATATAGCAGGTATATTATATAGCAGGTATATTATATAGCAGGTATATTATATAGCAGGTATATTATATAGCAGGTATATTATATAGCAGGTATATTATATAGCAGGTATATTATATAGCAGGTATATTATATAGCAGGTATATTATATAGCAGGTATATTGGTGGAATACCTGCTATATAATAACTGTGTAAGTTTTTCTACTGATGTGATTTTGATTGTATGTTTTTAATCATATACATGCGCCTGTAATGGTGGCTTCAAGAAAATTGTTGTGATGAAAAGACAACTCCAAGCTTCAAAGCTTTCACAATCTTCTTACTGTTCCTCTTGCCCATAATGTTTATAATGCATTTTCAGCTAAACACGAATCTCTGCAATAGTAACTTCAGTGCTACGTAGCCAGAAATCTTAACACTCGTTACTCATAGATTTGAATTGAGGATTAATTCCTGTAGAAGTTCTGAGCTTAAAAAAGGCTGCCTGAAATGTGTTGAAGAGGTCATTATGTCAGACGCAAAAACAGCGTATCTATATTAGTTGAGTAAGTGAGTCTGAAGCTACTGGTACAAAGATAAATCCTGGCAGCAGCACTTGTCTATGTAATGTTGATGTCAACATATGTTTCTCATTAATAAAAAATTCGAAAAAACTGAGGAAAAGTTGGACACAAGGGTGACACAAATGTGACATATTTGTGACACACGAGCGTGGCACACATAACCGTGACACTTATGAGAGGTGAGACATAACCGTAATATAACCGTAATATAAACGTAACACAAACGTAACATGACCATTGACCAATATGACACAAATTTGGTACAAGTATGAAAGAAATGTGATGCTCGTGTGACACGAGTATAATTCTTTCTTGTTGAGGAGACAATCTTGATACTTATTTGTTGTTATATTATTGGAAAGATAACTCCGCAAATCATGTTGATTTGTATGAAAAAAATATGGCAAAAACAGTAGACTCTCCTACAATGTAAACAATCGGCCCTGACAACGTTTACATTACAGAGGTTTTATGTGGTACGAGCTGTAACATAAGCTACACGTTAAATGCCTAATCCGTTCTAAGATTGCTCCAAATTCACTCATCCCTTTGGTTTTTCAAATAAGAAAAAAATCAAAATCAATTTTTCAAATTAATTACAGTACAATATCTGTAATATTATTGGTTTGTATCAGCAGATTTTTTCTTATTTTCTAATCACTTTCACTTAGCTTATTGTTCGTAATTACTGTAGTCTTAAGTGGCTAATTGTTGGTGACTACTGTAGTCTTAAGTGGCTTATTGTTCGTGATTACTGTAGTCTTAAGTGGCTTATTGTTCGTAATTAATGTAGGCTTAAGTGGCTTATTGTTCGTAATTATTGTAGTCTTAAGTGGCTTATTGTTCGTAATTACTTTAGTCTTAAGTGGCTTATTGTTCGTAATTACTGTAGTCTTAAGTGGCTTATTGTTCGTAATTACTGTAGTCTTAAGTGGCTTATTGTTCATAATTACTGTAGTCTTTGCACACCTGTACTGTCGATTTAAATTGATTTTTGTAACTTTTTTAGACAGGAAGGTCTGCACTGCAAATACCAAATGTTGCATGTCTAAAATAAAATCAAGCAAACATGTATGTTTACCATAATAAGAGCGGTGTATGTCTATCTCTCCGTCTGGCTAAAACTGGAGTTCAAGAATAGAATGAAAGATTTCTTCCAGCAAGACTCCAGCTCGTGACATTCAGCTCAGTAGACCGGCACTTCATCACCTGAACACACTGAATTGGGCAGCTACTTAATCGCTGTTGTTTATCGGCACATGTGAACATCTTTCAGCGCACATTAGACTACCAGGGTGCATATAATAGAGATACCCCTTATAGACTACTAGGGTACATATAATAGAGATACCCCTATAGACTACCAGGGTACATATAATAGAGATACCCCTATAGACTACTAGGGTACATATAATAGAGATACCCCTATAGACTACCAGGGTACATATAATAGAGATACCCCTATAGACTACTAGGGTACATATAATAGAGATACCCCTATAGACTGCCAGGGTACATATAATAGAGATACCTCTATACATTGTTTTCTCTTGCAACGGCGGCGAGAAAGAACACGGTATTTTTAAGGCTATGGGACTCTTGTTTGCCAAATCAAATTTGAAAGCTTGCACCAGCTTGACGCTTTACTTTATATTTAATTTCTTATGAAATACAAAAACTTTATATCATTTCTTACATTAGGTGGAATTTACGTGAGAGGAGGTTTACGTTATTGGAGCATCTACTGTACATAATTATGATGAGCCTGTTATTGTGCTCCAAGTCCGACAGCTGCCGGCATGTTCCGTGTCAGCATTCATCATGTGACAAGCTGCACTACAGACCTGCCTGTAGAGGCCTTAAGAAGATTACAAATTACAACCTTATTTTAGTGAAAAAATTGCTCATCTCTTTCGTTGGTAAATATACTATATATAATAATGTATAATATATAATAATGTATAATATATAACAATGTATAATATATAATTATAACATATAATAGTAATGTGTGATAACATTTAATGCATATTACATCGATAGTTTTTTATTGAAAAGAAAAAGAGAGCAGCAGCCAAGGCAGCAGCGAAAGCAGGCTGTGACTTAACAATGACATTACAAGCTAAAAGCCGTGGTTTTAGCAGGTGTCTGGGTAAAGCCTGCAGCAAGTTTTACAGCACTTCTCTTTGTTAGCCCCGCTACACTGCTCTCGACATTCCAGAGATTCTTCCCTATTGGAACAGTTCCGTCTCATAGCTCTGCATGTTGACCGCTCTTCTCTCAAGTCCTTGCATACCCAGCATGCATTGCAGCAAGTGCTTTGTATGGTCTCACAGCTTCTGCATTGTCTCCTTGTCACTTCTGAGCACTGTATAGTGCCTGAACCTCGACATTTCTGGCTTATTAGAGGATCAGGAGAAATGCAGCTACCTACAACTATAAAATGAAGGCTTTAGACAACCTATATTATAGAACGGGAACTAATAGTGCGTATTTAAAGAATATTATACAGCATAACATATTGTAGAGTTTAAAATAGCACGTTAAGACAGCTTTTTAAGAGAGTCATCAAGTGCTGCCACAAAGCGCTGCCTTTGAGTACAGAATATACTGTAAAGTCAAACCTCAACTTAGGTTTTACCTCTACATGTACAGACATTTTGACATACAACATAAAATTTGACTAAAGTGTGTCTCTACATATAAAGCACATCCAACATAAAATCCCCAAAATTTCTTGAAACATCAGTTTTGTAGATGAATGTAAAAAGTTGACAAAATTGAGTCAAGTACATTAATTTAAACCATAAAAAATAAATAAAAGTTAAAAATACATTTTGCTGCATATTTGTACCATTGAAACGCTGAACCTACACAATGCAGAGTCTACACATAGCTGAGTCTACACATAGCTGAGTCTACACATTGCTGAGTCTACACATTGTTGAGTCTACACATAGCTGAGTCTACACATAGCTGAGTCTACACAATGCAGAGTCTACACATAGCTGAGTCTACACATAGCTGAGTCTACATATAGCTGAGTCTACACAATGCAGAGTCTACACATAGCTGAGTCTACACATAGCTGAGTCTACACATAGCCGAGTCTACACATTGCTGAGTCTACACATAGCTGAGTCTACACAATGCAGAGTCTACACATTGCTGAGTCTACACATAGCTGAGTCTACACATAGCTGAGTCTACACAACGCTGAGTCTACACATTGCTGAGTCTACACATAGCTGAGTCTACACATAGCTGAGTCTACACATAGCTGAGTCTACACATTGCTGAGTCTACACATAGCTGAGTCTACACATAGCTGAGTCTACACATTGCTAAACCTACACCCCAAGAATCGGATGCATTGTATTTGTGAAAAGTTATTTACAAATGGATATCTTATCTTCATGAAGAGTTATCTGACCTCAGGTTAATGATGATGTAAAACCTGCAGATGACTAAATTAGAGGTAACTAGAGGCAGCCATTGGACTTTATGCTCTGCAATACCAACCAGCAGATGCAGTGCAATCCTGCGCAGGAATTTCCTCTGTAGGCAGCTCATCATAGATACGTACTTTCCAGCCAAGATTCTTGTGGGTGTAACACTTAAAATAAAATGACCTTTGGTTTTTTATAAATTGCTTGTACAGTACAACCACTATTCATGGTCACATGAATATACAATTTTTAATGCATTAAGTAGCATTTGAACATTTTTAGATCCATAAAGTTCTGTGGCTCATTGAGTGTCAGGATGAAAGAGCTGGTAAAGGTTAAAATTAAGACACAGAAATACATAACAAAAATAAGAAGGTATAAAATAAGTTAATGTAAACCGTACCTAGTCACGATTGCAGTAAGGTGTGCTTCGCATTTATTATTACCTTTGTTTTTAAATTTACATATCTCTATAAGCCAACACAGCACCTTGTATGTCTCTAAGCCAACCCTGCACCTTGTATGTCTCTAAGCCAACACTGCACCTTGTATGTCTCTAAGCCAACACTGCACCTTGTGTCTAAGGAATTCTACACTGCACCTTGTATGTCTCTAAGGAATCCTACACTGCACCTTGTATGTCTCTAGGGAATCTTACACTGCACCTTGTATGTCTCTAGGGAATCCTACACTGCACCTTGTATGCTTCAAAGAGTAAAGTAGTAATGAAAATATATTTGTATTTATTTTTTCTTTAATAATTTAGTTTTCTACACGTAGCTTTCACCTTACATCTGTCATTACCTGCAGTGACTATAATAAGTCTTTCAGCTGTCAAAATGGTTGGACAAATTACAATCTGTTGTCATACGAATGTTTCCTCCAACATTCAAGGCAGATCTCAAAATGAACTAACTTCATATGTAAAGGATAATTCATAAAAAACCCTTCAATAAAAATATTACTTTCTATAATAATTTTGATTGAAATTTTATAAATTTATTAATATAATTATAATTAATATAATATCAGAAATTTTAGATCAGCTCGGTCAGTTTTGCAGCAAAACCTTTCATGTAACAATTGCTAAATGGCATGTTTTTGTACTATTCAAAGTTTATGGCACATTGCTAAACAAAGAGCCTGAGATAAGCTCACTGAGATGGGATGAGCAGTGAACTATTCGTGTTTGTATCCTTAAATAAACTTCTGTTTTGGTCTATTAATTAAACTTTGCCTTTTTAAAGTATGAGCTGATCGCTACTCAATAGCTTAAAGCCATTCCATGACATCTTCTCTTTACCTGGTAGTAGATGGTGTCTGGATGCTGGCTGCCAGGAGTGAAAACAAATTCCGTGTACCCGATGCTGTCATTTACACACTCCAAATAGAGGTCTTTCTGTAATTCCTCAAAACATTGGTAAATTTTGTCTTCTGCTTCAATGTTGAACTTCCACTCACAATAGTCACCCACTGCAGAAAAATATTGAAAAATACAAATTGTCTAATAATTTAAGGGGTATGTTGTGGCTGTTGATTGGCTAGCAGAATGCTGCATAAACACCTGAAAAGCAGGTTGAAGGCATGCAAAGTGTCAGGGTACAACAATTACCTGCAAAGTTCTGCAGCTCTTCTGCTACCATTCCTTCATAGATGTTCCCTTCTCCAGACTGCAACGCAACCACAATATATAACAATGAGTGAAGTTCTGCTACTAAAAAGTTAACTAAAATAAAAGAGTGTAACCAAAAAGAGGGTTTGTAACAAAAAAACTGTTTTGTAACAAAAGGCGAAATTTTGTAACCGGAAACAAAGGTGTATGACTGACAGTGAATATGTATGACCAAAGATACAAACATTAATTATACATGAAGTTCTGTAACCAAGGTACGGACACATGACAGAAGGTAAAGTTTCTCATCAAGGACAAAGGAAGGATCAGACCTCATCATAGATGTGTGTATGAAAGTTGGTAAACAGGTTAGTTTAACTCTACCTGTCCATAGCCGCCTTCGGGGCTATCGGTGAAATAGAAGGGGTGGTATCTTGATGCTTCCCTACTGTCAGTTCCTCCAGCTACTTTGAATGTATATGACACGCCTCTCTTCAAATGCAACTCTGGTACAAGGAGTCCATTGATGTACCAAGCTATGCCCCATGAAGGGAGGCCTAGGAAGAAACGTTGGAAAAATCTAAACAGCAAATTATCGGCGCACATTTAACTGTACATCTTTTCTTACAGCAAACCCACAATGCAGTTTAATAGCTCATACTGCATAGACAGGGCAAGAGAAATCCTAATAGAAATCTATACAAAGCAAAGCAAATGTTAAACAAAATACATACTAGTTTATATATAGTGCCCCAGCTACACGTAGAATGGAAGTTGAAATATATACATGTACTTGCTACGGTAGTTTGTTAAAAACTAAATATATGTTCCAATGCTTTACCTTAGGCAAACAAGTGTAAGTTTTCTATGAGACGCTTCGAGAGTGAACAGGCTAAATCTTTTCAGATCTCACAGTTAAAGTGTACTGGTG
The DNA here is from genome assembly GCF_963576615.1 of Watersipora subatra. Lineage (NCBI taxonomy): Eukaryota > Metazoa > Bryozoa > Gymnolaemata > Cheilostomatida > Watersiporidae > Watersipora > Watersipora subatra. The sequence goes on along the minus strand of NC_088710.1, from coordinate 210,395 downwards.
ATAAAAAAGAGAGATTACCTGGCAAAATTTGTTAACAATTTAAGAGGATAATAATATATTTTAATATATTTAATGTTTTTTAAAATTAAAGCTTGGCAGAAACAGAGAAACAATGTAGCAGCCGTAATAATAATAATAATAACAATAATAATAATAACAATGAAGATGCTCGTCAGTATTCTTTCTGCAACTGTGACAAGTATGACGTCTACTTGTTGTTTACTAGTTTCTGTCACCATTCTTTAAATGGATAAATAGTAGTCTAGTTTTAAAGCCCTTGCAGCCTCATCAGGAAGGCGTTCAGTCTCTTTACCTGTGATAGCTTTATAGCCTTGCTCTGACCATGATGGACCGATCTCTACTGTGAAGACAACTCCTTCCTTTCCATAAAGGTGATGAGGTTTGAAAAGAGGCAACTCCTGTCTTTCCTGAACGCCAAATACTGGACAGTTGTTAATTTTTGATCGCCCAAAGTTGATAGTTTTTGAAGCTGAAATAGAAAAATGCACGCAGATGAAGAAAATATTATATTACTGTTTGATTTTGTTCAGATTTACTAAAGTAATCTAAACTAGAGAGCTGAGCGGATAACTCCTACCAGTTATTCGTCCTCCAACAGTATAGTGTTTAGCTGCCTGATCGAGGGAGTTAATTGGACCAACAGACCAGACTATCTGCTGAAAAGTGCCATCTGTCAAATACTCCTGATCTTTGCCGGTTGCAATGTCAGCTGTAGGTATATAGTTGCATGGAGAGTTACAGAGTGACTCAATGCTGAGAAAATATAGGCGGTACAAGTATATATAAAAGAAGATCAAAGGTACAATAAGTAAATAGCATCTATTGAATCACAGCAAAATATAAATTTTGCATCAAGTGACTGTCTAGCCTGTGTACCTGTGGTCAGTGATCTGCGGTACGACACACGTGTGATCCCTTGATTTACCTCTCCATTTATCACAGAAGCATCATCATTTGAAGAGAGAAATGGACTTGAATCTGGACACACTCCTCCAAATGTTGAGCACTGAATACACATACTCAAGCTGCAGATATGTACATTTGAGAATTAAGTACACGGACAACTCTTATCTAGAAAACCTATTGAACTAGTAGACTGAACTTGAAAACTTTTCCACAAGTAGGTACATGTATGTACCTACTTACAAGGTTTGTTAACAACGCTTATACATGTACCTGTGAGTATCCTTCAATATAATAATCTATTGCTCGAGGCTCCATGCCTTCTCTATAGTCGACTACCACTACATCTGAGCCAATCATCATGGGTCTTTCGGTGCTGCCACTCAGTCCAAATGCCATGTAGTCAGTGCTCCTGTCTGTGTAATAGCAGTTGTAAAGCAGATAAGGAATAATCAGAGAGTGTTGTGACCATGCTATCTATTCATTAGAGCAAGATGTTCCTGGTGTGTCACTGTGCCTTCATACATCAATCATTCAGTCTACATTAGTCTAACCTTCATTGCACAATACAGATACATGTAACTTTACTCATCAACTAGTTTCCCAATTAGCTTGCTTAGGTGGAACTAATTTACATGGCAAGACAACTCTTGATCAAACAGCCTTAAAGGTTTCCAGTAGCATCTCATGACATGACCAGGACGAATACGGGTATTTCCTGCAGTCCTCAAGCAGCCAATAGTTAGCTAGACTACTTATGGCCAATTCTCAGACAGCCAATAGTTCGCTCGACTAGTTATGGCCAGTCTTCAGATAGCCAATAGTTAGCTAGACTCCTTATGGCCAATTCTTAGAGAGCCAATAGTTAGCTCAACTAGTTATGGCCAGTCTTCAGATAGCCAATAGTCAGACTACTTACGCCAGTCCTCAGGCAGCCAATGGTTAGTTAGACTACTTGTATACATATATTGTACACAATTATTGTATACAATATATGTATATATACACATATTGTATACATATATGTATATATATATATACGTATATTGCACAATGACGTTAATTAAAAACATTGTTGTTGCACTATCTCTGTTTAGAAGGGAAGGTTTCAATGCTAAAACAAAGTTTTCCACCGAATTATTTTGTAAATAATTTCTAAACAATCTCATTGAAAGCAATAATTTTGGTAACGGTGCATCTTAGGTCGGTAAAACGCGCATACAACGCACTAGCAACGCACATACAACGCACTAGCAACGCACTAGCAACACACACACAATGCACTAGCAACGCACATACATTGTGGATACAACTCCGACACTAATAATTAACAACGCATTAACAACAAAATATTTATATTTATAGTGTGTTAATAAAACAAGTCTAAAACATTACACAAAGTATTCTATTTATTATCTGTTATAAAACAGTTATCTAAAACATTAAACTCCTTTGTATAGCAACCTTGAGCTCTTTAATGCGTTTTTTTCGTTGTGATGCTAGTGTATGCGCGTTGTATTCGTAATGTTTGTGCGTTGCTAGAGCCTTGTATGCATGTTGCGCATGCGTTGTATGCGCGTTTTACCGACCTAAGAAGCACCGTTACCATAATTTTAACAACTAATGGCCATGACTTACCGATTCTTCCAGCCAACTCCATAATAATGTTGCCTCCAGATATGGACCAAGATATCTGAAGGTCATCACTCAGTGCTTCGCAGTTAACTTCCTCATTGGCAGCTGGTACAACTACAATCCATACACTGAAACTGTTAGGCCGTTACCCGCTTACCCGCTGGACACAAAATGTCTAGTGCTATAATACATGATAGGTTCTTAGCTAATGCTTTATAGTGAATCAAATAAAACATGTGACAAAGTAGTCAGCAGCTATAAATAATTTCATTGATGCAATTACTAAGAAGTCTGAGTGTGTTTGGTTGGTTTTACTTCTTAGTTTACTCTAGTCAGAGACAGATGCTATGAGCTCTAATATAGTCAAGATTAACCACTCAGTGATTCCAGACAACATAGTTGAAGGCCTTGTAAAAGTTTTATCATATAATGTTCAGAGAGTTGACAAGTACATGTATAATAAGTGGCTCACCCTAACAGCTTCATTACTTCTAATCCATAACTCATCATATTTGCCTTATCATACATGAGACTTTCATAGTTCAACGTGAATCTGTTTTCAATGGAAGGAGACACTCATAATCGTAAAAAAAATACATTGAGTTTTTATTAAGTTTCAGCTAAATGGTAAATTACAGAGACGAGAGGAACAATACAATAATATTTTAAACCAAATGACAACTGTAGCTACTACTGATCAAGGCTGACAGCTGTAGCTACTACTGACCAAGGCTGACAGCTGTAGCTACTACTAATCAAGGCTGACAGCTGTAGCTACTACTGACCAAGGCTAACAACTGTAGCTACTACTGACCAAGGCTAACAACTGTAGCTACTACTGACTAAGGCTAACAACTGTAGCTACTACTGACCAAGGCTAACAACTGTAGCTACCACTAACAAAGGCTGACAACTGTAGCTACCACTGACCAAGGCTAACAGCTGTAGCTACCACTGACCAAGGCTGACGGCTGTAGCTACCAATGACAAAGGCTGACAACTGTAGCTACCACTGACCAAGGCTGACGGCTGTAGCTACCACTGACCAAGGCTGACAACTGTAGCTACTAATGACCAAGGCTGACAACTGTAGCTATCACTGACCAAAGCTGACAACTGTAACTACCACTAACCAAGGCTGACAGTTGTAGCTACCACTGACCAAGGCTAACAGCTGTAGCTACCACTGACCAAGGCTGACGGATGTAGCTACCACTGACCAAGGCTGACAACTGTAGCTATCACTGACCAAGGCTAACAACTGTAGCTACCACTGACCAAGGCTAACAGCTGTAGCTACCACTAACCAAGGCTGACAGTTGTAGCTACCACTGACCAAGGCTAACAGCTGTAGCTACCACTGACCAAGGCTGACGGCTGTAGCTACCACTGACCAAGGCTGACGGCTGTAGCTACCACTAACAAAGGCTGACAACTGTAGCTACTAATGACCAAGGCTGACAACTGTAGCTATCACTGACCAAGGCTGACAACTGTAACTACCACTAACCAAGGCTGACAGTTGTAGCTACCACTGACCAAGGCTAACAGCTGTAGCTACCACTGACCAAGGCTGACAACTATAGCTACTACTGAGCAAGGCTAACAGTTGTAGCTACCACTGACCAAGGCTGACAGCTGTAGCTACTACTGACCAAGGCTGACAGTTGTAGCTACCATTGACCAAGGCTAACAGCTGTAGCTACTACTGACCAAGGCTAACAGCTGTAGCTACTACTGACCAAGGCTAACAGTTGTAGCTACCACTGAGCAAGGCTAACAGTTGTAGCTACCACTGACCAAGGCTGACAGCTGTAGCTACTACTGACCAAGGCTGACAACTGTAGCTACCACTGACCAAGGCTAACAGCTGTAGCTACCACTGACCAAGGCTGACAGCTGTAGCTACCACTGACCAAGGCTGACAGCTGTAGCTACCACTGACCAAGGCTAACAGCTGTAGCTACTACTGACCAAGGCTAACAGCTGTAGCTACTACTGACCAAGGCTAACAGTTGTAGCTACCACTGAGCAAGGCTAACAGTTGTAGCTACCACTGACCAAGGCTGACAGCTGTAGCTACTACTGACCAAGGCTGACAACTGTAGCTACCACTGACCAAGGCTAACAGCTGTAGCTACCACTGATCAAGGCTGACAGCTGTAGCAACCACTAAGGCTGACAACTGTAGCTACCACTGACCAAGGCTGACAGCTGTAGCTACTACTGACCAAGGCTAACAGCTGTAGCCACCACTGACCAAGGCTGACAGCTGTAGCTACCACTGACCAAGGCTGACAGCTGTAGCTACTACTGACCAAGGCTGACAACTGTAGCTACCACTGACCAAGGCTAACAGCTGTAGCTACCACTGATCAAGGCTGACAGCTGTAGCAACCACTAAGGCTGACAACTGTAGCTACCACTAACCAAGGCCGATTACTAGACACTATGGAGACAATGCCTCAACAGGAGCATTGACCTCTGCATAAATACTTTTGTAGCTACTAACCAACTGAACACAGAAGTCAGTGGAAGACCCTCAACAATTCCTGTTGTTATGAACTCTCTTTCAACCATGGTTTTCTTTTGACAACAATGGCAAGTTACAACAGAACCACACATCCAGCCTTAAATAGGTTTTAACAAACCAACTCATAGTGCATGTTAAAATATGTTTAACACAATGAATAACTGAGCAAATTATTCTATAGGTTTTTACTTGAGCCAATCATACACCATATCCTCACCTGTATCAATATGAGCCGGCACATTCAAGTTGCTTGGAAAGACAACTTCTCCAAAATTGTGGCTGTAGGAGATGCAAAACATGCTGAGCCATTTAAGATCTGTAGCTGATATGGTGCTGGGGAGGGTGAGAGTTATGTCTTTAGAGTTGTATCGGCCTGCCTTCGTAGCTCTAGGGAAGACATGAAAAAAATAAGCAAAAACAGTGAACCATAATTCGACAAAACACAAGCAAGTTTTTTTAGAATAATCCAGAGCATATGACAGATTCCTGAAACCCACACTTTCACTCATAACATAACACAGTTTAACGGCTCAGTGTTACACCCGGTTTGTTAACAGGCCAACAAAAGCTGTACTGAAAGTACTTACATATAGCAAGCGCTTACATATAGCAAGTGCTTACATATAGCAAGCGCTTACATATAGCAAGTTCTTACATATAGCAAGCGCTTGCATATAACAAGTGCTTTCATATAGCAAGTAGGTAAGAATAGGTTATAATGAACATCAAAATATGCAAGAGGAAAAATATTCAGGTTTGCCATTTTATAGCTGTTAATAGCTGTTAGTAGCTGTTAGCAGCTGTTAATAGCTGTTAATAGTTGTTAGTGGCTGTTAGTAGCTGTTAATAGCTGTTAATAGCTGTTAATAGCTGTTAGTGGCTGTTAGTGGCTGTTAGTAGCTGTTAATAGCTGTTAGTAGCTGTTAATAGCTGTTAATAAGCTGTTAATAGCTGTTAATAAGCTGTTAATAGCTGTTAGTAGCTGTTAATAGCTGTTAGTAGCTGTTAGTAGCTGTTAATAGCTGTTAGTAGCTGTTGCAAGTCTCAGGTATTCCAAAACAGAATAGTTTAACCGGAACACGGTTTTGGCAAGCAGTAAACAGAAATAAAGCCTACGTTACTCCATTTTCATCTGGTATTATTCCATAAGGTGCTCTCTGGATAGACACTCTGTCTGTAGTACCAACGTAAAAGAAAGCATCTGCAATAAAAATAACTCGCAACTAGTTCTTAGTTTAAATTTAGAAACTCATCTACTAACCAAAGCAAGAGCGTTGTTTTTTCAGTTACTAAAACTAAACATTGGTTGAGATTCAAGCTCTCAAGCCATCTTGATTAGCAAAACTGTGATTAAAATATCAGAGTTTATAGGCCTAGAGAGGGACAAGCCTGTACAGTAACCCAGAGTTTATAGGCCTAGAGAGAGACAAGCCTGCACAGTAACCCAGAGTTTATAGGCCTAGAGAGAGACAAGCCTGTACAGTAACCCAGAGTTTATAGGCCTAGAGAGAGACAAGCCTGTACAGTAAGCCAGAGTTTATAGGCCTAGAGAGAGACAAGCCTATACAGTAACCCAGAGTTTATAGGCCTAGAGAGAGACAAGCCTGTACAGTAACCCAGAGTTTATAGGCCTAGAGAGAGACAAGCCTGTACAGTAACCCAGAGTTTTAGAGTAGCAGGAAATTATGACTCACTAATTCCTAAAGTGAATAGTTGTCCAAACCAATGAGTTGGCATCGTGAACAATTAAGATTGTCACGGTCTAAATGTGCAAGATGGAGTAATGCACTTGTACCAAAAAGCAATAGGACTTGGATGTCATTCTAGGAAATTTCCAAACTGTTACACATCAATTGAACCTTGAAGGAGAAAGACCGGAACATGTGCTATCTACATGTATATGTATTACCAACAGGCATCCAAGTCATATTGAGGCTTTACTGGAGGCACTTGTAGCACAAAACTAATGAATATGCTAGCAGATAAGTCTATGAAGCACACTATTAACTTAAACTATGAATGGTGTTGCTAATTAAATCTATTGAAACTATTGCTTTAATGGACTGTAAAGTCTCTGACAACCTCATTTATTTACTAAAAGTTTCACATACGACACAAGAGTTCCACTGAGAAATACATACCTGGACCATTGCCATCATAAGTGAATGCTTTAATTTGAATCAATCGATCTGTGAGTACAGTGACAGTACCAGAGCTGACCAAATGGGCACGCGTTGTAAATGTCCCTATCTCTACTGGAGCCGGAACACTAAAGCTAGTAGGAATATCTGCTCCTCCTAGTAGCTCCTTGAAATGTATGTAATAACTGTTGTAATGGTAAAAAAAACAACTCTAGCGTTGATGAGGTAAAGGTGTGCTGAATAACTATCATAAACTTGGAGTTATCTTCTACACGCGACTTTCAACATTATCCTATTAATATGGTAATAAATAGGTTGAAAAGATGATTCGCGGTTGACACCAGCAATAACATTCCTGGTATATGGCAGGCATTCAGTTATTGAGCATTTACACAAATCTAGGCAGGCCTACATTGACCCTCTATAAACAAGGCATATGAGTATGACAATCAGCAAATAAACTAATCTAGTTATTCTGCTGCTGTGAGAGGCCTACAAATCATTTCAAATACCATGCACATATAAGGTATCTGTATGTACACTGTACACTGTACACATACCCTTTATATATAAAGTATTTATATGTACACTGTAGACTGTACACATACCCTATATGTATAAGGTATCTACAAGTACATTATACCCATACCCTCTATGGATAGGGTAATTGCATGTACACTATACACATACCCTCTATGGATTAGGTATCTGCATGTACACTATACACACACCCTCCATGTATATGGTATCTGTATGTACACTATACACATACCCTTTATGTATAAGGTATCTGTATGTACACTATACACATACCCTTTATGTATAAGGTATCTGTATGTACACTATACACATACCCTTTATGTATAAGGTATCTGTATGTACACTATGCACATACCCTTTATGTATAAGGTACCTGTATGTACACTATACACATACCCTTTATGTATAAAGTATCTGTATGTACACTATACACATACCCTTTATGTATAAGGTACCTGTATGTACACTATACACATACCCTTTATGTATAAGGTATCTGTATGCACACTATACACATACCCTTTATGTATAAGGTATCTGTATGCACACTATACACATACCCTATATGTATAAAGTATCTGTATGTACACTATACACATACCCTTTATGTATAAGGTATCTGTATGCACACTATACACATACCCTTTATGTATAAGGTACCTGTATGTACACTATACACATACCCTTTATGTATAAAGTATCTGTATGTACACTATACACATACCCTTTATGTATATGGTATCTGTATGTACACTATACACATATCCTCTATGTATAAGGTATCTGTATGTACACTATACACATACCCTCTGTGTATAAGGTATCTGGATGTACACTATACACATATCCTCTATGTATAAGATATCTGTATGTACACTATACACATACCCTTTATGTATATGGTATCTGTATGTACACTATACACATACCCTCTGTGTATAAGGTATCTGGATGTACACTATACACATACCCTCTATGTATAAGATATCTGTATGTACACTATACACATACCCTCCATGTATAAGGTATCTGGATGTACACTGTACACATATCCTCTATGTATAAGGTATCTGTATGTACACTATACACATATCCTCTATGTATAAGATATCTGTATGTACACTAGGGCTTTCATTTCAAATGTATAGATATGAGTTAAACTAAAGAAGATCCGCTACGAAAGAGTCCAGGTGTAGGAAAAGGCAGCAACATAAAATACATAAACAAAAGTCATCTTTATACAAAACCTAATTCTGAACTTGAGGATACAGGAGACTTCGGAACTTAATACCGCTGTTGATTTTAAAGAAATAAATGCTTCATTAATTGCTAATATTCTAGCTTATCCAGGCTTTCAGTCAGAGATCTGATTCATCATGGTGAATTTTATTGTTTGAGATTTTCTTACCATACTGGAAAGTATTCCCACACCTATGTAAGTAAATTGCGTAATAGAGCTGCCATTAGGAAGTTGAAGAACCAGTTTCTCTCTTTCATATGACCTTAAACCTGACCTACAAAATATCCTCACTCATCTTGTAACAGTCATTCACTGATCAGCATCCATCAGATGTGAGTAAGAAATAAGAAAACTGCTCATCATACTAGAAGAGTCCATGGTGAAGTCTACTGGCTAATGCATACAACTCCAGCAAATAATATGATATAATGTGGACGACTGAAGCTTCTGTTTCAAACACTCCAGACTAGGAAAGATAGCACGGAGTACATGAAACAACTTGTAGCATGATAGTTCGAGTATGTCAAAATGTTGATTCAGCACTTTTCTAGATCTGTTTCAGGTAGGCAACTGACAGATATGATGGCAAGTGATGGCAGGTACTAACATGTGGTTACAAATGTTCATAAAACCAGCTTTAAAGAGATCACAATGATGTCTATTAATCATAATAAGCATAAGCTTATAATAAGTTAAGCATAATCATTACTAGTGAAGAAATAAGATTAATTGAAAGATTTACATATGTGAGACGCCTGAACTATTAGTAGTAGTAAACCACCAGGGTTGAAACAAACAAGGAAACTCTGCAAGATTATCTTTGGATAAAAAGGTTTTCTACAGAATGAGTATTTTAGGAATAAACTTGTATGAGTCTGAACTCATATGAAGAAATTGAAATCACTAATTGAATAAGAGCAGCCTTATCTATAAAACTATGAGTTTGTAGTTCTAGTAGTACAATGACCTATATACATCAGTTATATAATAATTATTCAGCATAGGAACTATTATGCATTAAAAAAGTAAGTTACACAATAATAAAAATGAGCTGTTTTTGTAAATAATATTAACAGATTAATTCATCACAGACAAACAGACAGACAGGTGTACAAAGACTCTTAAACAAAAGACAAATTTGTGTCTCATTGCATTTGCTGGTATAAGGAGTAAGAATGACTACCAGTAGACTTGGATCCTAAACTGGTACAGCCTTAGCTAATAGGTGGCCCCTCCAGTGTTAAAATCGGTTAAACTGCCCAATAACTACATGAGCATAAACTAGAATTTTTTATGTTTGGGTTATGTAAATGATTGGTTGCCAGGTTAAGTAACAAGTTGGAGTTGAAGTCTGAAAAAAGATGACCCTGAAAGGGAAGCAGAAAATGTGAGTTGGAAGAAACCACAGAAGTGGAAGTTGCAAAGCTTTAAAGCTACCAAGTTGAAAGCACATTTTAATTTAGACATGTATAACTAACCCTATAACTGTAAAAATGCATGTTCACTTTATGTTCACACTCCATGTTTAATCTTGTTGTTTGTTTACTAAAAATAAAAACACACTTGACTACCCTTGAATTACTACAGGTATCAAATCACTTGGTTATCATTGAAATACTACAGATATCAGATAACTTGGTTATCCTTGAACTGCTACAGGTATCTGATCACTTGGTTATCATTGAACTGCTACAGATATCAGATCACTTTGTTACCCTTGAACTACTACAGATATCAGGTCACTTTGTTATCCTTGAACTACTACAGGTATCAGATCACTTGGTTACCCTTGAACTACTACAGATATCAGATCACTTGGTTACCCTTGAACTACTACAGGTATCAGATCACTTGGTTATCCTTGAACTACTACAGATATCAGATCACTTGGTTACCCTTGAACTACTACAGGTATCAGATCACTTGGTTATCCTTGAACTACTACAGATATCAGATAACTTGGTTATCCTTGAACTACTACAGGTATCAGATCACTTGGTTATCCTTGAACTACTACAGATGTCAGATCACTTGGTTACCCTTGAACTACTACAGATATCAGATAACTTGGTTATCCTTGAACTACTACAGGTATCAGATCACTTGGTTACCCTTGAACTACTACAGATATCAGATCACTTGGTTACCCTTGAACTATTACAGGTATCAGATCGTTTGGTTATCCTTGAACTACTACAGATATCAGATCACTTTGTTATCCTTGAACTACTACAGGTATCAGATCACTTGGTTATCCTTGAACTGCTACAGGTATCTGATCACTTGGTTATCATTGAACTGCTACAGATATCAGATCACTTTGTTACCCTTGAACTACTACAGATATCAGGTCACTTTGTAATCCTTGAACTACTACAGGTATCAGATCACTTGGTTACCCTTGAACTACTACAGATATCAGATCACTTGGTTACCCTTGAACTACTACAGGTATCAGATCACTTGGTTATCCTTGAACTACTACAGATATCAGATAACTTGGTTATGTTTGAACTACTACAGATATCAGATCACTTGGTTACCCTTGAACTACTACAGGTATCAGATCACTTGGTTATCCTTGAACTACTACAGATATCAGATAACTTGGTTATCCTTGAACTACTACAGGTATCAGATCACTTGGTTATCCTTGAACTACTACAGATGTCAGATAACTTGGTTATCCTTGAACTACTACAGATATCAGATCACTTGGTTACCCTTGAACTATTACAGGTATCAGATCGTTTGGTTATCCTTGAACTACTACAGATATCAGATCACTTTGTTATCCTTGAACTACTACAGGTATCAGATCACTTGGTTACCCTTGAACTACTACAGATATCAGATCACTTGGTTACCCTTGAACTATTACAGGTATCAAATCACTTGGTTATCCTTGAACTACTACAGATATCAGATAACTTGGTTATCCTTGAACTACTACAGATATCAGATCACTTTGTTATCCTTGAACTACTACAGATGTCATATCACTTGGTTACCCTTGAACTACTACAGATATCAGATCACTTGATTACCCTTGAACTAATACAGGTATCAGATCACTTGGTTACCCTTGAACTACTACAGATATCAGATCACTTGATTACCCTTGAACTACTACAGGTATCAGATCACTTTGTTACCCTTGAACTATTACAGGTATCAGATCACTTGGTTATCCTTGAGCTACCACAGATATCAAATCACTTTGTTATCCTCGAACTACTACAGGTATCAGATCACTTGGTTACCCTTGAACTACTACAGATATCAGATTACTTGGTTATCCTTGAACTACTACAGATATCAGATCACTTTGTTATCCTTGAGCTACTACAGATATCAGATCACTTTGTTATCCTTGAACTACTACAGATGTCAGATCACTTGGTTACCCTTGAACTACTACAGATATCAGATCACTTGGTTACCCTTGAACTACTACAGGTATCAGATCACTTGGTTACCCTTGAACTACTACAGGTATCAGATCACTTGGTTACCCTTGAACTATTACAGGTATCAGATCACTTGGTTATCCTTGAACTACTACAGATATCAGATAACTTGGTTACCCTTGAACTACTACAGATATCAGGTCACTTGGTTATCCTTGCGCTATTACAGATATTAGATAACTTGGTTATGTTTGAACTACTACAGATATCAGATCACTTTGTTATCTTTGAACTACTACAGATATCAAATCACTTGGTTATCCTTGAACTACTACAGATATCAGATCACTTGGTTACCCTTGAACTACTACAGGTATCAGATCACTTTGTTATCTTTGAACTACTACAGATATCAAATCACTTGGTTATCCTTGAACTACTACAGATATCAAATCACTTGGTTATCCTTGAACTACTACAGATATCAGATCACTTGGTTACCCTTGAACTACTACAGATATCAGATCACTTGGTTACCCTTGAACTACTACAGATATCAGGTCACTTGGTTATCCTTGCGCTATTACAGATATTAGATAACTTGGTTATGTTTGAACTACTACAGATATCAGATCACTTTGTTATCTATGAACTACTACAGATATCAAATCACTTGGTTATCCTTGAACTACTACAGATATCAGATCACTTGGTTACCCTTGAACTACTACAGATATCAGATCACTTGGTTACTCTTGAACTACTACAGGTATCAGATAACTTGATTATTCTGGAACTAATACAGGTATCAGATCACTTAGTTACCTTCAAACTGCTACAGAAGTCAGATCACTTGGTTACCCTCAAACTGCTACAGATATCAGAAGAAAAGAGGGAGAAAAAGAAAATACGCCTTAGAGAAGAGGTTAAAAGAATTGTATAACAAGGGTTCAAGTTGAAAAAATAAAAAGCTATTATTGCTGGACTGATATAGTAGATCAAATACATAAATGTATTTAGATGATGTGAAAGAATGTCCCTCTTCAAATAACAATGTAGGTTGCTACAGCAACAGCAATAACATGGCAGTGCCATTAAGCCTGCCATAGCTAATCTGTGTCTCAGATCTGCAAAGTCATTGCTTAACTGTCAAGTAGTTTAGGAAATAATATCCAGCTTATTACAAAGTATTATGATATTAATTTAAGTAGAAAATTCACTAGAAAAGCTCTCAAGGAAGTTAATGTTTACTTATAAAGTCAACCATAAAAGTGGGACATTATGCGTTATGTCAAACAATAAAAAGGTGTGGTACCAGCATGCAAAATAATCTTTGTTTTTGAAAACAGGGCCTACTACTCATTATTTCATGAATTGTTAATAATTACTAGTAGTTTAAAATATTTGAATGAAAAGAATGTAATAAATTCTTTTTGCCAGGTTGCAGCAAAATTAGACTGACAGCAAAAAAATAAAAAAACATATGTCATATTATGTCAGTATATTAAAATTATAAAAATGGAGCTTTCTATCTTTGTATACAAGTAACACAAAATAACTTTTACACTCTTTTCTGATAAATTAAGACTGTGCATGCACCCGACTGTACCACTGAAGTGTGTATATGAGACACGTTCTCAGGTAAAGAGAACTGTGTTTATCGTAAAGGTTGAAGTTGCTATGGTAAGCGTTACCATAGCAACTTCAATGCTAAAGATGAAAGGCTAAAATTTTATTAGACGGATATCATAGCTGAACATAGGGATTCAACCTGACCAATATCAAACTAACATTTAACAGCCATAAAAGCAGATTGAGTTGAATATACGACGTACGTCTCTGCAGTTGGGTTTGCTAAGACTACAGCCGTGGGGTCAAATCCACCAGCTGCCATGACCTCTCCATAAGACTGTGATGTACCCAGGATAAATGCTGCATCTTTAAATACAAAATTATGTTCTTTCATCTGCATGACAAAGGTAAGCATTAAAAATGCATTAGAAAATATGAGTATTTGATAAAGAATGACATTGCTTTGGATGCAGCAGTGAAAGGCACAGCTACATGCGCCAGCAAAATTCTGCATTTGTGTTTTCAGCGTGTCACCAATGCGTTGCTGACAGCTGCATGACACATTGTCTGTGAACAAACATGATGGTCTAGGTTAGTGGAGCAAAACTGGCGCATATAAATGTATAAACTGGTTTACACTATATCGCCGTATAACGGTGTTCAACCCACAATACTTTGGTGATCGCAAATTCCCATTTGCGAAATTCACAAATTCCTGATTAGCATAATTCTATAATGCATGCTGTTAATTCAAAACACAAGCTAATAATATTTGAAATCAGATACTCACATGATCTCAAACTTATTTCATGATCTCAAACTCATTTCATGATCTCAAACTTATTTCATGACCTCAAACTCATTTCATGATCTCAAACTGATTCCATGACCTCAAACTCATTTTATGATCTCAAACTCATTTCATTACCTTAAAACTCATTTCAGGATCTCAAACTCTTTTCAGGATCTCAAACTCATTTTATGATCTCAAACTCATTTCATGATCGCAAACTCATTTTATGATCTCAAACTCATTTCATTACCTTAAAACTCATTTCAGGATCTCAAACTCTTTTCAGGATCTCAAACTCATTTTATGATCTCAAACTCATTTCATGATCGCAAACTCATTTTATGATCTCAAACTCATTTCATTACCGTAAAACTCATTTCAGGATCTCAAACTCATTTCATGATCTCAAACTCATTTTAGGATCTCAAACTCATTTCATGACCTCAAACTCATTTCATGATTTCAAACTCATTTCATTACCTTAAACTCATTTCATGACCTCAAACTCATTTCATGATCTCAAACTCATTTTAGGATCTCAAACTCATTTCATGACCTCAAATTCATTTCATGACCTCAAACTCATTTCTTGATCTCAAACTCATTTCATGATCTCAAATTCATTTCATGACCTCAAATTCATTTCACGACCTCAAACTCATTTTAGGATCTCAAACTCACTTGATGAAGTCAAACTCATTTTGTGACCTTAAACTCATTTTATGACCTTGAACTCATTTTATGACCTCGTTCTTTCTGTATTCATCTGATTTTCATGATTAAAATGTAATGCAGGTTAGCTACCATTTTCTTCTTAAATAACAATAGAACAGTGCAAGTGCTGTATAAATACTAAAGCTATTATAAATGCTAAGGCTATCATATATTTTAAGGCTGTCAGAAACTGTTGATGATTTGTAATTGACAATTAATACGATCAGCATGCTCCAACCATAATGACAAAAATTTCAACAAGGTCGACATAGTCTTCACTTGACAGAAATCAATTTTCATTGGTCAATATATTTGTATACAATGAGTCTATTAGTAACTTTGGTATGTACAGCTTTGTCTTCAGTCAGGTAATTAAGAGACTAATACTGTAGTTACGGTTGCTAAAATGTAAAATCAAAATGTGTTCAAGTATATACGTAGACATATGTATATATAAACCTGAAGTTTTGTCAACAAAAGTTGTAGTACATCAATCACAAGGTCTTCAACTTAAAAGAGAAAAGCTCAAACTAAAATTATACAATATATAGCCGTACCCCTCAAGGGGTATACAAAGGTAAGAGTGTACTATTAACAGTCTGTACATATGTCATGCTATTTAATAAGTGTTTCTGGGAACAGACACACCCAAAAGATAATAATTCTATAAATAGCACGACCAGATAAACTGTATCAGATGTAACTTGTCAAGGGAGTTTTAAGCTAAACCAAACTGGTTCACAAGACAAATGAGTCTTAAGTAGTCTTACCTCCGAGTGAGCTGTCAAAGGTAAAATCAACGACTTGAACTCTGGAAGAGTCAGCGATGTAGATATCTCCATCTAGTTGTTCTCGTAGCCTGGGATTGCTCCATCCTGACTGAAGCAACTTACCATAGTATGGGTAGTCTGCTAGAACGAAGCTACATCCTGCAATGTGCCACTTTGATTTAAAAACATATCAACCTGACTTAGGAACGCAGTAGCGTGACTTAGAAAGTGTGAGAGCCTAACTTACAGAACATGTCAGCTTGATTAACAGAAAATGTCAGGCTGACTTGAAAAACCTGTCAGCCTGACTAAGGGAACATGTCAGCTCGACTTGGAGGCTGTAACTGTTACACACAACTGTTACACACTTACAACTGTTAGACACTTACAACTTTCTTTAAGCTATGAAACAACTGGATCTGCTTTACTGCGACAGCTGCTTCTACTTAGGTATACCTGCTCATGAGATCTACTCTGATATGACAATTATTTCTACTTAGATACACCTACTCATTTGGTCTCTGGTATAACAGCTATTTCTACTTAGGTACACCTACACATGGGATCTCTATTATAACAGCTATTTCTACTTAGGTACACCTACACATGTGATCTCTAATAAAGCAGCTATTTCTACTTAGGTACGTACACCTACTCATGTGATCTCTGGTATAACACCTATTTCTAGTTAGGTACACCTATTCATGTTAACTTTCCACAACCAACATTTTGTATTTGTTTTTGATGCTGTCTCAACATCAGCTATTAAGCTTTAACACTGTTGGGGTGTTAATTGGCATGAATGTCCACATTGATGAGTGATAATGATGTTAACACCTCACAAAGTGTGTCAGCATAGATAAATCTAATCTATATTTTTAGTGCCAGTCATGCCACCTAATAATTGACTTCAATTAGTCTGTTAGAATTGATAAATGAAATTGATAAAGTCATAAGTAATTATGAGTATTAGAATTCTAGCATATTTACCAAAATAAAAAACCTAAATAGTCCCAATGGGACACATTTTCAAAGGCCTAATGATCATAAAACGTTTTAAATAAACTTGCTTAATGATGCAGTGGAAGTGATACACACAGCTCATTACCTTCTTTGGCCACATGCCTATCAAGTATACCATGGTATACTTGCTGTAATTGTATCTCTATATGCTAGGCTATATGCTAGGCTATATGCTAGGCTATATGCTAGGCTATATGCTAGGCTACATGTTAGGCTATATGCTAGGCTATATGCAAAATACTGAACTATATACAGACCACAGAACTAAATAACCTAATAAATATATAGATAAATTGTTGCAATGCTTAGACCATATTGTATGCTCGCTGCTCTGACAGCAGATCAGAATACCAAAGAGGTGCAACATGGTCTTGAGAAAAGACATACTCAACTCTACAGGTTACCTCTTTACCTGAATGTACCACACATGATGTTCTACCGGTTAACTTTCTACCGGACTGTACCACACATGATGTTCTACAGGTTACCTTTCTACCTGACTGTACTACCCATGATGTTCTACAGGTTACCTCCTTACCTGAGTGTACCACACATGATGTTCTACAGGTTATCTATCTACCTGAATGCACCACACATGCTGTTCTACAGGTTACCTCTCTACCTGACTGTACCACACATGATGATCTGCAGATTAACTATGTACATGAAGTATGACCTGAGTGTGCCACACTTGATGACACTACACTTGACGCTGTCATGTCACAGGTCACTGTTTCATGCACTGCCTTAATCAATACTGTATTTTATCACTATAAAGTCAAGGTATTTCCTATGTGCTTTGTGATTCATTTCTCCCCCCCTTCCGTTGAAGCTGTTTAGCATAACATCTAATGCTATTTGAATTAATTATCTTTATTTGATATCTAGAAGCTCTATTATATTTTTGCTGCCCGTAGAACATTTTTACACCAACCAGAATTGCCGTCAGCACTATGACAGCTTATATCACAACTTGTATGACATTATGTTAAATTATTGGTTATATACTGTGGTATATGGCTAGTATGTGTGCAAGGGCGCTCGAGGTCTCACATATAACAGGGTAAAATATTCTCAATATTCATTTTTCATGGTTATAAAGGACTTAACAAATTTCACTGTTATAACTTTTGCCTGGGAAATCAGCTGGGAAATTGCCCGCATGTAATTGAATGGTGAAGCTAAACAAACAGGAAATCCAAAAAAGCATAAGATACTTAATATAGGAAAATCTTTTGAGTAGATCCCAGAACTCGACCAGCTGTTTAGGAGATTATTACAATGAGGATTTGCCTGCCACTGCAAGCACTATGTTAAGTATAAGATAGTGGAGCAATGGTGTAGAAATATACACAGATACAGGCTAATACCTTTACCCCTATATAGAGCAAAATGATGGTCCCTATATCTCTAGGTTCTGAAACACAGTTCAACAGTTAAAGGACTCTGAAAGAAAATGACTCCAATAAACGCTGTCCTCCGGCGGTGCTCTCGAACTGTAACTTACCAAGAGTTACCAATAAAAGAAATTTTAGTATCTTCATGTTCTCTGCTGGCTGACCCAAACTTTAGGTGCGCAAGATTTCCTATCTGGCAGTAGAAAAGAATATGTGAATAAATCTGGGATTTTTACAATAATTTATATGAACCTGATTAGATTTGGTTGAACGGCTAAGAGATTTGCAAGGGCGGAGCCAGAAAGTCTTATTACAAGGGACATATAATAATTCCCATCATCTGTTAGGTTGTACTATAATAGAGCTAAATGCAAAGCCCTATGACATAAAAGGTGCCAAACCCTCAACTAACATTTGGTTACACAGAGTCTGCATACAGGCATCTAACATATCAGCTTAATTTAGAGAACTTGTCAAGCTGACTTAGAAATCCTGTCAGCCTGACTATGCGAACATGTCAGCTTGACTTGGAAGCTGTATTTGTTACACACCTACAGCCTGCTTTAAACTATGAAGCGGTTGGTTTTCTGAATCTGCTTGAATGTGACAACTATTTCTACTTAGGTACACCAGCTCATGAGATCAACTTTGATATGACAGCTGTTTTTACTTAGGTACACCTGCTCATGAGATCAACTTTGATATGACAGCTATTTCTACTTAGGTACACCTGCTCATGAGATCAACTTTGATATGACAGCTGTTTCTACTTAGGTACACCTGCTCATGAGATCAACTTTGATATGACAGCTGTTTCTACTTAGGTACACCTGCTCATGAGATCAACTTTGATATGACAGCTATTTCTACTTAGGTACACCTGCTCATGAGATCAACTTTGATATGACAGCTGTTTTTACTTAGGTACACCTGCTCATGAGATCAACTTTGATATGACAGCTGTTTCTACTTAGGTACACCTGCTCATGAGATCAACTTTGATATGACAGCTATTTCTACTTAGGTACACCTGCTCATGAGATCAACTTTGATATGACAGCTATTTCTACTTAGGTACACCTGCTCATGAGATCAACTTTGATATGACAGCTATTTCTACTTAGGTACACCTGCTCATGAGATCAACTTTGATATGACAGCTGTTTTTACGTAGATATACCTGCTTTTAATTTTTACTCTGTTGTAACATCCATATTAAATTAGCTACAATCTTATTTTGTGTTGTCACAGCTAGTTGTCCATTATCAGGAAATGATGGCAAACATGACCATAGTTATAAATAGATCATTTGTTGTGCATCTCTTTAATAAACTCTTGCTGTGAAACTTTTGGTCACCCCTAAACTTTGATCTTATGCAGAAGTCTATCACTGGTATTAAAAATTCAATGAATTATTACTATGATTAGAGCAGAAACAAATCTTTTACATCGACTGCAATATATACAGTACAAAGTATTTTGAATAAATAAATTTAACTAGAAATTCCACTGTCATACAGCCCAGGACCAAAAAAACATTGGGAAAAAATAAAGGGTACTGATGGTTGAAAAATGAAATATTAGCAGTCAAATGGTACTGCAGAGCAATAGGATAACTGCAATAGTAGCTGTAATGTACTGGGTGTGAGTGTTATTATATACAACAAATAGCAATAATGAAAAGAAGGTTATATGTTTATATCTCTCCCCCTGCAATAGGAGAAATGCAATATTGGACAATATTAGAAGTAAAATGCACTGATATTATTAGACTAACCAATGTTGTTAATATAGTAATAATATAAAACCAATGCACAATTTTGTTTACATTTCAAAACGTCATAGCTAGCAATATCAAGAAGTTGTGATATTCATATAGATGTTTAGAAAATCTGTACTACGTACATACCGGCCAACTCTCACGCATTGGGCGTGAGACTCACGCAAAACCCCAAAAAAAAAGAAAATGCATGAGAAATGTGTAAAATTTTTGCCCCAATTTCTACAATTTTATATATACTATCATTGATACATCAATTGCCCCAAAACCAAATCTCACGCATTGCTCCACTCTTGGGTTGGCAGGTCTGCCTACGTAGTCATTGTTCTGTAGTCATCCTAACTTATAATTAAATGTTGTAATAATCTCATAAGAATAGTTAGCAAAAAATATCATCGTCATTTCCTTTACTTACACTGCCTTGGACATCAGTTAGAATACCAAAGTACTCAAAAGTGTCTAAAATGTCAGTTACTTTGAAATCGGCACAAAATGAAATGATTTCAGTACTCCTACGCTCATAGCAGAAACCTTCGGCAATTAGACAATGCTATAGACTGGTGAAATGTGCACGTTCTTTTTTTGTGAAATGCGCACGACTTAATCGTTCTATTCTCTGTCGCTCGGCGTTTCAATTTCCGGTCTTAACTTTAAGACTGGAAAGCTTAGCAAGTTTTAATAACGATTTTTGGCCAAATAAATCTGTCTATTTGTGTATAATTCGTTCAGATGGGTAAGTTTTAAGAGACTGTCGACAATTTACAAAGACTTGGTAACATATTTAAATAGGCTTATATGTGTTTTGTATCGTTATTATACTTTAACGACTCTACAAAACGATAGTTAAATTTGTTGATGAGATTTTGAGACAATGGTTTGCGACTTTGTTGATGAATAATTTTCGTAAGTTGTGTGCATATGCGTTTATCATAAAAACTCTCAAACTTCGCTCCAGCTCGTTTGGTCGTGGGATAATGCCTCTCTCTGTTTAAGTCAGCCATATATATCATAAGGAAACAACGCAGCATCATAACCTAGCTATTCAGTGTGAAAAAGTTATTTATCTGGAACCAAATGACTACCATAATGAAGTGCAATTTAAATGCAATAATGAAAATAAAACTTTTTAAACAATTGCTATAAACTGTTTTAAGACAATTTTTAACAATTTGTAACTAGCAGCTTTACTTTGGTAGAAAACTTTGATGAAGTGTTAAGCTTTGTTCAACTTGGCTTCTCAATAATGTGAAGAGAGGAAGAATGGTTTGTCTGTAAGGGTCGGGTATTTTCATATGACATTTGAGTGCTGCGGTAAGTGAAAAATAAAACCTCATGAGCCAGTAAACCTAACTAGAAATAGCTGTTACACCAGAGTAGATCAAATGGGTAGGTGCACCCAAGTAGCAATATCTGCTATACCAGAGTAGAACTCGTGACGAGGTATACCTAGGTAGAAATATCTGTCGTACAATAGTAAATATTACGAGAGAGTATACTTTGGTAGAAATAGCAGTCATACAAGAGTAAATATTATGAGAGGGTGTACTTTGATAGAAATAGCAGTCATAGAAAGGTAAATATTATGAGAGGGTGTACTTTGGTAGAAATAGCAGTCATAGAAGGGTAAATATTATGAGAAGGTGTACTTTGGTATAAATAGGTGATGTAGTAAAGCATACCTTATTTGTAATATCATTTTTTAGCATATTTTAATAACAGGAACCCAAAACCACTTTGACTTTAAGTCTATATTAATTTTGAGCAGTCTGCCATTTTACCTCTTAGTACAGTTTATTCTTTTATTTTTTCTGTAGTGATCAAAAAGCTTTGCTGCTACATACTTACAACTGTTAAAAATTTTCTGCTCTCTGACTAACTTATGTGTAACTTTAGTAGAACCTTTTTAGAAGTTACACCACTTTATTATTACTACTATTTGATGGTATGTTTACATCTGCAAGCACTTGCTCTATCATGCCAAATACACATAGCAGACACATTTCATTCATCCCATATACTTGTAACAGACACACTTGGTATCACAAATAGGAAATGATAATTCATGGAGCAAGCTGTAACAACTTCATTTATATACATTTGTATGTGTACAGTGAGTACAAAAGTGTATAAAATGTGTACAAAGAACAACAAATAGAAACAGCTTCATCTTTTTTAAACTACAAGCTTAGATGGTGATATAGTTCATATTAACACTAGTTTAGAGCTCTGAATGGTATTAATCAAGGTAAATGAGTAAAGTTATGATAACTCCAAGATAGTTAATATGGCTATAAGATAAGTAAGAAGGTATAGCAACAGTGATCAATAACATATATGTTTGATGCTGGATTAATTTATAAAACATCTAATAAGTTGAAGAGCAGCCAATATGTAGAAAGTTTCACATAACAAAAGGCAAATTTGTAGATGTATGGCTCAGCAAATTAATTATCCCACGACCAAACACGAGCGAAGCGATTGGTCGGGAGATTTATGATAAATGCATATGTGCACACAACTCCCGAAAAATGGTCCGTTAACCGCCATTACCAAACTCTTGTACCAAAATTTTTTCAACAAATTTGACCATTTTTGTGTAGAGCCGTTTTAGTATAATAATGATACAAAACACATATAAACCTATTTAAATATGTCACAAAGTCTTTGAAAGGTTACCGCAATATCCTAAAACTAACCCATCTGATCGGATAATACATAAATAGACAGATTAATTCGGGCTAATAATCGATATAAAAACTTGCCAAGCCTATTTTAATCAAAATTAAGATTGGCCAACAAAACGCCGATAAGGCGGTGCGACAGAGAGTAGAACTATTAAGTTGTGCGCACTTCCCGAAAAAAAGTGTGCACATTTCACCAGTCTATCACATTGACTAATTGCCAAAGGTTTCTGTAATTAACTTTGAATTACTGAAAAGTAATGGTTTTTTTGCCGATTTTACTGGACTCTAACATTTTGGGCACTTATAATGAATACTTTGGTATTACAACTGATGTCCAAAGCAGTGAAAGTAAAAGAAATGGTGATCATATTTTTGTAACGATTCTTTTTCTATTTTAACGATTCATAACGGTACAATATATAATTAACATACAAGTACTGAAAACTAATTGTTTCTTCTTGCCGATTCTACTGGACTCTGACATTTTGGATACTTATAATGAGTACTGTGGTATTCCAACTGATGTTCAAAGCAGTGAAATAAAGGAAATAACGATGATATTTTTTTAACGATTCTGATAAGATTATTACAATATTTAATTGTAAGAATAATTATTCGATTTTATAAGATTTAGTTATAAGAATAATTATTTAAATTTACAGGATTGAAGTGTATAGTGACCGATGGTGCTCAATATGTTACTGTTATTTCTTTTCTAAAGCACTACGGCTGTGCCCAATTATATATACATGTATATATATATATATATTTATATATATGTATGTATAAATATATATATACTTATATGTATGTATATATGTATGTATAAATATATATATATGTATAAATATACATGTATATATGTATGTATATATGTATATTCCACAGCAGCTTGCCATTTTACTTCTAATATTGCATCTCTCCTATTGCAGGGAAAGATATAAACATATAATCTTTTTCTTTCATTATTGCTGTTTGTTGTACATAATAACACCCAGTACATTACAGCTACCATTGCAGCTACCATTGCAGCTACCATTGCAGTTCCCCTATTGCACTGCACTTTGAATGCTAATATTGCATTTCTCAACCATCAGTACCCTTTCTTTTTCCATTATCACTTTGATCGTGGGCTGTATGACAGGGAAATTTCTAGTAATAAAAGTGATTGGAAAAAATAAACAGTTATAATAGCAGAACTTTTAAGTCTTGCAAGAGAAAAACTAAACACTTTTGTCAATTTAACAAATTAAAAGTCAAATGCAATGCAAAAATACTTGGAATGTTTTCCAAAACAATCAATAGCTGATCTAGCTACAGTATCTGAGAAAAAGCTAATTCACAAGCTGCCCTGACCAGATGCATCTGTTGTTTCCCAAAGATGATATCAGCCCTTGTAGTTGTTTGAGAACACTGTAAGCTTGGGTAAAAGACTCTTCTCTTATCATAGAACAAAATATGCAAAATACAGAGTTTACTACAAAAAAAGGAAGACACAATGACAAATATATCTTACTGGTTACATACTATGAGAATATCCAGCACATCTGTAAAATTGCAATAAAGTAAACAGTTTTAGCTCTAGGAATTCCTCCAACTTCGGTTTAGAGTATATCTAATCTAATTATACTAGGATGCAAGTAAGATGGGAGAGAGACAGTCTGTAGTGGGTATTTGAAGTACGTGGCAGCTTTTGGGCATTATTTCTTGCTTAGCTTTACTGATCAAAGTTTTGATGATGTCTGCTAGCTGTCTCCTATCAGTCTCGACTGTGCATGAGCTACACATCATGCGCTGAGTTTTACGTACTTGTAGTTGTCTGTTTCCTGTTTCTATTCTGTGCATTCAGTGTATTCAGTTGCTGAATTGGCATGTAAGCCCTAGTTACGAAGGAGCAAAATAAGAGCATCACTCAGAAGGTAAATGAAGATAATTGAGTCATCCATGCTTCTAGTAGCAGGAGAGAACAACTCAGCCAAATAGAGAAACAACTTAAGCTAAAAAGGTTACACTCTGATGGCTCATTTGAACTAAAATAAACAAGAATAGAAAACTGTCTCTGTAAGTGAAAAAGCAAAGAAAGATTGATGCAAATAATATTAAAAATGCTGCCTTAAGTTAGTGAGTCCAAAAGCAAGAGTGTCACACATAACCAAGTATGAGAAGTCTAAAGGCAATGTTAAGATAGACGAAGTCTCATTAATATGATCAACTTTCACCTAATTGGATGTCTTCTTTTAATAGAAGACTTTTCTGTTACACCATATGCTTCTTCACATCCATTGTAGGATGTCAGACAGGCATATGCTAGGCACGCAGTGAATGTCTACAAGTGAGTGCATATAGCTCACAATGTCTGTCTTTCTAACACTTGCTGTTCTGGTTATGCTAACCGCAGGTTTCCGCTGTGAAATAATCGGTGGGCCAAACACCGACGTGTCTTTCCATCAGTTATGCCAGAGCGCGACAAACCTGACTGACTATTGGAGAGTTAATTATGATGGAGTGAAGCTGAAGCCAGGGGGTTATGCCTGTGACCTCCAGAGCCAACTTCAATGGTTTAGATTTTCAGGAGATGCAGGTGAGATATTTGCAAACACCTGATAGTGGTTATGAGAATTTCTTTTTATTTTGGGCCAAAAGTTATTGACCTCTCTATTCTTGTATTCTTTACTGATTTTATATTAGAGTACACCCAGAGAATTATATTCAATGAGAAATCCTTAATCAATGTACTATTCCATTGAACTCTAGAATAAGTTAAAGCAAATACTATCAGGTAAAACAGTTTACAGAAGCATGAAATCAATTTGCTGCCTTCATCATATAGAAATGACTGAGTAAATTAATTTAATAATATTATCCTAATTATCCTAATAATATTATCCTAATTTGGCTCAAGTATCAGTTTTTAGTTGATGCTATAAACGGGAAACGACTTTTTTATACGGTATGTTTTTGTGTAGCTGAGGAATCATGGTTTCAGATGCAGCCATAAGCATAACACTAACCAGCAATCACTCTTACATGTGCATTTTATACATGAGTATCACCAGCAAGTTCATAACTAACTGATACCTGTATAAAGCACCTGTATATTCAACTCTCCTACAATTAAACTAGCAGCAAAGAGTCTGAGCTCTGCACTCCTAGTAAATGATTTACTGCTAAATAATAAAAGTACACACCATATTTATGCGTTTCAAATAGTGAGACACACATACATTGTTAATGGGGAATAGGAGAGAGTCCCTGTTACTGCTATATATAATTTAATTGGCTATTTTGGGCTGTATAATCGCTGTGCAGTCGCAGCAAAAATCATGATTATTTTAATAGGTACTCGAATGCTGGACCATTGTCCAAAGGCTAGAAGTTGCGGTGGATTCACTTCTATATGGTCAGATGATGCAGTTCCTTTACTAGCTGGTAGACCTTCACGAATAAATGGATACGCCGTTGCTGGGTCCAACTGCAGAGACTGGGTTGTACCATTGTTGGTTATGCGTTGCTCGAGCAATGATATCATCTACAGGTACACAGGGGAGTATTACAAACTCTGTCCACAAGCGTTCTGTGGCATGGCCTAACACTGAGTTGCTACTTTGTATGCTGAGGTTATTTACATGGATGTTAATAAATTAATCAAAACGCAACAATATGTTGTATTATGTATGTGTGTAATATAAGATTTAGTACAACTAAACTGTATTAAGTATAGTTGGACATAATTTCATGAAGGACAACTTGTAGAATCTTCAATAATCTTGCCGATGTCAGAAATATTAATAACTTTAGAGAAATGGGAAGAAAAAATTTAAAAAGTTTAAGGCCTGATTAACTATATAGTTGCTGACAAGTAGACAACCAATCAAATCACTACAGTTTCTATACTAGCTGCAATCCTGACTAACAAGGTGAGAATATGGTACAGAATGAATAAAATAACTGCATGATTACAAGTGATGTTGATAAGAACAGAATTTGAAATATAACAAGTTTGACTGAAACTAGCTAGTAAGGAGAGTTGTGATCAGTTATTTCAAGTATTCCGCAGTTTTGAACAGCATCAGTGGCAGCAGCAGTCTTCTCTGGTTTATGTTGATAGCAGCTTAAATACGTCATCATATAAGAAGTGCTTAAACCACTAATAAATTGCTCCTGAAATTTTCATACTTAAAACCTGCCCGCAAATCAGTTTGTACTTGTCTGTTTTTTTACTAATATGCTGCAATTACAAGTTTTGCAATGTGTGGACAACTACCAAAAGGAAGATCTTTCTTCAGGAAATTAAAAACATGATAACTCTCACTGAAGGAGTGGGTCATGTGACCCCTATACAGTTGAGTTGATATGGCTAAACAAGATTTTTACTATTATAAAAATATTGTTAAAGACAAAAACCAGATATATGTATTAGGGTGTCACTATAATTGATTTAAAGTAGATTAAATATGTTCTCATTACGTCAGGTGATTTATTACACAGAAGTTGGCAGCATTCATTCTCTAAATAAAGTTGGGCTTGCACAAACTTTGCTAAAGTGACTGTTTCAGCCAATCCGAAAGTAAGTTGCTATCAGTTATTGTACTTACATGTATGTTTCGAAATAAATCGATAGGAGGAAAATTTTAATTTGGTTAATAGTACTACTATGCGAGCTAAGAGACCATTCACACAAAGGGTTAAACAGACAGGTTTCAAAAATTAATAAAATACATTTAATAAAATATAAACAGTGCATCATTTGACAACTGCTAGTAACAAGCAAGAATCTCTCACATGTGATTGTAACATATATACATGTCGTATTAATATAAAATCAATTCAAATAGTTTAGCAGAGCATAACCAAGATTTCCTCAAGTCTGAACACAACTACGACAATCTGAGAAAACAACTCTTCTTTTGGTGTTCTAATGAATATACCAAAATCTATTTAATTTTAAAATGAAGCTGTGATCATAAGGGTAAAATACAGATGACACTAATGCCCGAGGTGGTGGTGCTGGAGTCTTTATGCGCTGTGGGTTGGCAGTCGAGCAGCAGTTTGCGAAAATTAATGGTGCTGACGTTCACTCCGGCAGAGTGATGGGGATGGTACTGAGGCTTGTCACACTTCCACTCTAACTGTTATCTACCGACAACCCAGCTCTGATGTAAATAATTTTCTACACAGCCTGGAGCGATTCTTATCATTTTCCTCATATTCTTGCCCATCCACTCATTTTATCACAGGTGATATAAATATAGATACCCTCGAGCTGCAGGCATGCGAGAACTACTTGAATTGATTAGCTATTTATAACCTAACAAACTTAATTGACATTCCTACACATTTTACTCAACATCTCCAAAAATGGTCTTATCTGGATCATATACTAACAAATCAAAATGCATTGCAAATAACTTCTGGAATTATTGAAGCTGACTTTAGCGATCATTTCCCTAGTTTGGCAATTGTTGACCAAAATGAAATGCCTGATGATCAGGACCAACTAAAGACTTTTGAGATGATTCATTATAAAAATCTAACTGGAAAATTTGAAAGCAGTAAAATGGGATATTAACACTGCTGATGTTGAATCTCAATATAACAAACTTTTATCTAAACTGCAATCAATCATTGCTTGCTTTGCAACCATCAAATCAGAAAAAAATTAATGGGTCTGCTAGGAAAAATAAACCTGGGGTTACTTCTGAATTAAAAAAACAGTTATTGCATAAAAACAAACTATTTAAACAGACTTTAAAATCCCCTCTAAATATCAAGCTAAACGCTAAGTATGTGGCTTTAAGAAACAAGCTCACCAGTGAGTTGCGAAAATCCAAATCTAATTATTTCAAATTAGCATTTGAAAGCTGTGATAGCCCTACTGAGGTTTGGAAAATTTTAAATAATGAGATATTGAAAAAATCTAACACTGGAGAGCCTAAAAAGATTAAAATTACAAGCAAACTGCTTGCAGAATCAAGTGATAGTCTTGAGATAGCAAATGAAATAAATATTTATTTCAGTAATATAGGACATCAACTGGCTTCTAAATTCCAAAACTTACGGTCTGACTGTACTGAAAATTACTCACATTCAAATACACGTACCACACATTTTAATATATCAACTGTTAACAGTAGTATGGTGGAAAATGTAATAAAGTCCATTAAAGCCAACAAGGCTTCAGGGCTAGATAATATCTCTGGTAAAATTTTAAAAGCAGCTAGCCAGTCATTAGTAATTCCTCTTACTAAATTAATTAACAACAGCATTACTCAAGGCATGGTTCCTAAACAGATGAAAATTGCTAGAATTAAGCCTGTCTTTAAAAAAGGTGATCGTGTTCTATGTTCAAATTATCGACCTATATCTATTTTACCTATTTTTAGTAAAATATCAGAGAGGCTAGTAAATGATCAAATAATAAACTATCTTGAACTAAATAGCTTGTTGAATAACTATCAATTTGGTTTTAGAGCAAAACGTGGAACTTCTGACTCTTTGTCAGCTTTTACAAATACAACTTTTGAGGCTTTTAATAAAGGAAACAGTGTTTTAAGAATTTTTATTGATTTTAGCAAAGCATTTGACACCATTAACCATGATATACTTTTATGAAAACTAATAAAATTACATTTCAGTAGTTAAAGTATTAATTGGGTTAAAAGCTATTTACACGACAGATTTCAACGAACAAAAATTAGTGGTGTACTTTCAACTGAAAAGCGGGTAACCTGTGGTGTTCCACAAGGCTCAATTTTGAGCCCAACACTGTTTTTGGTTTATATAAACAATCTTTGCAAATCATTAAAATGCTTACAACCTATTCTTTATGCGGATGACACCACTCTTTTTCTAGAATCAAGTAACCTTAACAGCATGTTACCTCAGATAAATGCAGATTTGGAAATCTTCCGATGCTGGTGCATCAGTAACCAACTCACAATCAATATTGAGAAAACTAATTATATGCTTATGAAAAATCCGCAGAACATATTTAATTTAAAAATGCACTCTCTGCAAATAGGAAATTACATATTAAACCAGACTGATCATTTTAAATTCCTAAGTGTTTGGCTTGACAATAATCTGAATTGGTCTACTCATATATCTAATATACTAAAGGACCTTCGTCTAGCGGTTGAACTTTTCTATAGGTTATCAAAGCACTTCCCACGAGAAATAATGATTACATTATATAACTCCTTAGTGAATTCTAAACTTATTTACTGCCTCGAATCTTGGGGCAACTTGCTTGACATATTTTTAAATAAAATTAAAATCTTTCAGAAAAAGCTAGTGCGAATTATATGTCATAAACCCTTTGACTATCCATCAAAAGAATTGTTTACTCAAACTAATATTTTACCAATAGATAAGTTACATATATACGTTAAAGCTGCTGCTAAGGGGTCATACTGTATTTCATTCATCTGGGAATGGGGGACCATCACACTCTTATAGCACTCGTCACTCTCTTCTAAATCTTCATATTCCCTTATTTACATCTAGTGCTGGGCAAAAAACTATTCAATATCAAACAACCTTTTATTGGAATAACCTACCTGACAGATTGAAGAAAATTTTAAACAGATTTGACTTTAAAAAACAAGTAAAGTGCTATTCCTGTCTCTCTGACTGGGGTGGGCTGAGGCCTGCCTTTGTTCTGCTGCTGTTGGCTATTTTTGGGACTTGCGCTACATTAGCTGGGCTACAGTGCACCTATGGCTCCATCATCATTATCTCGTGCTCAGGTTGAGTGAATTTTGCTAAAGTTTTTTTTCATTTTCTCCCTAATTTGTATTTAACCTGATATATTTACTAATATGCAGTTTGTTTTTTTATTGTTTCTGTTGATGAAAATACACACACACACACACGCACACGCACACGCACACACACGCACGCACACGCACGCACGCACACACACACACAATACATAAAACAGATGGTTCAGGATAATACAACTCTCACATAGTAACCGACCATCATACATCGTGTTGTCTGCAGGTTCATTATTTTTACTTGTGTAGAGTATGCATGAAGTTATCAATGGGAATGTAAAATGATCGATGTAATCAAATAACTCTGTTATTCATCAGGCAGCCACAAGTATATAGCAAGATGAAAATTAAAACTGAAATAAACTAAGGAGGCGTAACTCCTAATAATACTAGAGTGTTGTTTTGCTTGAGTGACTGGCAAGCTAGAGCATATTTGGATTAAAATTATGGAGTCTGTTTGAAAATTTTATAATTTTGCTTTTTAGACCATGAATCCTAAAGAGTGTATGCAGAACATAAATTCAACCAGTAAGACCAAAGGATTTGCAGACTGACCCATGAGTTCTATATATTTAACTGATGTGAGTCAAAACAGCTAACAATATATCTAGAAAAAAGATACATCAATAATTGACACACAAGTGACACAACACCATAATAACACTCTATTAGTTTTCGATTAGTATACTAAATGTGTGCAATTTATCAACTAGTTGTGGAGATATTGGCAAATATTAACTATAGTTTAGGCGTTTACTGCGCTACTGTAGCCAACTTTTTTTGTTTTTCTACTAGTAGAGGTCATCGGGTTAAAGGCCTTTAACTAAAGCAAGTAACTGTTTATTGCCCAATTAAAGGGGTTTCATCCAAGACAACCGATACCTCTAAACATTTCTATTTGAAATATGAAATATATATTTCTACAACAACAAGTGTTGTGACACATATTATCTATCTATCTATAATAGATAGATTGCATATGAAGTTACATCATAATTTATGGTGCTAAACTATGACATCATCCTTTAATACTGCCTTTTTATAATTAATATACTGTATTATATAACCAACAGACCAGTGGACCAGCGAACCAAAGGAGCAGCAGACCAACAAACCAATAGACCAATGGATCAACAGACCAATGAACCAATGAACCAGCAGACCAACAGACTAACAAAAATAGACAAACGAACCAACAGACCAGCGGACCAATGAACAAACAGAACAATGAACCAACGGACCAACGAACCAATGAATCAACAGACCAACAGACCAACAGACCAATTGACCAACAAACTAACAGACCAGTGGATCAATGAAACAATGGACCAATGGACCATTGAATCAACAAACCAACAGACTAATGGACCATTGAACCAACGAACCAACTGATCAACAGACTATCGAACCAACGGACCAACGGAACAATGGAGCAACGGAACAATGGAGCAACGGAGCAACGGACTAATGAACTAACAAACTAACTGATTAACGGACCAGCGAAACCAATGAACCAACGGACCGGCGGGCCAACAGATGAATGAGGAAACGGACAAACGGAATAACGGACAAATGAAATAATAGACAAATGAACGGACAAACGAACCAACAAATGAACAGACCAATGGACAAGCGAACTAATGCACCAGTGAACCAGGGGACCAACAAATCAATGGACCAATGAACCAACAAATCACCGAACCAACAGACCAACGGACCAATGCACCAATGGACAAACAGATGGACGAATCGGCAGACTGACAGACCGACGAGCAGACGAACCAATGAACTGACAGACCAGTGAACCAATGAACCAATGGACTAATGAGCCAACAGGCCAAAAGGCCAACTGACCAATGACAAACACTGACACATGTATAGACTAGTATTTGAACTTACTCTAACTTTATACCTAGGAACTTGTGAGCTCACCATAGCCTTAGCTCATCATTGAGTGATTTTTGGATATTTGTTTTTATGGCTTTCAGCACAATCAGCCAATAGAAGTATTTTGAATAAGAAGGCGGTTGTAGTCCAGAATTTATACCATACTAAGACATTTGATAAAAAATACTTGCTTCCAAAGCCTAAAAATTTCTATAAAAAAACAAACGCAAAAAGTAATATTAATTAATAATAAGAAGAACATGTTTAGCGAGTGCAAATAGATAAAGTGATGAAAATGTTAAAAACAGCTTAGCTTAGTGGTTTCGAATAAATTGAGAAAAAAATAAAACCACTTTAAAGGTATTTAAATGTGAAATAGTTGTCAAGTAATAGCTAGATAGTCTGTTTTGCCACAATGGTCATATTGACTAAGGATTTGATACTGATACGATTAATATGAACTAAGAAAACAACATCAAAGTCATGAATATGTTGAACTAATAATAGCAATGACTACACAGAAACATATATATATATAAAAGTTACTGTTGCAGCAGAAGCTTGTATTCAAAGTTTTGAGGAACGATACTGATGCTTCTCGATACTGGTACAAACGCAAAATAATATATATCCAACTGTCGTTGACACTTGTTCTGACTGAACAGAGAATGTACACACTGATCCTACTCGAGATAATACAAATGTTCTCATGAAAAAGATTTAGCCTTTACAGATTCAATGATCAAACTTTAGGAAAAACAGGAAATGGGAGGGAAACAGCGCATTTGAAATTGAAACAGCACATTTGAAAATTACAAATTGAAAAAATAAGTAATGGCTAAAAAATTGGCTTCCAAAAAATAACAAACACAAAAATTAATATTAATTAATAATAAAAAGTGCACATTTAGCATGTGTAATCACGAAAGCGATATACAGTATATGGTATGAACGATGGGAGTGATGAGAATGGCTTAGCCTTTTTCATGATGAGGGCATACAGAGGCACCCCCACTCCGTGACTGGAGAAACTGGAGAAACAGCTCCCATCCCAACATTAGCATGTCACTCCGTGACATGCTAATGTTGGGATGGGAGCTGAGGTTGCCAGACCAGCTGGAAAGTCACCCCCCACCGACCGAGTTCTTTCCTGCCTACAAGCACGCTCTTGAGGTGCAGCGGAGGCTGCAGACAGTGCACGAGGCGCTCCGGCAAAGCCAGATAAAGGTGCAACAAGAGGATAAGGAAGAACCATCGCTGTATGCTCCAGGCGACTGGGTATGGCTCACGGACAAACGCCGAAGACGAGGAGAAAATCCCAAGCTGCAGGCAAAGTTTGTGGGACCATACCAGGTCTTGAAGGCCTAGGGAAACCACACGTATCTGGTGGAACGGTAGGGACAGTATTCCATCCAGGGTGAGGAAAGGCTGAAGCCTTACCACACTTGCCCAGAGAGGTTGAGGCAGGCCCCAGCCACTCTAGAGCCAGGAGGGGTCCAAACATGAAGGGCGCTTGACCCAGCAGGCCGGAGAGAAGGCAAGAGGAGGGCAGGATAGATCCTGTACCAATAATGCCGCCCCCCAGCTGGGAAAAATTGCTATTAGAGGCTGCAAAGAATCGAGGGGAAGAGGTAACCCCTGGGGAAAATCCAGCCAGACTGAAGAAAGAAGGAAGTGAAGGACGCCCTCCTAGTTCCGAAGAAATCAATCCGGCAACACGGAATAAAGTTCCGGGAGAACCAGAATCAAACCTGGTAGAGACCGGAAAGACTGCAACACGAGATCCCATCAGCCCCGCAATCTAATCAACTCCGGTCCGGCACAATCCAAGGCTGGCCCGGACAACCAGGAAGCCGAAACGATACGAAGATGGTATTTGCTACTCGATGGAATTAATGGAAAATGGTTCGGAGGTCGCGCAGGAAGGAGGTAGAACAGTTCTCACGGACGCAACCAAAGATTTCTTATTAAAGCACTCGTTTTCTCTGAACGACATCAGAACGCTGGAAAAGATGGAGAGCGAAGGCAACACATCTCCACAGGATTTACTGACTTTGGTCACAGTGAGTTTGAAAGAAACTGGAGAAGGAGTGGGTAGGCCAACACCGGCAAACGTGGTGGCCTACAAAGGGATTAACACGGAGAGGGATGAGGCATGACAGCCAGATTCGGCCGTGTTGGAGATTACAGAGGAGGGAGCAGAGGCGCTACTGGATGCCACTCTGACAGAAGATAGCGTAGAGGAGCTACTGAATGAAGTTATGCCAGAACCAGTGGAAGAGGAGTGCCGGGTGGCTGCTGTACGCACGAAGAAGAGACAGATCAGTCCCCCTTCACCGGAGTTGTCTTCTTCTCCGCTGGCCGTTGCCGAGAGGCAAAGCACACCTGTGAGGCAGCCGGAGCCAGAGAGGGTCAGGCCACGGAAGAAGACCATCGTGAGGACCATTAAGTACCTGTCTCCTCGGACTGTGGCACGGGCGGAAGAGCAGGCGCAAACTGGAACTTGCCGGATCTGCCAGTTCACAGCCAGCACCCGGCGGATTCAATTTCACATGCTGCAACACTACGCCGTGTTTGTGTGCTCCTGCAATTGGCAGCACATGTCAAGGGATCAAATGTTACTAAACCACGCGACTCACCAGCAAGGAGGAGTGGCGCCGGTGGTATATCTGGTGGATCAAGACTCCTGGGAGCAGTTTTGCCAGGAGAACATGAGGGCTCCCTGACGATGGCTGCCTGCACACCCACTACCAGAGAAAGGAGACGTTGCAGCTCCCGGAGAGGAGCACAGCGGGCTGGGACACCACCATGCCCCCCAGCCTGGGTCCGCCCAGCTTTGACCAGGAGGAGCAGAACGACCGTGGAGCCCGCCGGGTCACGCACCCTGGCCCAAGTGATAGGTCGGACTCCGGCCAGCCAGACCCTTCTGCAGACGCAGCGCAGCCGAGCCCGGTTGCTAGCGCAGGTCGCACAAGAATGGACGAGGGCTGCTGAGACTATGCAGGCGACCCTGTGGCAGGGACACCTGGAAGGCCGGGAACGCCAGCTACTATTGGAGAAGATAGAGCGCCTCCACTATGGAGCCCGCCAACATGAGGCTCTGGCCCAGCTAGTCCTCCCACAGTATGTGCATTGGAGACTCTAGTCGCCAATGGGGGAAGTGTGTGGTGGATGGCGTCCTCTTACATTTAGCCAAGCCAAGCCGATGTACAGCCGAGTCAAGCATAGCCAAGCCAGAGCCGTACCAACTGAAGACCGAGCCGAGCTAGACTGAGCCGGGTCATGCTGGGGCTAACCAAGCAGAACAGGGGCAGAGTTTAGCAGCTATGTAAGCCCGAACATTTGTCTAGTAGAGCAGAGCTGTTCTGGGCCTGTTTATTGCTTGTCACTTGATTCATTTCTTGTACACCTTGATGAACTAAGCAGAAATATATGTATTGTACTCATGCACAAGTCTTGTACTAGTGGAGGAAAGTGAAGGTCGCACAAAACCTTTACAATACTTGTATCATATTGATGCTAGTCCAAATCACATATAATCATGTATGAGCCCTTCATTTTCAAACTTACTTGATTCTAACATTTAATGAGCGATCTACCTATTTAATTTTATGGTGTTTTACAGCTTTACCTTTAGTGTTTTAATACATATTATGTAAATTTAATTTTACAAATACCTAATCAAATATACATGTATATATGTTATGTATATACCCTATAAGATGATATTATTCGATGAATTTAAAAATTTGCTGGCAGGCAATTCCGCGAATGGTTAAAATCCGCGAATGATTAGAGTTGTTAGAAATAATTACTACATCAAATCAAAAACTAGTCGCCAGGTGTCATCAGTAAACATAGCTGAGTTCCAAACATTTTTGTACCCATCGTTGGGGTTAGAATTGCGCTTATAGACAACGCATCGCAATTCTTGAGAAAATTGTTCAAGGTTGTCACAGTTTTTTCAGAATTCCGTATGTCGTCGTCAAAAGTCGCTCTTGCAGTTTTTCACTGAAATAACCTCCGACAACTTGTAATACTGAAGTTGATGAATTACATTCGGTATTTATCTGATTTGACTAACTGAATGCTATGTATCTGATTTGACTAACTGAATGCTATGTATCTGATTTGACTAACTGAATGGTATGTATCTGATTTGACTAACTGAATGCTATGTATCTGATTTGACTAACTGAATGGTATGTATCTGATTTGACTAACTGAATGGTATGTATTTGATTTGACTAACTGAATGCAAAGTAAGAAATAAATCTTTGCGCTGAAAATCAACATTTATTTCCTTTTAATTTTTAAATGAAGGTGTTTGTTTATTTCTGTGTGTTTATTTCATTATGTAAATTATTCAAATTTATTATTTTAAATTTATTTAACATATACATCATTTACAATTTTAACCTTTAAACTTCATATCATGAATTAAGTGTTGTGTTCAGTTAAAATAAATTGAAAGAATAAATAAAACAACTGTAAAGGTGTTTGAATGTTTGAAATAATTAGGAAGTAATGGCTAGATAATCTGTTTTGCTACAATGATTACAACATAAAATGATTTAATACTAATGCGATTAATACCAACTAAGAAAACAAAATAAAAACCATGAATATGTTGAATTATTAATAACAGTTAGTATTGTTACTTAGAAGTCTATGTATAAAAAAGGTTACTGCGGCTGCAAAAGTTATCTACCAAAACTTTGAATATGGCGATTCTGATTCCTCTCGATACAGGTATGAACATAGAAATTAAATACATCAGTGAAGCGCACTGACTGAATGGAGACAAAATGAAGAGGCAAATCCTACTCGAGAGTTTCAAATGTGAACAGTTTTTAGTTTTGCAATTTTTAGCGAATGCCCTAGGGAAAAACCGAAAATTGAAGTTTGAACTTGTGCTGTTATAGTCACACATTTCAATTTGTGCTGTTATAGTCACACATTTGAAACTGTGCCATTATATTCACATATTTGAAATTGAAACCGCGCATTTAACAATTACAAGTTAAAAAAGGTAATGATGATAACTTGTAAAAAAATTTGTAAAAGCTTTTTTAGATGTAACTACATGTAGCAGTATGTACAAAAGATTATAAAATTAAAGAGAAAACTACAGCAATCTTGCCTCATTATCAAAAACAATATTTCCGTTTTGTTTAGTAATACTAAAACAGTGGCGGGCCTGTCTGCTGTGGCAGGCCTGTCTGCCGTGGCAGGTCTGATGACAAGACAGGTCTGTCGACCATGGCAAGTTTGTACACCGTGGCGGGTCCGTCCGCCGTGGCAGGTTAATCTGCCTAGGCAGGTCTGTCCGCCGTGACAAGTCTGTCTGCCGTGGTAGGTCTGTTCACCATGACAGGTCTGTCTGCCATGGCAAGTCTGTGCACCGTGGCAGGTCCGTTTGCCGTGGCAGGTCTGTCCGCCGTGGCAAATTCATCCGCCGTGGCAGGTCTGTTTGCCGTGGCAGGTCTGTCTGCCATGGCAGGTCTGTTTGCTGTGGCAAGTCTGTCTGCTGTCGCAGGTCTGTCTGTCGTGGCAGGTCTGTTGTGGCAGGTTTGTCTGCCATGGCAGGTCTGTCCGCCGTGGCAGGTCTGTAAAAGTTGCATGACAGGTCGCCATGACAGGTCTGTCCACCATGGCAAGTCTGTCCACTGCTTCGGGTCCGTCCGCCGTGGCAGGTTCATCCACCGTGGCAGGTTCATCCGCCGTGGCAGGCCCACCTGCTATGGCAAACCGTCCATCGTTGCAGGTCTGTCTGCCGTGGCAGGTCTGTTCACCGTGGCAGGTCTGTCCACCGTGGCAGGTTTGTCCACCATGCCAGGTCTGTCCGCCGTGCCAGGTCTGTCCGCCGTGGCAAGTCTGTCCGGCGCGAGAGATTGTCAAGTCTAGCAACTATATACATTGTATAGTCCACAAAAATGTATGGGAAGACAACTTTTGCCAAATATAACTCCGCGAATAATATTGTCTCGTAGGGTATATGTATTTGATATTAATATACATATATATATATATATATATATATATATATACATGTATATATATATACCGTAGACGTTCCTATAATGAATACTTCCTATAACATAAACCATGAGACGTCAAAAGATTATGTTATGTGGTTGCTTTGAACTATGTAAAACATTTCCATAGCGTAAAGTGTGAAGTCAGTGCAATTTCTCAAAATCGATTTGAAAAATGCCTATCTCGTGGCTAGGCTTAAAATTATCGCTTTACCTATTATCGCATTTGAGAGAGAAGACAACATACAGGGCTATCAATCTTTGTTGTATATACTAGTACTCTGGAGATCTAATTCGTCATGAGAAATTGTCATATGTGTCATTAAGGCACAGATAATGGTAAGTAGTTATTCAATTGTTCGGTGTAGGTGCTAGAAAGTCGGTCTACCGATCTGAATATCATGAGTTGACTTATCGTCGAAACCTATTTTTCATCATAACCTTTCTGACAGACAGATAAACACCGCTCTTATTATAGTTAAGTAATATTTGTTTTATTTTATTTTAGATATATTAAACATTTTTATTGTTTTTCTTTTGCAAAATAGACCTTACCGCCTAGAATTTAAAAAAACTCGAGGTAAATTGACATTGCGGGCATGTTTTCTCCTTAAATCCTTGTAAAATTACCGCAATCGTGGGCTGTGAACCGAGTGAAAACAAGAAGAAAAAGGAGAAAAGTTCTTGATAAAAATTAATAGTTCTACAGTTATGGTACAGTCATTAATTTCAAAAGTCAAGCACATATATTTTTCCTTTTTGGAAGATCAAAGGGGTGTGTTTGAGATATCTTTGAGCTGATAAGGCAATTTACACGTATTCTACTGTCTGAATAACGTAATATCCCTTAGGATAAACGTTTTCAAAACAAATTGTTTTTGTTGTAGGAGTGTCTACTGTATGTTTATATATATATATATATATATATATATATATATATATATATATATAAAAGTTATATTTATACACATTAGTAAAAAGAGTGCTCAATGTTAAGAGTAAAAACAGAGCTGATATAAAACTATGTGTACTAAAAAACTACAAGTTTAGGTAAAACATTTTATTACTTAAAGTTTCGTGCGGTAGGCTTGCACTCTTCAGATAAAATGTTAAAAATAATAAATATTCTACTAGCAGTAAAGCTGTATAAGAGCTAAAAGCTAGAGTCTTAAGTGACGCTGTTTCTTAGCAGGAATTTATTGGCATGACGGCAACTGGATAGCATTTCGTTGCGCTTATTTAAGGTGGCTAATTGAGGCTTGCATATTATGTAATACTTCTCCCATATACAGAGTTCGCATTTCTTAGTGGTAGGGCTATAAGGTCTTGCAGTTTTTAAGATTGACCATTTGATGTTGTGGTCTAGTCCGCTATCCTTTAGTTGCCATATATATTTACTTAGCTCTGTGGCATTCCTTTTTGATGTATAGTTGAAGGAAGCCTTATGGTTGGTATATCTAGTTTTGAACGTATTTTGTGTCAAGCTGACATACGTCTCCTCTGTTCCGTTGTTGGTGGTGACTGATGCTTGGTAAACGACATTCTCTGTTAGGCACTTGCCATCCATAGGGCAGCTGGCTCTACTTCTACAGTTACATGTCCTGGAGTTGTCATCACCACGAGTAGGTATTAACAAAGCTTTATTGTGAGCGTTGATATGGCTTTTAATATTGGACATGCACCTGTAGCTAAGTTTGATTGTGTTGGCATTAAATACTTTATGCAGTTTTATGACCAGGTGGAAATTCTGTTCTTATGATGTTCAGAAACTGCTTTCCTATGTTGGAGGCAACATTCATACTATATGGCGGGTTATACCATATTATATTCCGTCTTCGCTTTTGCTTGTTATTGGTGGTCTGGTCGGATTCTGGCAAATATGATAGTTTGTAGTCGTACCTGCTTTGTTGGAGTGCTTGTTGGTATGTGGGAGCTATTCTTTGGAAACAATCCTTACTGGAAGAGAGTGTTGACAATCTCTGATTTATTGCTCTAGGTATGTTCGTCAATATGCATGGTGGGTGGTTTGACCTTGCATGTGCATAGATGGGTTGATCTGAAGGCTTTATATATGGTCTATATTCTCCATTTGTCAGGTTGAGTGTAACATACCAACATACCAACAAGCACTCCAACAAAGCGGGTTCGACTGCAAACTATCATATTTGCCAGAATCCGACCAGACCACCAATAACAAGCAAAAGCGAAGACGGAATATAATATGGTATAACCCGCCACATAGTATGAATGTTGCCTCCAACATAGGAAAGCAGTTTCTGAACATCATAAGAACAGAATTTTCACCTGGTCATAAACTGCATAAAGTATTTAATGCCAACGCAATCAAACTTAGCTACAGGTGCATGTCCAATATTAAAAGCCATATCAACGCTCACAATAAAGCTTTGTTAGTACCTACTCGTGGTGATGACAACTCCAGGACATGTAACTGTAGAAGTAGAGCCAGCTGCCCTATGGATGGCAAGTGCCTAACAGAGAATGTCGCTTACCAAGCATCAGTCACCACCAACAACGGAACAGAGGAGACGTAGTGTATGTCGGCTTGACACAAAATACGTTCAAAACTAGATATACCAACCATAAGGCTTCCTTCAATCATACATCAAAAAGGAATGCCACAGAGCTAAGTAAATATATATGGCAACTAAAGGATAGCGGACTAGACCACAACATCAAATGGTCAATCTTAAAAACTGCAAGACCTTATAGCCCTACCACTAAGAAATGCGAACTCTGTATATGGGAGAAGTATTACATAATATGCAAGCCTCAATTAGCCACCTTAAATAAGCGCAACGAAATGCTATCCAGTTGCCGTCATGCCAATAAATTCCTGCTGAGAAACAGTGTCACTTAAGACTCTAGCTTTTAGCTCTTATACAGCTTTACTGCTAGTAGAATATTTATTATTTTTAACATTTTATCTGAAGAGTGCAAGCATACCGCACGAAACTTTAAGTAATAAAATGTTTAACCTGAACTTGTAGTTTTTTAGTACGCATAGTTATATATATATATATATATATATATATATATATATATATATAACTAACTAGAGTGTGGAATAGGTTAATTTTACTTATCTTTATTCCAGATTGATGTTTTATTCTGGGGTCACGACAGGTCTGTTTCGTGCTAGTGCACTCTTCAGGTGACTTGTGGTGACTTGTATTCAACACAAGTCACCTGAAGAGTGCACCAGCACGAAACACACCTGTCGTGACCCCAGAATAAAACATCAATCTGGAATAAAGATAAGTAAAATTAACCTATTCCACACTCTAGTTAGTTATAACACTCCGCACTTTTTAGAGCGTAGAGTGCTGTTAGCAGTAGGCCTGACCACTTATCTATTATATATATATATATATATATATATATATATATATATATATATATATATATATATATATATATCTATATATATATATATATTGTATCTTGCAGGTATAATGAGTGTTACAGCTAGTCTTGGATTGGTACTTCTGTGGGTGTAGTGTAGTTATGGTGTGAGACTCTGTCTCTAGTGTTAGTTCATGTATGTAATGTAAGGGTAGTGTAGTTATGGTGTGAGACTCTGTCTCTAGTGTTAGTTCATGTATGTAATGTAAGGGTAGTGTAGTTATGGTGTGAGACTCTGTCTCTAGTGTTAGTTCATGTATGTAATGTAAGGGTAGTGTAGTTATGGTGTGAGACTCTGTCTCTAGTGTTAGTTCATGTATGTAATGTAAGGGTGGTGTAGTTATGGTGTGAGACTCTGTCTCTAGTGTTAGTTCATGTATGTAATGTAAGGGTAGTGTAGTTATGGTGTGAGACTCTGTCTCTAGTGTTAGTTCATGTATGTAATGTAAGGGTAGTGTAGTTATGGTGTGAGACTCTGTCTCTAGTGTTAGTTCATGTATGTAATGTAAGGGTAGTGTAGTTATGGTGTGAGACTCTGTCTCTAGTGTTAGTTCATGGATGTAATGTAAGGGTAGTGTAGTTATGGTATGAGACTCTGTCTCTAGTGTTAGTTCATGTATGTAATGTAAGGGTAGTGTAGTTATGGTGTGAGACTCTGTCTCTAGTGTTAGTTCATGTATGTTATGTAAGGGTGGTGTAGTTATGGTGTGAGACTCTGTCTCTAGTGTTAGTTCATGTATGTAATGTAAGGGTGGTGTAGTTATGGTGTGAGACTCTGTCTCTAGTGTTAGTTCATGTATGTAATGTAAGGGTGGTGTAGTTATGGTATGAGATTCTGTCTTTAGTGTTAGTTCATGTATGTAATGTAAGGGTAGTGTAGTTATGGTGTGAGACTCTGTCTCTAGTGTTAGTTCATGTATGTAATGTAAGGGTAGTGTAGTTATGGTGTGAGACTCTGTCTGTAGTGTTAGTTCATGTATGTAATGTGAGGGTAGTGTAGCCATGGTATGAGACTCTGTCTTTAGTGTTAGTTCATGTATGTAATGTAAGGGTAGTGTAGCCATGGTATGAGATTCTGTCTCTAGTGCTAGTTCTTGGATGTAATGTAAGGGTAGTGTAGTTACAGTTTATTCGTTGGTACAGTGATTTGGTTTAGCATTTTTGTAGCTAAGCACTGGCACCAGCTGTTTACTGTGACATCTCTACTTACGCAAGACTTTACATACAAAGTTTCGAAGTTGTGAATTGTCTTTTGGGAGAAATTTTGCTTTGACTTACACAAAATGTTTCTTTATACGAATATTTGAAATTATTTTTGTATTTGTTCTGTTTGCTTCCCGTTGGTATAATGTACACTAGGTCCCACTCAGTTTCTTTTGCTACCGTTAGTCGGTGAATGCTAATTGTTTTGCCTTTGTCTGTTGTAAAATTGAAAGTTATCATGTATCACATGCAGAGTAGGAAAACTTTTGTTTCTGTATGTTTTGTGTTTCTTATATGATGATGCAGTTTCATGGTTCGAGTCAATGTAAATCAATTTTTGTGCTTACATTCTTAAAAGATTTATTCTGAAAAAAGCAAAACTATTATTACAATACAGAATCTACTTTTTCTGACCGCCATCCCCCCACTTGTCGCGATTTTCGCTCAGTTTTCTCTAGACAGCCAATGGTAAACAAACCTACCATTCACAGTTTTTATACG
This sequence comes from Watersipora subatra, assembly GCF_963576615.1. NCBI lineage: Eukaryota > Metazoa > Bryozoa > Gymnolaemata > Cheilostomatida > Watersiporidae > Watersipora > Watersipora subatra. The sequence continues at coordinate 166,409 of NC_088710.1, read as the reverse complement.
TAATTCTTTTTTCTCCGAGTGCTCTTATCAAATTTATTACATAATATTATTCTAACGTGAACCTGTTTTAGGGATACGCCGTCACATGTGTTTATAATATAAGTAAATGTTATATGCAGGTTTTCTGGCATGGGTTTTAGGGTTCATTGTAAAATACATTTCTACTTACCAAATTTTTTACTTACAAAGCGTCTTCTGGAATGAACTAATTTTGCAACTAGAGGTTCCGCTGTACTACATACAGCTATTTTAGTTCTACTTATTGGCTGGTCATGCTGCTAATGGCTGTCATTAGTTATTTATACTAAGGATAATTACCATTAGTTGTTCATGCTAAAAGTATCTGCAATCGGCTGGTTTGTCTACATTGATGATAAACTTTGCTTTGCAAAAGTTCATAAAGCGTTTCGAAAGTGACTATATTTTAGGTTGAGAAACACATTTTATAAATCCAACCTCATCAGACTTGTTTCCCGTCTTTGTAGGTGGTTGGCATGGCAGCTCTTGCCTGCGGTATGACATCTGTGGACAGCTGTAATGGAGATGTCGCTTCTACCATTCTGCAAACTCTGATGGAAAAATCTGAGGCCGATCTGAAGTCAACATACAGTAAATTCCTAGCCATGGGTTTGTCTCTGACGTACCTTGAAAAACAGGAAGATGCTGATACTATTCTCGCTGCTCTGAAGGTATCTGAAGGCTTCTAATCTTTTAAAACACAACTTTCAGTCTTATCATTCTCTTTGCAATTTTTTGGATTTTCTATAATTTATTTCATTAGTCTATGTTGTGTTCAGGTTATCCATGGCTGAGATACTGGTGGATGTACTTATTTCATCAGTCTATGTTGTCAGGTTATCTCGGAGCTAGTCAAATCCATGGCTGAGATACTGGTGGATGTACTTATTTCATCAGTCTATGTTGTCAGGTTATCTCGGAGCCAGTCAAATCCATGGCTGAGATACTGGTGGATGTTTGTGCATATGCGGGCACAGGCAATATGCTTAAGATCCAGAAACTCTTACATGTCTGTTCAGAGCACTATGAGGAGAAAGAAGAGGTATGTGTGCGTGTGTGTATGTGCGTGTGTGCATGTGTGTGTGTGTGTGTCTCTGCTTGAGAACTGACTCATGACGCCTTGTTTTCAATATAGCCATTTCATTATGTATTCAGAGATGTCACTATTCTCTGGGAGGATGCAAATTATTTGAACGTGTTTTACAGGTAGAACTTATCCATCAACCTAGTTTCTCATTTATTCTTTAGTTTGTTGAAATGTTGTTTATGCAGTACTTGCAAGAACAAATTTTTTGCAGTTTGCGACAGTAAACAAAGTTGTGCTTGAGATTTATAAACATAATATAAAAAATTTATTTAATTACAAATTGGAATTCATGTGCTCTGCAGGATAGTAATGAGAAGACAGACAAGTCGAAATCTAAAAAGAACAAGAATGCAGCGACAGCAGAGAAGATGGAAACAGACAGTACAGAATTGACAGCCGAGAAGCCCAACAGCAAGCATATAGCTCACCAGGGAATAGCTGTACTTGGTATTGCTCTGATAGCAATGGGAGAAGGGATCGGTGTTGAAATGTGTATCCGTTCTTTTGGAAACTTGGTGTGTCTTCTCTCTATGCTTCTCTCTATGCTTCTCTCTATGCTTCTCTCTATGCTTCTCTCTATGCTTCTCTCTATGCTTCTCATCATATCAGATGTTTTGTTGAATTCTGAGCAAACTCCTAGCAATCCCAATCTCTGAGTTTGCTAGAAGTTTTGTGGCAAATGATTACAAGTTTAAAACAAATATCTTTGCACTTCATTTTTAGTTGTGGTATGGAGAGCCGGTAATAAAAAGAGCAGTACCTCTTGCTTTAGCACTACTCTCAGCATCGAATCCTAAACTGAAGATACTGGATACCCTCAGTAAATTCTCACACAACTCTGATCATGAAGTCTGTGTTAATTCAATTATTGCCATGGGCATAGTTGGAGCAGGTTAGTGTGCAACATTTTAGTAGTGGATATGACAGAATTGTGCAGGTTACCGTGTCACACTATAGTAGTGGATATGACATTTGTTTAAGCTTGTGAAGCACCCTTTTGTAGTCAACTTGTAAAACTTAATGAGTGCAACTAGTGAATTGACTGTAGGTAAGGTGATTGCTACTCTACATTTACTCTAGGTTATTAGCACTATCACTTGCATCAATCTCATTCTAAATAACTTGACTACTTGTATGTATCTGACCTTGGGTAACATCTCTCTCCTTTGCTACCCAAATACATGTACCCTAGGACACTTATGTATTCGCCTCATTTAACTTTCGCGTTTTCTCAGAGTCATCCTCTCGCTAAAATTTCATGAGCGAAACTAAACTATCATAACGAACGAGTGAAAACGCGGAATTAAATAGCTTTGTTCATTGATAGTCCAAGAAACAAATGGCAGCAAGCGAACAAATTGCATTATTGATCTCGGCCACACAATGCTATTTGCGGTTCACAATTACAAACTAGTCCCAAATTGAAAAAAAGTTTCTTACCACTGAACCGAACCGAACCGAGAAATCTAATTATGTTTGTTCCAGTGCATTTATCTTCACATCACTATAGTTTCGCACTCATCAGAGCTGCGAAATTAAGTTGCAGCAAAATTTTACTCTGCATGCTACTCACGAAACTAAATACTAGCGAAATATAAGTGTCCTAGGGTACATACAAGCATGAGTATAATTATTTCTCAGGCACGATTTCTTTATATTACTGCAGCAATTGTCTCAAAATAAGTTTCTAAAACTGGTTTAGTTTTGGAATAAGTACGTACAATGTATGTAGACCCACCTGTGTACACCTGCTTGCTCATAGAGAGTTGAGAAGTTTTAATATTGATCCATTCTCGGTCATTTCGCAGCATCAAGTTTTATTTATTGATGTTTTTTCAGGCTTGTATAAAATGCGTATAACTTTTAGTAGGTGAAAAGAAAACTAGTTTTTGAATGTAGAGCATTTTTATTACAAAATATGAACAACAAGATAGCTATACTACATTGACTAATTGACCAATGGTCAGTGCGAGGTGAACTCTTAGCAGGTATAAAGATGCATAAATAACGCATTAAATAATGGGAGTTGCCTACTCCATCTGACCCTGTTGCAAGTTAGAGTGTATGATAAACATTTAATAAAGCTATTTTCATTCATTACGCACCATACACATTGTATCATACACATTAGATCATACACATTGTATCATACACATTGTATCATGTACATTGTATCATACACATTGTATCATACACATTAGATCACTTTTGTTCTTGTCTTTACCTGCCTTATATAGCATATGTTAGACCATAAATAACTTGTGAGTTACCCATCCTAAACAATTTTAAATATATATTTAACATACATACAAATTTAGAAGAATTGTTTGTTAGAAATTATTTCTTAATCCCACGACCAAACACGAGCGAAGCGATTGTTTGGGAGATTTATGATAAATGCATATGCGCACACAACTCACGAAAATTATTCATAAACGGCCGTTGCAAACCCTTGTACCGAAATCTCATCAACGAATTTAACCATTTTTCAATGGAGTCGTTCAAATATGATAACGATACAAAACACATATAAACCTATTTCAATATATTACCAAGTCTTTATTATTTGTAGAAAATTGTCTAAACCTTACCCATCTGATCGGATTATACATAAATAGACAGATTAATTCGGCCTGAAATCATTATTAAAACTTGACAAGCCTTATTTTTATCAAAATTAAGACCGGCCAACGAAGCGCCAAGCGACAGAGAATAGAACAATTAAGTCATGCGCATTTCACGAAAAAAAACGTGCCCATCTCACCAGTCTATAGCATTGTCCAACTGCCGAAGGTTTCTGTAATTAACATAGAAGTATTGAAAAGTAATCGTTTCTTTTTTGCCAATTTCAAAGTAACTGACATTTTGGACACTTATGAGTACTTTAGTAATCCAACTGATGTCCAAAGCAGTGAAAGTAAGGGAATCGACAATGATATTTTTTTAACGATTCTTATGGGATTATTACAATATTTAATTATAAGAATAATTATTCAATTTTATAAGATTTAATTATAAGAACAATTATTCGATTTTATAAAATTTAATTATAAGAATAAGCGTTCAAATTTACAAGATCGAAGTATATAGTGACCGATGTTGGGCAATATGTTACTGTTATTGTTTTCTCTAAATATTAATCCAACTAAGGTCCAAAGCAGTGAAAGCAAAGGAATCGACAATGATATTTTTTTAACGATTCTTATGAGATTATTACAATATTTAATTATAAGAACAATTATTCGATTTTATAAGATTTAATTATAAGAATAATTATTCGATTTTATAAGATTTAATTATAAGAATAAGCGTTCGAATTTACAAGATCAAAGTATATAGTAACCGATGTTGGGCAATATGTTACTGTTATTGTTTTCTCTAAATATTAATCCAACTAAGGTCCAAAGCAGTGAAAGCAAAGGAATCGACAATGATATTTTTTTAACGATTCTTATGAGATTATTACAATATTTAATTATAAGAACAATTATTCGATTTTATAAGATTTAATTATAAGAATAATTATTCGATTTTATAAGATTTAATTATAAGAATAAGCGTTCGAATTTACAAGATCGAAGTATATAGTAACCGATGTTGGGCAATATGTTACCGTTATTGTTTTTTCTAAATAGTTTTGTTAAATAGATTTTATAAAAATCTATATAAATATCACAACTTCTTGATATTGTTGGTTATGACGTTTTGAAATGTAAACAAAATTGTGCATTGGTTTTCTATTATTACTGTATTACTATATTAATAATATTGGTTATTCTAATAATATCAGTGCATTTTACTTCTAATATTGCATTTCTCCTATTGCGGGGGAGAGATATAAACATATAATCTTTTCCTTTCATCATTGCTGTTTGTTGTACATAATAACACCCAGTACATTACAGCTACCATTGCAGTTATCCTATTGCACCGCAGTGCCATTTGACTGCTAATATTGCATTTCTCAACCATCAGTACCCTTTCTTTTTTCCAATATCACTTTGGTCGTGGGCTGTATGACAGGGGAATTGCTAGTAATTATGATGCTTCTAATTTTTAATAGATTTATACAGTGGAATATATTGAGTAGCTTTTCATTGCAGGTACAAACAATGCCAGGCTAGCTGCCATGTTGAGACAGCTGGCTATTTACTATAGCAAGGACCCTTCCCATCTGTTCACAGTAAGGCTAGCCCAAGGTCTCACACATTTAGGAAAAGGTACACTCACACTGAGTCCCTTCCAATGATAGTGACAGGACACTCATGCACCCTGTAGTAGTGGCTGGTTTATTGGCTTCACTCACAGCATGTCTCGACTCTAAGAATCGTAAGTTTCTTGTTTTCCTTTAAGTGTCATATTTGGGAGGCATTTAATTTATTGCATACTGTTCATGGTTATTAGTTTATGTTATTATTCATAGTTATTAGATTATCCCACGAGCAAACGAGCGGAGCGATGTGTGCGAGTTTTTTATGATAAATGCATGTGCACACAACTTACGAAAATTATTCATCAACAATGAGACGAACCCTTGGCTAGAAATTTCATCAAGAAATTTAAGCATCGGAATGTAAAGTCGTAAAAGTATAATAACGATACAAAACACATTTAAACCTATTTAAATATGTTACCAAGTCTTTGTAAATTGTCGGTATTATCTTTAAACTTACCCATCTGATCGGATTATACACAAATAGACAGATTTATTTGAACGAAAATCGCCACAAAAAGCTTGAAAAGCTCGGTTTAATAAAAGTTAAGACCGAAAATTGAAACGCCTATAAAGCCGTTCGACCGATTGTAGAACAATTTAGTAGTGCGTATTTCACGAGAAAACCGTGTTCATTTTACCAGTCTATGGTACTGTTTACTTGTAATCGAATTTATTCGAAGGTTTTTGTAATAAATGTAGACCGTTTGAGGCGTAGACCGATTTACAGGTACGAAATTGTGGTACACCGTTTATCAGCCTATGTTTTTTGTCCAATCACCGAAGGTTTCATTATTTAAAACGTTAGCCGAAATTCTTTACAACTTACGTACAAGCTAGGGCCAAACTACAACGCCCCTTCATGACGAGAACATTTTTTATTTTGCTACATTTTTATACGAGTGAATGCTCCTACCCGCTTTCTGTTAAAGATCGCTTATCAAAACCATTCTACATTCAACGCAACCAACTTTGAAACTGTATAGTACACAGTAGCTTGCCATTTTACTTCTAATTTTGCATTTCAGAATTATAATAAACATATTTCTTTATCGTTGTTGAATTACATACATTACAGTAAATTAGGCCTATAGCTTTATAACACTTTTATAACAGCTTTTATTTTGCTGCAGTTTGCAGAAATCTTCGAGACGCATTAATGCTCATAGGTTTTCTATTATTGCTGTATTACTATATTAACAATATTGGTTATTTTAATAATATCAGTGCATTTTACTTATAATATTGGCCAACATTGCATTTCTCCTATTGCAAGAGAGAGATATAAACGTAATATTTTCCTTTCATTGTTGTTGTTTGTCATGACCAAACACTTTTTAAATAAATTTTCTAAAAACCTATATAAATACCACAACTTCTTGATATTGCTACCTATGACGTTGTGAAATGTAAACAAAATTGTGTATTGGTTTTCTATTATTACTATATTAATAAAATTGATTATTCTAAGAATATCAGTGCATTTTACTTCTAATATTGGCCAATATTGCATTTCTCCTGTTGCAGGGGGAAAATATAAACATCTTTTCCATTCTTTATTGCTTATTGTTGTATATAATAACACCCACACCCAGTACATTACAGCTACCATTGCAGTTATCCTATTGCACTGCACAGCCATTTGATTGCTAATATTGCATTTCTCAACCATTAGTACCCTTTATTTTTTTGCCAATATCTCTGGCCATCTCTTTGGTCGTGGGCTGTATGACAGTGGAATTTCTAGTATAATATATAGTTATGGTATATGGTTATAATAAACAACTATGGTTTATAGTTATATTTAATATAATATATAGTTATGGTATATGGTTATAATAAACAATTACGGTTTATAGTTATATTTAATATAATATATAGTTATGGTATATGGTTATAATAAACAACTATGGTTTATAGTTATATTTAATATAATATATAGTTATGGTATATGATTATAATAAACAATTATGGTTTATAGTTATATTTAATATAATATACAGTTATGGTATATGGTTATAATAAACAATTATGGTTTATAGTTATATTTAATATAATATATAGTTATGGTATATGGTTATAATAAACAACTATGGTTTATAGTTATATTTAATATAATATATAGTTATGGTATGTGGTTATAATAAACAACTATGGTTTATAGTTATATTTAATATAATATATAGTTATGGTATATGGTTATAATAAACAACTATGGTTTATAGTTATATTTAATATAATATATAGTTATGGTATATGGTTATAATAAACAATTACGGTTTATAGTTATATTTAATATAATATATAGTTATGGTATATGGTTATAATAAACAACTATGGTTTATAGTTATATTTAATATAATATATAGTTATGGTATATGATTATAATAAACAATTATGGTTTATAGTTATATTTAATATAATATATAGTTATGGTATATGGTTATAATAAACAATTATGGTTTATAGTTATATTTAATATAATATACAGTTATGGTATATGGTTATAATAAACAATTATGGTTTATAGTTATATTTAATATAATATATAGTTATGGTATATGGTTATAATAAACAACTATGGTTTATAGTTATATTTAATATAATATATAGTTATGGTATGTGGTTATAATAAACAACTATGGTTTATAGTTATATTTAATATAATATATAGTTATGGTATATGGTTATAATAAACAATTATGGTTTATAGTTATATTTAATATAATATACAGTTATGGTATATGGTTATAATAAACAATTATGGTTTATAGTTATATTTAATATAATATATAGTTATGGTATATGGTTATAATAAACAATTATGGTTTATATATATATTTAATATAATATACAGTTATGGTATATGGTTATAATAAACAATTATGGTTTATAGTTATATTTAATATAATATATAGTTATGGTATATGGTTATAATAAACAATTATGGTTTATATATATATTTAATATAATATACAGTTATGGTATATGGTTATAATAAACAATTATGGTTTATAGTTATTTTTAATATAATATACAGTTATGGTATATGGTTATAATAAACAATTATGGTTTATAGTTATTTTTAATATAATATATGGTTATGGTATATGGTTATAATAAACAATTATGGTTTATAGTTATATTTAATATAATATATAGTTATGGTATATGGTTATAATAAACAATTATGGTTTATAGTTATTTTTAATATAATATATAGTTATGGTATATGGTTATAATAAACAATTATGGTTTATAGTTATATTTAATATAATATATAGTTATGGTATATGGTTATAATAAACAATTACGGTTTATAGTTATATTTAATATAATATACAGTTATGGTATATGGTTACAATAAAGAATTATGGTTTATAGTTATATTTAATATAATATATAGTTATGGTATATGGTTATAATAAACAATTATGGTTTATAGTTATATTTAATATAATATATAGTTATGGTATATGGTTATAATAAACAATTATAGTTTATAGTTATATTTAATATAATATATAGTTATGGTATATGATTATAATAAACAATTATGGTTTATAGTTATATTTGTAAATGAAATGATTGTTCAGCAGAAAATATGAATTCTCAAGTTGGTGATTTCTATTAATAGGCTCACTTATGATATCTGATGATTATTTTTGTTATTGTTTTTGTTGCACTTCTGTTTGCCTCAATATGATGAAATATGATTTGAAAGCACACGGTGGCATGAAATACTTATTGTTTACAATGTTGGTAGTGAGTTTTTAAAATTTTGTTGATATCGGGATGTGTAAGTATTGTCTTTGTAAATGGCTTTACATTTATTAGATGGCTAGCTTGTAACTCTTCTCATCTTTGCTTTCAGTAATCCTTGGTAAATCACATTACATTCTCTTCCACCTCGTCTCCGCCATTCAGCCAAGGATGCTCACAACATTTGATGAGGAGTTGCGACCACTTCCAGTGACTGTCAGGGTAGGACAGGTGTATACTGACTCGATTTTTATGTCTGCTGTCTTAACAATACTGCAAAAAATGTTTTGGTTTATCACTAGCTAAAATAATTTGTGTTGAGGTTTAGGCTAAGAACTAATGTGGTGAAATCTGTTTAAGATAGAAATCTCATTGAAATCTTCAATCCTATACTGTCAGTTTTACGGTCAGTTTGAGCATCTAATAATATTAGGTAGGTCGTGTGACTTTAATTAGCATCTCTGTTTAATGCATTTCATAGTCTGTTACGTCATAGTCATAGGTGTGTCCTTCACCTCTAGTTCCATATTCGTGTCTCCTTCAGACTTATACTACCACAGATGAGCAAAAAAATGTAAATGACGGTTTCTTTGTAGCCAGGTTGTAACCAGCTCAGCACTCTGTTTATTGTATTTTGTTCGATTTCTTCTCCATAAGCTGTTGATGTGGTTGGGCAGGCGGGCAAGCCGAAAACCATAACAGAATTTCAAACTCACAGAACTCCTGTACTGTTGGCCCATGGTGAGAGAGAAGAGCTAGCAACGGAGGAATATATCTCGCTCAAACCCATTCTTGAGGGCTTTGTCATTCTAAAGAAGAACCCTGACTATGAACAATAGAGTTGTATATTTAAGGCTGAATGGGATATATAACATTTAAAGAAGAACCCTGACTATGAACAATAGAGTTGTATATTTAAGGCTGAATGGGATATATAACATTTAAAGAAGAACCCTGACTATGAACAATAGAGTTGTATATTTAAGGCTGAATGGGATATATAACATTCTGTAATTGTGTTACTTACTGTCTATGGTAATAATAGCAATTGTTATTTGTCACATTAAAACCCTAGCTTGTTTCCCTTGTCATGGTGAGAGCTGGTGGAGTAAAGGTTCAGCTAGTTTACTGGCGATTTTGATGGCTTCACCAAGTCCTGTGGCATTGTGATGTATGTTTGCCTCACATCATACCGGTTTAACAAAGTGTAACAGCTTGCATTGCATATTTAAACACCCTTACATTCATATGGTTTTTTTCTTGTTGTGAACTTGTAGGTGTAGTCTGCAATGCTTATTGTCCTTGATATCAACAGGTTGTTCTCTCATCTGCATATCGTCTCTGTATAACCACAAACTCCAGAAATAACTAGCTAATTTTAGCCTACTAGACATCTAGTCATCAGACTTCCTAGTTTAAGTAGTCCTCCCTAATGTGAGTGGTCATTCGAATAATATCCATTTCCACCAACATCATTGGCAGCTATGAGTAATGCATTGCGCTAAGAAACTGCTTTCTCCGGCTCTCGCAGGAGCTTTTCAGGAGCGTTAATTCTTTTTTCTTTGAATTCTTTAGTGAGCTTCTGTGACTATTTCAGTTAACTTGGCTACATCCTAGCCATGGTATAAGCAGGGCAAGTTTTACCACCATTCTCACCCCAATCATAGTAATTAAAAGTAAATGAAGTTATCTTCTCTTTCTGATGAGTGCATCGTGTTCCAATTAACACTTTTTTGTCAATTTAATGGCTGTTTGTCTGGCGAAATGCGCAGGTTTAAGCGAAATAAATAATGCTATTTGGTTTCATCTGTTTAGAGAGCGTGCAAGAGCAAAAAAAAACCCTTAAGGAAACATGTATTAGCTTTGCAATTATCGTAGGTTTTATTATCACATTGATAAGTTAGAGGTTAACCCAACCATCCCAAAAATACTAATTGCTTAATTGTGAAAAATCATATATTTCAACAAATTTAACAACAATGGTTTAAAAATAAGTTGCAATATGAAGTCGAAATAAAAAACTTGTGCCCTGGTGGCAGATATGTAAAATAATTTAATTTTCAATTGAAATGTCTCCGAGTAATGTAGGCAGCCATATAAACTTTGTAACCAGCATTTCCCTACAAAATTACATGACATCTTATTATGACCTTACTTTTGGTAGACAAGATGCCTCTTTCCATATTAAAATGATGATTTGGTTGATTAGCATGACATTATAACCATAATATAAAGTATTATATTACTGGTTAAGAAAGCAACAGAATAGTCACATTAATCCATTGATTTGATTTAGCTGCTTTTAACTAACTTTTAACAGAAAGAACTTGGAGAATATCTCTCATTATCTCTTATGCCAAATTGATGAACATTAAAACATGTTTACCTTAGGTAGCGTTGCTTCTATTGAATCGGCTATCCTGCGAAATCCTGCAAAATAGATACGTTATGAGAATGTAGATTAAGGCACAGGCCAGATTTTTATGAAATTATTTAAAATACTTGAGCAATTATTGGTCGCTGTTCAACAATTCCGATGTGCTAGCGTAGTAGTACCAGCAATAAATATTGTAAAACATTTTGGTTGATTGTCTCTTGGAATACTCACTCTCTCTGCGCTAGACGACTCACTACCCGATGAGGCGCTGTACGAGCCATTAGGTTCAAATAAAGTATCTTCATAAGAAATACTATCGCCGGATGAGTCACTCTCTGATGAAGGTAGTAGTTCTATCATTTGTCGGCCAAAACGATCGGTAAAGAATCGCACTCGTCTCCGGTTATGATGGAGCTCATCCGACATGCTTTCCCAACTTTCTGACGATCGGCTAAATGAAGAAAAATCTGAGTGTCCAATATTTCCATTTCTTCTAGCATCTTCGAAGGAAATGCTGTCTCCTGATGAAAAGCTTTCCATAGCATGACCTTTTGTGTTTCCTCTTGCTCTGCTGCCAGCTGCAGAAAAAATAGAGTGTCGATTGCCAGGGAGCTTTCGTGGTTCTGTAATAGGTCGGCCGTCGTCTGTCACACCAATCACAGGTCTTCCTAGGCTAGTTCTGCCATACCACCTGCATTTATCATAAATATATTACAGATTGATTGGTCGAATATTCTCATTCAGCTGATAAATAGTTGGCAATCATTACATTAGCAATGCATGGGCGGAGGTTGGAAAACTACATACATAAAAATTAGGTCAGCTAAAGAATTTCTATCTTATGTTTCTCAAGTTTAATGAAGACCTCTGTTTGGCTGTCCTCCTTTGCATGTACACGCAGAAGGAAATCTATCACTATTATGATTAATATTTGTGCATCATAAGTACTGTTAGTATTATATATATTAGTACTATTTTAATATTACTATTATATCAGGTAAGAGAGTTCATCTAAATCACGCTGCCTTAAAACCTTTTAGTATTGTACATATTTAACACATATCAGCAGGCAAAATATGATAGCATAGCATACTACATGAGTTTATACTTAGCCTGTTGATACATACTACATGAGTTTATACTTAGCCTGTTGATACATACTACATGAGTTTATACTTAGCCTGTTGATACATACTACATGAGTTTATACATAGCCTGTTGATACATACTACATGAGTTTATACTTAGCCTGTTGATACATACTACATGAGTTTATACTTAGCCTGTTGATACATACTACATAAGTTTATACTTAGCCTGTTGATACATACTACATGAGTTTATACTTAGCCTGTTGATACATACTACATGAGTTTATACATAGCCTGGTGATACATACTACATGAGTTTATACTTAGCCTGTTGATACATACTATAGTCTATGTGAAGGTAATACTTAGTCTGTTGATACATACTACATGGGTTTATACTTAGTCTGTTGATACATACCATGGTCTATTTGAAGGTCTATTTGAAGCTGAAGGGTGCTGGCTTTGCAGACTAAAATAATAAAGCCTACTTTTAGTGCATTGAATGGAGTTACAAAACGAAACTAAAAAATAAATGATTATAGTATTTTTGTAGCCGGAAGAATTTGATTTGAAATCATTATTAAAAAGTAATAAAAACGTTTTTTAATCAATGCAGCATTAGACCTAGGACCTGAACCAACAATATTGGCAACAAAGTATACATTTGAATTTAACAATTACAACAAATTTACAGCAGTTTCATTTGAAATCCTTTAAGTTTCTGTTTACGGCCAATAAACATTCTATCATTAGCTTATAAGCACAGCATAGGGAGTAGAAGACACCTACTTGGGCCTAGCTCTAGTCAGTGGCAGGTTTGTTGCAGAAAAATGTTGCCCAAATACCATATTGACAGGTCCTATGCGGAAATTGTGCCGATTGCGCGCAGGAGCTGTTATACTAAATGGCACAGCTATTTGTCTCCGATTGCCTGCCGGACCTCCTCTCCTGTTTGAAGGTTGGCTGGCAGGAATATCAATTGGGTTCACATAAGGAATAGGCTGAGTTGTCATAGGACTGTATGTTGATGAGCTGTATGGCATGTTTACAGGGTTCATGTATACTATTGGTTGGGTAGGTATGGGGTCTGGTGAATGCACATCTCTATTGGGCGGTTGTGGTCGCTGGTTGGTTGGATAGCCTGCCACAAAGGCAAAGCTAAGGATCATGAAGGATAAAGCTGATTTCATCTTCACAATCAAATAAGACCACCTTGAAACTGTAACAAGCAAATGACTTTCTGTTAGCATGCGCTATTTCCTACTACACATAGGCGGTCAAACAAATATGACAGTTTCTGTTGAATTATCATTTCAGATGCAGTCGAGAATGACTGGTATTTCCCATCTCCTTGTGAAATTTGCAATTAGCATATCTTTGATTCCAAGCGATATTCTGCTCATTTTACTTGTATAATGATGCTGTGAGGTGTCAAGCAAAGGGTTTATCTAGTTACAAAAGCTATTATAGGCAGGGTTGTAAATCACACATATGTGGTCTTCTCACTCTTCTGATTCAGTCATATGTCAACGGAATAATCATTTGCAAAACCACTGTGAGTCAACCAGTGACGCATGCTCAGTCAACCACTTACAGTAGTGTACCAGATCAGACATAGCAGTGTTTGCATCAGCCACAGTAGATCTCTTAACCAGGTGCAATGCTGCTCTGAAATCTGTCACCAGGATTCTGACTGCTGCCAGGATGTTAGGTTAATCACAAGAGTGGTACAAGCTATTTACTGCTGACTTTAGGGCTATATATAGGGCTCAAATAGCTAGGATAGCAAACAACGCTAAAGGATTATTCGCTAGTATATCAAAGTACTCTAATATATATGTCAAAGTATTGTAATATATATATCAAAGCATTGTAATATATATATCAAAGTATTGTAATATATATATCAAAGTATTGTAATATATATATCAAAGTATTGTAATATATATATCAAAGTATTGTAATATATATATATTTCAAAGTATTGTAATATAGATATCAAAGTATTGTAATATATATATCAAAGTAATGTAATATATATATCAAAGTATTGTAATATATATCAAACTATTGTAATATAATTTGAGCAGAATTGCAACAGTTAGTAATTGTAATTGCAACAGATGGAAAATATGTTGACTCAAATTATCGAGTGACAACTCAGTATTTATATCTATTATATTATATGTATTTGTAAAACCTACCTTATAGAGCAGCAGAAAAAATTAACTATGATGGTACGTCTGGCAACTAACTATTTATACTTGACAAAAGAGTAAATTCAGACTCGTCTTTGATATTTGTGCACATGTAAACCACTCCCATTTCCACATACTCGCTAGGAATTCACCGCTGATTTGCAATTCATCTCCTGTTTTGTTTAATTACGCAAGTATTGACAAGAGTGTTCAGATGATTGGTGACCATGAGTAATCATCATTCTGATATTTCCAGTGACAGTGACAATAGTGAACAGGTGGTTGGTGACAGTAATAACCAGGTTATAATATGTCAGTGACAATGACACACTGTGATTATTTAGTGAGATGAGTGTGCTAGCCATAACCAGTCACAGTTTTAATAAGCATTGCTAGCGCAATCAAGGGTGTTCTTCAAAAGTCTTCAGACCTATCTACTTATGTACCAAAGACTGACTCACATTAGGCACCAATTTCATTGGCTTATTCAGATAAGAACCAGAGCATAGCATTATGTGGCTTATTAAGATAATAAACAGAGCATAGTATTATGTGGCTTATTCAGATAAGAACCAGAGGGTAATATTATATTGTTTATTCAGATGAAAATGCTGTCATAGGTTGATATATAAGTCAAACCGCTCTAAACTAGGTGGGTATGCCATAAAATAATCTAAATACAATTGCCTGACAAATTAGAGATAAATATGGTGTAATAAGATACGGTGTTATAAGCACGAGTTTAAAGACACATAATAAGCATAGGGTCTATTTGAAGAAGCCTCAATCAAAATTCAAACTCAAAATCTGCAATGGAACCTAGCAAAAGTTTGATACCTATCTTGCAAAGGGAAGGAAGAACATGTGATTTACTTTCAATAAATGACATCGATGATGACAATTTAACAGCAACAGTTGATAATCTCAATTCATCATTTCTCCGGAGTTGCCTTCAGATTTACCCCAATCTAATTAAACAGAATTGCTAAATATTTCATCGGGTAGAATTAAAAAATGTAGTAATCAATCACACAAGGTCTGACTAAAACAAAAAATTCTCTAATTTTAATGGTTAACCTTGGAAAATGGTAGTGTTGGTTTGAAGCATGAATTGGCCCTTGTAAAAGTGCTTGGTCATACGTATAGTGGAGGCCAACAAGCAGTTTGGAGCGTCATGATAGTTGCCCGTAATGGTGTTTGAAGGACCCAAGCCATGATGCCTGCTAGAAAATACGGTAACCATGCTGTTTAGCAAGATAAACTGCTCCAATATCAGATATCCTTGTGAGTTGTATAACTATATGGAAGATTAAAATAAGGTACATTGATATCCATCCTATTCTCATGTATGTGTAGAGGCACAAACTAACAAAACTAGGGACTGATAACTCTGAATCATCTTGGCTCAACAGAGCAAGCAGTCAGCTTTGGTATGCTGAAAGGCTGTGACCAATTATAGGCAACGTAAGCGCATTACCAGCAATTAGTTATTGTCTTTTTTGTCTTATTGTCTGTGTTATAGCCTTAGGAACTGGCATCTATGAGGGGTATAAAGATGAAGCATTTTTTAACTTTCACAGTAATATTAAAATTACTTAGTCCGTAAAACAAAGCATGAAAATCACAAAAAATATTTTTACTTTAAAAACATTGTTTTGCCTAAATATTTGTTTCTACAACCTCCCAAACCCCAAACCCCAAACCCCAACCTCTTCGCTGTTTTAAGGGTTTACGCAATCTTTCTTTGTTAGCGGCAAGAGCTGACTGGCTTGCACGAGATGTATATACATGTAAACAAACCATGTACTCAACTTACTCATTCAGAATCGTAGTTTGTTTACCCTATACGAGCTTGAGTTGTCATGCTAAACACCATAAATCAGAATTGCCCTTACAATATGACTTACATAAAGAGATAGTAGGAACAGCCGGACCAAAGGAAGGGATGTAAATTTTGCCCCATCAGCTTCCATACATTAATAACTGGCATGAACAAAGTTGTTAAGAAGCTAATCAGAAGTAGCACTGGTGTTCCTTGCTGATGTCCCTTGCTGATGTTCCTCGTTGATGTCCCTTGCTGATGTTCCTCGCTGATGTCCCTCGCTGATGTCCCTTGCTGATGTTCCTTGCTGATGTCCCTTGCTGATGTCTCTTGCTGATGTTTCTTGCTGATGTTCCTCGTTGATGTCCCTCGCTGATGTTCCTCGCTGATGTCCCTCGCTGATGTTCCTTGCTGATGTCCCTTGCTGATGTCCCTTGCTGATGTTCCTTGCTGATGTTCCTTGCTGATGTTCCTTGCTGATATCCCTTGCTGATGTCCCTTGCTTATGTCCCTTGCTGATGTCCCTTGCTGATATCCCTTGCGGATGTTCCTTGCCGATATTTCTTTAATCGCCTGAAAACAAGCAGGAAACACTCTCATTCATATCAGCATTTGTGCTAGATACTATGTATTTACGCAACACTATCCTATACCTGCTATTATAGTATCACTATTCTACGCTAAAAATCCTGAATATGTTGAATTAATAATAACAATTCTTGCATAGAAGTGTGTGCGTGTGTGCGTGCGTGCGTGTAGGTGTGTGTCTGTGGTGTGTGTATATAGCGTTACTGTTCCAGCAAACGCTATTCATCAAAACTGTTAGTACGATGATACTGGTACCTCTCGATACTGATACAAATGTAAAAATGAGATATCGCACTTTCTTTGTCTGACGGAACGAAGAGAGATTATAGAGGCTATTCCTACTAGAGATAATAAAATTGTCCTCGTGAAAAGTAAGGGCCTTTACCAATTTAGCAATTGAACCCTGCAGAAAACCAAAAATAGAAGTTCACAAAAATACGAAAAAGCATCGTGTTTCATAGAGCTAATAGAGTTTGTAGTGTTTCAATTAATACGTCATTTTGGGTGTGAAATTGGAAAAAGGGTATATGCTGTGTGAGAAAAACAATAGAATTGTGAGAACAGCGTTGCTCGGTGGGTAAGTGCACAGTTCGAGTCTTGCGGT
This sequence comes from Watersipora subatra, assembly GCF_963576615.1. Classification (NCBI taxonomy): domain Eukaryota; kingdom Metazoa; phylum Bryozoa; class Gymnolaemata; order Cheilostomatida; family Watersiporidae; genus Watersipora; species Watersipora subatra. The sequence goes on along the minus strand of NC_088710.1, from coordinate 148,649 downwards.
TCAAATTTTGCGGTTGCAATCTTCGTGAGTTCATATCTAGCAGAGTGCGAGCATTTGCTAGTGACAGGCGTGCCGACGGACATGTCGACGGACATGCCCAAGTGCATACCGAAGTTCATATACCATAGCGATTTATATACCGTATATAGATTGCTTATCTTTTGCTTCGAACTGACGATTTTTAATAATTCTAGAGAGGTCAAGGTTGCTGATAGGTTATTACAGCAGCTGCAGCTATAGCACTTTATGGTTTACCTTTTGGGTGTGACTGAGTTCAGGCCTTACCAGCGAGTTTTCTCAAAAGGAAATGCCTTCTGAGGAAACTTGTAATTTGCCATACAATTTGTTCTTTTTTACAATTTTCAGATAAGACGAGTTCATCATATTAAAATATTTGGCTTTCATTTAATTAATCAGGTGATGCGCTATCTATTTACCATCCAGGTAAGATAGCAGCGGGTCACTTCACTCCAAATTTACGTAATAGTCATGCACAGCATGTATAACTAACTTGACAAGTCATCAAGTATGTGTAAAAAAATAGTTTGGAAGGAAATCTATTTTCTAAGTTTCGATCCATCATGGTTGATAAATCACTAATCTTATAAAATTATTATTCCTGCTAATGCTACATACTCTCTGCCTATTGCAATCGTCTAGCCCTAGTCATCAATTGCCTGACAATATAACTACTACCATTATTTTTTGCGATTGCCGCTCTGTTGTTTAGCAATCAATCATTGAGACACACTCAGATAGAATTCTATTAGCTGCAATGGGAAACGAAATACAACTTAAGTAATGAGCCATATTCATAACCACTCAGCCTACAATTGCTTAGCTCACCTACCAAACCTACTGTCAAATCCCTGTCAGCTAGTGGCTCTAGAGTTTGAGAATATAAAATCTGTGTCAACCAAATGAAGTCAGTAGCTTTCTTCACTTCAAATGCCAGATGCAAAAAGTCCTGTTTTTCTCATTTCTCAGCCGGTTGAATGGTTTGTATTTTCATAAATTGCTACAAAATTGACAAGAATATTTATAATTCTCTTTACTTAGTTTTGTGTAAATAATTTTGTGGTATAATTGTCATTTTTTCAATTCTGGAAAATTTGCTTAAATTCCAACAATAAAAATCTGGCTTCTAACAAGGAACTCTTGAAGCCAACAAACAAGTATTTTTAACCAGAGCAGAAATAAAGAGATACATATGATGACAGAATAATAATAAGTTTGCCTCATTATCACTTCAACTTTGTTTAACGTAGCACATTTACCATTGCTGAATCTGATAATAAATTTCTACAATTTCAAAGCTTAAATTTTGCAATGGAAACTATCACCCTAAATTCACACTTGTTACTATTGAAAATATTTGTGCGTGTTTTCTGCTAGTGCTTAAAAATCTTTCTTAGAATAGTTTTTTACCTGAAATATTTAAAAATATCATATTGTTAACGACGCTGTGAGCCCATGGCATGTACAGGCTGTTCTGTCTGACTGCATGACAAAATTAGATCACTGTTATGGTGATATAGTATGGTACTGCTAGCACAGCCAGTGTTGTAACAACAAACAAGCGCTTAGAGTAAAATAGTCAGAAAACAAGGTAGGTGCAATCTAAAGATCTACACATAATGGCTACTGGCTATAGCGGTCATTAACCCAAGCATAGTAGTCGGCAAGCAAGTTGACCACTCTTGACAAGTTGACCACTCTTGACAAGTTGACCACTCTTGACAAGTTGACCACTCTTGACAAGTTGACCACTCTTGACAAGTTGACCACTCTTGACAAGTTGACCACTCTTGAGAAGTTGACCACTCTTGACAAGTTGACCATTCTTGACAAGTTGACCACTCTTGACAAGTTGACCACTCTTGACAAGTTGACCACTCTTGACAAGTTGACCACTCTTGACAAGTTGACCAATCTTGACAAGTTGACCACTCTTGACAAGTTGACCATTCTTGAGAAGTTGCCAACTCTTGACAAGTTGACCACTTTTGACAAGTTGACCACTCTTGACAAGCTGCCAACTCTTGACAAGTTGACCACTCTTGACAAGTTGCCAACTCTAATTGTCTAATGTTCTATTTCTTATGATTTCATTCTTAAATCAAAGATTCATGTGATATTTTATATATTATATGTGCTAGATATGTTTTTAGTCCTTACATATGGTGAGAGTGTCAGTCAGCACCAAATACTTATCAGCCCAGTGCAGACCTAACAGAGACCTAAAGAGCCTCCGTACCAACAGGTTTAGTGTTTGTTGCTGAAAGGTAAATACAAGCATAAATAGATCGTTCTTAGAGATCATACATAGAATGCTTAAAAAGTTGAGGATTACTTTTTGCTTGTTTCAGCTGTGTTCTGTATCCAAAAGTTGGAAATACACAGAGTAAAAAAATTCTCGAATTTTGACAATAGTCAAATAAAAACAGTCACAATAGTCAATTTGCATAAAAAAATATGTGAAACCAGCATTCTAAACCTGCATCTGCTGTTACCACCTGTCATTTGCTGTCATCAACCATCATCTGCTATCATCAACTGTCATCTGCTTTTATCTGCTGTCATTAACTGTCATCTACTGTCATCAACTATCATTTGCTGTCATCAGCTGTCATCTGCTGTCATCTGCTGTCATCTGCTGTTATAATGAGTTACTTTAATAATCAAATGTTAGTTTAGCTTGCTACATAAAATGGGGATTTATGGTACTATTTCTTCTATAATTGGAAATTATTTGTTAGAGTGCGGCCTGTTACTAGTCTAAATATTGAATCTGTTGAGACAGAATGAGAGATGAGAGACAGAGAGTGAATGTATTTTCTGAACAGAATGCCACAAGGGCTTAGACCTTCAGCCTCTTTCACCAAAAACACAATTCACGAAGCAGACATTTAGTTCTGTCACAGTAAGTATGGATCATCTTATCAACGGGTTCATCAAGAGCTATTATAATACCTATATATTTACCATAACAGTATCATACATGTTCTGTTGGTGTCACTCCTGCCTCTTTACCTCCCTACTAGTGTCATATAACAGCTTAATACTAGACTGTACAATTTCCTTGCGCCGTCAGAGGTTTATTAATTTATAGATTGATGTATCAAAGAGTAAGCCACTTCCAACGAGAAATGTAGCTGGGCATGCAGCTGGGCATGTAGATGGGCATGTAGATGGGCATGTAGATAGGCATGTAGATGGGCATGTAGATGGGCATGTAGCTGGGCATGAGATGGGCATGTAGATGGGCATGTAGATGGGCATTAGCGCATAACAGGAAATCTGCAAGATGTGCAATCTATATTAATGATTACAGTACAATCTTTAATCAAAAGGAAAGGTCACGGATGAGAAGACTCCTAATGTAAAAGAAGATGTAAAACATTCTGCATCAAAAGAGTAATAACTACTTTTTAGAAATGATATTAGAGTTAAACAATAATGAATGTGAAGGTCAATTGGAGCCTTATTAGATAACTCTAGCTAGTGTGTACATTTGAATATGCTATCATTTGCAGTTCCTGTAGCATGCTGTTCCTGTAGCATGCCGTTCCTGTGGCACGCTGTTCCTGTAGCACGCTGATTCTGTAGCCCGCTGTTCCTGTAGCATGCTGTTCCTGTAGCACGCGGTTCCTGTAGCATGCGGTTCCTGCATCTTTGAGATTTTTTTCTTTTGCACTTTTATATGTCGCTTCCTTAAAATTTTACTCTCTTGGCATGTTTTCCCTTAACATGTTGTTTCCGTAACATGTTGTTCCCTTTGCATTCTGTTCCCTTAGTATGTTGTTTCTGTAACATGTTGTTTCCATAGCTTGCTCTCGTAGGATGATGTTCCTGTTGCATATTGTTCCTGTGGCGTGTTGTTGCCTTTTGAAAAGGCAGATGCTGAGTAATAAATCTATAATAATCTTCTTTTGGTTCAGGCCGATTATTATCATTGAAAGATTGAGACACAGCCACAGCCATAATTCAGGTGTAAGACAGATTGTTATCTCAAACTAATAGTTCTCCCGCCATTGTCACCTGAAAGAGCTAGTATTGCACTGCGTACCACATGAGAAAAACAAATGGTGGTTAGCTCTTTGCGGTAGTCAACTATCTATCTCCCACCAGAATAGACAAACTGCCAGTGGTAAACATTTGCTCTTTACATTAAAAAACAGTCTTGTCAACTTACAGGTGCCATTGTTTTATCACAACCAAACAAGTTTTAATACAGGACTTTTGTTTTCCCCTTAGTCTTCTCTTTTTGACAGTTCAATCACCTAAATGAGGCTTATTATCGCTAACTGTTATTGTTTAAATTATCAGTTCTCTACCTACTGAAGGGTGACTCACAATGTCAGGAGCCTCTCCTACAACCGCAGTGTGTGGGAGCGGAAAAAGAGATGACTGCAGACGTTATGCAACTGCTGTTTCAAGTTTGTGACTTCTTATTAGAAAGAAAGGTGAAAAACCACAAAACTATCAACATGAAAAAGATATAAAACATTCTGTATAGAGAGATATAAAACATTCTGTATAAAGAGATATAAAACATTCTGTAAAAAAGAGGGACCAATAATTGCTCTCAGGAAACGATACTAGAGTTTACCAACAAGGTATATGAGCTGATCATAGCATGATCTTCAATTGCTTACAGACGTGGTGAACAATTGCTTACAGATATGGTGAACAATTGTTTCCAGACATGATGAACAATTGTTTACAGACACGGTGAACTATTGTTTACTCACACGGTGAACAATTGTTTACAGACATGGGGAACAATTGTTTACAGACATGGTGAACAATTGTTTACAGACATGGCGAACAATTGTTTACAGACATGGTGAACAATTGCTTACATACACAGTGAACAAGGGGTTACAGACACGGTGAACAATTGGTTACAGACACGGTGAACAATTATTTACAGACATGGTGAACATTTGTTTTTAGACATGGTGAACAATTGTTTACAAACACGGTGAACAATTGTTTACAGACATGGTGAAAAATTGTTTACACACATGGGGAACAATTGTTTACAGACATGATGAACAATTGTTTACAGACATGGTTAACAATTGTTTACAGACACGGTGAACAATTGTTTACAGACATGGTGAAAAATCGTTTACAGACATGGTGAACAATTGCTTACAGACACGGTGAAAAATTGGTTGCAGACATGGTGAACAATCGCTTACAGACACGGTGAACAATTGCTTACAGACACGGTGAACAATTGCTTACAGACGCGGTGAACAATTGGTTACAGACATGGTGAACAATTGCTTACAGACACGGTGAACAATTGGTTACAAACACGGTGAATACTTATACATCACTTATACAGACACTTATACATCAGTTAGTACTGGCTTTTTATATGGAATATTCTGCTATTCTATGGAGAGTTCACTGCTGTGAGGTATTCGTGTGAGAATGTGGCTTGCGTACTATGTTGACACAGTATTGGTAGTTGCTTCCATACCTTGTAAGCTCTGCAGAATCACTTATTCCATTTATTCCCTTATACAGTGGTTGTTGTGGAGGAATAAAGCATCTTACATTTAATCAGCCAGCAAAGGTCTTCATAAACTAAAACTTATACACTGTTGTAAGTTGTAAGTTAGTTATAGCATAACTTATTGCAAAACTTATTGCAAAACTTAAATATGCAATAAACTAAGTTTGTTGCATATTCAGGGTAGGCTATGCAATAAACTAAGTTTATTGCATAGCCTACCCAAGTAACCTGGACCTTGCCTGTCGTTTTTGGCAGCCTTTTTAAAGGTCAAACTGTATAATGCAAACATTGCAATTGCACAGCTACCTATTGCCTGCACTAGACTCTGTCTATTAAACTACATGTAAAATAAAGGTTATACCACTCTCAATATATCACTAGACTCTGTCTATTAAACTACATGTAGAATAAAGGTTATACCACTCTCAATATATCGCTAGACTCTGTCTATCAAACTACATGTAGAATAAAGGTTATACCACTCTCAATATATCACTAGACCCTGTCTATTAAACTACATGTAGAATAGAGATTATACCATGCTCAATATATCAGAATATATCAACACTGTGCATTAAACTATTACCTAGAGAAAAACTGTGTAGTAAAAAAAATTGGGTTAATTTTCAAGACAAGCCTGATGAGCTTAGCATAATGAGCAGGTGAAAAACAGCGAATTGTGGCATGCAGCTATTTTGATCTTATCATAAAGGTAATAACGCATGCGCACACACATGCACGCAAGTACGCATGCATGCAGGCACACACACACACACACAAACACACACACACGCACGCACACACACACACGCACGCACGCACGTACACACACACACACACACACACACGAATGCACACATGCACACCCACGCACACTCACGCACACCCACGCACGCACAAATGCGCACAAATATTTCTTTATGATCCCACGACCAAACACGAACATAGCGATTTTTTGGGAGATTTATGATAAATGCATATGTGCACACAACTCCCGAAAAATTATCCGTTAACGGCTTGACCAAACCCTTGTACCAAAATATCGTCAAAAAATTGAAACATTTTATGTAGAGTCGTTTAAGTATAATAAGGATACAAAACGCATATAAACCTATTTACATATGTTACCAAGTTTTTGAAAGGTTACCGAAACATCTTAAAACTAACCCATCTGATCGGATTATACATGAATAGACAGATTAATTTGGCCTTAAACAAAATAAAAACTTTACAGCCTACTTCAATCAAAATTAAGACCGGCACATGAAATGCCGATAAAGCCGTACGACAGAGAGTAGAAATATTAAGTCGCCAGCATTTTACAAAAAAAAACGTGGACATTTCACCAGTCTATAGCATTGTTTAATTACCGAAGGTTTCTGTAATTAACGTAAACTGTTAACTACAACATTAAGAAGAATTCTTTACATATTATCTACAAGCTAGGACCAAAATACAATGCCCCTTTGTGACAAGAACATTTCTTTATTTCACTTCAGTTTGCAGAAAACCTCCAGACGCGTAAATGCTAATGCTTGCTTTCTGTTACATATCGCTGTCAAAACCATTCTACATTCACAACACAACCAACTTTCAAACTGTATATCACATGGCAGTTTGCCATTTTTCTTTTAATATTGCATTTCAGAGATATAATAAACATATTTCATTATTGCTGTTGTTAGTTAAATTACGTACAGTAGGTTAGGTCTACAGCTTGAATTAATATTTATTTTATTGTTGTAAAACATAAGTTTGAGATAGTAGTAGACTAGGTCTGATTTTTATACAGCATTTTGCTTTGCATAATTGACCTTTTGAATTTTATTTCAAAACAACTTGACAACTACCATGGACATACAACCTCCCAGAACACCTCGTCGTCGCAGTGGCTGTCCACGTGTCTCCCAATTATTACAGTGGCGGAGAAATTGAAGGTCCTCACAGCAACCATCAACATCATATGCTAATGTTCAACAACACGCTACTCAAAATAATAATAACAACTCATCTGATTCAGAGAATTCTTTAGTAGACAGAGACAGAGAGTGAATGTATTTTCATTCTAGGCTTCGCCTACAACACCTAACTAAAGAATTCTACTTTTGTAGAATTCTGACCTATTTTAACTACTTTTTCAACAACCAACAGTACCCTTTCTTTTTTCCATTATCACTTTGGTCGTGGGCGGTATGACAGGGGAATTTCTAGTATAACTATATGTCTTTTAAAATGTAACTGTATGTCCCTTAATATGTAACTGTATGTCTCTTAATATGTAACTGTATGTCTCTTAATATGTAGCTGTATGTCCCTTCATATGTAACTGTATGTCCCTTAATATGTAACTGTATGTCTTTTAATAGGTAACTGTATGTCCCTTAATATGTAACTGTATATCCCTTAGTATGTAACTGTATGTTCCTTAATATCTAACTGTATGTCTCCTAATATGTAACCGAATGTCCTTTCATATGTAACTGCATCTGTTTATGTAACCTACTGTTTCTCTACTCATCTAGATGAGGCGCAGTAAGTAGAATTTTGTAAGGGGCTTTCCTCATGAAAACAATTTTTGTTTGATAGCAAACATATAACTTGTTCTGATGCTTCGTAGCCAATAAGTAAATTGGTTTGGGTTTTGATTAGCATTGCTGATAGTCGTATTGATTGATTACGAACCCAACTAATAATAACAAGTGATCAGTAGAAAAGTGCCCACCAAATTGTGCTAATAATAACTCGGTTACACCACTGAGCATTAAATAAACACTTGAAAACAATGTCATAGAAATAATTCATAACTGTATCAGGCTAATAGTAGTTCCTTGTTTAAAATGGTATTGACACTTTGACGTATATGCAAAAATGCTTTACAATTATGATAGAATCTGTTCTACTATTTTCAGGCTATTGACTTGCGCTTAGCCCGTATGCGTCTAAATGTTTATCATTGCTTTCGCGAAAAGTTTTCTGATTAGCATAGGGTAAAATTTGTGCTCTGCTAAAAAAAATTATTTGAACGCTGATATCGACTAGGTCAGCAGTACAGAATTAGAGTTGAAGTTAGCAGACACTGTGGAAGGTATTGAAAAGCCAGAAGGCAATAAAATAGTTCAACGGATCGACACCCATAACTCCTTTTTTATAGCACATGAAAAGCCAGGTTTTGCTGCAAACTGTAGCAAACACATAAATCAGTTCAATGAGCTTTTATGCAACATTGTTAAATATACAGTTGTAGTTATAAAACGTAGTTATAAAATTAAAATACGCCTTCAAATTTGGAATGAAACAAAAAATTGAAAGTTCCAATCATTTGCAATGCAGACTATACAATCATCATAAGATAATTGCAAGCAATAAATATCATCTAGTATATTTCTCAGCTTCCCAAAGCATATTTATGTAAAGACCTATGACAAGTCGGACATAAGTTATGGTTTTGGATGTGAGATTTCTCGCATCCAAAACGGTTAGTATCTCTCCACCTAAAGGAGAGTGCAAAATATAGGTGACACTCGTTTCATCCATAAAAGGGTTAAATTTAGCTTCCTAAAAGTCTGATGAGTCATTGGAAAAATACAACGCTACTCTCTATTTGCACGCCGTCTTTAATAAAGTGCTACACTAAAGGAAAGATTACAGAATAGAGCGCCCTGGCTTTCAAATAGAGGTTTTATGGTATCAGTCTTGCCATTAGCATTATTATTACTGTTACTATTAGGATTATTATTATTGTTCTAATTACTATCATTATTATTTATTTATTAACGTTATTATTACTGGTGCTGTTACTTTGGATATTGTTCTCATCATTATCATTATCATTATCATTATTATTGTTTTTGCTGTTATTACAGTTATTATTTTAGTGCACGTGTTTAAGACTATTCAGTTGTAAAGATTGAAATGGTAAATTAATTTCTACCTTACGACAGAGAAACTGGTTTAACCTACAGTTTGTGAATAATTTTTGCAATTCAAAAGACCTTGGAGTGTGTGTTACTGACAAGTGACACATAATTAGGGATCGGTAGCACACAAGTGCTAACAAGTAACATACATAGTACGTATGTGTGTTACTCGTTAGTTGTGCGGTATAACACCTTGAACAATGCAAACGTTAAATGTGATGCAGCTCTAGTCTGTATAGCTATGTCCAGTGCTGAACACTCAGTACTGAGGCATGAATGGTCTCTAAGATCAAATCCATCTTTTTACACAACTGACAGGTTTGCTCGAGTTGAAAGCTCAATGGCTTGTAGATGCGTGACCATTTGATGAACTGAAGATGGCACTGTTTTTGTGTTGGTGGAAGGAGTAGGGTTCGATCAAAGCTTATAGTACGTTTTAGTTAAAGAGCAGAAGTCATTAGCATAAATACCTTTCAAGCTTCAACTACCACTGAATTGATGTCTTATTCCAACAACGCATAGACATGGGTCAAAATGTGGTATGAACACTGCCTACCCTCAATACTTGATACGGCTGTCTGGATAAAACTAGTAATACTGGTTTACATTTGACGATGTGCACTGAGTACCCACAATTACTGTTGCAGCAGAACACCCTTTCACTAAACACATTGTTTTCTTCAGATTGCTTTTTGTATATTTGTTTTGGTTTTTATTTTATTTTTTCCCTTGTATTAATAATCTAAAGAAAACAGTTCTATTCTTTCTCTATTGTACTTACAGGGAATATAGAAAACTTCTCTATTGAACTTACAGGGAATATAGAAACTTTCTCCATTGTACTTACAGGGAATATAGAAACTTTCTCCAATGTACTTACAGGGAATATAGAAACTTTCTCCATTGTACTTACAGGGAATATAGAAACTTTCTCCATTGTACTTACAGGGAATATAGAAACTTTCTCCATTGAACTTACAGGGAATGTAGAAACTTTCTCCATTGTACTTACAGGGAATATAGAAACTTTCTCCATTGTACTTACAGAGAATATAGAAACTTTCTCTGCACAAGAAGTATGTAAATACAGCAGACAACTCTATAACGTAAAATTCAGATAACATAAAATATTTATGCAAAGTTTTTGCTTGGTACTACGTAAAAAATTCCATATAATATAAAGTGTCAAGTCGGGACAAGTTCTCCAATTCTATATTTGAATAGTAACAAATTTCGCCGCGCTTGTGGTAGAAAAAACTACGTACGTATAGCAATGTATGTATTATTCACACAACTTCCACGACATTTTAGTTCGTTGTGCTAGATCGTCATGATGGATCGTCAGATGTGTTGACAAAACCGAGCATGAGTAGCTGCGTAATTGTTCAGAAATGCTTAAAGGCGATCGATTAGCGTATGTGTTCTAGCGTAGGTCTACCAATTAAATATTACAAGTTGGAGTATTATTGAAACTTATTTTTATTCTAACCTTGACCCCTGAATGCAAATAGATGGCAAAAAAGTAGACATGGCGAAAAAGTAGACACTGCTCTTTTTATAGTAGAAATGTATTTTGTTTTGTTTTATTGTAGACGTTTAAAAACTTGTTTTTCAAAGTTTTAATTTACAGAATAGATTATCCTGTCTTTAAAAAAATAAGCAAATTGCTGTAATTGGACATAAAAAATGTGTGTTTCCCATCAACTTGTTGTAAAATTACTGCAATCATAGTCTAAAAAACACTGAAATTGATCAGAGAAAGGAGAAAGCTCGTTGATGCAAACAAATAATACTCCAAGTTACGGTACAGTCAACAAATTAAAAAGAGAAATCTAGTTTTTCCTGTTTGTATGACCAAAGGGGTGAGCTTGGAGACATCTTGGAATGGATTAGGCAATTTACATATATTTTACTGTTCGTATGGCGTGAAATCCCTATAAGGTAAATGTTTCTGGAACGAATTATTTACGTTGTAGGAGCGCCTACTGTCCTACTCATGTACACTACTGCAAACACTTGAGCTGTAATGACTTCAGTTGTCTTGCTTTAAATGCATTGAGCTTTGAGGTGCATCCTGCTTGTAAAGCTCAGGAAGATCTGTACATCTGTCTTACTAATTGTTTTGTTTCAGCGAATTGGTAAAATAGTTAATGTGACAAAAGAAAAGCCTGAAATATTCTACAGTATCATTTGATCTTAAAGGTTATTTCCAACCGGCAAAGTTGTGAATAGCTTCTAACAACTGAAAACTTCCTCGCTTTGGCTGACCAACAATTGACTGACAGATATCTGACTGACAGATAACCAACCAACAGATACCCGACTGACAGACACCCAACCTACAGATACCCAACTGATAGATACCCAACTGACAGATACCGGACTGACAAATAACCACCTGACAGATAGACTGTCTGACAGATATCTGACTGACAGATATCTGACTGACAGATATCCGACTGACAGATAACCGTCTAAAGCTATCTCTGCTCAGATCTTATTTTTAATGTTCATTTTTCAAGAAATGCAGAAGACCAAATATTTTGTTATCATTAAGATTTTGTAATCTCATATATTTACTACAACTTTATTAACAGATCAACAAATCACTAGCAAGGAATTTAACCAATCAGCTTGCCAAATAGCGAGATTACATTTATTGTTCATCAACAAGATTCTCACTTCAAATGGTCTCGCGTTACGAGTGAAACGAAACAAAGTTTTTGTTAGTTAGATTCTAGATGAATAAGCTGAAGACTCTTTGGCAGATGATATTATCATGATAAATATTGGTAACTTAAAAATATTTCAAATATGGCTGTAAATTTGGAGTTGCCTACTTTTGCTAATTGATTGCGTACTTGTATACGCTGCTCTTGAGGAAACAACAAATTGGTGGAGTACTTGGTGATTATTTAACAGAATATATTTATACAACTGTTACTTGTGTACTGTGTAGTGTTACCACTGTGTAGTGTTACCACTGTGTAGTGTTACCACTGTGTAGTGTTACCAGTGTGTAGTGTTACCAGTGTGTAGTGTTACCACTGTGTAGTGTTACCACTGTGTAGTGTTACCAGTGTGCAGTGTTACCAGTGTGTAAAGTCATTTTCAGCCAGTTGCTAGACTGAGAGCACAAGGTTACAACTGAAGCACACTTTTGTTATCTCTCAATATAAATCTGCTGCATCGAAATACTAACCATCCACTTTCTCAACTTACGGTGAAAGGAGCTGTAAGTGAAAAGTTGAACAGCTTTTTCAGAACTATCATTGAACAAATGATCATTTTCATTCACATTGGAGTACTTTTGAGTACGAATAAAAGTTGTCATTTGTAAAACAGCTAGAAAATGTCAGCCTAACTAAACTGGCGCCTGTCTGGCTTTCTGCCTGTCTACACTGGCATTGCCAAGAGCATGTCAACTACACTGGCATTGCCAAGGGCATGTCAACCATTCTGGCATTGCCAAGAGCATGCCAACTACATTGGCATTGCCAAGAGCATGTCAACTACACTGCAACTGCCAAGAGAATGTCAACTACACTGGCATTGCCAAGAGCATGTCAACTACACTGGCATTGCCAAGGGCATGTCAACTATTCTGGCATTGCCAAGAGCATGCCAACTACACTGGCATTGCCAAGAGCATGTCAACTACGCTGCAATTGCCAAGAGCATGCTAACTACACTGGCATTGCCAAGAGCATGTCAACTACACTGGCATTGCCAAGGGCATGTCAACTAAACTGGCATTGCCAAGAGCATGTCAGCTACACTGGAATTGTGAAGAGCATGTCAACTACACTGGCATTGCGAAGAGCATATCAACTACACTTGAAATGCCAAGAGTGAATTCTTCCCTTACATTGTTAAGACAACTACCGATGTCATGAGATTTTAAGCAGTTCTCTGCCATGTAATCATCCACATCAAAGCTTCACCATATTTAATTTGCTACCCGCGCAATCAACTAACAAGCGCAGGTAATGTGACAGAGATGTAATTGATTACACTTCCCAGTAGAAGCTTAATAAATAAATACCAATTTCTTACTGTATTTAAATCTGTTTCATGCTAATTGCGGTCATATTACTCACCTTTCTTCTTCTCTGATTGCAAAATATTACTAGTTATTAAACATGCATATATCATGATTTATTTTTGCTTTCGAATCAGAAAAAAACATAGAAGTATGAGGCAGCTGAGCACAGACTATTGCAAGTTCTCTTTCTGCTTATGAGTCCATACTGTTCATGCTGTAGGAAATCAAACAATGGCTAACAAGTAGACAGTAATTTAAGGTTTCCCAAAGTCAGAATTTATGGTTTCCACTATTTGTAATCAAATTTATGGTTATAAGCCCTTCATCATTTGTCATTCTTGCGAGACTACAGGCTATGATCTTATAGTTCAGCATTTTTAATTATGGCTGACAATAGTTTTGTTGACTGGTCTGTAATAGTTTTCCAAACAAATCTGTATAATTTCTTAATTTGGTAGGGACGTAATTTGCTGTCTTTTCAGCTTGTATCTTACAAGTTTTCGGCAAAATCATTTTGTTATATTTTTTGTGTATCAGAGCAGATGTGTGTACATTTATAAGTTATCTACTCCTACATGTTTACGCAAAGAAGTGAAAGCAATTGAGACTCTTGCTCGCAGGCTCTAAAGATGAACAATTAAAGAGCTGGGTTAGTTGAATATATACAGTTAAGTTGACATGTGAAACTGATTTGATCATTTATTGATTTATTCCTTCAAAATAGGGAAATATTGCCAATTGATTCAAACTAATTCTGTGTTCTACTAATTTATGTCATATTTCGTGATTACTAAGCTTATTATTAATATTTCTATATCGAATAAATGAAAGCTAAGGGTAAAAGTAGTTGCGCACAGCCAAATATCCACTTCCACTACCACTTAGTGCTTTTCGAGGTGCAAGTCATGAGTGTTAAAATACATGTACTTTTGTGCAGTAATTAGTTGCGTGGTATGATTGGGGACAATTAGTTGCGTGGTATGATTGGGGACAATTAGTTGCGTGGTATGATTGGGGACAATTAGTTGCGTGATATGATTGGGGACAATTCGCAAAAACCGGTCCAATATTAATACTTCCAATGCTTTCAATTAGTGTTCCGATGTTCAATTCTAATATCCAATACTCTAGCTGTCAATATCTAATACTCTAGCTGTCATTATCCAATACTCTAGCTGCCAATATCTAATACTCTAGCTGTCAATATCCAATATTCTAGCTGTCATTATCCAATACTCTAGCTGTCAATATCTAATATTCTAGCTGTCAATATCCAGTACTCTAGCTGTCAATATCCAATACTCTAGCTGTCGATATCCAATACTCTAGCTGTCAATATCCAATACTCTAGCTGTCAATATTTAATACTCTGTCAATATCTAATACTCTAGCTGTCAATATCTAATACTCTAGCTGTCAATATCTAATACTCTAGCTGTCAATATCTAATACTCTAGCTGTCAATAACTAATACTCTAGCTGTTGATATCTAATACTCTAGCTGTCAGTATCCAATAATTTAGCTGTCAATATCCAATACTCAAGCTGTCAATATCCAATACGTTAGCTGTCAATATCTAATACTCTAGCTGTCAATAACTAATACTCTAGCTGTCAATATCTAATACTCTAGCTGTCAATAACTAATACTCTAGCTGTCAATATCCAATACTCTAGCTGTCATTATCCAATACTCTAGCTGTCAATATCCAATACTCTAGCTGTGAATATCCGATACATTATCTGACTATATCCATTACCCAATGTTGACATGTTATAATTCATCTGACAATATCACATACTCATTATACTATATTATATACATAATATGATAATATCAATACTCAATAATGATATCAAATATTCTAGCAAATAATAAAATACTGCAGGCTGTGATATCTCAGTATCAATATTCAATAATCATACTGAGTGTAAACTCATGCAATATCACTATCTACATACATGTAGTGATACCGAACACCGGAACCGACCAACTGCAGCAATTAGAATATGTGTATGATACCCATTGTTTACTCAAGCAATTATACTTCAGAAATCAAACACCAGCAGCTGCAGGTGTTTCTATAATAAGAAAATATAATACTGGCCACATAATTTCAAACGGCATTTTTTACTATCATTAGTAACTATAATAATAATATTATATATTGAACAGACTGAATAATTTGTTTAATTCTCGAGAACATTGTATTAGAGTACAAATGACCAAACATCTTCCAATGGGTCACAGCCTATCTCACAGTGGGTCACAGCCTATCTCAATTTTAACATACAATATTTATAGCTAAATTTAGTGTTTAATGAAAATTTAATAAAGATGTTATCAATGTAATAGCTTACAAATTAAAAAGTAATATAAATGAAGATTAAAATATATATATTTATAACAATTACACTTTGTTTAATGAGTTGCACTACTACGTTGCACTACTACGTTGATCTACTACGTTGCACTACTACGTTGCACTACTACGTTGCACTACTACGTTGCACTACTACGTTGCACTACTACGTTGCACTACTACGTTGCACTACTACGTTGCACTACTACGTTGATCTACTACGTTGCACTACTACGTTGCACTACTACGTTGCACTACTACGTTGCACTACTACGTTGCACTACTACGTTGCACTACTACGTTGCACTACTACGTTGCACTACTACGTTGCACTACTACGTTGCACTACTACGTTGCACTACTATGAAGTTTCTGAAATTGAACATCAACTTCATGTATAGTAATAAAACCTAAAGCATTTTATACCAGTATATAATATGATTGAGATAGTATTAGTAAATAAATATCCAGTAGCATGCTTACTATTATTAAATATTTAGTTTCTCAATCGCCAAAACCAACGTCCAATACCAACATCCAATAATGAGCCTGTCTATATCTAGTACCAATATCAGTATCTAATACTGAGCCATTCTATATTATAACAATTAATATCTAATATCAATACTCACTACTGGCAAAACAAAGAATTCCAATAAAATTTCCAATATTTAATAGCATACTAGCTAGCTTTGCTCTTGGCGTTGCCGAGGAAATAAAAAGGTCTTTGGACAAAAAATTGATTCGTATTTAACATATATAACAATGTTTCCCATTCTAACTTTCAAACTACAAATCATGAGAGAAGTGGGTTGTGTAGTTGAAATAAATTAGTAGAGAAAATAAAAACAGCTGTAAAGGTTTTCAAACTTTGTCAAACTGTAACTTTCAAACTTTATATCTTGAGGAAATGATTTTGTGCAGAACATGTTCTTTTCTTTGGAGGCATTAGACAATGTGCAATTTTTGAGAATACATATATTTAACAGATTAATAAAAAATATGACAGAATATGGTAGTATTTTGTATAGCTGAAACTTTCTTAAAACAGTGTTTGCCAAAAATGGCTGAATAAAAATTAATATTAATAATAAAGATTGGAAACTAACTAAGTAATAATAACAGTAATAGAAAAATTAATAATGTTTAAACTTCAAACACGACATTATACTCCAATTATGTTTAAAAATGCAAGTTGAAATATAAACAATAATGCAACAAACTCTAAAACCTTATAATTATTATAAACTTAAAATGTTATACAAAGTTTATAAATGTAATAAGAGAATGTAAATCTGCCTATATATATATTTCTCAAGGTATGTAAATGTATGTAAATATAAGGGAGTGAAAAATAACTGATACTTGTAATCTTACACAATAAGTTTTACAGTAAATCTTACAGATAATCTAATAGATAATCTTAGAAATGTTTGTTGCAAAATGTGAAATGTATTACAAATCTCTAATTGGTTAGGTTTAGAATGAAAGATGTAAAAGCTAATACACAAAGCGAGCAATGATAGGAACAAACAAACAAAGATGTTTTAATTTTAACTAAAAAAAATTACGTAAAAAGATTTTTTAAATGAACAAAATCTTTATTCCTATTTAATGATTGTGGAGCGCAAGGTACCAAGTCAAAATCCAATGAACGTAATGTAGCTGGAAAAAAGTATTTTGAGCAGCTGGAATAAATAAGTAGGGAACTGAATGTAGATATGAAATAAATAACAAGTATGTAAACTACTGCAGAATGTATTGCCTATTGCCTATGTAGAATGTACAGCCTATTGCAATGCTTACATTACGCCATGCTTGATGCAATGACTTTGTGTTAGAGATTCACTTGCGTTTTGAATTTGAATAAACTGAGTGTTTGATAAACATACCACAAGTTATTTTGGCAAAACTGTGACAATAATGGCAGTAAAACTTTCAGACTTGAGTAAAACCTATAAAGACGTAGAAAACAGTGGTGACTTTTCGGAGTGGTGTGACAAGCTAGAGCTTGTAGCTGAGCTGCAGAATATTACGGAATTGAAATCTTTTGTGCCAATCTTTCTGTCTAGACCGGCATTCGCCATTTATAAACAACCGTCAGCCGACACTAAAAAGGATTATGCACTGATTAAACAGGAGCTAATGACTGCTTTTGGAGTAAATAACTTTAGCGCATATGGACAACTACAAAGAAGGATATTCAAAGAAGGAGAAACTGTTGATGTTTACCTAGCAGATTTGCGTAGGCTAGTAGCTCGGATTGGCCAAACAGTACTAGAACCCTTGTTGAAGTGTGCTTTTGTGGCTGGGTTACCAATTGATGTAGCTACCCAGATAAAATCCATTTCAGCAATTGAAAAACTTTCGTTGTCAGAGTTGGCCATGAGAGCCAAAATGATTATGTCTAGCAATGATGGAGCACAAGGAGTCTGCGCAATGGGGTATGTAGGCTCAAAACCTGCTGGACAGATTTGTTCAATTTGTAATGGCAGAGGTCATGGAGCCCACCAGTGCCCATCCAAGGTTGTAAAGAGTGCAAAAAGGCTAATAAAGTGTTACAACTGTCAAGAGCTTGACAATCACATAGCTAGGAATTGCTCTAAGGGAAATGAGAATGGGGAAGTGTCTGCACCGGATACTCTCCCCGCTACAAGCCACTGAGCAAAGAGGTGCTACCATTTATTGATATATATGTAAACAAAGTATCGGCAAGAGCTCTTGTAGATACTGGTTGCGAACAGACTGATTTTAGATGATTTTTGTGTTAAATTGGGTAAAAGGCCTAGCGGTTCTGTTCGAATTGTCAGCATGTTAAACGGTAAAACTACTGAGTGTAAGAGTGAAACTGTTTTAGAAGTCAATGTCACAAAAAAAGAAGAGCTTCCTCTGCAGTGCTTGATTGTGTCAGCACTAGTAGGTGGAGCACAAGTGATAGTGGGAATGGATGCTATTGCTAAACTCAGTGGAGTTAATGTTGATGTTCACAATGGTGTTAAGTTTGGTGGTGAGGTGCCAGTGATAAGTGTTGGCACAAGACACCAGAGTAGTTTAGAGATTGATGATAAAAATTTCATAGCATGGTTTGATGGTAGTGCATGGTTTGTCAAATGGAAATGAAAAAATGATGAACCGATTCTACAAAATCATTGCTCTGAATGCAAGATAAATGATGATGACAGAAAAGAGTTTGATGAAGAAGTGCAATGCTGGATAGATAATGAATGGCTGGAGTTATATGATAGCACAGTCCATGGTCATGTAGAGGGGATAATTCTATTGATGGCTGCAAAACAACCAAACAAGCCCAATAAGATTCGCCCTGCTATGGATTACCGTGAACTAAACAACTATATTCACAGTAATCCAGGTGTTGAGACTGCAACTTGCCAAGAAAAACTGCGAGATTGGAGGTTAGGGAGAAGCAAAGCATGTCTGTTAGATTTGAAGAAGGCTTATCTACAAATTCATATAGAGCCCAGTCTGAAAAGATTCCAGGCAGTGAAGTACAGAGGTAAAACGTATGTAATGACACACATGGGATTTGGTTTGAATGTTGCTCCCAAGATAATGTCTAAGATCATAGATAAAGTGCTCTCATTGGACGAACAGATTTGCAATGGAACTGATCACTACATTGATGACATTTGGGTAAACAAAGAAGTGGTTCAAGCTGATGTTGTTAGAGCTCACTTACTAAGGTTTGGACTTGTGGCAAAAGACCCATTGACACTATCAGATACTCATGTGTTGGGTCGTAGAGTAAACAATGCAGAAGATGGTCAGTACAACTGGAAGCGAGATGGTGATTTGCCTGTAGTTTCAGAAAAGGTTACAAAAAGAGACCTTTTTCCATTTGTGGCAAACTAGTTGGACATTACCCAGTTGCTGGATGGTTAAGAGTTGCTTGTAGCTATGTAAAGAGATTGACTAATGACTTAGACTGGTCTGAAACAGTTCCTAGTTCTAAAGTACAAGAACAAGACCCAGTGAGAGGCAAGTGGGATGTCAAGAAGACCTATCAGTGTACTGTGTAGTGTGACGCCAGCAACTTGGCTCTCGGAGTGTCTCTGGAGGTAGATGGTTACACTGTTGAGGATGCAGCATGGCTACGTAAAGAGGATGATGGTGCTCATATAAATGTTGCTGAGCTAGAAGCTGCATTGAAAGGAATCAACCTTGCGCTAAAGTGGAAAATGACAAATGTACAAGTAATCACAGATTCAACTACTGTTTATGGGTGGATAAATTCAGTGATAGAAGATACCAAAAGGCCTAAGGTTGCTGGCCTCAGTGAGTTGATCATTCGACGTAGACTTGGAATTATTGGTCAGCTGATTGATGAATACGGGTTAACACTAATGATCAAACTTGTTCCATCAGGTGAGAACAAGTCGGATGTCCTAACCAGAGTACCAAAGAAATGGCTACAAGTTGTTGCATGCTCAGGGCTTGTACTTTCTAACACAGATGAGATAGAAGACGTAAATAAAGTTTATCAAGACCACCACTTTGGTGTCAGCAAAACCCTGTACTTCGCACAGAAAAAGCTTGGACGAACAATCAAGAAAGACATAGTTGAGCAAGTAGTGAAAACTTGTCTTATGTGTAACAGTGTAGATACTCATCCAATGAAATGGGATCATGGTCAGCTAAACGTAGCAAATGTATGAGAGCGCCTTGCATCAGATATAACTCATGGGAACGGTCGACCTTATCTGACTATTGTTGATTGTGGGCCTAGCAGGTTTTCTCTTTGGTTCAAACTGGCTAATGAAACATCAGACGTAGTAATCAAACAGTTGGACAATGTGTTTCAAGAACCTGGACCTCCTAAGGAGTTTCTGAGTGACAATGGCCCATGTTTTACAAGCGCTAGAATGAAAGAGTTTCTGCAAAAATAGAGTGTAGAGCAGATCCTCAGCTGTGCCTATAAACTTACTGGAAATGGAATAATTGAAAGACATCACCACACTATAAAAAGAGCAGTCATGAGAACTGGTAAAGGACCTGAAGAAATGGCATATTGGTATAACGATTCACCAAACTCCAATGGTATAGTGCCTGTGGAAGAACTAGACAGCTATCGCAGTGGCTTAGCAAGGGCGACCAAATCGACAGAAATACCACAAATGCTTAGTGACCTTAGAAACTGCAGCCTTAACCCATACACAGTTGGAGACACTTTTTATGTCAAGCCAGTTAATGCTAGGTGCTTTGATAAGTGGAAATGTCGAAGAGTGACAAAGATAAATTTCTAGCACTTCGGTTGAAGTCGATGGCACAAATAGGCATGTGTCTGACCTTAGATTGGCTCATCAAGGCGACATTGCAGATGGTATACATGTATTAACTAGGCCAACCAGAGAGTCTAATTAGGTCAAAGTTGAGTTTAGTACTTCAAACCTGCTTGATAACAATGCTCAGTTGAATCGAGAGCCTGTTGTCTCTGATCTCGATCAAAATAGTGACTTTGAAAACAGACCTGTTTGAGATAGACGTCTTCCTAAGTGGTTATCAAACTTTGTGCTGTAATGGTTGTACAAGTCAGTTAATCATGAGATCTATTAGATGTTATGCTGTATGGTTTTACGACAGTTGATCTTGAGATCAAGAGGGGATGTAGAATGTATTACCCATTGCCTATGTAGAATGTACAGCCTATTGCAATGCTTACATTACGTCTTGCTTGATGCAATGACTTTGTGTGAAAGATTCACTTGCGTTTTGAATTTGAATAAACTGAGTGTTTGATAAACATACCACAACTACGAAACAGATTATTTGATAATGATACAATTAATACAATGTGTGAAATCAAAAATTAAAAATCGTCATGACCAAATGAAAAGTATTACAACAGTCGCCATATATTTATTTCAAGAGAAATGTTTGTTGATTCGGTTTGGCGGAAAGCATCGTGTTTTAGGGGGGCATAATGACTTGTGGGCGCATTGTATTAATAAAACATCATTTACCTGAAATTTTATCATTAAATGATTTTATGTTTGCGATACCGATTTACCGTCATGAATAACGCTGAACTCGCCATGGTGAGCAACACATATCTTTTAATAATGTATATAATCAATACACAAGTTGCCACAACTCATAGATAAAGTATTGTTGATATCGTGGGGCTGAATAAATTAGCCCTAAAAAATAAAGACGAAGACGCATCGTGCTGCACAAATGTACATAGGTCTCAAAATATTTCTTAACTGGGGCTTCGTAATGTGTGGGTGCTTTGCTAATATAATTAGCATGTGGTTACGATATATTAAATATAATAACGCCTTGGATCAAAATTTCCTACTCGAGGATTCGTAACATGTGGGCACAATGCTACAATAATAGCTATAGCTGGACATACCCGGACAGTAAGAAATATATATGTAGATTAAGTGTTGAGCGTCCAATACTAATGGACAGTAGTATTGACCCAACTAAGCCCGTTGAGTGGCATGCCATATAATGGGTTATGTTATCTTGACTTGGCAAAAGTTAAAAATAGACAACTCTTCACTTCTATGATATTAGTTCTGGTTCTCGCTTACATGCTATCGGCAAATAGGGATTGAACAATATTTTTTAAAAACCTAATGTAATTTTCAGATTTACCAAGTTTACTGGAGCATTTAGAACAGTAAACTTTGTAGTAAACTTTAGTTTACTAGAGTTTAATACACATGACCACGTAATAACGATTAATAATATCAGTTAGTTTGCGGCAGCAGAGCGCAAAAATCAGGGCCGGCGGCCTAGCTGATCCCAAAACCGAGGCTATAACTGGGCCGAGTCTCAGTAAAATAGGAGTCTCGGTCCTTTGTTTAATCAACTCAGCCTACCGAGATGATTAAACAAAAGACCGTTAATTAAGTTAATTACTATGGTACCCTTTTTTGCAGGGAATATTTCAGAAAAATAGGCTTGGTAGGCAAAAAATGGGTTTTAAATCAGTTTGCCAACTCTCAGAATAAACAGTAAGGATTCATCTTTCAACTTCGTAGAAAAAACATTTAAACATTTTTAGCTGTTGGAAAGTTACATGGTAGTACTACCACGCTGTGACTATAGCGCTCTGTGAACTAGCCCCTGCGACACAGGGCGTATATTTATGTATATATATATATAAAAAAATATATATATACATATATATATATATGTATATATGTATTAATATATGTATATATGTATATATGTATATATGTATATATGTATATATGTATATATATATTTAGGTAGGGAAAGGTAGAGAAATATCTCCCTCTTGGAGAAGAAATTGAAAAATGCTGGAATGTAAGAACAACTGTAATCCCAGTAGTCATTGAGGCACTGGGCGCATTAACACCGGCGCATAAAATATGGCTTGCCCAAATACCAACAGCAATCAACTCAGGTGAGTTGCAGAAAAGTGCGCTATTGGGAACAGCTAAGATCTTGAGGCGAGTGCTCAAACTCCCAGGTCTCTGGTAGGAGACCCGAGTTAGAGCAGAATTTACCACCCATACAGGGTATCCGGGGTGAGGAAACAATTTTATATATATATATATACAGTATATATATATATATATATATATATATATATATATATATATATATATATATATATATATATATATATATATATATATATATATATATATATATACTAGCTGTACCACCCGGCGTTGCCCGTGTAATAGAAGAGTATTTGGACAGAAAATGGATTAGTATTTAACATATAACAACATTTGCCATTCTAACTTTTAAACTAATAATATGAGAAAAGTTTTTTGTCTTATAAACAATGAGAAGTAGTGAGAGTTTTGCTATTAGCCAGTTTAATAATGTGGGCGAACAGCTTCTCGTGATGTTATGCTATGACCCGCGTCACATGCAAAGCCGTTAGGTTTTGCTCTGATATAATGACTTATATTGGCAGGCTAACAATTTCACTTCCGTAGTCTAGTGGGCAAGGCATCAGACTGGTGAATGGCTTGGTCCGAGATCGAATCCTCTTCGGTACGGAACATTTATTCTAGTTTTATTTTATACCCGGATTTCCAATGACGACAGACTTTGATAAATATTGAGAAATATATATATATATATATATAGATATATAAAATATATTAAGAACTGAAAACTTTTAAAACATTTTACTACTTAAAGTTTCATGGTTGTTACCATTCATCAGGTAAAATTAAAATGATCTGAAGCTCATATGACTGTACGCAAAAACACATTGAGTAGCTTAACGATAAAGGCCAGCTACATATAATACAATAATTTAATTGGCTCATGTCACAGCATTGCAAATTAACTGCTTATTTGAATGCCTGCACTTTGACACAAGTTTGTTTCTTGAGTTCAAGCTTGCAAGCTCAGGGTTGTATAGAATTAAGTACTTCTCCCAAATGCGCAAATTACAGCGTTTACTGGTCTTATTGTAACTACTCGCTTTCTTCAATACTCTCCAATTGATGTCGTACTGGATGGACAGATATTTAAGCTGACATGTAGAATTCCTTAGTTCTGTTGATGTTCGTTTTGATGTATTGTTGAAGCTGCTACGGTGGTTGTAATATCTTTTCTTGGATGAGCCTTCTGTCAGGCCAACATATGTTTGTTTGGTAGCATCAGGTTCGCTGGTCTATATTCATTGGTAATGGGGTTTGTGTCCCTTGCCTAAGCTTTGAGCTGCACCGATGAGGCTTCAATAGCCGAAACAGTACTGTCTGTAGCATGAGTATATATATATATATATATATATATATATATATATATAAAACAAAATTGTTTCCTCACCCCGGATACCCCGTATGGGTGGAAAATTCTGCTCTAACTCGGGTCTCCTACCAGAGACCTGGGAGTTTGAGCACTCGCCTCAAGATCTTAGCTGTTCCCAATAGCGCACTTTTCTGCAACTCACCTGAGTTGATTGTTGTTGGTATTTGGGCAAGCCATATTTTATGCGCCGGTGTTAATGCGCCCAGTGCCCCAATGATTACTGGGATTACAGTTGTTCTTACATTCCAGCATTTTTCAATTTTTTCTCCAAGAGGGAGATATTTCTCTACCTTTTCTTTTTCTTTGCTGGCTATATTGTAGTCATTGGGTACTGCTATATCTATTATAGTAGCTCTCTTGTTCTCCTTGTCTACCACCACTATATCTGGTTGGTTTGCTAGGACATGCTTGTCAGTTTGGATGTAGAAGTCCCAAAGGATCTTAGCGCGGTCATTTTCATTGACCTTACCAGGAGCTTCCTACCAGTGTTGTGGTTTATTAAGGCCATACTCATCACATAGACTTCTACATACAACACCTGCGACATGATTATGCCGCTCAGTGTATGCGTTTCCTGCTAGCTGCTTGCATCCACTGATGATGTGTTGGATGGTCTCAGGTGCATCTTTGCACAGTCTGCATCTAGGATCGTCTCTAGTGTGATAGATTTTCGTTTGGAGTTGCCTTGTTGGGAGCACTTGCTCCTGGGCTGCCATGATTAGCGACTCTGTATTGGCCGTTAGGTTTCCTTTGTTCAGCCACATGTTTGTCTGGTGAAGATCGCCAACCTTAGATATTTGTTGGTGGTAAGCACCATGAAGAGGTTTCGTGTGCCAGTCAATTTCCTCATCATCAGGGCGTAGGTCCGTTGTAAGAGCAGCCGATTGAAATTCAGCTAGCAACTTATCTGAGATGGTCATGGAGGCTGCATATGCTTTGATGCTTTCCTCCTCCTCTTTCACTGTCTGCTGTACACTTTTGAGTCCCCTACCGCCATCTTTCCTACCAAGATACAATCTAGTAGTATCAGATTTTGGGTGGAGTGCTCCATGCATGGTCAGCAGTTTACGAGTTGCTATATCTGTTTCTTTGATGGCTTCCTCAGTCCACTTTATTATGCCTGCTGGATATCTTATTACTGGCAGTGCGTAGGTATTTATTGCCATGACTTGGTTCTTGGCATTGAGCTGGCTCCGTAAGACCTGCCGAAGGCGTTTCTTGTATTCGGTAATGGCTTTGTGACGTACCTCTGCTTCGTGGTTGATGTTGCTTTGCATAATCCCCAAGTACTTGTACCCTTCTTCTATATCTTTGATGGTACCATTTGGCATTCTTAGGCCATCTGTGAGCATAGAATGGCCTTTCTTAAGAATTAGCCTTCCGCATTTCTCAATACTGAAGGTCATTCCGATGTCCTTGCTGTATACCTGAGTGAGGTGTATTAGCGAATCAATGTCCCTTTATTTGTTAGCGTACAGCTTGATGTCATCCATGTAGAAGAGGTGGTTTATCTTGGGGCCACTCTTAAACTGGTACCCATATTGAGTCTCCTCCAGCATATTGCTTAGAGGGTTTAGGCAGAAGAGCAGAAGAGCAGCGGTGATATATATATATATATATAAAATTGGGTAAAAATGAAAGTTAAAGTTAAGTTTAAAACAACTTTATTACTAATAGTTTCATATTGCCATGCAATAATCATCAGATTATTGCATGGCTAATGATTATTGCATGGCAATATGAAACTATTAGTAATAAAGTTGTTTTAAACTTAACTTTAACTTTCATTTTTACCCAATTTTACATCGCTCTATTTTAATATTGAGCACTTTCATGCAAGAGACTGTTCATACTGCATCTACTGTATATATATATATATATATATATATATATATATATATATATATATATATATATATATATATATATATCTCAGTCTTCTCCCTCTTGGAGAAGAAATTGAAAAATGCTGGAATGTAAAAACAACTGTAATCCCAGTATTCATTGGGGCACTGGGCGCAATAACACCGGCGCATAAATTGTGGCTTGCCCAAATACCAACAGCAATCAACTCAGGTGAGTTGCAAAAAAGTGCGCTATTGGGAACAGCTAAGATCTTGAGGCGAGTGCTCAAACTCCCAGGTCTCTGGTAGAAGACCCGAGTTAGAGCAGAGTTTACCACCCATACGGGGTATCCGGGGTGAGGAAACAATTTTTTATATATATATTTCTATATATACTCATGCTACAGACAGTACTGTTTCGGCTATTGAAGCCTCATCGGTGCAGCTCAAAGCTTAGGCAAGGGACACAAACCCCATTACCAATGAGAGTTGACTCCCTGCCATGAAACAACTAGGTTGCCTCACAGAATTTAAGAAAGTCAATGTGCTAGCACCAGAGTGCTCAAATCACAAAAGTGATGAGCTTGGCACAAAGGCTAATAGTGCCACACCTCTCACAGAGTGCTCAACCAAACCGAAGTAAGGGAGCATATACTCATGCTACAGACAGTACTGTTTCGGCTATTGAAGCCTCATCAGTGCAGCTCAGAGCTTAGGCAAGGGACACAAATCCCATATGTATATATATATATAAAAATTGAAATTGTTTCCTCACCCCGGATACCCCGTATGGGGGGTAAATTCTGCTCTAACTCGGGTCTCTTACCAGAGACCTGGGAGTTTGAGTACTTGCCTCAAGATCTTAGCTGTTCCCAATAGCGCACTTTTCTGCAACTCACCTGAGTTGATTGTTGGTATTTGGGCAAGCCACATTTTATGCGCCGGTGTTATTGCGCCCAGTGCCCCAATGACTACTGGGATTACAGTTGTTCTTACATTCCAGCATTTTTCAATTTCTTCTCCAAGAGGGAGATATTTCTCTCCCTTTTCTTTTTTTTTGCTGGCTATGTTGTAGTCATTGGGTACTGCTATATCTATTATAGTAGCCCTCTTGTTCTCCTTGTCTACCACCACTATATCTGGTTGGTTTGCTAGGACATGCTTGTCAGTTTGGATGTAGAAGTCCCAGAGGATCTTAGCGCGGTCATTTTCATTGACCTTACCAGGAGCTTCCCACCAGTGTTGTGGTTTATTAAGGCCATACTCATCACATAGACTTCTACACACAACACCTGCGACATGATTATGCCGCTCAGTGTATGCGTTTCTTGCTAGCAGCTTGCATCCACTGATGATGTGTTGGATGGTCTCGGGTGCATCTTTGCAATGTGGAAATTTACACTGGAAAAACCATGTCAATGACCAAATGGAAGACAGAACTGGAGGCTAATGGCAAAAAGCTGGCGAGTGTACAAATTAAGCGAGGCATCTATCAAGGTGACTCCTTATCACCGCCGCTCTTCTGCTTATGCCTAAACCCTCTAAGCAATATGCTGGAGGAGACTCAATATGGGTACCAGTTTAAGAGTGGCCCCAAGATAAACCACCTCTTCTACATGAATGACATCAAGCTGTACGCTAACAAATAAAGGGACATTGATTCGCTAATACATCTCACTCAGGTATACAGCAAGGACATCGGAATGACCTTCGGTATTGAGAAATGTGGAAGGCTAATTCTTAAGAAAGGCCATTCTATGCTAACAGATAGCCTAAGAATGCCAAATGATACCATCAAAGATATAGAAGAAGGGTACAAGTACTTGGGATTATGCAAAGCAACATCAACCACGAAGCCGAGGTACGTCACAAAGCCATTACCGAATACAAGAAACGCCTTCGGCAGGTCTTACGGTGCCAGCTCAATGCCAAGAACCAAGTCATGGCAATAAATACCTACGCACTGCCAGTAATAAGATATCCAGCAGGCATAATAAAGTGGACTGAGGAAGCCATCAAAGAAACAGATATAGCAACTCGTAAACTGCTGACTATGCATGGAGCACTCCACCCAAAATCTGATACTACTAGATTGTATCTTGGTAGGAAAGATGGCGGTAGGGGACTCAAAAGTGTACAGCAGACAGTGAAAGAGGAGGAGCAAAGCATCAAAGCATATGCAGCCTCCATGGCTATCTCAGATAAGTTGCTAGCTGAATTTCAATCGGCTGCTCTTACAACGGACCTACGCCCTGATGATGAGGAAATTGACTGGCACACGAAACCTCTTCATGGTGCTTACCACCAACAAATATCTAAGGTTGGCGATCTTCACCAGACATATATGTGGCTGAACAAAGGAAACCTAACGGCCAATACAGAGTCGCTAATCATGGCAGCCCAGGAGCAAGTGCTCCCAACAAGGCAACTCCAAACGAAAATCTATCACACTAGAGACGATCCTAGATGCAGACTGTGCAAAGATGCACCTGAGACCATCCAACACATCATCAGTGGATGCAAGCAGCTAGCAGGAAACGCATACACTAAGCGGCATAATCATGTCGCAGGTGTTGTGTATAGAAGTCTATGTGATGAGTATGACCTTAATAAACCACAACACTGGTGGGAAGCTTCTGGTAAGGTCAATGAAAATGACCGGGCTAAGATCCTCTGGGACTTCTACATCCAAACTGACAAGCATGTCCTAGCAAACCAACCAGATATAGTGGTGGTAGACAAGGAGAACAAGAGGGCTACTATAATAGATATAGCAGTACCCAATGACTACAATATAGCCAGCAAAGAAAAAGAAAAGGTAGAGAAATATCTCCCTCTTGGAGAAGAAATTGAAAAATGCTGGAATGTAAGAACAACTGTAATCCCAGTAGTCATTGGGGCACTAGGCGCAATAACACCGGCGCATAAAATGTGGCTTGCCCAAATACCAACAATCAACTCAGGTGAGTTGCAGAAAAGTGCGCTATTGAGAACAGCTAAGATCTTGAGGCGAGTGCTCAAACTCCCAGGTCTCTGGTAGGAGACCCGAGTTAGAGCAGAATTTACCACCTATATGGGGTATCCGGGGTGAGGAAACAATTATATATATATATGTGTATATATATATATATAGTAACTAAAAGCAGGTACAAAAGCAAACCTATAGAAAGAGAACTCTACACTAAAACCTAAAAGATAATTAGTGGAGTATGAAATATTTGAAAAAAAATATTAAGAAGAAAGTAAACTGTTAGTAATCGCACTACAAATCTCTGTTTCGTGCGATGCCCTCATCAGACACGGTTGAACTAAAATTTATATATATATATATATTTGTTTATCCCACGAACAAACGAACGGAAGCGAAGTATGAGAATTTTTATGATAAATGCATGTGCACACAACTTACGAAAATTAATCATCAACAATGAGACGAACCCTTGTCTAGAAGTTTCATCAACAAATTTCACCATTGTTTTGTAGTCGTTAAAGTATAATAACGATACAAAACACATTTAAGCCTATTTAAATATTTTACCGAGTCTTTGTAAACCATCGGCATTATCTTAAAACTTACCCATCTGATCGGATTATACACAAATAGACAGATTAATTTGGACGAAAATTGCCACAAAATGCTCGAAAAGCTTGGTTTAATAAAGGTTAAGACCGGAAATTGAAACGCCGAGCAACAGAGAATAGAACGATAAAGTCGTGCGCAATTCACAAAAAAATAACGTGCACATTTCACCAGTCTATAGCATTTTTGAAGGTTTCTGTAATTAACGTAGGAGTACTGAAATCGTTTCATTTTTGCCGATTTCAAAGTAACTGACATTTTAGACTCTTGAGTACTTCGGTATTCTAACTGATGTACAACGCGGTGTAAGTAAAGGAAATGACGATGATATTTTTGCTAACGGCTCTTATGATATTTTAAGATTATGAGATTATACTTATGAGATTATAAAACTATGACGTTTTTAAATGTAAACAAAATTGTGTATTGGTTTTATATTATTACTATATTAATAGTATTGGTTATTCTAATAAAATCAGTGCATTTTACTTCTAATACTGGCCAATATTGCATTTCTCCTATTTCAGGGGGAGAGATATAAACACATAATCTTTTTCTTTCATTATTGCTATTTGTTGTATATAATAACACCCACACCCAGTACAGTACAGCTACCATTGCAGTTATCCTATTGCACTGCAGTGCGATTTGACTGCTAATATTGCATTTCTCAACCATCAATACCCTTTCTTTTTTCCAATATCTCTTTGGTCGTGGGCTGTATGAGAGTATAATTTCTAGTATATATATATTTATATATATACATATATATATACCAGTATAATATAATACATTGTAATAACATATTATGTAGCATAATAGACCAATAAAAATAAAATAATATTTTAAAATGGAATTAAGTTATAAAGGATGAGAAAGCAAAATAGAAAATGAATTGCAATGTAGTATTACATTGCATAGTATAACATAATAAAATTTAAGATATCGTAGTATAACATAAACTAATGTATTAGGTCACAATAAGTTATAAAAAACACTATACAACATAGTAGGTATATTGTGTGTGAAGGAGGAAGCTAGGCTGGGAGTATCTTAACAGCAATGATATTGCCATTATAGCAAACACAGTGAGTAGTTAAGATGCCGTAGGAAGTTTTATGTCTTACCTAGTTGACAACTTTGGCATGCTAACCTCAATTAATTGTGCCTTCCATACATTTGCCTCAGTGATTGCGCATATGAAAGGGGAAGGCTTAAGGGTTTTTAATAGTTAGATGTCACAAATGACAAATAAAAATAACTTCCCGCTCTGACAAATCGGTTTACATTGGAAGAGTGTTCATGGAATGCTGAGCACATTATCTGTCTCAAGTAGTGCTGCACGATATCTTTGCATGTACATTCGATTATTTGGTCTCAAAATATATCGAATTTATCGAATATTGGAATTTTCTTCTCTCGAAATGTAATGTTGGACTTAAACATGAACGATATGAGAGGATATGGGTCAATATTCGTTGAAAAACAGGAGTTGTTCCCTCCTTACATTAAAAAGGACAGACAACTCAACTTTTGCAAAATAAAATCAGCCGATATTTCCATAAAATATCGGCTTCGATATTCATATTGACTTGAAAACTGACCAAATATAAAATCATCTACTGAAATATATCGTCATATCGAATTATATCGTGCAGCACTAGTCTCAAGCCTTTACCAACAGTTGACTTACACAATTGGTGAATAATTGGCTATTACTAATATTGCTATTGGCTATTGCTATATTGGCTATTACTAATATTGCTATTGGCTATTGCTATATTGGCTATTACTAATATTGCAATTGGCTATTACTATATTGGCTATTACTAATATTGCTATTGGCTATTGCTATATTGGCTATTACAAATATTGTTATGGACTATTGCTATATTGGCTATTACTAATTTTGCTATTGGCTATTGCTATATTGGCTATTACTAATATTGCTATTGGCTATTGCTATATTGGCTATGACTAATATTGCTATTGGCTAATGCTATATTGGCTATTACTAATATTGCTATTGGCTAATGCTATATTGGCTATTACTCATATTGCTATTGGCTATTGCTATATTGGATATTACTAATATTGCTATTGGCTATTGCTATATTGGCTAATACTAATATTGCTATTGGCTATTGCTATATTGGCTATGACTAATGATTGGAAAGGTCACAATCAATCCAAAGAGTGTTTGGATCAATTAGCATCATTCATCAACATGAGAATAAAGAAAATAACTGAAAAGAGGAAAATAAAACAGAATATTTATCTGCAGTTTCTGTTCCGCATTTTATAGAATGCATTCAATTCACACTTTTACCCTAGTACGGTACATGCCAGCTTTTTGCATTTCTACGTACCGTATTTCTATGTACTGTGTTTACACGTACTGTATTTCTATGTACCGTGTTTCTGTGTACTGTGTTTCTACGTACTGTATTTATACGTACTGTATTTCTACGTACTGTATTTCTACGTACTGTGTTTATACGTACTGTATTTCTACGTACTGTATTTCTACATACTGTATTTCTACGTACAGTATTTCTACGTACTGTATTTCTACGTACTGTATTTCTACGTACTGTGTTTATACGTACTGTATTTCTACGTACTGTATTTCTACGTACTGTATTTCTACGTACAGTATTTCTACGTACTGTATTTCTACGTACTGTATTTTTATGTACTGCATTTCTACTTATTGTATTTCTTTAAATCACGCTACTGTTTTCTACATACTGTATTTCTACGTACTGCATTTTTACGTACTGCATTTCTACTTATTGCATTTCTTTAACTCACGCTACTGTTTACAACAAATCCTGTTTAAAGTGGTAGTTTAAGAATATCAACTAATTTCAGATGGTGAACTGAGAGTGGCTAGCCCATTAACACATTAAAAAGGAAATTACATGTTTTTTTTATAATATTACCTATGATTAAAATTATATGATTAATAAAGATATACTATGAATTCAGCTCAGCAAATATAAATTTAACTCAAATGTTTTTTATTGAACACTGTCAACTTAATTAAGACGTGACAATAGTCAACATAAAATAATAGATAACTTATAACAATAGATAACATTCAACAATGGCCTTGATTCTCCCGCATGCAGAAGTCAGGCCAGGTATTGTAATTATATTTTACTTGGGTTAGAATATTCAACACATGTGTGCCTCAGTCAAGTAGATAAGTAAGCAAAAGGAGAACTATTAAAATCAGTTATTTGAAGATAATATAAGATATAATTTTCCATTTTTATATTGACAGAATAGATACATGCTTATATAGACAGCATATATACACGTTTATATAGACAGCATATCTACATGTTTATATAGACAGCATATCTACATGTTTATATAGACAGCATATATACATGTTTATATAGACAGCATATATACATGTTTATATAGTCAGCATATCTACATGTGTATATAGTCTGCATATATACATGTTTATATAGTCTGCATATATACATGTTTATATAGGCAACATATCTACATGTTTATATAGACAGTATTTATACATGTTTATATAGTCAGCATATATACTTGTTTATATAGTCAGCATATATACATGTTTATATAGTCAGCATATCTACATGTGTATATAGTCTGCATATATACATGTTTATATAGTCTGCATATATACATGTTATATAGGCAACATATCTACATGTTTATATAGACAGTATTTATACATGTTTATATAGTCAGCATATCTACATGTTTATATAGTCAGCATATATACATGCTTATATAGTCAGCATATATACATGTTTATGTTCATGTTACTAAAAAAAAGGTTCAATAACCTAGTTTCATTTGTCAGAAAATTTCTAACATCAGAATTTTAATGGCAATATGACCACTTGTTTTGTAATATATTTTGAAAGCATTGAATTAAAGTTTGGTGAAAATTGCTTAGGATGAAGAGTGGTAAAGTCATTAAAATAGATCTGTGCTTTGTGCAATGATTGCGTACTATTTAAAAAAAGGAAGTTAACAACTTTCTACTCAAGCTTCAGTGTATACTGTTCTAGAATGAGATATCAATGAGTTCTTAATATAGTCGTAATTGTGATTAGTTGTAGTTAATGCTCTGCATTAAAAATATTTATAACATTTTGCTCCAATTATAATAAATACCTTTATTCATAAAAGGTAACATAGCAACATAAAACAAAAGATTATATATGTATGTTAGAAGTTTCGGTTGCTAAGCTACAATGAGAAAACCAGTTTGCGCCGTTCTTTTGGACTACCGATGATAGACCAACAATGCTGAAAGTTAAAATATAGTAGATATCATTACTCTAATTATTAATTCTCAGATTCTCTGAAAATAATATGAAAGGTGTTACAAGACAATGAAAATATAATGACAAATTTAGAAGTGATGTGTTCTGTCAAATTTCAACAGATATTAGTTGTTGCCATAGTTTTTCATACGACTCGCAAACAAGATGCTTCATTCTTTAAATTATTGACAAAGACCGGATTATGGGGTAAACAAACATTTTTAGAATTGTTGGGTGATCAGAATGTGTACAAGTAAGTACTTTGTTTATCCTTATAAAAGTTTGATTAATTAACCAAAGTCATACTTTAAAGTCTAAGCAACTACATCTGATAAGTAAATCAGCAGATTCTCATAATTCCAATTACATTTCATTATGAAAGATTTAGAAGATTGCCTCTTGTCTATTGAACTTGAGAATCTTACTAATTATATCTTTAAGCTGTAACAAAGGAAATTTGTTGATTTCATTTCTACGAAAGCTTCATATTCACAAACCATTTTTAGGATTATTCGGTGTCTAAATAAAGAGCATTAGGCATGAAAGGAGACAAATCCATATTTGTAACCTAAATGAAAAAATTATTGATGAGAAAAATTGCAGTTATTAATTGGGCTCACTGTGATGAGCTATTATACAACTACAGAACCGCAGCAGATGTGTGCCGAAGTACTTAAAAACAGCTTATTATATTTTGAAGTGGCATTACAGAGAATACAGCACTGACCTCTCTCTGACCTCTCTCTCTAGTTATTTAACTCAAACAGACTTGAAGCTGACCTTAATATAGCCTTGATATAACCTGGACATGACCTTGATACAACTTTGATATATTGTGATATATCAAATTGATATATAGATATTGAGAGAAAGTCAGAAGGAAGAGACAAGAAGAATTAGTGTTTTAGGGATTAAAAACACGTATTAGAAATGAAAAGGCTTTTAGAGAGGGAAATAACTGGAGATAGCCACAATCTACTTGCTGTTAAAAAAGTTAGAGGTTTTTAGGAAGATTAGAGCTACATTTAGGTAAGCTATATTTGAATGAGATCTTGCTAGCCTTTGGTCACAGCAAAGAATGACCGGTAAGATGGCTCACTCACAGAAAAAGCAATGAATATTTTTGTGCATGTCTGTCTTTTTCCTATCGAATTATGCAAATAATTCATTTGATATGGCTTTTATATGCAAAAGATACCACAATTTACATGAAAAAATCCTCAGAGAGAACATTTTTGCCTTTTTTATCTTCCGTAGTGTGCGTATCTATGTCATACAGAGCGTAGGTGTAACAAATAACTTGATCTTGACCTTGAGCCTGGTGATCAATATTTATATCCCTAGTAATTCTACACTAAAAAAATAGAAAAAAATAAATAAAGATAGCGTTACATAATGACAGGAAGTATTCATATATGGTCAAAGTTAAACTTTCAGCAGACGATAAAGAATTGATCAACTACTTGGTACTTATTGCTTAGCTTTAGAGAAAATGATTTCGCTAGTATACATTAAACGCTCATCATACCTTCTACTTGCAAAAAACCAAAAAATATGTTTCTTGGCAACATATTTTTGTTTCAAATCATGTAATGGAATCTGCAGTTAAATTTGACCTGGTAAACAAAAATGAGTCTGGTATGCTTTGTCAGATGCCACTATTTGACAAAACATACCAGAATACATGTCAGATAGCAGCATAATACTGCCTAAATAGTACTGTTGTTATACTCTCAATATGCCCAGCACAAGAAAGCCCCTCTACAAATCTGATGTTGCAAATTAGCCATACATATAACCATAATCTTACTTCAGGTGGCATTGAGTTGTCTACATGGCGCCATTAAGTTATCATCAAACTGTAAAATCTATATATAGAAATATCAATAAAGACAACCGCTATACATCACCAAGAATACAATGGGGCTAGCAGACATTCTCATTGATTAACTCATGCATTATCTGGGGTTGTAGAGAAAGGTCTTTAATCACACAAGTGATAGATTGTGTGAATCAATTATTATGTACCAGTTGGCGCAGGGCTAACAAAGGAATTGAACGAGATTTAACATTTGTGAGGCCGAAATTATTGTGCAAACCTTTTTTTAGACTTCCCATATTAGCCTTCATCGAGGCACTTGGCTACCAGCCTATACATTCATTATGCTAAGAGTTGATGGTTTTCTATTACGATTACAGACAGAGCACTGAATGTACGAGAAGCTTATCAACTTCCATTAGGTCATATTATGTAAAAATTCTCCGTGTGAATATAAGTAAAAGCACTCTCTGACCTTTAAAGAGTACATAACCTGTGGCCCTTTTAGAGATACATATTCTGCAGCCTTTTTAGAGAAAAAGGTTGTAGGCTAAGTCCATACATAGCCTGTGGCCTTGAAACAAAAATTGAAAATTTAGTTGTAAGGCCATTAGAAAAAATGGTCATAAGAATTGATGTCAGGTTTCTGCTGTATCTGCGAGACCATGAGATGATTTTTGCTGAGAATTCTTGGAAAGAAAATTGTGAGTGATGAATGATCAACAATCTGTTCATTGGAAAGAGATTATTGTGTGTGGAACAACATTGTAAGAACACGCTTCAGAACGGCTCTTTAAGCTTAGTGACACAGAAAAATGTTATATATATATATATATATATATGAAAAGAAAATATTACAGTTGTACTACTGAAACAGTTTAAATAATCTAAAAAAGAAATCTGAAATCAAGTCTGATGTGTAAAAACGGAAACCATTTTGTCTAACGTTAGTTACCTGGGGTACCGATCACCTGCAGGAATAGACAAAATAGAGAATAATGGAGATATAAGACATGCTGATGTTGATGTATACGCTGTATAATAATGGGGATATAAGACATGCTGATGTTGATGTATACGCTGCATAATAGTGGAGATATAAGACATGCTGATGTTGATGTATACGCTGCATAATAATGGAGATATAAGACATTCTGATGTCGCTGTTGTATTATGAGTATCGTTTACTTATGCCCCTCTTTCATGTATATATATTTGTAGCATTTAGTAGATTATCATTATGGAACTTATAAATTTGCAAATTTATAGCATATTATTTATTGTTATTATAGCATAGCATATTTGCGGTAATATGATCATACAATTGATCGACACTGGTAACACTTCTTCTATTGCACATAAAAAGCTAGTTTTGGCTGCAAACTGTAGCAAACATATCAATAAGGGTAAAGAGCTTTAATGCAACCTTGGTCCATATAAATCTAAAATAAACATAGATCTTCCAATTTAGAATGAGCTGAAAATTGACAGTGCCAACAAATTGCAAAAAAGGACACAGGCTATAATATCATTGCAGTTCAATTGCAAGCAATAGATATCAATTGGTAGAGATTTTTCTCGGCTTTTCAATGCATAGCTAACAAAAGATCTTTGACAAGTGCGAAGTAAGTTGGCAGATTTATTGCATTTAAAAGATCATTCTACCAGAAAAAGAGAGCAAAATATAGGCGACATTTGCTTCGCCCGTAAAAGGGCTAAATTTATTTTCCTAAAATTCTGATGAGCCTTTTTAAAAATACATCGCCAGCTCCTATTTGAACGCCACCTCCTTTTGATTGCCACTATAGAGAAAAAATTGAAAAATAGAGCACCATGGCATTCAATTAGAGGTTTTACGGTATATATGTAAATATATATAAATCTATATATATACATATATATATTTATATATATATAAAATGGTTTCCCACTCCGGTTAACCCGTATGGGTGGTAGTTTCTGCTCTAACTCGGGTCTCCTACCAGAGACCTGAGAGTTTGAGCACTCGCCTCAAGATCTTAGCTGTTCCTAGTAGCGCACTTTTCTGCAACTCACCTGAGTTGATTGCTGTTGGTATTTGGGCAAGCCACATTTTATGTGCCGGTGTTATTGCGCCCAGTGCCACAATGACTACTGGGATTACAGCTGTTCTTACATCTCAGCATTTTTCAATCTCTTCTCAAATAGGGAGATATTTCTCTACCTTTTCTTTTTTTTGCTGTCTATATTGTAGTCATTGGGTACTGCTATATCTATTATAGTAGCTCTCTTGTTCTCCTTGTCCACCACCACTATATGCGGTTAATTTACTAGGACATGCTTGTCACTCCGGGTGTAGAAGTCCCAGAGGATCTTAGTGCGATCATTTTCATTGACCTTACCAGGAGTTTCCCACCAGTGTTGTGGTTTATTAAGGTCATACTCATCACATAGACTTCTATACACAACACCTGCGACATGATTATGTCGCTCAGTGTATGCATTTCCTGCTAGCTGCTTGCATCCACTGATGATGTGTTGGATGGTCTCAGGTGCATCTTTGCAGTCTGCATTTAGGATCGTCTCTAGTGTGATAGATTATATATATATATATATATATATATATATATATATATATATATATATATATATATATATATATATATATATATATATATATATATATATATATATGCATACATATACATCCTGCTATTATACATACATATACATCCTGCTATTATACATACATATACATCATGCTATTATACATACATATACATCCTGCTATTATACATACATATACATCCTGCTAATATACATACATATACATATACATATACATCCTGCTATTATACATACATATACATCCTGCTATTATACATATACATATACATCCTGCTATTAAACATACATATACATGTATGTATAATAGCAGGAATAATTGTAAATTAAAAGAGAACTACACATAAAAATAAACTCTTCATCTTTCCAATTTGGTGCTGAAACTGACTAATAAACTTGCAAAGAAGGGCATAAAAGAGGTCTCCATTTATAATATACATTTAAAAACCTGTAGCGAGACAATGTGTACTATTTGACTCGGTGTTGCAAGCCACCAGGGAAGTGGCACCTGGAGAATTAATTAACAGCCATCCCTAAATATTTTAGAGCTACTTTAACAATTTAAGTCAGTTTCTCACGAGTTTATGGTAAGAATAATTTTTATAGAGTTGAACCAGGCACGCTAATTATGAAAGTATTTTTTCATGACACTCTGGGTAATGAGTGAAAGTTCTATAAATATGGAATTAAAATGCTAATAGGCAACAAATTACACTAAAAAATATGCAGTCCAATTGTTAATATGCATAGGTAGGGAGCAATTAACGTCTGATGCTGAGAATAATTACATAACTCTCAATAACCTATCAACGGACAATATGCAAGACGTAATTATAGCACCCAGTATACTAGCAGATTATAAAACGGCTTTTGCAGATTTTAAAATTTGGACTATAACGGTAATCTAAATGAACCCTACTTCCTAGCTGATATATTGTAATACATAGTAGCATTTAGTGTCACACCCTGTACGTGATGGTGAGATGCACCTATCACAGGCTACAGGGTTTCACTAAGAATTATAAAATACATTTTATAATTCTTAGTGA
Source organism: Watersipora subatra (assembly GCF_963576615.1). Taxonomy (NCBI): domain Eukaryota; kingdom Metazoa; phylum Bryozoa; class Gymnolaemata; order Cheilostomatida; family Watersiporidae; genus Watersipora; species Watersipora subatra. The sequence goes on along the minus strand of NC_088710.1, from coordinate 108,801 downwards.
AACGGTGTATGCCGAGGTCTAAAGTTGGGTTTAAAATCCTGGTTTTAACATTTACCTGCCGTATAACTCGGTCCCCTTCTGTGGCTCAAATAGTTTGAACTCTAATAGTTCAGTCAGCATCAGAGGCGGGTGATGCGGAGCTGAAGAAACAGCATTCAGAAATGCCATCAGCAAAAACATTCTTGTTTTTTATTTTGTCGGCAATATTAACAACGATTAAGAAAAGAATGAAAGACAACAGTTCTAGTGAAGACCACAAAGCACGAAAAACGATACATCACCATCGTATTGAACGAAACGACAATGAAAAGGAATGAAACGACTACCTTTGGTACGTTTTTAACAAAAAAGAGGCAAATAAGACAGATTCCTATCAAGAATCGTGATTCATGTGCCTAAAAAAAGAATGAATGGATTATAGCAGATGTGACAAATAGATTGGGGTTGTGGGCGGATACAACGAAAAATCATTGAATTTGAAATTTTTTTTATTTCATAAGAGAATCCTTGTAATGACAATTTAAATGATAAAGAATTGGACTCTGTGTTTGATCTCATGTCAAGTAGGATAACTAGTATTTTACTATTTTATAAATAAATCCCAACACGTCATATGCAATTTTGATTTGTGATGATTTTTTGAAGTTGAATTTTGCTAAAATTTATATGTATTTGTATAAATAGGTTTTGTATGTATGAATATACATATGTTAAATATGCTAGAATTGAACTAGAATATAATATTTATTATATACATGTTTATAGTAAATATTATACACATCATCACATGTATGTATATAGGCAATCACTTCACTAATTACTATTACTGTAGAATTCCTTTTTGGCATGGAATTTTACTTTACCTTTTTTATGTTTCATCATTCAGTTACTTTAAAACATAAACATAGCTTAACTAACTACTTATATTAATTAATATATATATTTTGCTTTAGTTTAAAAATTATTTAGAAAATATGTTTGAACTCATTCTAAATTCACTTTTGGTTGCTTCATAGATAAAAAATGCATACAAGGTGTGAAAAGTACATGTGGCCTATATAAAAGAGTTGCTTAAAACTCGCAAATAATGTGTTTACAATATTCTTATATTCTGGTCTGATAAACTTGCTGAGAACTTTTAAATTGGCCCTCAAGAGGCAATTTTGCCAGTCTGATACGAACGCAATGCGAATTGTTATATTTATCATAAACTCAATTCAGCATAAAAATGCAACTTATTAACATCGAGTTTGTAAGACACTAGTATGCATATAGAAACTAGGTGTATGTGTCTTTATGTATAACTTTTTGTCCTGCTATTGGTTGGTGGTCATTTAAAAAATAGTTGTAAATTACAATTGCAAATAATATAACATTTGACTGAAAAAGCACAAAAGATTATAGAGAAGACACATTCTCTTAGTTGTCTAAAATTTGAGCTACTATGCAAAGATATATAGACTATCTATAAATGTTAACCAGAAGGTTTACAAAGGGTTATGCAAAAAAACTCATTTATTTAAAAGATATGAAAGAGCAATCAAAATGGCAAAAAATAAAAAGAACATCAAGTAGATGTTTGGAAGTTGCATTTAGAATGTCAAAATGTTGCAACAATTTGAAGGCTTAAACATCATGAAGTCACGATGGTTACTATGGTTACTATCAATAGCTAAAGCAACTTCCTTTGCTGACAGAACCAATTGTTAGGGTCATAGTTCATATTCCTGCTTTCAAATCAAGTATTGCTGGTTGCACAGCTCAGATGAGTAGGTGCCTCAGGTGAGGTAAGTAGCTGTCTCAGATAAGCTAAGTAATCTCCTCAGATGAAGTCAGTAGGTGCCTCAGGTGAGGTAAGTAGCTGTCTCATATAAGCTAAGTAATTTTCTCAGGTGAAGTAAGTAGGTGTCTCAGATGAGGTAAGTAGCTGTCTCATATAAGCTAAGTAATCTCCTCAGGTGAAGTAAGTAGGTGTCTCAGATGAGGTAAGTAGCTGTCGCATATAAGCTAAGTAATCTCCTCAGGTGAAGTAAGTAGGTGTCTCAGATGAGGTAAGTAGGTGTCTCAGATAAGCTAAGTAACCTCCTCAGGTGAAGTAAGTAGGTGTCTCAGATGAGGTAAGTAGCTGTCTCATGTGTTAAGTGTACCATTCACCTTTTAAATTGTAAGTTTAATTTTGTAATTTAGTATAATTCTCTGGAGCACACACCTACAGCCGCATAGAGTTCTTGCTGCTCACATTAACAACACCTCTAGAGCCTGGTGAATATGTACAAAATATGACGGCATCAGCGCATAGCCTCTAAACCTCTAACCTTTGCAGGTAAAACAAAGCATCGAGGGAGGAGAAGAGGGAGAGGGAAGAGAACGCATTTTACACTTGCACTTTGCGCTCGTTTTTATATAAAGGTGAACTTTCAATAATATGAAGAGTTGGGTACGCAGAAGATGCTAGACAACAACTTATAGTCTCAATAAATTGAAGAGTTGGATACGCAGAAGATGCTAGACAACAACTTTTAGTCTCAATAAATTGAAGAGTTGGGTATGCAGAAGATGCTAGACAACAACTTATAGTCTCAATGAATTGAAGAGTTGGGTACGCAGAAGATGCTAGACAACAACTTTTAGCCTTAATAAATTGAAGAGTTGGGTACGCAGAAGATGCTAGACAACAACTTTTAGTCTCAATAAATTGAAGAGTTGGATACGCAGAAGATGCTAGACAACAACTTTTAGTCTCAATAAATTGAAGAGTTGGGTATGCAGAAGATGCTAGACAACAACTTATAGTCTCAATAAATTGAAGAGTTGGGTACGCAGAAGATGCTAGACAACAACTTTTAGCCTTAATAAATTGAAGAGTTGGGTACGCAGAAGATGCTAGACAACAACTTTTAGTCTCAATAAATTGAAGAGTTGGATACGCAGAAGATGCTAGACAACAACTTATAGTCTCAATAAATTGAAGAGTTGGGTACGCAGAAGATGCTAGACAACAACTTATAGTCTCAATAAATTGAAGAGTTGGGTACGCAGAAGATGCTAGACAACAACTTTTAGTCTCAATAAATTGAAGAGTTGGGTATGCAGAAGATGCTAGACAACAACTTTTAGTCTCAATAAATTGAAGAGTTGGGTACGCAGAAGATGCTAGACAACAGAACAAGCTCCTTTTTTATTAAAGTCTATGTATTTTATTATTATTCAAGTTAGTCATAAAATCATAAACTCTAATCTGAAATTCACAAAATTGGTTCTTTTTTTACTTATAGCCTAAATATAAAAATATTCCGTACTTGTCTGTCGATATATGCTAAATTTGATGTCGCTGCTGCAGATTTCTACCCTAGTTTACTCCGCCTATTTTATGCTGTGAAACAATTTACTTTGTTGCAGTATTTACTATCATATGATTTTACTCTAGTAAAAAACCTTTTACTTTTTTTTGTGTGTTGAAGCTTAACTACATTCTTTTACACGGCTATTCTAATAATTGTATCTATTCACATCTACATGTAATAATTGTGTCTATTCACATCTACATCTAATAGTTGTATCTATTCACATCTACATCTAATAATTGTGTCTATTCACATCTACATCTAATAATTGTGTCTATTCACATCTACATGTAATAATTGTGTCTATTCACATCTACATCTAATAATTGTGTCTATTCACATCTACATCTAATAATTGTGTCTATTCACATCTACATCTAATAATTGTGTCTATTCACATCTACATCTAATAATTGTGTCTATTCACATCTACATGTAATAATTGTGTCTATTCACATCTACATCTAATAATTGTGTCTATTCACATCTACATCTAATAATTGTGTCTATTCACATCTACATCTAATAATTGTGTCTATTCACATCTACATCTAATAATTGTGTCTATTCACATCTACATGTAATAATTGTGTCTATTCACATCTACATCTAATAATTGTGTCTATTCACATCTACATCTAATAATTGTGTCTATTCACATCTACATCTAATAATTGTGTCTATTCACATCTACATCTAATAATTGTGTCTATTCACATCTACATCTAATAATTGTGTCTATTCACATCTACATCTAATAATTGTGTCTATTCACATCTACATGTAATAATTGTGTCTATTCACATCTACATCTAATAATTGTTTCTATTCACATCTACATCTAATAATTGTGTCTATTCACATCTACATCTAATAATTGTGTCTATTCACATCTACATCTAATAATTGTGTCTATTCACATCTACATCTAATAATTGTGTCTATTCACATCTACATCTAATAATTGTGTCTATTCACATCTACATCTAATAATTGTGTCTATTCCCATCTACATCTAATAATTGTGTCTATTCACATCTACATCTAATAATTGTGTCTATTCACATCTACATCTAATAATTGTGTCTATTTACATCTACATCTAATAATTGTGTCTATTCACATCTACATGTAATAATTGTGTCTATTCACATCTACATCTAATAATTGTTTCTATTCACATCTACATCTAATAATTGTGTCTATTCACATCTACATCTAATAATTGTGTCTATTCACATTTACATCTAATAATTGTGTCTATTCACATCTACATCTAATAATTGTGTCTATTCACATCTACATGTAATAATTGTGTCTATTCACATCTACATCTAATAATTGTGTCTATTCACATCTACATCTAATAATTGTGTCTATTCACATCTACATCTAATAATTGTGTCTATTCACATCTACATCTAATAATTGTGTCTATTCACATCTACATGTAATAATTGTGTCTATTCACATCTACATCTAATAATTGTGTCTATTCACATCTACATCTAATAATTGTGTCTATTCACATCTACATCTAATAATTGTGTCTATTCACATCTACATCTAATAATTGTGTCTATTCACATCTACATCTAATAATTGTGTCTATTCACATCTACATCTAATAATTGTGTCTATTCACATCTACATCTAATAATTGTGTCTATTCACATCTACATCTAATAATTGTTTCTATTCACATCTACATCTAATAATTGTGTCTATTCACATCTACATCTAATAATTGTGTCTATTCACATCTACATCTAATAATTGAGTCTATTCACATCTACATCTAATAATTGTGTCTATTCACATCTACATCTAATAATTGTGTCTATTCACATCTACATCTAATAATTGAGTCTATTCACATCTACATCTAATAATTGTGTCTATTCACATCTACATCTAATAATTGTGTCTATTCACATCTACATCTAATAATTGTGTCTATTCACATCTACATCTAATAATTGTGTCTATTCACATCTACATCTAATAATTGTGTCTATTCACATCTACATCTAATAATTGTGTCTATTCACATCTACATCTAATAATTGTGTCTATTCACATCTACATCTAATAATTGTGTCTATTCACATCTACATTTAATAATTGTTTCTATTCACATCTACATCTAATAATTGTGTCTATTCACATTTACATCTAATAATTGCGTCTATTTACATCTACATCTAATAATTGTGTCTATTGACCCTTGTGCATGAGACACCAGAACTGCTCTTGTACCAACAGTACAATAACTCGTCCCATTCGGGTCGGTAACCAAGCCAGCCTCACTTCAGGTTCCTGAGGTAATCACAGTATACGGTCTTACAGCCTAAAGGCTGGTAAGAGGGGCGAACAATAAAGTTGAAAAAATTTGCAACAGGTAAAACTAGTATTAAGTATGTTTTAAATATGACCTAAATATGTTATGAATATGTTAAAAATATGTCATAAATATGTTATAAATATGTTATTAATATGTTAAAACTATGTCATAAATATGTTATCCCACGACCAAACAAGAGTGAAGCGATTGATTGGGAGATTTATGATAAATGCACATGTGCACACAACTCCAGAAAAATTATCCGTTTACGACCGTCACCAAACCCTTGCAACGAAATCCTATCAACAAGTTTAATATTTTTCAGTGAAGTCGTTTAAGTATAATAATGATACAAAACGCATAGAAACCTATTTAAATATGTCACCAAGCCTTTGAAAGGTTACCACAAATTCCTAAAACTAACCCATCTGATCGGATTATACATAAATAGACAGATTTATTAGGACGAAAATCGTCACAAAACGCTTGAAAAGCTTGGTTTAATAAAAGTTAAGACCGGAAATTGAAACGCCGAGGAACAGAGAATAGAACGATAAAGTCTGGGGCATTTCACAAAAAAAACGTGCACTTTTCACCAGTCTATAGCATTGTTCCCAAGGTTTCGGCAATTAACATAGGAGTACAGAAATCGTTTCATTCTTGTCGATTTCAATTTTTTCATTTTCAATTTCATTTGCTGACACATTTGAGTACTTTTGTATTCTAACTGATATCCAACGAATTATATGTAAAGGAAATGATGATGATATTTTTTAACAGTTCTTGTGAGATTATTACAATAATTAATTATAAGTTTGGATGACTACAGAACAATGGCTACGTAGTACAGATTTTCTAAAAATCTATAACAGTGCATTTTACTTCTAATATTGGTCGATATTGCATTTCTCTTTTTGCAGGAGGAGAGATATAAACATATAATCTTTTCCTTTCATTATTGCTATTTGTTGTATATAATAACACCCACACCCAGTACATTACAGCTACCCTTGCAGTTATCCTATTTGACTGCTAATATTGCATTTCTCAACCATCAGTACCCTTTCTTTTTTTCAATATTACTTTGGTCGTGGGCTGTATGACAGTGGAATTTCTAGTAAATATTTTTCAAATATGTTATTAATATGTTAAAAATATGTCATAAATATGTTGTAAACATGTTATAAATATGTTAAAATATGTCATAAATATGTTATAAATATGTCATAAATATGTTATAAATATGTTATAAATATGTTACAAAAATTTTATAAATATGTTAATAATTTGTTAATAATATGTTATAATTTTGTATAATAATAATCTTTAAATTTTTTGTTTTTTCACATAGTTTAATACATAGCTGGAAAAGATTTCAAAGCGTTGTATGGTAATCAAATTAATCCTTGCTCAATTTGTGCCATAATCTACTGCCTTGTAGCTGTTATTAGTCAAGTCATATTTCTACGTATACTTTCTGTTTGGCAAACAGATTGGAGTGAAAAGATAATAATCCACATAAGTTTTGTATATAATTCACGGCTCGGTAACCTAACTGTGGTTATCTAGTCAGTAACTCTTGCCATGCTCTTTCTTTTGATTTTTTCTTTTTTGATACTTTTTCTGTTTCTATAACTAAACAGAAGTATGTCTGTCTGTATGTTGTATGTCTGTTGGAAAGGATACATAGAAACTTGTTATTTATACGTTCATTTGAATTTTTCCCCTTCATAACTTGAAGTACGATTTTGGACAGCCGAGATGATACTAACATACGACCTCAATACTTTCTGATGTTTTATAGAGCATTGACTGTCTAGGTCAACGCAGCTATAATTTGCAAACATATATGCGTATTTAGTAAGATAGGGATGTCAATAATATAGCTATATATAGTGCATAACCTGAGGGGGCTAAAGAACTGTGACAGGAAATTACCACAGATATTCCCTGCATCTTTTGCAGACATCCTCCAGACAACAGAAATTCGAAGAGATTTGATTAGTGTCTAATTAATGAGACACTTATGGTGTTTCTTTAAATAGCCACCCTTCTGTGGTATAATAGCCTTGGGGCAGTTCTCTATTGCAACAACTCATTCTACTATTTGGATTTGTCAGAAATGACAAAGCACCGGGCAAGCTATAACTATATAAGAGCTCAGAATTTGCACTTTTTCATTAGATCCTCTCACGCCTTCCAAAGCTTTGGAGCTGCAAGTACGATTTCTTCCTTCAGGTAAGGTTGTCTGATATTATTTGTGCTTGTAAAATATTTGATATTCAAATAGTATAATTTATTTTTTAGCTTAAATGTTTGAAATTTAAAAGATCAGCTATTATGTAATAAATGTTTAGAGTTCTACATCTTATGGTGTTCAAATTATTCTATTCTTGAATACTGAGTCTAAAACAAATTGTTAAAATAATAAAACTTGCATACGTATTTAAAACTGAGAAAAAAGTTCTAATTTGCAATTTGTATAAATCAACAGTTTTTGGACAGGGTGTGTGGCAGTATTCAAATATAACATTTAACATATAATTATGTGTTACAATCTTATTATAAGGCACTTGTTGATGCCACATCTAATTTGAAACTAAATTAATTTTTTGTAACTTGGCTTTCATGATGGTAAACTATAATTTGCTGTTTTCATTATACGCTTTGATAGATCTAAGGTGAATCTTCCTCTGTTTGAAGCCCCCAGAGGTTTTTTGTTCAGTCCAATAATTTCATACTTCTTAAAACTGGCAAAAATCAGACTTCCAGCAAAAGCGCAAAAAAGGTTATGGGCAGAGTTTGTGCAACAAATAAGTTAGACAGCCTATAACTCATTCAGGAAGGGTGAGGAAGAAAAATTTCAGAAAATTTTCACAGCTTCATTATTCAAAGAGTCTATCTTCTGCTACATTAAAGAACATACGATACAAAGTTGTTAAGAAGTTTAACATGTTAACAAATAAAAATTGGGTTTGTTAACAAATTTCTGTTTATTTAATGAACAGAAATCAGCAGTGTTAATTTTGAACTATTGTTTTGTTTCTTTATGAAACTTGAGTCTGAATTATAGTACTTTGTTTATTTTTGCTCTTGAAAAATAAAAATTTTGTTCTATGAAAGTTTTCAAAACATTTTGGTAAGTTGAAAACTACACTTTGTATCTGTAATAACTCAAAATATTTAATTAATATTTAGGGTTTTTTAGGAATTATTTGGTTGGTGCAAGTCATGTCACGTGTTGTAATCATTTAGATTTTTGTATTAAACTATACGTGCTTGACTGAACCCTACTATTTTTGATGAAACAATTAACAAGATAAGATAATAACCATATGACACCATGCCAACTTTACTTAAACTTTTCCTTTATAGCAATGAAGAATATGACTCTCATGGTTTTACTCAGTGATCTATTGACCTATTGAACTATTGACCTATTGACCTATGTGATTGATGCATGTTCACTCTGATTTGTAGACTCTCTGGATTCATTTGAGCCATCTCAGCAAGATGACGAGCATTTCATTTGCATTTATTATGTTGATAACATCTGCTGTTTCTACATCTCTGACCAAAGACTTCTATCAAACACCAACGTCCAGCAACTCTCTTCCCGCTGCTAGACATTTGGTTGCTCACCCTTGGAATAGCCATCAGTCACAGACAACTACGCAGCCGATCCTCTCTCTCAGACCTACTGCAACATTTTCTAGAAACAGACCAAGGCCTGCTTCCAGATCAAGGCCCACCTACCAACCAACACCCGCCCACAGACCTACGACCACTCACAGATCAAGGCCCACCTACAGACCAAGGCATTCAGCTTCTTCTTGGCAGGCAGCTAGCGGACCAGCTCCAAGAACTTCACACAATTATAGCCCTAGGCCTAGCAGACCTCGTCCTACCCGAATACGTTCTTTTCATCAAACTAGAGTGACAAGACCATCTAGACTGTGGTACTCACCTCACTCCTCAGTGAGGCAGCCTTCTTACAGACCTAGAAACCTCCATTACAGACCTCGTCCTCGACCAAGGTGATTGAATTTGTTAACTGAACATTTATAAGAAAACATGTGGTTATTGATATAATAATTCATTGCATGAATAGTGTAATTTGCCAGAGAACTGTGCAATACCCACGAACGGCCTTCTCTGAATACCGGGAAGCCTAGTACAATCATTTTACACTGATACGTCACTATCATTAGCAACTAGTATATTTTTTAGCCAGCGTGTTCATTGACAGATTGACTTGAATGTGCTAGTTATAACTCTTATTATTAGCCTCTAAAATAATGGTGCATTATTTTATATTAATAATTTTACAGCGACTGGTTCGTAATACTGCTTTCTAATGCACAATGATTTGTTGCTTCTTTAATTTTGTGTTGCATTTTTAACAGCTGGGTAGGAAGGACCAGCCTTGGTAAGCCTGTGATCGGTATCACCCGTGATGGACGCCCGATTGTTGCTAAGTCTCATTCACCAGGAAATGTTGCAAGAACTTATTATTCAAACAGCTTTCAGCCAGTAAAACAGCAATATCTACGCAGAGGAACAAAGCTTTCTTCTACATCTGCAAGACCATGGTACCCAAGCCAGACCTTAATAACTACAACAACAACTACACCTAAACCGAGGTTTCTAACTGAAGCAGCTGCACTGCCTTCCAGATATCATGTGCCTTCCTTTGACAAGCAAAGCTCTAAATCAACAAAAAGTATAGAATCTGTGGAGAGGCTAGTATCTGCAAAAAGTTTAGAGTCAGCAAATATTCCAGAATCAACAAAGAGTTCAGAATCAACGGATTGTTCTTCATCAGCAGAGATTCTGATATCCACCAATAGTCCAGAATCAGTAGAAACTTCAGAACTTGTGAAAAGTCCAGAGTCTATGGAAAGTCTAAAATCAATGAAGAGACTCGAAATCGACAGCTTGAAGTCAAAAAAGAGTCCAAAATCAGTAGAGAGTCTAGAATCAGTTGAAAGTTCAATATCCGTAAAAAGTTCAGAATCGGTGGAAAGTCCAAAATCAGGAAAGAGTTCAAAATCAGTAGAGAGTCCAGAATCAGTGGAGATCCCAAAATCAGTAGAGAGTTCAGAATTACTAAAGAGTCTAAAATCTGTTGAGAGTTCAGAGTCAGTGGAGTGCCCAGAGTCACTAGAGAGTCCAGAATCAGTCGATAGTCCAGAATTAGTGGAAAGTCCAGAATCAGCAAAGAGTTCAAAATCAGTAGAGAGTCCAGAATCAGTGGAGATCCCAGAATCAGTAGAGAGTTCAAAATCACTAGAGAGTCCAAAATCTGTTGAGAGTTCAGAGTCAGTGGAGAGTTCAGAATCACTAGAGAGTCCAGAATCAGTCGAGAGTCCAGAATCAGTCGAGAGTCCAGAATCAGTCGAGAGTCCAGAATCAGTCGAGAGTCCAGAATCAGTAGAGAGTTCAGAATCACTAGAGAGTCCAGAATCAGTCGAGAGTCCAGAATCAGTCGAGAGTCCAGAATCAGTCGAGAGTCCAGAATCAGTCGAGAGTCCAGAATCAGTCGAGAGTCCAGAATCAGTCGAGAGTTCAGAATCAGTCGAGAGTGTGGAAGCAGTGGAGGGTCCAGAATCTCTAAAGATTCTAGAATCAGTTAAGAGTTCAAAATCGGTGAAGAGTCCAGAGTCAATAGGGAGTCAGGAATTAATGGAAAGCTCAGAATCTGCAGGAAGTCCAGAATATGTAGAAAATGCAGAATCTATAGAAAGTCAAGACTCTGTAAAAAGTTCAGAATTGGTGAACAGTGTAGAATCAGCGGAAATCTTGAAATCCATGGAGAAATTGGAATTAGTGAAAAGTTCAACATTTGTAAAAAGTTTAGAATCTGTAGAAAGTTTAGAATTAGTAAAGAGTCCAGAATCAGGGGAGAGTTCAGAGTCACTAGAGAGTCTAGAGTCACTAGAGAGTCCAGAATCAGTGGAGAGTTCAGAGTCACTAGAGAGTTCAGAGTCACTAGAGAGTTCAGAGTCACTAGAGAGTTCAGAATCAGTAAAGAGTTCAGAATCAGTGGAGAATACAGATTCAGTAGAGAGTCAAGAATCAGCAGCGAGTCCAAAATTTGAGAAGAGTTCAGAATCTTTGGAAAGTCCAGAAGCTGTGGAGAATTCAGAATCCATGAAGACTCTGCTATTGAAAGAGATTGCAGAACTAAAAGACAGTTCAGAACCGGTCCAACAAAATGCAAGCTTTCTAGACTATTCTGAATTAGAAAAAAGTTCAAGACTAGCAGAAAGTCAAAAATCAATTGAAATTATGGAATCAGTCAAGAGTCTGGAATCTGTTGAAAGTCTTATTTCAGAAAAGAATGAGAAAAAAAGTAAAAGCACTGAGCCTTTGGTGAGCAAAGAACGACTGAATAGCAAGCCTTCAGTTAACATGGCAGCCATAAATGCAGCTGAGCCCTCAGCAAAACATTCAATGGAGAATCATGCATTTATGGAAACTGCACAGGTCATAGAGGGTTACTCAGCTTCATTTGACAGTCACAAACTAACAGGAACGTTTACCAGGCCAGTTCCTCACATCCTTTTTCAGCGCAAATTAAAACTTCAATCAACTTCTGCCTCATTGTTGGAAAGTGGCGAAAATGAAGCAAACAAACCACAGACAGCAATTGGATATCGACGACGACCCGCACCAGTAAACATAGAGCTTCGACACTCAACTGTAGCCAGCTATCTACATAAATTACCAGGTCTGGCCCAATCACCTACAAGAATTTTTAACACGAAAAGACTTCCTGTGGTTCATTTTCATTCCCGAGAAGTTGATACTGCTTTAGAAAGTAAAGAGAAAGAATCAGATGAAGTGGAGTCAATCGAACATGCAACTACGCCAACCAAAGCAAAACTTTTTCGTTCTTCCACAGAAAGTTCCACGATCTCTAGAGGAGAAAAGCTTCAAACAAGCAGATCTGCCGAGGATTTTGGCATATCACGGTTACAGCCTTTCCAAACGCAACAACCTCCAATATTAGCGACTCCAATACAACCAGCTCAACTATTCGATTCAGATGCAACCGAGCGAATGAGTTCAAGTCTAGCATCAACACCAGTGCAAAAACTACCAGAGCAACCAGATCTGAGGCCTTCTCATCAACAACTTCAAAGATTAATAATAAAAACTACAAACAGACCATTGAGCAAACAGAGTGGTTTAATATTGGAATCCGTTGAAAGCAGTAGAGAGATGTCAAAGTAAAGTTGTGGTAAGTTGATGAAATATTTATTGCTTTTCTCTAATGCAAAGTCAAAATCTTAAAACATGAAAAAATTTGGACCATGTAATCATATGGAAGTTTTTCTAGCATTTTAATGAGAGCACCTGATACCTGTGTATAGTGACATCAAAGCATAAAATTTAGTAAATGTAGCAAATACTATTTTAATATAAATTCATCTTTGGAATTTAAATGTTTTGTTAATTTCTCAAAAATTTGCACAAAAAAGCAATGTTCGCAAATTGTCTGTTTGAAATTTCTTTTGTGAACTACTTTTCTTAATCATTGATCTAGAAATTGCTAAACTGTTTCCTAGCAGCAGTTTAATAGAAATAGTCATCTTATTATTATGTTCATTTGATGTGAATTGATGAGCAAAAACATTCTAGTTGAAATTAATAAATAATAATGTAATATTTGTTTGTTGCAGAACCTTTGTGCAGCTGAATGTATATACATGAGTCGACAAACTGCTCCTGAATTGAACTTGACTAAAATGTTTAAATTAACCCAACTATACTGGAAAATATGAACACTGGTTTGCAATATTGTTTCATGTATTTTTTGCAAAGCTTCCTAAAAGCTTTACTGTTTTTGTGGTAATTTAGAATCATGTATATTTTTTTTATTTTTTGTATTATAAAACATTACTTTAATTTTTCTTTAGCATCAGGCATGTATCTCATTTTACTATTATTACTGCAAGATGTTGTTAACCTTAATGTATAAAAATATGCAAAACAATACACATAATGGCAGATTTGTGTAGTCTAATACTCAAAGCTATTCAGCATCAGTAACCAATAATCACTGAAAATAGAAAAACTGTTGCAAAAACCACTTTTGTTCAGTCAGTTCAGTTGCATGTGTAGATCTGTTTCTAAATCTTGGTTCTAACTTAAGTCTACCAAATTTGAATTAGTGTAGGTCACTCGGTGATAAATTGTCTGTGTCTTGTAGTAATGTCAAATAACTTTACAATTCACCACAAAATAGTCAAAGCTGTGCCAACCTCAGTGGTAATTCAAATATCTGAGTACTCAAATCATTTGATTTGAAGAAAAAAAGTGATTTAGGATTCTAATCTGTCAAACAAGTGAAATTATTAAAGTTCACATGTTCATGTACAGAAGTGACACATAGCCCAGGTGCTTGACACTATTATTGTGAAATTATTATTAAAGGTAGTTTGGTTAACATGCTTGCTATAAAATGATAAGGCCTAACATCGTGGTAAAGAGGGAGCTTTAAGGCTGTTGATACATGCTGCTGAATTCAATTACAAGATAGTTGATGGTAGTAGATGGGAAGTTAACTATACTCTGTCAATTACTTTCACTATTTTTGAAATTATCAGTTTTTATATGATGAAGATCTGTTACTTTTAAATTATTGTTTTATAATTGAGCTCGAATAGTAAATAATAATAGATAATAATAATAATAATAATATTAATAAATAGTAGAAGTAAATTAAAAATACATATATATTCATCATATATTAAATTATACTGCATTATAATTATTTGTTCCCTTTGGAATTCTTTACTAATGAAAACTATTTATTGAATGGAGTACCTTGGAGTGTGAGCAAAGAGAGCACAACTCTTATGCATTATCTTGTGCAGTTATAGTTGTTATAGTTGGGTATGTTTAAGATTTACTTTTCTAAAGAAAATTTCTGCGAAAACACTTCACTTTCTCTGTTTTTGTCACCTTTCACAAACTAGCATGTTAATAATAAGGTGAGCTTTGTGTTAATAATAAGGTGAGCTTTGTTGGTTCACCCATATAATCTTACGTATTATCTTAGTAAGTTTGTATTTCTTTTCTAGATATTAAATAACCTTGTTTAATTGACTTGTTGTCACTAAAATGTGGCAGAATAAAAGATAGCGCATTAATGCATTATTATCATCATTATATATTACTACATATGTGAGTAATAAATATTCTTATACCACATCTGAAGTCAGACAAAAATACTAATTATCAGTTATCTAATTAGGAGGAATGTAACAATTGGATCCTAAGGATAACAATGGTTAAATCTGAGAAATGATATTCGTATTTCTTCTTTGATCAGTAATAGGTCATTAAATTAGGTCAATGGAACCTATTTGAGATTTGGTGCAACAAGCTGACACATAAACTAATGGCACAAGAGTGAAAATCTCAAACAACCTATTCTGAAGGAAGTTAGTAAAGTTCAATCTTTGTTGCAACAAGGTGGAAGCAATAACGCTAAACAACCTCCTTTTCACCATTTTGCTTCCTTTGTTGTGTGTGCAGAAAAATAAAAGAAAACAAATTAATTTAGGTGACTTTAAAGCTTTTACGTTATATTTTCAACATTTCAGGTTCCTTTTCCAGATGTAGCTATAAAACCTGTGTAATGTGTTTTTGTAGTTATGTGCTCTTTACGGCTCCTCTAAGAGTTAGCACCATAAAAGAAACTTACCCTGTTGAAAATTGGCAGCAATCAAGCAGCAATAATTTCTTTTCACCACGACAGACCATGCTTATCCAATCATGGATGAATGAATTTGTTTGTGAGCAAAAGCATGTTTATCGCGCCTATCAACTGTAATGGATATTGGCAGCACTATATGAACCCTGATAAATGGAGCATTCACTCAATCATTTTCGTCACATACAATGACTGATCTTTACCATAGAGACCTGACTTGATAGCAACTCCTATCTATAGGATACTTAGTTGACGTAGAATAACAGGTGGTAACAGGCGGCAGCAGGTGGTAGCAGGTGACAGCAGGTGGTAGCAGGTGAACAAGTGCCATTCCATGCTGAGTTGTATGAGCAACAGTGTTTGCGCAAGAAAATTTTTTATTTCAAGAAAAATGTAGAAACAAACATTTGAAATAAAAGTTAAAACCCCTCAACCATAAAGTTATATAATTTCAATTCAGAAGTGTAACTCAACTCAAAATGTCAAACTTGCAGAGTCTTCTCAGACGGGTTGGGAGCCAATCTCTATACTAGTTTCTGAAACATTGAATTTGTAGCCTTGAATGTTAGCTTACCAGCTGTCTCTATAGCCTAACAAGCCAAAGTAACCTTGACATAGAATAATCTATATGCCTATCTTTAAACCTGCTGTTAATGGTTATATTCTAATGGTAATGAAATTGTTTTGCGTTTAAAAAATAAAGTTATTAATACACATTTGGGATGAGTATTGTGGTTGGTTTTAAAGTTGGTGTTGGTTTAACCACTTGCTACTAGTTGGTACAAGTCATAACATAATGTACATATGTATGTTACTAGTACAAACATAGCATAATGTATACATGTATGTTACTAGTACAAACATAGCATAATGTATACGTGTATGTTACTAGTACAAACATAGCATAATGTATACGTGTATGCTACTAGTACAAGCATAGCATAATGTACACATGTATATTACTAGTACAAACATAGCATAATGTATACGTGTTTGTTACTAGTACAAGCAGAGCATAATGTACACATGTATGTTACTAGTACAAACATAGCATAATGTATACATGTATGTTACTAGTACAAGCATAGCATAATGTATACATGTATGTTACTAGTACAAGCATAGCATAATGTATACGTGTATGTTACTAGTACAAGCCAAGCATCATGTATATATCACTCGTACAAAGCACTAGCTGCTGATAGATTCCAAGTTAGCTGCATGAATGACATGTAACAGTTCTTATAGTAAGTGTTAAGTATTGTGGGTAGATAAACCATCAAATTTTTGCGCCATAATTATCATAATTTTGACAGTTTTTTCAGCTAGCAAATATTAGGTCTTTTGACTGTAACATGTAACAATTAACTGTTATGACAAAATAGCATGGCAAATGGCTGTCAACAAAACTGTCTAATAGACTAGAGAGCAGGGGGACAATCAATTAGTTGCGTGTCTACTTGAACCGGATGATAGTTAACTCTTAGAACATTACCAAAAATATTCATCTCACATTAAAAGGCCCATAATAATCTAACTTGACTCAGAGCAGGCTATGTAACTTGTCTCAGAGCAGGCCATGTTACAACTTACCGAGCTCTGTAACCTCCAGCCCCTCTCAGTGCGTTTTGTGGTCTGTAACATCATAAACAGACTAATCACTTCCTCATATCATGCTTACACCTTTACATTAAAAGTTAAGGCATTCCATGGTTTGCATCTTGTTCAAGGTTGTCAAATTTCAGAAGAAATATGATTGCAAGAACATGGCACATTCCATTCCATCTGTTCAATTCTCAAATTTGCTCAAGTTTTTACTATGAAGAGAAATATTTCAGGCAATTACACATAACATTCAAATATATGTGTTACATGAAACAATATAAAGAGTGGAAAATAAACAAATACAGTAACAAAATATAATAAATATAAAGGGGTGTGCATCGCTAATTTACATTGGAGGAACATGAAAGAGCATGTAGGCTATGCACTGTGTAAGGTCTGGGAGCGAAAGCGGTAGAGTGTAAGATCTGTGGTAGAAAAAGCGCTAGAGTGTAATATCTGTGGTAGAAAGAGCGGTAGAGTGTAATATCTGTAGTAGAAAGAGATGTAGAGTGTAATATCTGTGGCAGAGAGAGCGGTAGAGTGTAATACCTGTGGTAGAGAGAGCGGTAGAGTGTAATATCTGTGGTAGAGAGAGCGGTAGAGTGTAATATCTGTGGTAGAGAGAGCGGTAGAGTGTAATATCTGTGGTAGAAAGAGCGGTAGAGTGTAATATCTGTAGTAGAAAGAGATGTAGAGTGTAATATCTGTGGTAGAGAGAGCGGTAGAGTGTAATATCTGTGGTAGAAAGAGCGGTAGAGTGTAATATCTGTAGTAGAAAGAGATGTAGAGTGTAATATCTGTGGTAGAAAAAGTGGTAGAGTGTAATATCTGTGGCAGAGAGAGCGGTAGAGTGTAATATCTGTGGCAGAGAGAGCGGTAGAGTGTAATATCTGTGGTAGAGAGAGCGGTAGAGTGTAATATCTGTGGTAGAAAGAGCGGTAGAGTGTAATATCTGTAGTAGAAAGAGATGTAGAGTGTGATATCTGTGGTAGAAAGAGCGGTAGAGTGTAATATCTGTAGTAGAAAGAGATGTAGAGTGTGATATCTGTGGTAGAAAGAGCGGTAGAGTGTAATATCTGTAGTAGAAAGAGATGTAGAGTGTGATATCTGTGGTAGAAAGAGTGGTAGAGTGTAATATCTGTGGTAGAGAGAGCGGTAGAGTGTAATACCTGTAGTAGAAAGAGCAGTAGAGTGTAATATCTGTGGTAAAAAGAGCAGTAGAGTGTAATATCTGTGGTAGAAAGAGCAGTAGAGTGTAATATCTGTAGTAGAAAGAGATGTAGAGTGTGATATCTGTGGTAGAAAGAGCGGTAGAGTGTAATATCTGTGGTAGAGAGAGCGGTAGAGTGTAATATCTGTGGTAGAGAGAGCGGTAGAGTGTAATATCTGTAGTAGAAAGAGATGTAGAGTGTGATATCTGTGGTAGAAAGAGCGGTAGAGTGTAATATCTGTGGTAGAGAGAGCGGTAGAGTGTAATATCTGTAGTAGAAAGAGCGGTAGAGTGTAATATCTGTGGTAGAGAGAGCGGTAGAGTGTAATATCTGTGGTAGAAAGAGCGGTAGAGTGTAATATCTGTGGTAGAAAGAGCGGTAGAGTGTAATATCTGTGGTAGAAAGAGCGGTAGAGTGTAATATCTGTGGTAGAGAGAGCGGTAGAGTGTAATATCTGTAGTAGAAAGAGCAGTAGAGTGTAATATCTGTAGTAGAAAGAGCGGTAGAGGGTAATATCTGTGGTAGAAAGAGCGGTAGAGTGTAATATCTGTGGTAGAAAGAGCGGTAGAGTGTAATATCTGTGGTAGAAAGAGCGGTAGAGTGTAATATCTGTAGTAGAAAGAGATGTAGAGTGTAATATCTGTAGTAGAAAGAGCGGTAGAGTGTAATATCTGTGGTAGAAAGAGCGGTAGAGTGTAATATCTGTGGTAGAAAGAGCGGTAGAGTGTAATATCTGTGGTAGAAAGAGCGGTAGAGGCATATTCTACGTGGCATAAATTACTCTAACACGAACTACATGAAATTTAAATAAATTTACTTTATTCGTTGTCATTACTTGCAATTTCATTTTTAAGCTTCCTTAGATTTTGAACTTTCGGTTAAAAAGCTGCCCTGGCAAAGGGAATATTGAATGCTGCCCTGGCAAAGGGAATATTGAATGCTGCCCTGGCAAAGGGAATATTGAATGCTGCCCTGGCAAAAGGAATATTGAATGCTGCCCTAACAAAGGGATTATTGAATGCTGCCCTGGCTAAGGGAATGTTGAATGCTGCCCTGGCTTAGGGAATATTGAATGCTGCTCTGGTAAAGGGAATATTGAATGCTGCCCTGGCAAAAGGAATATTGAATGCTGCCCTAGCAAATGGATTATTGAATGTTGCCCTGGCTAAGGGAATGTTGAATGCTGCCCTGGCTTAGGGATTATTGAATGCTGCCCTGGCTAAGGGAATGTTGAATGCTGCCCTGGCTTAGGGAATATTGAATGCTGCCCTAGCAAAGGGAGTATTGAATGCTGCCTTGGCAAAGGGAATATTGAATGCTGCCTTGGCAAAGGGAATATTGAATGCTGCCCTGGCAAAAGGAATATTGAATGCTGCGTAAGATATTTTTTTATGTGTAGTTACGCATTTGAAAAGGTTTACACCGTATTTTGAGGTTATTATAAGTTGAGGTTTGACGATACTTATTAATGGTTTTACATATAACAATCTGATAGAGTAAGCTTGTCGGGTTACCATAGAAACACTGTTATTTACTAATTTCAAATGGTGTAAATTTTATGCGTAAAACATTGATATCAACACTAAATTACAGACCTAAAGATGACTGTAGGTTTGATAGGTGTATGTTTAAATGTACAGATAATCTGCATTCATTTTCATTGATGCTTTTTTAGAGCAATGAATAGCACAAAAATTTCCAGACTTGAAGCTAGGCGCAAAATTAACACAAAGAAAAGTGTAAAACTGGATTAGCTATCAAACAATACCTTCCAAATATCATGTTTTCTATTTGGAGTCGTCTCCGGCGGTTACGAAAAGTTCCTCTAGACTGGCCAGTGAAAAGTCGCTGCCCCATGGCGGTCAGCAGAAGTGTTACCAGCAGCAGAATGACAGATATCTTCATCGTGTAACTTTCTTTAGCTTCTTTTTTCTACAGTAAATACAAGAAACGAATAAACTGACAGAGTTCAGACTAATTTACTCAGCAGTCAATACAAATGCAAAGGTCTATTACATTAAAAAAGGGACTTACTCTGTGAAGGTACATACAGGGTTAACTAAACTCCTGCTAAAATTACTTTGTAAGCAAACTTTTTTCAAAAAAGTTTTTTAAATACTTAAATTCACTCAAAGATGTTTTGTTCAGAGTGCGGACTAAATGTGTGTTCTTAGTGGAGTGTATTCTGTTGCATTTATAGAAAGAATTTGCCTCATCATCCAAGTAACAAAAACAGTTTGTATTTAATATTTTAGTAGCCTATTAGAAGTGAGCTGCACTGTTAACTGAAATCGCCGCAAACTTTATACAGAAATTTTACTAACCTTGCTACAAGATTGGAACTAATTAAGTTTTATATTACATGTAAATTTTTTGAAACTAATAGTGGAACTGTGTAAAAACTGTCAACAACAAACTGTAAACCTTTCAGAAGAGTTGAAATGAGCTGTTATGGTGTAGTGTATACTACTTTCTGTTAACTCTAGTGACTCCAGACAATTTATCTAGCTCTAAAAAGCTCTCTTTCCTTCAACACCAAACCTGATCACACATGACCTCAATAGTGCAAGCAGGTCTGCAGCCCACACACATAGGGGGGCTCTCAGCCCACACACACAGGCAGGCCCTCAGCCCACACACAGGAGGCTCTCAGCCCACACACATGCAGGGAGGCCAGCACAAATCATGAAGTGCAATAACATTAAATGAAAAGGTAAAACCAGAGAACCTCAACTATAATAAAAACCAGTTTTTTCCTGCCAATCAAATTAAAGTAATAACTTTAGCTAAGTATAATTAAGCATAATAACAAGGAGCGGACATAGTCAGTAGCAGATCAAACTCCTTACCTTTTTTATCGTTGTTGGAGTCTGTACTGAGACTAGTGATATGCTAGAGATATAGTAGATAGAATGATGCAGGCTTCGTAGTGCTGCTGATTTTATATGAAAAAGCGATGAAAACCTGTGCACACTAATAGACCGAGAGATACACGTAACTTTTAATCTCACCTCAATTCATAACAAGCCATACGAAGACTTTGTATATATCATATTGTAAAAGGTCTTGACAACTACGCTTCGCGTCTTTTGTATTGTCTACTAGTGTCTCCATTGATCGGCTATGTTCTTTTGCTATACAAAGCTATATGATCAGTGAATCATGGCAAGTGACAGTGATGACACTTCATGGCAAGTGACCAAGCTTAATGGTGTCAACACTTCGAAGCAAAATACTCATTGAAAAACAACATGTAAATTTTTGCATTCTACATGAATGATAAAACTGAGTGTATTTTTTATTTGCATTCAATCTAATTATTATATAATAAATGAAACCATTGAATAGTTATAAACAATAAAGTTATAATACAGTACATGAATTGCAAATAAAATTTTATACTGTTTTCTGCTTGTATGTCAATGTAATGCTAATATTACATAAGCTCTGGTATATCAAGGTACTGTAGTACTAATATTACATAAGCTCTGGTATATCAAGGTACTGTAGTACTAATATTACATAAGCTCTGGTATATCAAGATAGTGCTAATATTACATAGGCTCTGGTATATCAAAGTAGTACTAATTTTACATAAGCTCTGGTATATCAAAATAGTACTAATATTAAATAAGCTCTGGTACATCAAGGTAGTACTAACATTACATATGCTCTGGTATATCAAGGTAGTGCTAATATTACATAAGCTCTGGTATATCAAGGTAGTACTAACATTACATATGCTCTGGTATATCAAGGTAGTGCTAATATTACATAAGCTCTGGTATATCAAGGTAGTGCTAATATTACATAAGCTCTGGTATATCAAGGTAGTACTAATATTACATAAGCTCTGGTATATCAAGGTAGTGCTAATATTACATAAGCTCTGGTATATCAAGGTAGTGCTAATATTACATAAGCTCTGGTATATCAAGGTAGTGCTAATATTACATAAGCTCTGGTATATCAAGGTAGTACTAATATTACATAAGCTCTGGTATATCAAGGTAGTACTAATATTACATAAGCTCTGGTATATCAAGGTAGTACCTATATTACATAAGCTCCAGCGTGTCAAGATAGTACACAAGTTCCTGTACGTCAAGGTAGTACTAGTATTTCAAAAATCATAGCGTTGCCATGGTAAGGAAAGCTGCACTAGCCAGCAAGCTAAAACTCACTTCTGTATGCTAATTAACTTTTGTATGGTAATTAGCTATTAGTAGTGGTCCCTGCTGCAGCTGACTCCCAAAACAGTGGTCATCGTTTTGGTCAACATGTAGCATTTACTTGCAGCAGTAAATGTTAAGGTGAAGGTTAAGATTAACACATCACTATGAATAATTAGTAAGCTCCGACTAGGTCGCTGATGTGATCTTGAATCCAACTTCTAAACCAGTTCGTGCTCTGTGGCACTCTTGATCAAGGGTTGCTTAAATGTTCGAACTGTATCAGACAAAATATGAGAGGGCGGATTGCATTGGTTTCTTACACAGAGACAGCCGCTGTATAACTGTTATATGAAGAGTCCCATACAATTTAATCTGGTCAAAACTTGTCACATCCTTCTGTATAAGAAAAGTTGTATATCTGGGTATTGACTCCTCAGACATAAATGTTCTTAGAGGAACTTTGTGTTTATATCCTATGTCTATGGGTTCCTATTGGCACTAGTCTAACCTTTGCTGTATAAAGACTCAAGTTAGTTGTATAGCTTATCCTCAGCCTTTTATACAGCAGACTTCTGAAGACCTATAATAGTCAACTCGTAGTTATGCTATTAGAGAGTCAACTTGAAAGAAATAATTGTTTTCAGATTTCGCCTCTTCTTTCGCCATTCTGGTGTTATATAGCTTTTAAACATTTACTTGGTTTCCCGCAGTGAAGTGTTTAACCTATTAAATGGCTAAATTTAAAGCTCTGCTTGTTTGCTATGTGCTTCAGTTTCATTGAAAGGTTTCTGGTCTGCTCTAGTTTGTTATTTATACATCATTCTTATCACCTGTAAGCTGATCACGGCTCAAGAGTTTTAGTATAAATACAAAACAGGTACTGCAATAGTTCAAAGTCAGGAGGAGACAAACCTTGTTGGTACTTCATCATACTCTTCTTTGGCTGCTCATGCCTGGTGGTCTTGGTTATGTAGGTGTAAGAATTCGCTAAGAGATGTAGATGAAGATGTTGGATTTTATAGATAATTTAAGCTTTTATTCATAGCCATGATAGTAGAGCAGGAGGGCATTAAAAATCTATCAAAAATGTGATTTAGTCCTTTTGAAGGTGGACTATGTGATAGAGTGGCATCTGGAACAGAATTTTGAGCTGATTTCAAATATCTGGTTTCTACACTTCTCAGATTGTTCATTTTTGAGCAATATAATTAATATATTATTTTTTTAAATAAATGTCTGTAATGTTTTATGTGCTTCTACTAACAATGTGATAATGAAAATGGCATATAAATACTAAATAATTAACAATAACCTAAGTTGGAATCAATTCTGATAACACTACAATATTTATTTTTCAAATATTAGAATAATATAGAATGGTATTATATAATATCATGTATTTCCAGTTTAGTTGATATTGTGGCAGCTTTACAGTTTGTCCTTGTTATTTCACAACTCCTATATCATTACAGATCTGCAAAACCAAATGAAAAGTATTGTTCAAGACTCAGACCATGTATATATAATATTTTGGTATGCATATATTCATCATTAATGCTTATTATGTTGAAGCGCGTATTTTATTATGCAAGTGAAATAGCAATTAATCAGCCTTTTATACGGTATGACATACATGTATATGTATTCTAATCAAACATGAAGGACACCTCTGGTTACAATACCACTCGAATACTAACCTTCTAATTCACAGTCGTCTGAGTTTCTGCATCACTACTTTCATCTCCATCCTCTTTATTTCTATTGCCACAGCAGCTGCATCTGCACATGCCTGTATACTTGAAATCTGTATTATTGCACTGAGAGCGACGAGACTGGCACCCAGTTTTGCAACGATAAAACATGCCAATGAGCACATCAGGAGGTGCTGGTTTTTGTGTCATCCATCTAGCTTTAAGCTCTTCGCCTTCCATAAACCATCCATGTTGCTAGGAGGAAGGGGCATTGATGATAATTTTTCCCTTCTCATTTTAAATGTGCTCTCTCGCTCTGAAATGTGCAAACACATAGGTGTAAAAATATTATAACTGAATTGAGCATAAATTTCTGACTATGAAACACCTTTGTTTGAGTCGCCCACCCTCTGAAGGAAAAAGCTGAAAGATAAGTTTATGTTCCTGCTCTACTATGATATATAACTGTTTTTACCATATCCAGCATACTTTTTTATTTTTTATGCTACAATAGTGTATCTGTGTGTTCGCTAAGCATCTACCAACAAACATCAACTTCATAAAAATCAATGGAGATTACCAGCAGGATGAAAAATTATAGTCCCTGACTGGTGTTATGCTTTATGAAAACTCTAAGAAGTCACTGGATGAGTATCAAATGCTTCTGGGCCTTTTCTTCTCCTCAAACACACAGTCAGCGCAGTGTTACGCATATATATATATTACTATAAAGCTATACATACTGTAGGGTGAAAAAATTCATGACCAAAGGTGAAGGATGCTGAATGATGATAAATAATTTCGAATAGAAAACAACTTACGACTCGCGATCAATTTGCCAATAGTAAATTCTTTATAAAAATTTAAGTGCAAAAGACCCTTGCAAAAAGTTTTCTGCCAAGTTAAACCCCTCTTGGCTTTGAATATTAATTTCTATCAGTTGAACTAATTAAATAATTATACAGAATTATGCAATTACATAATTGCCAACTGTTTTTTTCTGTGACAGCTCTTACGTTATATAAGAACAAACTTACATGTATGATTAAAAACACTGAAACTGTTTGGGCATGCTGTCAATACTAACCGATATAGGCTGAGTTCTTCCAAGTGAATTAACTAAGTGTCCAGAGATGCAGTTTTTAGTGCATTATTAGAATGTGCATGAGTACAGCGTTCAATTAACTAAGTGTACAGAGGTACAGTTCTGACTGAACCAACTAAGTGTGCAGAGGTACAGTTCTCACTGAACTAACTAAGTGTACAGAGGTACAGTTCTCACTGAACTAAGTGTACAGAGGTACAGTTCTCACTGAACTAAGTATACAGAGCTACTGTTCTTACTGAACTAACTAAGTGTACAGAGGTACAGTTCTCACTGAACTAAGTGTACAGAGGTACAGTTCTCACTGAACTAACTAAGCGTACAAAGGTACAGTTCTCACTGAACTAACTAAGTGTACAGAGATACAGTTCTGACTGAACCAACTAAGTGTACAGAGGTACAGTTCACACTGAACTAACTAAGTGTACAGAGGTACAGTTCTCACTGAACCAACTAAGTGTACAGAGGTACAGTTCTCACTGAACTAACTAATTGCACAGAGGTACAGTTCTCACTGAACTAACTAAGTGTACAGAGGTACAGTTCTCACTGAACTAACTAATTGTACAGAGGTACAGTTCTCACTGAACTAACTAAGTGTACAGAGGTACAGTTTTCACTGAACTAACTAAGTGTACAAAGGTACAGTTCTCACTGAACTAATTAAGTGTACAGAGGTACAGTTTTCACTGAACTAACTAAGTGTACAGAGGTACAGTTCTCACTGAACCAACTAAGTCTACAGAGGTACAGTTCTCACTGAACCAACTAAGTGTACAGAGGTACAGTTCTCACTGAACTAACTAAATGTACAGAGGTACAGTTCTCACTGAGCTAACTAAGCGTACAGAGGTACAGTCTCACTGAACTAACTAAGTGTGCAGAGGTACAGTTCTCACTGAACTAACTAAGTGTACAGAGGTACAGTTCTCACTGATTTAACTAAGTGTACAGCGGTACAGTTCTTACTGAACCAACTAAGTGTACAGATGTACAGTTCTTGCTGAACTAACTAAGTGTACAAAACAGTACAGGGCTAAGTTTAACTGTCCAATTTGTACGAAACAGTTTAAAGTGTTAAGATTTTTAGAGAGCATTTGTGAACAATGCAAGTATAAAATTTTGTGATTTATTCAAGGTTTATTAACTACATAAATAATGTATAAAAATTTATAAATATAAAAAATATTTATTAGCGACATTCACAGTGGTAAAAATTTGAGGTCACCTCAATGGCGTGTTTCTAATTTATGAATAAAAAAGAACTTCCAGATTAAGTTTGTTTGTTTTGGAACAGTAGATAATGAAAATAGCTGGCATAATAAGTGTAACCACCAAACAATTCCGATGATTGAGCAGATGGCCAATGAGAAGCTCATGATTTAGTTGACAGCCAATAAGAATCTTTGGTGGTACTAATGGTGTGCGACGTGTTCAGTCATCCCTTATCTCAGTTAATAGAGCCTACAATATACATGTGCACGTGACAAAAACATGCAAAATGGATGCAAATGCAAAAATCAAAGCAAACAATAATAACAGTAAACTTAATATTCAACTGATAAACTAGATGCATGATTTTGCCATTTACATAATAGCTGTAACCTGTATACACTGATACACTGCACTGCATGGAGCAAATTAGTAGCTTGATATGAGATCATTTAATATGAATTCAAAGAGATGAACCTTTCATAATAACCCTAGATTGGATATCTTCGGATAAAACGAAGTGATGCAAAGCTGTCATAACTAAGAAGGTATGAGAGGAGTGAGCAACAAACAACTATTATTACTATTACTACTATTGTTACTATTATTACTATTATTGCTATTGTTACAGTATTAGAAGATATATGAGAGGATGAAAGAAAATTAATCGAGAAATCTAAGTGGAACCAATTTTACTGCGTTTTCTTGTAGCTCCGATAAATTGTAAAACAATTCTCTATTTTTTATGAAGCTGTTTGCTAAACTAATTCCTAGGAAAATCTGTTTAACATCAGCATTAGTGCAAAAATATTATCAAGTTTTTATGAACTATGATTAAGTTGGTAATTAAATATACTATAGGATCATTTCTATGATTCTACTTCCCATATATGGTATGAATAACAAGCTCCAAGTTATTTCCTATGGTTGGTGTTGGGGACAGTGAGGCACACTAATAATGTATATAATACATACATAATCCATAAATCCGTAAGATTAAACAAAGTGATTAGCGAACGTGAAGTTTGACACATTCATTTCTTGATTGGCATTTGGAGAACTGGTTTGCGGTAAAAGAAGTCTCTTTTCTGATAGAAAGAAGTCATTACAAAAATTAATGGTTTGCCACATTTAATCAGTAGGATTGTATAATTTGCATAACTGAGTCATTAGTCCATACATTGCATACATGCTGCAGTCTTTTCCAGCATTCAGGGGAATGTAAAAACAAATAAGAAAACTAATATTGTAATCTTTAGGAGCTTTGAAAAATATTTTGCTATTTCTCTGAAACTAGTAAAGATAGCAACTGTTTCAAATCCATGATTTGGCTGTTATGCAAATATGGAGGCCATGATGTATTTGTTTTCACTGCGTACATGTATACAGTAAAACAAATACATCATGGGCTTCATATTTGCGTAACAGCCAAAAAAATACACAGTTTACTTAAAATTAAGTGAAATTGCCAACCGGTACAAAAAACAGTTTATGTTGCATTATGTTTAACTTGTTTTTAAACAAGACTTTTAATACTGAAATCATTTTCTATAAAAACATGATAGAAAATGATTATCCTTTATCATTCCCAAAAGTTTTAAATCGTTTAGTAAAACTTTAGCTGTAGAACGATCTTTGAGCTTAAACGTTAACTTGTATTGTAGCTAGGAGTAAGTTCTGCTGGTCGTACTTAACTAGCAGCTGTAGTACTTAACTGGCTGGTACTTAACTAGCAACTGTAGTATTTAACTGGCTGGTACTTAACTAACAGCTGTAGTACTTAACTGGCTGGTACTTGACTAGTAGCTGTAGTACTTAACTGGCTGGTACTCAACTATCAGCTGTAGTACTTAACGGGCTGGAACTCAACTCGGAACAATTACTTTTATATTAGTCCAAAGGCTCCTTGTAAACGCCATCCCAAAATCAAAAGCTTAGAAATGTATATAGCAAATATCAGGTTGCTACATGGAAAGCTTGAAGCTTGTTACGATGGGGAAAGTCAAAGTCAATCAATGTGCCACCATTTAAAGACATTCACAAGTAATAAATAAGTATATAGTTAGTATATAACTATAAATGTTTAAAAGTCTTCAGTGTGTGATTTTTATGACGCGCTTCATTTGTCAATTTTGCAAAAATTTCAATGTTTTATTAGAAGAACGCCGAAAACAGATTTTCATAACAATCTGCATTGTCTGCATTTTCTAACAACGAGGAGATATGAATATGAAGTTCTGAGTTTTAACCGCATTTAATTAAATGAATACAGTTGATGTTACATGTGTGGACAGCTCATGTGTGGATTTATATGCTGCTACAGATCCAAAATATATTAGAGTACTACTTTCTAAGTTTTCTGTAATTACTCTCTTACCCGAAGAGTCCACCTTGTGTTCCTCGGAAGCCATTGTTGAGCCCTCCTCCAAAGCCCCCATTTTGTCCTCCTTCAAAGCCACCACCTCGTTCTCCTCCGAAGCTACCACCTGGTCCTCCTCCAAAACCACCACCTAGTCCTCCGCCAAAGCCAGCACCTGGCTCTCCTCCAAAACCACTACCTCTTCCTCCTCCGAAGCCACCACCTCGCCCTCCTCCAAAGCCACCACCTGCTCCTCCTCCAAAACCACCACTTGGTCCTCTTCCAAAGTCACCACCTTGTCCTCCTCCAAAGCCACCACCTGGTCCTCCTCCAAAGCCACCACCTGGTCCTCCTCCAAAACCACCATCTCTTCCACCTCCGAAGCCACCATTTCGTCCACCTCCGAAGCCACCATTTTGTCCACCTCCAAAGCCACCATCTCTTCTACCACCTCGTCCACCTGCGAAGCCGCCATTTCTGCCACCTCCCATGCTACCATCTCGTCCACCTCTAAATCTAGCATCTTGTCCACCTCTAAATCCGCCATCTCTTTCACCTCCAAATCTACCATCTTGTCCACCTCCAAATCCGTCACCTCGTCCACCTCTAAAGCCACTATCTCCTCCACCTCTAAAGCCACCATCTCGTCCACTTCCAAAGCCACCACCTTGCACTCCTCTAAAACCGCCATCTTGGCTACCACCAAAACTGCCTCCTTGTCCTCCTCTAAACCAAATATCAATTGTTAGGGTAGTAATAACTTTGACAATGGTGATGCAATATCTTAAAATGGTTCTTTATTATCTGATCTTTATACATGTAAATCGAATAGCAGGTTCTAATGTCAAATTATTAATTTAATCATAACTTATTACATCTTTCAAGTAAATGAGTCTCATTTTCTGAATTTAAAAATCTTAAAAGCTTCTTACTTGAAGTACCGGAAAACAAGTTTTATGCTGTTTTATTGTGTTTGGGTGATAATCTCAGATCTTAGCTACAGCAGTGCATTGTGGGTCACACCAAACCATGTCTATGAAGTATTCTAGCTAAAACTCTGCCATCATAACACTTATCAATCTTTACAACCTTGGATGTGACTCACAATAGATGGATGAATTGGTTAAATACAATGTAGGTATCTACTGCTGATTGGTCAACTTATAAATTCTATTGACTAATCACTTGTTTGCCCTAAACTTGATGCATAACTGACAATAGCCTACCCTCCAAATCCTCTTCCTCCATTGGCCATGACACAGAACACTGCGCCAAGTAGAACAAGCAGCTCTATCAGCTTCATTCTTGTTTACTACGTCTGCAAAGCAGTAGATTATGTGTTACATCGCTTATAAAATTAGAAGTGTATGTTGCTGGAAATTTTTAGACAATCGTTTTTTATTACTGTTTTCGTCAGGTATCCGACTCATTTTACACCATGCAACACAGAAACAGGGCAGAATATATTTTTCTCCCGCTGAGATATATTAAACTGCACAATTGTTTAATGAAATCTTTTTCTTCTTGCAAATTTGCATATTAAAATTGTTTTTAATAGTAAATTGCTTGCCTCTAATATAATTTTTCCAAATACTAGTGCTGGCCTTTGCAGGCATACGGTATTTTTAAATTCAAATTTGATTAAAATCAGAAATTTTGTTACATATCACCATAATTGTTTTATACCATATATAGTCAAAATATCTACATTACCTGTGATATTATCAGTATAACTATATTTATCTATAAATAGATTAAACCAAAATATTTGCAATTCTTTATGAGACGAATGTGTGTGTGTTTCAAGTTGCCTTAATGCCAGTACAAAACCTCTATTTAACTAATCTGTTTAGCATATTAAGTAAAGTAATAGTGCATTTGTAAGTTCAGTTTTCAATAGAACATAATAAAATTTGCTGTAGTTGAAAACGCTTCCTATATAAAACAGCTATGCTATACCTTTTTTAAAATCGGTTATACAAATTGTTTTAAATTTAAGGGAGAATCATATCTATGCTATTATTGTTACACCGAATTTTATAATTATCTCAAACGGCGCTCCTAAGCTACCCAGACTTGTAAATAACTACTTGGAGATGTTGCTCGATTGAGCTAAATCTTTCCGAACTTACCTCTTCTTTACAAAGTCTTTTTCAAAGAGTGAATGAAGTCCTGTGCAGTGATGCCACTATTTATATGGGCAACCTAATCTCTTAAACTGTTAAGTCACCTTATGATGAGAGTGAGCGACCCTCAGCTATGGATGAATAACCTCTGAATGAACATCTGGCTAAATTGATTGCCTCATCCTAGTGCTGAGGGAGAGGAGGGGGTAATCTGGGTGGTTAGTTTTATCACAAATATTACCACACTGGCCAGAGAAACACACATTTTGCCTTTATCCTTAAGTATTGTTATATATCTTTTAAAAGATACGTGACTTGACTGTTATCTCCTTTAGTTTAAAATATTTGTATGGCTTCAGTCATGATCTACATAACCAGATAAATAAATGAGATTTGTGGACTCAATATGCTCCTGGAGTTGAAACCTAATAATCATAAACTTAATTTAATAGAAACTTGTAATACTTTAATTCTTATGTATTTCATTAAAAATCTAGCGAGCTCTATTTTAGAATACTGTTTTTTACAAAACCTTTTTGCCTCTTTGGTTATTTCTGGAAGCTTGGTTTTTCTTCAACATGAGCTTATGATTGCTGCTAGAGTGAGTTTAGTAGTCTCACTGCTCCTTTTTGTTATGTTCTAAGGCTTCAAACTGTTTGTTCAATCAGTGTAGTCTTGCTAGCCCATAAAACTTAACAATGAAATTGTAAAGCAAGCATCATTATGATGTTATTTGTTTAAAAGTAAAATGAGTAATGATGGGCAACTACTAGAACTGCATGGCTTTTCAACACATTAAGCGCACACGCTTTAGAAAGATGAGATGGTGGTTCACGGGCTATAATTATATACATTATTAAATGATGAGATCTAAATACCGTTTTCGTGCAAAACATGTTGTCAGATTATCACTTTTAGAGAGTTTATTAAATGCAATGAGCAAGATGTCATATAAACCTTTTATGCTTACACACATGATGTCATATAAACCTTTTATGCTTACACACGTGATGTCATATAAACCTTTTATGCTTACACGCATGATGTCATATAAACTTTTTATGCTTACACACATGATGTCATATAAACCTTTTATGCTTACACGCATGATGTCATATAAACCTTTTATGTTTACATGCATGATGTCATATAAACCTTTTATGCTTACACACATGATGTCATATAAACCTTTTATGCTTACACACATGATGTCATATAAACCTTTTATGCTTACACGCATGATGTCATATAAACTTTTTATGCTTACACACATGATGTCATATAAACCTTTTATGCTTACACGCATGATGTCATATAAACCTTTTATGCTTACACACATGATGTCATATAAACCTTTTATGTTTACACGCATGATGTCATATAAACCTTTTATGCTTACACACATGATGTCATATAAACCTTTTATGCTTACACACATGATGTCATATAAACCTTTTATGCTTACACGCATGATGTCATATAAACCTTTGATGCTTACACGCATGATGTCATATAAACCTTTGATGCTTACACGCATGATGTCATATAAACCTTTTATGCTTACACGCATGATGTCATATAAACGTTTTATGCTTACACACATGATGTCATATAAACCTTTGATGCTTACACACATGATGTCATATAAACCTTTGATGCTTACACGCATGATGTCATATAAACCTTTTATGCTTACACGCATGATGTCATATAAACCTTTTATGCTTACACACATGATGTCATATAAGCCTTTTATGCTTACACACATGATGTCATATAAACCTTTGATGCTTACACACATGATGTCATATAAGCCTTTTATGCTTACACACATGATGTCATATCAACCTTGAATGGTATTTGAACTAGTGGATGACTGCACAGTGGTACTGCTTGGATTCCTATATTCCAGATTCATTTTCAAATCAGTTTGAATTTAATAATGCGACTAAACATAGAAGATGAAGAGCTTCAAACAAAATTGCTTTTAATTCAAGGAAGACCCAATGCACAATATATGCATTAGCAAATTCGTGGATTTTTATGGCAAAACATAATTTTATTATTTGCCTGTTAGATTAAAAAATATAACTTTGTCTCTCAATGACCACGTTTTTTCAAATGAGAAAAAAAGTTATAAAAATTGTAATCATTTGACTGATATTACAATACACAGTAGTGTTGAATTAATTTACAGATTTGCTATCAAAATTGTATTTGAAAAGAAGTTTTAAATCCTCATGTTTACAAAGGAAAAGGCATCAACAAGATGAAACAATCATACTGAAATTTAAGCAGTAAAAACTTTTACATAAAAATACCATCTACTTTACTGCTAAGCAAATCAAGCGGTGTTTAGCAACAAAAGAAGTTACAAATAAAAACATCTAAAACTATGAAAAAGAACACCGACACATGAATTTAAGCGCAAATAAGTCTGCCTTCACAAACACAATTGAAGACAAAATTTGGTTCAATGAGAATGCACTTAGCATTCGGGGCCGTATTGCAAGCACCCGCAGTAACCACAAAATTAGTGTGTTCAGTCTCTGTGGTTTCAATGTTTCCATCAAAGGCTATTATATATCGTTTAAGCTTTTTCCTTTCAGTGGGTTCTAATGCAGCATCGATAAAAAAGTTAATATCTGTGAAAAGGTCCTCAAATACACCTGATGGGTTTTCAGAGATGGATTGGTGGGAAACATTAGTCTCGTTTCAAGAAGGGGATGGACCAACATCGCTGCTACATCCAGATTTGACAGTAGATATGAGAGGGGAAGCTGGCCGTTTTCGGCGTCTATAATAATAGATGTATGTGTGTATCTTGCGGTTAGACAAATATTTGCGAAGTTGTCTCTCTGTGCTGTACCAATCAAATCCCGGTGAACTGTAACCTATCCTATGTAAGTGCACACTTCGTCCACCCAAATCCTTACTAGCCTGAGCCAGTTTCTTCAGGCAGGTAGCTAACAGTCCCTGCTTCACACGCAGCTTGCGATCTTGGGCTACCATAAGTGCAACACTGTATTCATCATAGCCTGAGACATTATTACAATCCACCACATGGACATCGCCTTCATGCAGGTCCCCCATATTTCCAGCTAGATCATAGTAGAGCTCCGGTTCTTTAGTTTGATCGCTTAAAGCTGTGAATACCCCACCAATACCCCACTGCCCAGAGTCATCTACACATTGCACTACTACGACCTTGAAGTCTACTGGCTGTTACGTCGCCGCTAACAAAGTGCATGTACTCAACCTCATCTTCATCAGTATCCGTAGCCTCCGAATCTTCCAACTCGAATGGTAGGGTGACAGAGCGCGAGTTATAACCAGCTGCTGACCATTTTTGAAGCTTTTGCTCTTCTTTTTTCTTTGCTCGCAGCTCAGCCTACATTAGAAAAACAATCCATCTAATCTTTCCTTGATTGATGGAACACCAGAATGACTAAGCTAGAATAAGTTGGTGCCCTCTAGTGACAGGCGCAGTGTTCACCAAAAGACACTTGAGCGAGTCATGTGAGAGCTAACTGGCCCAGGTGACACAGGAATTTCGAAAAGTTTTCAAAATTATTTTGGCCCATTGCTGATCTGTTCAGGAATGTATGACGCTAAAGTGGTTTGACCATGGTGAAACTTTACCCCTATTATACCTATCCAATCAATTGAAATACTTTAATAGAGTTGAATCTCTACATAAGAAGTTAACTCGTTCCAAGATCTGAGTCGTATGATAAAACCATTAAATGCTGGACCGAATATTATGCGCAACATTACGCTGTAATTAATTAAATTTGTTTCACAACCCAAACACATATGACAAATCGTTAATAGATGAAGCATGTAGTTGCCCATAGAGCATTAAAGTGAATGCATTATATAAACTGCATAAAATCCAATTCAAAAATCTAAACTAGCAATAAAATAATAACCAATAGGGTATTATTGTTATTATTGTTATTATTGTTACTATTGTTACTATTGTTACTATTGTTATTATTGTTACTATTGTTATTATTGTTACTATTGTTACTGTACGTCAGAGACACTCGCACAGAAATGCAGGCTTAGTGATGAGGTCATGGTAGAGTCTGGGTTAAATTAATCGCACATACAGGGTTGATTACTTGATTATATTTTTGTAAAGGCCCTTTTTACTAGGTCATTAATAAAATATCAAACAAAACTAATAAGTGCATGTATGTTTTATATAAAACACTCTAAATCTAAGGTAAAAACGTGCTCCCTATACAAAAACAATAAAATGTCTGCTAAAAGTTTGTATAAATTCGTTGACATTTGGTTAGCAATTGATGTGAGCCAAATAGAAAATCTTCCTAAGAGATGTTTAGTCAATGATAGACGAGCGCGGAGAGATGCCTGATAGCATCAAAGATATTTGATGTCATCCCTCCAATATGTATTCAGATTATTGAATGCCCGGCGTTGCCCGGGTAATAAAAGTCTTTGCACAGAAAATTATTTTTTATTTGCCATATAACATCAGTTACCATTCTAACTTTCAAACTTCATAACATGAGAGAAGCGTTTTGTGCAGATTAAATAAATTAAGAGAAAAATCAAAACAACAGTAAAGGTTTGCAAACTTTGTCAAACTTTAACTTTCAAACTTCATATCACAAGGAAAATGTTTTGTGCAGGTCAAATAAATTAAGAAACAAAATAAAACAACTATAAAAGTGTTTAAATGTAAATGTGAAATAATTAGCAAGTAATAGCTAAGTCTGTTTTGCTACGATTATAATAAATGATGATTTGGTATTGATACAATTAATATTAACTGAAAAAACAAAATTGAAATCCAGAATATGTTGAATTAATAATAACAATTCATGCATAGAAATGTGTGTGTGTATAAAGAAGGTTACTGTTCCACCAGAAGCTATTCATCAAAACTTGGAATACGATGATACTGGTACCTCTCGATGCTGGTACAAATGTAAAAATGAGATATCGGACTGTCTTTGTCTGACCGAATGGAGAGAGAATGTAGAGGCTATTCCTACTCAAGATAATATAATTGTCCGTGTGAAACATATTGCCCTTTACCAATTTAGCAATCACACCTTACGAAAAACTGGAAATAGATGTGTAACCCATATTTGAAATTGAAATGGCACAATTAAAAATTACAAATGAAAAGAATAAGTAATGGTAGCAAGAAATTTCAAGAAATTTTTCAACAATTTAAAAAAAAACAGATGTAAAAGGTAATATTAGTTAATAATCAAAAGTGCACATTTGGCGTGCACTTTTGCACTGTATGTGTGTGTGTATGGTATACACTATAAGGTAAGTGCAACACATTTATAAGGTCTGTATAGCTCAGTTGTTAAGAGTGTGGATTAAAAGACTGCGGTTGTGATCACTGTGAGTTCAAATACAGCAAGCTTTCTATCCAAGAGTTTAATAGCTATAGCTGGACATACCCAAACATGCACAAACTTTGAGAAATATACATCGATAGCAGAAGAACTGGGATTTCAATACTAATGAAATTTACAATAAAGTGGAAGCCTATAACATATTTTCAAGATATATTATTAGTTGCTAACATGTGATAACATTTCATGTTCATAAAAATGTACATTTGCAGCGTACTAATCCCAAAAAACAAGTTAAAGGAATTGTGTGAACAATGGCATTCAAGCGGATGAACAAGAGAGTGGCGCCATGAGAAATAATATTCTGCTCTACTGATCATTAAGGAGAAGTGCAGAACACAATGATCAGTAAAGCTGGTACTATGTGGTGCTATGTGTGAGGCTAAATGATATTTAGCCTCAACATAGCACTGTAGTTACTGTACGTCAGAGACAATCAGACAGAAATGATATATAGCCTCAACTGTAATATTGCATAGTTTTTCAATGTACACGCACAGGGCATATACACATGTCAAAAATTTGGCTTTGCTTATAGAAGCGTGTATAAGAAAGTGCTGAATGGTGTAGCATACTTTATTACATGTTTCACTCGATGTCTTTGTAAATCAGCAAGCAACAAAAAATTATCTGTTTGGTTAGTCAGAGTAACTTTATATTATAGTACTTATTTATGTTATATATTTTATTTTGTGTTTTAATTATTGAGTTATTTATAACAACTGCTAGTAACTTTTTCACAAGAGTGTATAATTGTGGAAACGGATGTTTAAAACCATTGACTCACACATGTTGAATATTTCTCCAATCTTTAAATTGGAAAAAATAGAAATACAGAAGTAGAATAGAAAAATAGAACTTTTTGCAGCCAATTTGAATCACAATATTACATGAAAAGAGCACAATTTACATTTTTATATGTACTAATACACTTTCCGTGCCGTGGACCCTGAGAGATCGTCATGTGTAATAATTATGTACACAAGTATTCTCAGATATGGGTTGGTGGTTGGATCGAATTCTGAGCCGTGAAATCTTTTCCCAAAGTTCTGAGCGTGGCTTCGGACAGACTGACACACACGACTCTTATTATAGTAAACATTTTAATTATGACATCGGAGACAAAAAATGAGAGCTACCTTTTATGCATAATAGACATACATGTATATCGATAATTTCAGTTGTTGGAGAATGTTGACATGAGCAACTGCAAGTTTTACCCGTAAAATTGTGATAAAAAGGTAACATGTATAAATTTAAATAGCTAATTTCTATGATGATGAGGAACAAAAGATTGAGTCTCATGAATTTGGTTAACATTGAGAGAACAGCAATCATATCTCTATGGTAACGAACTATAGCCTTAATGTCATAACACTTCCCCATTTCCATCATGTACACACTTTCTGATATCCTTTTTGGTTTCTCAGGTTTGCAATACCTAGTGTTTGTAATACCTTGTGTTTGTAATACCCAGTGTTTGTAATACCTAGTGTTTGTAATACCTAGTGTTTGTAATACCTAGTGTTTGTGATACCTAATGTTTGTAATACCTAGTGTCTGTGATACATTGTGTTTGTAATACCTAGTGTTTGTGATACTATGTGTTTGTGATACCTAGTGTTTGAGATACCTAGTGTTTGTGATACCTTGTGTTTGTGATACCTTGTGTTTGTAATACCTAACGTTTGTAATACCTAGCGTTTGTAATACCTAGGGTTTGTAATACCTAGTGTTTGTAATACCTAGTGTTTGTAATACCTAATGTTTGTAATACCTAGTGTTTGTAATACCTAGTGTTTGTGATACCTTGTGTTTGTAATACCTTGTGTTTGTGATACCTAGTGTTTGTAATACCTTGTGTTTGTAATACCCAGTGTTTGTAACACCCAGTGTTTGTAATACTTAGTGTTTGTAATATCTAGTGTTTGTAATACCTAGTGTTTGTAATACCTAGTGTTTGTAATACCTAGTGTTTGTAATACCCAGTGTTTGTAATACCTAGTGTTTGTAATACCCAGTGTTTGTAACACCCAGTGTTTGTAATACTTAGTGTTTGTAATACCTAGTGTTTGTAATACCCAGTGTTTGTAATACCTAGCGTTTGTAATACCTAGTGTTTGTAATACCTTGTGTTTGTAACACCCAGTGTTTGATACAGTGCTAAGTCATATTTACATGAGCCTTTATTTAACCCTTTGTTTAACCTTTTAAGCATTGTTCAAGATGGCGCTCAAATTGTCATACGGAAGTTCATTGGTTTAGATAGGCCAATGCCATTCCAGGGGTAGTATAATTCAGTGGGCCTGAGCATTGTTAACCCTTTCACTGTCGTAGGTGCATTTATACGTTGTCTATGGTAGATTGCCATAGACGCATTTTTGCGATTTGGCCAGCAATTGCGTAATAACTTAATTTTATTATTTGTTGGCAACATAACCCACGATCTTTAGGACTTTTATGGTATTGACAGTGTTGTCCGAACATTTTTCTATAAAATTAGCCTAAAATCCCAAAGCAATTTTAAATTTTTGTTTGGAAATTTCAAACTTGAAAACGAACATTTTTTTCTGACGTTCGAACTATTTAGTGTTATTATGGCTTTCGTAAGTACCTCCCGAGTTAGAAAACAGAGAATTACTTCTGCTGATGACATTATAGCCAATTGAGATTCAGACTTTCGTGATTACACAGATAATTAAAGTAGCAGCACCGACTCTGATGGTGGTGAAAGTAATAGTTTTGTAAGAGTAAGGAACATTGTAGAGGATCGTTTTAGCTTCGTAGCGCTTGTAGCTTCACATAGCTTTAGTAATGCACAAAGTATAGACACATTGAATTCTTTTGCATAGCACTATTTGCTAACATGTTGGCAAAATAAAATATATAATAAAAGTGTTCTAGATTGGGGTTGAAGTTGAAAAACAATGTATACATATCATGAAGCAAAGTTGGCAATTTTCGATGAAATGGCTGGCAGTAGGCCGATAGCTAAATTTGTACATGGTGGCAGTGAAAGGGTTAAGGGTCTAACAAACCTTTAGCACTTTCACACAGAAAATCAACTTTTGGGAAAGAAATTTAACACTTTTCTAAGCTGGAAATATGACTAGTTTGTACCCATGCAACACCATGGCGACCATTATAATGCAACAAATGAAGCAGTAAAAATTTAGCAAATGCAATGCCATGTAGCACTTTATGGTAAGATAACAGTTTATTACCATTAAATTTCGTGGCTGAAGCCAGGTACTAGATCCTCCAATACAATTGGAGTCGCATGTTTTCTGCTAAAAGCCATTCCACCTTTATCCACAAACACCTTCCAAAAATAGCTTCACTAACCTGTTCTTGTTGTTTCTTTAAAAATGCCTCCCTATTTTTTCCTAGCTTCAAGCTGTGCGGGTGTAAGCGGTTTTCTAGTGGGACGATCTGCCAGACTTAGACTTGCTAAGGCCTAACAAAAACACCAGGGTATTGTTTCTTCAATAATAATACAAAAAACTGAAAAAGGTACAGTTATTCAAGCTTACAATGGTTACGATTAGCCTTAAAACAGTTCTCTCGGTGCTGATGTTTGTGTCCTGCAGCAAGCAACACACAAACATCAGCACGGAGAGCAGGCAACTCTTAACAATATAAATGGTGTCAGAGGCAAAGATCTGCATGTTGGCATCACGAGTTGGTGAATCGTTAGAAGCGCAATAATATTGTCATGGTAACCTGCGGGGATGCATCAACACTAATCTATGGATAATCCAGAAATATATGACCTAGTAACACTCTTTGCTGTGATGAATCCGTGTAATGAATACTCAAAACCAACTATACAGAAATGATAATACGGCGGATCAAATCGAGAATACCATGTCAAACAGGATGTAGGAAAACTTCCGACTTCAGTAGAGCATTCCAAAGCCGATCCAATTTGGTCTGATTGTGGCCTAACACTAAAATATTTACTCACTGATGTACAAGTATATGTTGAGGCTATATGAGACTACATGGCATTTCATACCTAGCATATGACTCAAGCAAGCGAGTACAGATGGAGCTACCATAAAACCTCTATTGAAACGCCATAGCGCGTTTTTTAACCCCTTCCCCATGATGGCCTCCAATAGGAGGCCATCATGGGAGACATCATGACATCCCAATAGAGATCAGCACTAAATTTTTTCGACTAGTTTGTCCTAAAAAATTGGGAAAATAAATTCAACCCTTAACAGGCAAAACGATGCTAATGCCGCCTATATTTTGTACTCTTTCAGGTGGGACGACATCAGCCAACACGTCATCAGCCACAGCTTTTATGTTAAACTGTTTTTCATTTATGTCGAAGTATGAGACCAAGTTAAACAAGGAACTGCTATTAGCCAGATACAGTTATTTATTATTTCGATGGCATCACCTTCAACATTAAAAGAAAATCCGCAAAGCTTTTGTAGTGGACAAACAGACGTCAATATGCCATAAACCATGACTGCTATTACAACGTTTTTGAAAAGTATTCTTATCATTCAGAAAGATGCTTTCAAGTCTTAATCACAGATTGTAAATCACAACATCGACGAGTCTGAAAACAAATTGATCGAATTTAATCCTTATTGGCTTCGAATCAGAGTGTAGTTTTGATGATTGTGATGATCGATCTTCTCAGGTAGCCGTCACAAAAACCATGGTAACAATAATATTTTGATTAATAAGACAAAGTTTTGATGAATAGACAATTTAATGAGTATATTTCTTTACTACATAGTTGCAGGAAGCAGACTGATTGCTCATTAATTAAACATTCAATATATAGTCAGAGCTATACATAGAGCTATACATAAAGCTACATAAAGCTGAATAGGCACAATAAGCATAATAGCACTGTAGCCACTACAGTCACAACAAAAAAATTGTTATTGATGTAAAATTATTAGTATTGAAACTATTGTAAGTATTGTTATAATTATTATAACATTAGAAATTCCCCTGTCATACAGCCCACGAGCAAAGTGATAACGGAAAAAGAAAGGGTACTGCTGGTTGAAAAATGCAATATTAGCAGTCAAATGGCACTGCAGTGCAGTAGGAGAACTGCAATGGTAGCTGCAATGGTAGCTGTAATGTACTGGGTGTTATTACATGTATGTACAACAAACAGCAATAATGAAAGGAAAAGATTGTATGTATCTCTCCCTGATTGTAAAAGATCTCTCCCTGCAATAGGAGAAATGCAATATTAGAAGTGAAATGGCAATCTGCTGTGTAATATACATATATATATATAATAAAAAAATTGTTTCCTCACCCGGGTTAACCCGTATGGGTGGTACTTTCTGCTCTAACTTGGGTCTCCTTCCAGAGACCTGGGAGTTTGAGCACTCGCCTCAAGATCTTAGCTGTTCCCAATAGCTCACTTTTTTGTAACTCACCTGAGTTGATTGCTGTTGGTATCTGGGCAAGCCACATTTTATGCGCCGGTGTTATTGCGCCCAGTGCCCCAATGACTACTGGAATTAGAGTTGTTCTTACATCCCAGCATTTTTCAATCTATTCTCCAAGAGGAAGATATTTCTCTACCTTTTCTTTTTCTTTGCTGGCTATATTGTAGTCATTGGGTACTGCTATATCTATTATAGTAGCTCTCTTGTTCTCCTTGTCCCCCACCAGTATATCTGGTTGGTTTGCTAGGACATGCTTGTCAGTCCGGATGTAGAAGTCCCAGAGAATCTTAGCGCGGTCATTTTCATTGACCTTACCAGGAGCTTCCCACCAGTGTTGTGGTCTATTAAGGCCATATTCATCACATAGACTTCTATACACAACACCTGCGACATGATTATGCCGCTCAGTGTATGCGTTTCCTGCTAGCTGCTTGCATCCACTGATGATGTGTTGGATGGTCTCAGGCGCATCTTTGCACAGTCTGCATCTAGGATCGTCTCTAGTGTAATAGATTTTTGTTTGGAGTTGCCTTGTTGGGAGCACTTGCTCCTGGGCTGCCATGAGTAGCGACTCTGTATTGGCCGTTAGGTTTCCTTTGTTTAGCCACATATATGTCTGGTGAAGATCGCCAACCTTAGATACTTGTCGGTGGTAAGCACCTTGAAGAGGTTTCATGTGCCAGTCAATTTCCTCATCATCAGGGCGAAGCTCCATTGTCAGAGCAGCCGATTGAAATTCAGCTAGCAACTTATCTGAAGTGGCCATGGAGGCTGCATAGGCTTTGATGCTTTGTTCAAAGCATATATATATATATATATATAAAATTGTTTCCTCACCCCGGATACCCCCTATGGGTGGTAAATTCTGCTCTAACTCGGGTCTCCTACCAGAGACCTGGGAGTTTGAGCACTCGCCTCAAGATCTTAGCTGTTCCCAATAGCGCACTTTTCTGCAACTCACCTGAGTTGATTGTTGTTGGTATTTGGGCAAGCCACATTTTATGCGCCGGTGTTATTGCGCCCAGTGCCCCAATGACTACAGGGATTACAGTTGTTCTTACATTCCAGCATTTTTCAATTTCTTCTCCAAGAGGGAGATATTTCTCTACCTTTTCTTTTTCTTTGCTGGCTATATTGTAGTCATTGGGTACTGCTATATCTATTATAGTAGCCCTCTTGTTCTCCTTGTCTACCACCACTATATCTGGTTGGTTTGCTAGGACATGCTTGTCAGTTTGGATGTAGAAGTCCCAGAGGATCTTAGCGCGGTCATTTTCATTGACCTTACCAGGAGCTTCCCACCAGTGCTGTGGTTTATTAAGGCCATACTCATCACATAGACTTCTATACACAATACCTGCTACATGATTATGCCGCTCAGTGTATGCGTTCCCTGCTAGCTGCCTGCGTCCACTGATGATGTGTTGGATGGTCTCAGGTGCATCTTTGCACAGTCTGCATCTAGGATCGTCTCTGGTGTGATAGATTTTCGTTTGGAGTTGCCTTGTTGGGAGCA
Source organism: Watersipora subatra (assembly GCF_963576615.1). Taxonomy (NCBI): domain Eukaryota; kingdom Metazoa; phylum Bryozoa; class Gymnolaemata; order Cheilostomatida; family Watersiporidae; genus Watersipora; species Watersipora subatra. Next base: position 65,546 of record NC_088710.1, on the reverse strand, counting down.
CTTGCTCCTGGGCTGCCATGTTTAGCGACTCTGTATTGGCCGTTAGGTTTCCTTTGTTCAGCCACATATATGTCTGGTGAAGATCGCCAACCTTAGATATTTGTTGGTGGTAAGCACCATGAAGAGGTTTCGTGTGCCAGTCAATTTCCTCATCATCAGGGCATAGGTCCGTTGTAAGAGCAGCCGATTGAAACTCAGCTAGCAACTTATCTGAGATGGCCATGGAGGCTGCATATGCTTTGATGCTTTGCTTCTCCTCTTTAACTGTCTGCTGTACACTTTTGAGTCCCCTACCGCCATCTTTCCTATCAAGATACAATCTAGTAATATCAGATTTTGGGTGAAGTGCTCCATGCATGGTCAGCAGTTTACGAGTTGCTATATCTGTTTTTTTGATGGCTTCCTCAGTCCACTTTATTATGCCTGCTGGATATCTTATTACTGGCAGTGCGTAGGTATTTATTGCCATGATTTGGTTCTTGGCATTGAGTTGGCTCCGTAAGACCTGCCGAAGGCGTTTCTTGTATTCGGTAATGGCTTTGTGACGTACCTCTGCTTCGTGGTTGATGTTGCTTTGCATAATCCATATATATATATATATATAGTTATATATATACATATATATAATTATATATATACATATAGTTATATATACATATATATAAATATATATACATGTATATACATATATATAATTATATATATAATTATCTATATAGCTGGGGGTTGTATATCATTGGTCATAGCATCCAATATCAAGAAGCTGTGATATTTATCTAGATTTCTGTATTTATATCTAAAGAATTATGCTGAGTTTAAAAATCTAAACAGATTTTAGCTGGTTGCCATAGAAATAGATGTATATCTACAAGTAAATGTAGGCCTAGTACTTAATTTTTCAGATATTAAAAACGGTTTGGCAGTACCGCAATATTGAGCACAGCCGTAGTACCATCAACAAAATCTTTAGAAAATAATAACAGTAACATATTGCACACCATCGGTCACTATATACTTCGATCTTGTAAATTCGAATGATTATTCTTATAACTAAATCTTATGAAATCAAATAATTATTCTTACAATTAAATATTGTAATAATTTTATAGGTAATATTGTAAAAATCGTTAAAAAAATATCATCGTCATTTCCTTTACTATCACTGCTTTGGACATCAGTTGGAATACCAAAGTACTCGTTACAAGTGTCCAAAATGTCAGAGTCCGGTAGAATCGGTAAAAAAGAAACGATAACTTTTGAGTACTTTTACGTTAATTACAGAAACCTTCGGCAATTAGACCATGCTATAGACTGGTGAAATGCGCACGTTTTTCTCGTGAAATGTGCACGGTCTCAATTTTGATTAGAAAAAGCTTGTCAAGTTTTTATCGCGATTTTGGCCAAATTAATCTGTCTAATATGTATAATCCGATCAGATAGATTAGTTTTAGGATATTGCAAAAACTTTTCAAAGGCTGGGTAGCATATTTAAATTTTTTTATATGTGTTTTGTATCATTATTATACTTAAACGACTCTACACCAAAATGGTTAAATCTTTTGATGAGATTTCGGTACAAGGGTTTGGTAACGGCTGTTAACGAATAATTTTTCGGGAGTTGCGTGCATATATGCATTCATCATGAATTTCCCAACCAATCGCTTCGCTCGTGTTTGGTCGTGGGATTATTAGTCATTCTTAATATCTTTTTCGGACACTTCTACTGATCACTTTCTATTACGGTTTCATAAAGATCAAAGAATGTCAAGGTGGCTGTCAAATAGAGGTGACATTCATTAAAGGGTGACGCTGTATTTTTCAACCCTTCTATAGTTGCGTTTCATTAAAGGTGGCATTCAAATAAGGGTTTTAAGGTACAAATGAGACCCAGACATTTAGAGCGGAACAGTTATTAAAGAAAACTATTTGTGCTAAAAAACTCCACAATGTCTATTCGCTAAATGAATAAGCCTAATAATTGTGAGACCTTTTGGGGAATACAGAAAACAGTGGTAGTGAGTCTACAGTGGTAGAGATTATATAATAAACGATAAAATAGCACGACATAATATTTGCAACATTTTCAATATGTTTTTGGTCTTTCTTAAAAACAGAAACTGGTTTTAGACAGTTTTAACCACTGTTTCTAAAACAGTGGTTTTAAAAACTTAATCTTTTAAAAAAGATTTTCTTAAAAAGTTAAGTTAATTTCTTAAGCAATTTTATGTTAATTGTTGGTCGTATACAAATACAAACAAACCACAAAATATATCCACAAAATAGTTTAACAAAAGAGATATTATTCTAAGTCATTTTAAGGATATTAAAATGCTGGTATACATATAATGGATTTATAGATATAATGGATCCAACCACTTGAGCTGTTTCACTAGAAATATAACCATATCTCTGGCAATTTTAAGCAGAACCATTCTGTCTTACCATATTGGATTTGTTTAAGTGGCGTATCACCTAAGTGTGATAATGCTGTGATAAAGGTGTAAGACATTAATGCAAGTATTAGAAAGCAAGATACTAATGGGAGTTTCTATGTACAGATGTCAATAATGGCTGAAAATCCTGCATAATTAAATCAGGCAAGGCGGTTTCGAACATTGAGCATGTTTATAGCAGATGTCTCTTGTCACAGTTTTATGTCTCACATCACAGTTGTCTGTCTCTTGTCATAGTTATATGTCTTACATCACGGTTGTCTGTCTCTTGTCATAGTTTTATGTCTTACATCGCGGTTGTCTGTCTCTTGTCATAGTTTTATGTCTCACATCCCGGTTGCCTGTCTCTTGTCACAGTTTTATGTATTACATCACGGTTGTCTGTTTCTTGTCATAGTTTTATGTCTTACATCACGGTTGTCAGTCTCTTGTCATAGTTTTATGTCTTACATCACAGTTGTCCATCTTTTGTCACAGTTTTATGTCTCACATCACGGTTGTCTGTCTCTTGTCACAGTTTTATGTCTTACATCACGGTTGTCTGTCTCTTGTCACAGTTTTATGTCTCACATCCCGGTTGTCTGTCTCTTGTCACAGTTTTATGTATTACATCACGGTTGTCTGTTTCTTGTCACAGTTTTATGTCTTACATCGCGGTTGTCCGTCTTTTGTCACAGTTTTATGTCTCACATCACGGTTGTCTGTCTCTTGTCATAGTTTTATGTCTCACATCCCGGTTGTCTGTCTCTTGTCACAGTTTTATGTCTTACATCACGGTTGTCTGTCTCTTGTCACAGATTTATGTCTCACATCCCGGTTGTCTGTCTCTTGTCACAGTTTTATGTATTACATAACGGTTGTCAATCTCTTGTCATAGTTTTATGTCTTACATCACAGTTGTCCATCTTTTGTCACAGTTTTATGTCTCACATCACGGTTGTCTATCTCTTGTCACAGTTTTATGTCTTACATCACGGTTGTCTGTCTCTTGTCACAGTTTTATGTCTCACATCCCGGTTGTCTGTCTCTTGTCACAGTTTTATGTTTTACATCACGGTTGTCTGTCTCTTGTCACAGTTTTATGTATTACATCACGGTTGTCTGTCTCTTGTCACAGTTTTATGTCTTACATCACGGTTGTCTGTCTCTTGTCACAGTTTTATGTCTCACATTCCGGTTGTCTGTCTCTTGTCACAGTTTTATGTCTCACATCACGGTTGTCTGTCTCTTGTCATAGTTTTATGTCTCACATCGCGGTTGTCTGTCTCCTGTCACAGATTTATGTCTTACATCACGGTTGTCTATCTCTTGTCATAGTTTTATGTCTTACATCACAGTTGTCCGTCTTTTGTCACAGTTTTATGTCTCACATCACGGTTGTCTGTCTCTTGTCATCATTTTATGTCTTACATCCCGGTTGTCTGTCTCTTGTCACAGATTTATGTCTAACATCACTGTTGTCTGTCTCTTGTCACAGTTTTATGTTTTACATCATGGTTGTCCGTCTCTTGTCACAGTTTTATGCCTTACATCACGGTTGTCGGTCTCTTGTCACAGATTTATGTCTTACATCACAGTTGTTTGTCTCTTGTCACAGTTTTATGTCTCACATCACGGTTGTCCGTCTCTTGTCACAGATTTATGTCTCACATCACAGTTGTTTGTCTTTTGTCACAGTTTTATGTCTCACATCAAGGTTGTCTGTCTCTTGTCACAGTTTTATGTATTACATCACGGTTGTCTATCTCTTGTCATAGTTTTATGTCTTACATCACAGTTGTCCGTCTTTTGTCACAGTTTTATGTCTCACATCCCGGTTGTCTGTCTCTTGTCACAGTTTGATGTCTCACATCACGGTTGTCTGTCTCTTGTCATCATTTTATGTCTTACATCCCGGTTGTCTGTCTCTTGTCACAGATTTATGTCTAACATCACGGTTGTCTGTCTCTTGTCACAGTTTTATGTTTTACATCACGGTTGTCCGTCTCTTGTCACAGTTTTATGCCTTACATCACGGTTGTCGGTCTCTTGTCACAGATTTATGTCTTACATCACAGTTGTTTGTCTCTTGTCACAGTTTTATGTCTCACATCACAGTCGTCTGTTTTTTGTCATAGTTTTATGTCTCACATCACGGTTGTCCGTCTCTTGTCACAGATTTATGTCTCACATCACAGTTGTTCGTCTCTTGTCACAGTTTTATGTCTCCCATCACGGTTGTCTGTCTCTTGTCACAGTTTTATGTCTTACATCACGGTTATCTGTCTCTAGTCACAGTTTTATGTCTTACATCATGGTTGTCTGTCTCTTGTCATAGTTTTATGTCTTACATCACGGTTGTCTGTCTCTTGTCACAGTTTTATGTCTCACATCACGGTTGTCTGTCTCTAGTCACAGTTTTATGTTTCACATCACAGTTGTTTGTCTCTTGTCACAGTTTTATGTCTCCCATCACGGTTGTCTGTCTCTTGTCAAAGTTTTATGTTTCACATCGCGGTTGTCCGTTTCTTGTCACAGTTTTATGTCTCGCATCACGGTTGTCCGTCTCTTGTCACAGTTTTATGTCTTACATCACGGCTGTGTGTCACCTGCCAGTTTTATATACAGTCCTATACTACAGGTTTATGTTTCTTGTCAGAGTCACATGTCACAGTTGAATAGAACAGTTGTATGTGACATGCCACAGTTGTATATGATGAGCAGGGGCCTAGCAATTGAGAAGATAAATCTCATTGAGATTTATGAGAAAAAATCAATGAGAATAAACACACATATAACTAGTTATTTCATTACATGAGAATCTGTAGGAATCAATACGCATGTACCCACTTTGAATACAACATGTTTATGAAGTGACACCAACTCAACGCCGTCTGCATGAGAACATAAAAGAAATTATTTCATGATTTGTAAACAACAAAATTATTAGGTAAATCTTCATTTACAATTTAAGTAAATGTCCATATGAAGTTGTGTGAAGCTGAACATTGCACCATAGCAATGAATGGAGTTCGTGTAAATGTTATCCATGCTATCATCGTCTTAGAAGTACAAGCAAACCTTTTATAACACCAAGCCAGCAAGAATGGTCATATAACCACTTACTAAATTTCAGACAAACGCAATAAGAAATATTGACGCCATGTATCATTTTCATCGCTAATGCAGTCCATAATCCATAATGCAGTGCTCATAGCATTCCTGTACATAGCATTATGTTAAATATAAATAACACATTGACGTAGAATGAACTAGAGATCAGAGCAATCATTTACCAACTAATTTATATTATTCAGAGTTAATCCACTTAATCCATTATGTATATACGTAGACAACGTTAAGCATAGGCTTCAGTGTCAGCGCTAAAATGATGAGTTGGCATTTGAGCGAAATCCTCAAGTCATCATGTGGAACAGATGTCTAACAGAGCACCGGAGATGTTATTTACGAGCTTCCTCATTGGCCAATAAAACTCAACGGTCAAAAACTCATGTGTACAGTTCCTATGCAATAGCCCCTCAATCCTGCAAGACTAAATGTATTTTGCTAATGCGCTCAGATCAAAATGCTTGCACATGAGGTTATGAGAAACAAATATCATCTAAATTCACACAAATTTTTTAAAAGGATGTGTGGTGCAACGGAAATCTTGGAATAGTAAAATCTCTGAATGCCGAAATCCCTTTTGAATAAACAGATGTGATATTGACTTATGACACACACGAGGTTGCACTGATTACCTATGCCATAGCTTTAAAAAATATAAATAATTTTGTTGTTGTTGATAATTGATGAATGATAAAAGAAATAGTAAGGAAGTGGGAAAGAGAAAACAGCGATCTTCTTTAAAACTATTAAACCTCAACCGGTTACTCAGAGGTTAAGCGTTACCGATGACTAGATCATGGCTGCTCCCTTAGGAGGTATACTTAATATTGATAGCTGATATGCTTGAGCCCAATACATGCATTATAATGAAGTACATGCAGATAGTTTTGTATTTTGGCAAATACATGTAGATATTTTGAGCACACACACTAGATAATTGTTGCTCTAATACAAGCTTTAGCGAGTGTAGTAAATGGATCTTAGACAGTCACTAGCTGCTTTTTATTTAAAGGCCATCTATATGCATAACAACTTTTCCCCTGTTACATTAATATTAGAAACTGCACAGTAAATTGATGCAAGTTGAAAAACCCAAAAAGAACTTCGATACCAAAAAAACGACCACTAATGGTAGACTCTTTGGTTACAATCGTCTTAAGAAAGCTTTGAGTGTCAACTCTGATCACACTTTCACTTGGGTTACTAGAACTACAAAACAGAGTCATGAAATATAACTGTAGACCAACAATGACAGCTTGGCATTGAATACTTCGCAGAGCTGTTAAAGGTCAGTTTTGAAAAGATTAATATCAATGGATGATGGTTTGATCAGATTGCCTGATCAAAACCATCATTCAAGGGAAAAATATTTCATTTATGCATAAGCATAGGCAGCTTACACATCCTTCTTAAAACACAACCTATGGGTTATTAGGTATTCTATTTCATGCATTATAATCTCTCTCGTTTGTTTAAAAAACTAAACACTATTTTTACCCAATTTTATTACAATTATTCCATTCAATGCAAAAAATATTATTTAGAAATAGAATTATAGCCAATAAAGTACTAAAAAAAGATTACATACGTGTAGAAGCCATATATTATGTAGAAGCTACATATTATATAAAAGCCACAAATTGTGAAAAATATTATTTGGAAACATTTTACCAAAATATTTTTTTCAGTAATAAAAAACTGAAAGATTACTCAGTATTCGCATTCTGAGAATGCACTAACTCTCAGCTCACATGATCTGATAAGGCCCAACTCTCAGCTCACATGAACTGATGAGGCCTCAACTCTCAGCTCACATAATCTAATAAGGCCCTAACTCTCAGCTCACATGATCTGATAAGGCACCAACTCTCAGCTCACATGATCTAATAAGGCCCCCAACTCTCAGCTCACATGATCTGATAAGGCCCCAACTCTCAGCTCACATGATCTTATAAGTCCCCAACTCTTAGCTCACATGATCTGATAAAGCCCCAACTCTCAGCTCACATGATCTTATAAGTCCCCAACTCCTAGCTCACATGATCTGATAAGTCCCCAACTCTCAGCTCGCATGATCTTATAAGGCCCCAACTCTCAGCTCACATGATCTAATAAGGCCCCAACTCTCAGCTCACATGATCTAATAAGGCCCCAACTCTCAGCTCACATGATCTGATAAGGCCCTAACTCTTAGCTCACATGATCTAATAAGGCCCCAACTCTCAGCTCACATGATCTGATAAGGCACCAACTCTCAGCTCACATGATCTAAAAAGGCACCAACTCTCAGCTCACATGATCTGATAAGGCCCCAACTCTCAGCTCACATGATCTAATAAGGCCCCAACTCTCAGCTCACATGATCTGATAAGGCCCCCAATTTTCAGCTCACATGATCTGATAAAGCCCTAACTCTTAGCTCACATGATCTGATAAGGCCCCAACTCTCAGCTCACATGATCTGATAAGGCACTAACTCTCAGCTCACGTGATCTGACAAGGCCCCAGCTCTCACGTCTGAGCATCTGAAACTTGCACTCAGTGTTTGTATTGTGCTCACACTTTTACTCACAATAAACCTGCCTAGGAGACACCACTGGTTACATAATATGAGCCGACCACAATCGAGTATTTTATCACAATAACTTAACTTTAACAATATTTCACAGTGAAGTGATTGCCATTCCCACATTTGAAATGCACCGAAAACTTGGCCAAACCTTACGCCAATTGAATTTAAAATTTGTCTTATTCCAAATACATGTAATTAACACAACTAATATACACTGTATATAATCAAATAATAGGATGTTTATTAAGTGCAACCAATTTTATTCCAGTTTCTGATGAGATGCAGTTGCTTCAACTTGCCTTTTTTCATGACAGCTATTTAGTATTTTGCTTAATACTACCTAACATATAGCAAAATTAATACTACCTAACATATAGCAAACTTAATACTACCTAACAGATAGCAAATTTAGTACTACTTCACATATAGCAAACTTAATACTACCTATCATATAGCAAACAAATAGCTTTTAGTTTTTAAGTTAGGGATGGTTAACAACTACTATTTGCCCAGTGTGAGCTGTAAGTGACTTTTCACAAGTTTCCTAAGTTTTTAGTTACAAATAAAAACAAAAGGCTTGCGAGACTTTTCCTCGCAACAAGAATCATCAGAAATTCATCTTGAATAAAAGTTTGTATTCATTTATTCGAAAGTTGAAATCTTGCGTTTACTAATAGAATATTTTCGAAGAACCATCTTTCTATGACACACGTATTGTATATGTTAGCCTCAACCAGACGAATCTACATTTAGATACAATGATGTGTAATAACTCGATAATCAAGTTCACATACTAATAAAATGTGATGCTGGTCTTGAGATGCTATAATGTGCCTTGAGACAAGGAGCTAGAGAGGCTATTACCCAATATTTGAATAAAAAAGTTGAAAAAAACATGTAAAGTAGTTTAGACTTTCCTTTATAGTTACAGCTACGAATGGCCACCACGATCCTTATTTAGATAAAGGATTGGGGAAGAGCTTCCTTGAAATGGAAGTTTTCTTTGATATGCGAATAAGCCAATTGAACATGCTTCAAAAGTTGACAATCAATTATTTTGTTTCCATAGCAATAACAACGATAGCGTTCAACATCAGGCTCTTCAAATCTGCCTTTGTGTAACAATCTGAAGCCATGATAAGATTGAGCAATCCAAGTCAACCGGTACATGATTAGATTGTCAGAGGACTTGGCGTATATTCGGCACACCCAAAAACTACGGACCAGTTTCTTCTCAACAGTAAAAATTAAAAAAAGATACTCACAGAATTTGGTACTCTCCTCCGCCATTTCCCTGTCTCCTCTTCAGAATCTACTATTTTCACTTCTGCTATTAACTTCTCCTCAAATGCTTCATTATTCGCACTACTGCTGGCTTCTGCCTCCTTGGAATAGTCTTTACCTGTAGCATAGAATGTTATACTAGACGCACAGAGAAAATGTTATACAACACACACACAGAGAAAATGTCCTACTGGATACACAGAACAAAATTCATACTAGACACGCAGACAAAAGTATAATACTATTAAAATATGTAGACAGCAAGTTATAGTGGGTCCACAGACTAAATATTGTACTAGAAATAGACCAGATAGTATGATGGGTACACAAGACAGAAGATTGAACTGGAGACTGACTGAATGGTGCACCCAAAACACAGACATAACAGTAGACTGAATACACATATATAATAGAAGAATAGATATACATATATAATAGTATAATAGATACATGGAGATAATAGTAGACTGGATACACAAATATAATAGTAGAATGAATACAAAGATATAAGAATAGACTAGATACACAGAAATAATAGTACAATGGATACACAGATATAATCATAGACTGGACACACAGATATAATCATAGACTGGATACACAGATATAATAGTAAACTGGATACACAGATTCAATGGTAGACTGGAAACACAGATATAATAATAGTATGGGTACACAGATATAATAGTAGACTGGATACACAGAGATAATAGTAGACTGGATACACAGACATAATAGTACACTGGATACACAGATATAGTAATAGACTGGATACACAGATATAATAGTAAACTGGATACACTGATATAATAGTAGACTGGATACAAAGATATAATAGTAGACTGGATACACAAATATAATAGTAGACTGGATACACAGATATAATAGTAGACTGGATACACAGATATAATAGTACACTGGATACACAGATATAATCATAGACTGGATACAGAGATATAATAGTAAACTGGATACATAGAATATCACACTCTATACACAGACAGATTGCCATCAGGAATAGAATGTTGCAAAAATGTGCAGACGGAATGTCACACTGATCAGAAAGAGATTATCACGTTGAATACATGAAATTAATGCATTATTTGACACATAGACATAATGATATATAATGAAACACAACGTTATAGTGTTATACATGTATAGTGCAGGCAGACAGAATTTAACACTAGACGTACGGAAAGAATGCACATTTCACCATGAAAAATTGATGTATTATGCACTTGAGACAGATTTTGCACCATACCAAAAGACAAAGTGATGTAGTCTACATGTATAGGCTCAAATCATAGATTACAAGAATGCTGTGATATCAAATCACACCAAAAAACAATGAAAAGTGGAGCCACTAAAACTACAGAGGGTCAAAGCTGGTCCGCATCGTATCGCTACACGTCGGTACGTACGTATGTAGGAGTTGTCTTTTCACCATTCATCATCGACTATGTGCACTGCAAACTGATAGCAGCGATGAAGCAATGCGGATATGTCAAGAAAATTTGCAGCTGTCAATTCTTTTTGATATTTCGCCGAGCATCGATGGGCCGCTTGCACAATTCGCACCATATCGACAATGGTAATTCGCTGTCGCGGATAGAATGGTTCATTTATTTTTCTTCATGATACTTGCTAGGAGACTAGTATTTGATTCAAGCATGTGAAAACAAAAAGTTACTTCAAATAAATATTAAAAAAAATGAAAACACTACACCACGGAGTATTTGCTGATGCAAAAGCGGATGGGTTTGTGATAGTGTGAAGATTGTTATCATTGACGATCACCGAAGTATTGCGGCATCAACGCTGAAATACGGCGTGAACAAGCCTTCAAGAATGAGACTAACGGTGTAAAAGTTCTAGTATATTCTGATAAATACAAATAGCTCCTAATTGCACCCAGCTCATACTGCCCAAATATGTAACACTCTCTATGACATGACCAATTCAACCAAATAATGCCAGAATGTCAGCTCACCTTCAAACTGGTAGATTGTTTCGATTTGTTGACTGCTGACTTTTTGGCCATTCTCAGCAAGAAATCCCTCAATCACCCACCTTGAGTTCTTTGATTCACCTAGTAGCTCTCTGATATTAAGTTCATCATCTCTAGTGTCAGGGAACAGAAGTGATGTCAAGCCATATTTCAGCATATTTTGTAAATCTTTTGATGCCTGGTTGGACGGATAATCTTCAAGATCTGTCAAAAAAAGAGATATGCATTAACCTGCGGTAACACCTATAGTTGTAGAAAATAAGAAACAATTTATTCATAGTTAAAAAATGATTCACAAAAACGAAATACATGTATTGTCATTTCATGTTCCGATGTATGAACAGAAAATTGGTAAAAAGAATTTCCATTTAAACAGCCAAATTCGGTGAACAGCAAAACCAACTTGATTGATTTTACTCTGCCGACAGAAAAGAAGTGCTAAATAAGAAACAAGCACCTTTATCCGCTGTCATAACAGCCCGGGTTAGCCTTAGTTTCTCTTGCGCTCGAGCAAGTATCACTTCTTCTACAGTAGACTTTGCGACCAACCGTATGATCTTCAAGGGTCGAGTTTGCCCGATTCGATGTGCTCGAGCAGCTGCCTGCAGGTCAACCTAAGGAGCATAACCAGAAAGTCAGGTAACTAGTGGTGAGCACAAGGAATTATCCTTGGCTCTTCAGTCATATACATGTATATATACTAGCTGTACTACTCGGCGTTGCCCAGGAAATAAAAAAGTCTTTGCACAGAAAATTGATTTGTATTTAACATATAACAACATTTGCCATTCTAACTTTCAAGCTGCATTTCACAAGAAAAGTGTTTTGTGTAGTTGAAATAATTTAAAAGAAAATAAAAACAACTGTAAAGGTTTCCAAACTTTGTCAAACAACTGTAACTTTCAAACCTCACATCATGAGGAAAATGTTTTGTGCAGGTCAATTAAATTAAAAAAAATGAAACAACTATAAAAGGGTTTAGTGTATATGCGAAATGATTAACAAGTAATAGCTAAATTAAGTCGGTTTTGCTACGATTACAATAAAATATGATTCGGTAATGATACAATTAATACGAACTGAGAAAACAAAATGAAAATCCGCATCGTAATGCATGGACACACTGCAATAATTAGCGTGTGCATACTGTATAGGGAATATGATAACATCTGTGATCAATATGCCATTGTAGCTCAGTGGAAGAGTGTCTGGAAAAGAAACTTGTGGTTGTAATGGTCTTGAGTTCAAATCCATCAGTATGCGGACTTTTAATTCCAAGATTTTAATAGCAATAGCTGGAATGATACACATACCAACATTGAGAATAATATTTAGATTCAACTTTTGATGGTGTTAACCTTCCATACTGGGAGCTCAGTTTTCTACAAACCTAACATAATGGTTGTTCGGTGTCCATTACAACCTTTTACTGAGCTTATAGCTAATGAGGTAATCTCACACTGTATTATCATTTCTCGCTACGTTTTCCATAACAAGTGATTTTATTTTTAATAAAGTGTTACTACAGTCATCTCTCGTTAAAACCAATCCTGTTAGTCGAGATATTGGATAGGACAGACAAAGTTGGCCATAGCAGCTGCGATCAAAGTGCAGTTACATTCAAACTATTGATAAAGGATTTTTTATGCTATGTGGTAAATACTTAGAAAATTATTAAACATAAGAAACACTTGTTTTATGGAACTATTTATGTAAATCACTGGCTAGAGTGAAATGTGTATGTTTTTCAATCATATCATTTGCATGCTATTGAATTCTCATGATGATTAAATATAATTTTACATGATTTATAGATATGTTAGACCACATAATGATTTGAATGAGTGAATCATTTATTAATCAGTAAAACAAAATGGTTACAATACTTTGCGTGAATAAAACATTTCGCCAATAATTTGCCATTGCATAAGTTGTCTATCCTGTATTACAATTTTTAAAATTTAGCTTAGAATTTTTTCCCAGAGTTAAAATATTTCATGCCATATATGGTATAGTACAGTACAGTACATAGTGCAATGTATATTGGCTTTAGTAAAGTGGCTTTTCTTATATATATAGATGTACACCTCTATTTGGGTGCATCAGTTTAATGAAACAACAAGCTAAACAGTTAACAGTGGTGTGTTTAAAACGGATAACACACCACCCCTATTAGTCTGTTTCTATGAGAGTCGACTGTCGTAAAATCGAATAATTTAGATTATTTGTGCCAAAGTATTTATTCTAAAATTAGAGCAAATTTAGGAGTTGCCTCCTCGCAAAAAAGCAGAGGCAGTTGAGATATGATAAATCAAAGGACTAGCTCATCACACAAAAACACCTTGTAATATTATAAAACTTATCAAGATGACTACAAGCGTTATATTGTCATTAATGGGAAATGAGAAATACAGGTGTTATTATCTCATAAAATTGACTTCTAATACAGGAGCTATTACGCAACTACACACCAACTCAGAAGCGCAATAAATTTTGAAAATAGTCAAATTCGATAACATCACCAGGATCTGGAAACTACTGAATCAGGAGAATGCGAAATCACTAATATATACATAAACTCAGAGGCTCTTCTACCCAAATATGTTACTAAAATAGTCTAGAGAAATGCCAGTTTTCTGCAACTAATGCAAAATGCTGCAATTTATGCAGCGTTTGTTCACAGCTAACTATAGCAAACCTAATAAGTTTTCACTGTAATAAACTTAATACTTTACAGAAAAAGACCTGGTTTTAAGTTTTTGTACTAGCAAGCAGCTCAAGGTTGCATTTTGAGTGGTTAATTAATTCAAATGGGTTTTAAATAACATATTTGAATAGAGGAGACTCAGAGTTTCATTTTGATAGATAATAAGTGCAACTTCAAAGCATTGGCTAGCAACTTTGATAGATAATAAGTGCAACTTCAAAGCATTGGCTAGCAACTTTGATAGATAATAAGTGCAACTTCAAAGCATTGGCTAGCAACTTTGACAGGATATTTATGCAAGTTAAGTCAAAATTTCAGGGCAGTCCGTTTATTTTCTACATCACTGCGTATGTACAGAGTATATATATATGCAACACAATGCTTCGTCTTTTTGCGTTAGGGCAAATTTGTTCCGCCTCACGATATCAACAATAATTTATCTCGAACTTAAAATTTGGCGATTTGTGTACTGATTATATACGTTAATAAAAGATATACCTCGTTCAACTCGCCATGGCGAGTTATCCGTATCCGTTTTCCAGTATATCTGGTATCCGCTATAATAAAAACGATTCGCAAATGGATAAATGATAAAATTTTAGTTAGAAGTTTGAAGTTTACTAAAATACATACTAAAACTTCCTTCAAGTATGCGTTAAGTAAACTAAATTCATTTAAGTTAGATTCAGCGTTTATGTTACACGTCTGTCTCGGAGGTAAGAACTCTCCATGTAGTATATTGTAATGTTATATTACCTTGCAGATCATAATCACAAAATACACTAAAGTCATTGTAGATACCTATACTAAGGTTAACATAGTATTTCAGTATTATTTTTAATGACGATGACTTTTGCCAGGAAGTGATTGCATTAGAATATGACTATGGGTTTCTACACTGCTCTATTTACGTCTATAGCCTACGACAGGACTGGGCAAAGTGCGACTTTAGAGCAAATTTTGTTGCGGCTCTTTCAACTCTGAAAATTCAAACTCTTTTAACGTATATAGAAATATCCCTATTATATACTGTACACAACTACATGCATTGTGACATATTAGGCTTATTTAAAAGTGCATTATTACTGCATTATATATAGTCTACGCATGCATCATGAGTCACAATTCATGGCATCATGCACGTGTAGATTCACCGATGTAATAACGTCCGTTGCTGACCTAAAGATGACAAAATTAGAATGCTCCAGAAATGTTAATCAGGAAGTAATTTCATCATGATTTCATAATGCTGGCTTATATAAGATGCTGTGTCTTAGTTGACCATGTCAATTGCATAATGCAGCGGGGTGGGGGAGGGGTAGCAATGGGATCTTCAACAAAATGAACCATTTCTAGAGTTAGAATAGGAGCCTCACAAAATAAACGGATTAAAAAAAAATCTACAAGATAATTCCAAAACGAGTGAACCCTGGAATATGCGTTCATCTTTAGGCATGGCAAACCGCAATGTCTATTGTGCCAGGAAGCAATTCCGCTAACAAGAAGATGAACATCAAACGACATCATGAGATGAAGCACAGATAATTTACTACTAAATTTCCACTGGGATCTGTAGCTTATCTAAAGCTAGATAAACTTAAAAAATCACTAAGTTTTTTATAAAATATGCTAGTTTCTTTTACAGCTGCTGATAAACGTGCTACAGAAGCTTCTTTACGAGTGTCAAAGACACTTTTCTCAGAAAAGCGTGATGAGATTGGTAAAGTCAAGGCAATACTACTTCCTAGGAAAACTGCTACTGGTGGAGTTGAAAGCATTAATGATTATCTCAGTATGACTTGGCTAACCCGTATAGACCAGGCAGATTACTTATCAATCGCTATTGATGAATCTACTGATACTATGGATGCAGTTATGTTAGTTCGATTAGCAATCTTTGTAAGGTATGTAGGCTACTGTATGTACATTAACAACTGGTAATGCCATTTTTACCATGTATTTGCAAGCTGAAGTCATACAAGTGCATTTTAAGAAACAGTAAAGAGAGAACACAACTCCAAGTAGAAAAAGGATGTACCTATTTTACATGTATACTTGTTTCAAAATCACCAACCCACACATTTATACTACATCTTTCTTTATGAACCATCAGCATGTTTCTTTATAAGGCATAGTATTATGCTTTAGTTCTATACCCTGTGTTACAGATTCTTTGATGGTGAAGTGATAAATGAGGAGCTTCTTAATTTGGTTGGATTAGAAGGAGAAACCACCGGCCAGGCGATCCATGATGCCCTCGTTAAAGGACTTGATAATATGAAGATACCTCTCAACAAATGCATATCTGTAACAACAGATGGCGCACCAGCCATGGTTGGAAAAAAGCAAGATGTCATAGTCAGATTGAAGAAGGATATGCTATCAATGTTAGCATACCATTGCATCATCCACCAAACTGTTTTATGCAGAAAACTAAATGATCACTTTCAACAACTAGTGTGTAAGGCTATGAAGATGATCAACTTCCTCAGAAGTCAATCAGCTCTCAGACACAGAAACTGAAGAAAGTTTTTCAAAGAAAGCAATGCCACTTGCGAAGATTTACTAACATACAATAACATTAGATGTCTAAATAAGGGAAATGCTCTGTCGAGGTTGTGAAGTATCCGTCAGGAGCTAACCTCATTTTTAAATACATGCACAAGCCTGAATACAAGACAGTTTCAAGAGATGATGAGCTCTTCTAAAGATATTAGAGTGACCTTGCTTTCCTTGTCGACATCTGTGGCCATTTGAATGACCTAAACCTCAAGCTTCAAGGAAAGAACAAGACTATCGTTGATAAAATACCAGCTGTTCAGGCCATCTCTCATAAGTTGGAGTTGTTTCTGGTGGATGTGCAAGGTGACATGCTTTACTTTCCTACTCTAAAAGCATTTTTAGATGAAGATTAAGAAATGGCCTCTTGTACAGCTGATTACACTCACTTTATAGAAAAGCTGCAACAAGAGTTTAACAATCGATTCAGTCAGTTTCAATCTTTGAAACACATCATACGCCTCATAAAAGCACCTCAGAAGGCAAAGCCTAATGAAGAGTGGGTTACTCAGCTGCCACTGAAAAGTGTTAATGTCTAATCTCTGCAACTGGAGTTGTGTATCCTCAAAGGTACAGATATACATGTAGATGAACTTGAGGAAGGGTTCTACTTGAAAGCTTCAACAAAGGCTGAATATCCCCAGTTTGCTCAACTAGAAAGATGGTTGCACACTGTGTTTGCTGCAACATATATATGTGAATCAGTGTTTTCATACATGAATAATATCAAGAGCAAGTTGAGATCCACTTTGACTCAAGATCACTTGTGTCAGCTCCTAAGAATAGTATGTTGCAGTAGAGAGCCAGATTACCAAGAGATAATGAGCAGTCATAAACAATTCCATGTATCTCAGCTCCTAAGAATAGTGTGCTGCAGTAGAGAGCCGGATTACCAAGAGATAATGAGCAGTCATAAACAAATCCATGTATCTCAGCTCCTAAGAATAGCATGCTGCAGTAGAGAGCCAGATTACCAAGAGATAATGAGCAGTCATAAACAAATCCATGTATCTCAGCTCCTAAGAATAGCATGCTGCAGTAGAGAGCCGGATTATCAAGAGATAATGAGCAGCCATAAACAAATCCATGTATCTCAGCTCCTAAGAATAGCATGCTGCAGTAGAGAGCCAGATTACCAAGAGATAATGAGCAGTCATAAACAAATCCATGTATCTCAGCTCCTAAGAATAGCATGCTGCAGTAGAGAGCCGGATTACCAAGAGATAATGAGCAGTCATAAACAAATCCATGTATCTCAGCTCCTAAGAATAGCATGCTGCAGTAGAGAGCCAGATTACCAAGAGATAATGAGCAGTCATAAACAAATCCATGTATCTCAGCTCCTAAGAATAGCATGCTGCAGTAGAGAGCCGGATTATCAAGAGATAATGAGCAGCCATAAACAAATCCATGTATCTCAGCTCCTAAGAATAGCATGCTGCAGTAGAGAGCCAGATTACCAAGAGATAATGAGCAGTCATAAACAAATCCATGTATCTCAGCTCCTAAGAATAGCATGCTGCAGTAGAGAGCCGGATTACCAAGAGATAATGAGCAGTCATAAACAATTCCATGTATCTCAGCTCCTAAGAATAGCATGCTGCAGTAGAGAGCCGGATTACCAAGAGATAATGAGCAGCCATAAACAAATCCATGTATCTCAGCTCCTAAGAATAGCATGCTGCAGTAGAGAGCCGGATTACCAAGAGATAATGAGCAGTCATAAACAATTCCATGTATCTCAGCTCCTAAGAATAGTACGCTGCAGTAGAGAGCCGGATTACCAAGAGATAATGAGCAGCCATAAACAATTCCATGTATCTCAGCTCCTAAGAATAGTACGCTGCAGTAGAGAGCCGGATTACCAAGAGATAATGAGCAGTCATAAACAATTCCATGTATCTCAGCTCCTAAGAATAGTGTGCTGCAGTAGAGAGCCGGATTACCAAGAGATAATGAGCAGTCATAAACAATTCCATGTATCTCAGCTCCTAAGAATAGTGTGCTGCAGTAGAGAGCCAGATTACCAAGAGATAATGAGCAGTCATAAACAATTCCATGTATCTCAGCTCCTAAGAATAGTGTGCTGCAGTAGAGAGCCAGATTACCAAGAGATAATGAGCAGTCATAAACAATTCCATGTATCTCAGCTCCTAAGAATAGCATGCTGCAGTAGAGAGCCGGATTACCAAGAGATAATGAGCAGTCATAAACAATTCCATGTATCTCAGCTCCTAAGAATAGCATGCTGCAGTAGAGAGCCGGATTACCAAGAGATAATGAGCAGCCATAAACAAATCCATGTATCTCAGCTCCTAAGAATAGCATGCTGCAGTAGAGAGCCGGATTACCAAGAGATAATGAGCAGTCATAAACAATTCCATGTATCTCAGCTCCTAAGAATAGCATGCTGCAGTAGAGAGCCGGATTACCAAGAGATAATGAGCAGCCATAAACAAATCCATGTATCTCAGCTCCTAAGAATAGTACGCTGCAGTAGAGAGCCGGATTACCAAGAGATAATGAGCAGTCATAAACAATTCCATGTATCTCAGCTCCTAAGAATAGTACGCTGCAGTAGAGAGCCGGATTACCAAGAGATAATGAGCAGCCATAAACAATTCCATGTATCTCAGCTCCTAAGAATAGCACGCTGCAGTAGAGAGCCAGATTACCAAGAGATAATGAGCAGTCATAAACAATTCCATGTATCTCAGCTCCTAAGAATAGTACGCTGCAGTAGAGAGCCGGATTACCAAGAGATAATGAGCAGTCATAAACAATTCCATGTATCTCAGCTCCTAAGAATAGTGTGCTGCAGTAGAGAGCCAGATTACCAAGAGATAATGAGCAGTCATAAACAATTCCATGTATCTCAGCTCCTAAGAATAGTGTGCTGCAGTAGAGAGCCAGATTACCAAGAGATAATGAGCAGTCATAAACAATTCCATGTATCTCAGCTCCTAAGAATAGTACGCTGCAGTAGAGAGCCGGATTATCTCACTCAATTTTAACTTAAACAAAGCTCTTCAGGCTCACTTCAACATTATTCTATGCTATTGTAAAAGTATTCTAATAAATAAATTTAATTACAATACAACTATCAAACTTGTATTATCAGTATGAAATGTTATACTGTAATACACATATTATGCGGCTCCCAAAAATCTCACAACTTCAAAATTTGGCTCTTTGAGAAAAAACTTTGCCAATCCTGGCCTACGATATATTCGCATGCCAACACTGCCACGCGAAAATTGGCATGCAACTTTTAAACTTTTATTTTGCTTTCTAATTTATTTCACCGAAACACTTTTTTCAAGTTATGAAATTTCATACTTACAGTTGTTTGTAAACCTTTACAGTTGTTTTTATTTATTTTTAATGTAGCTGTCCTGCACAAAACCTTTTTCTCATGATATGAAGTTTGAAAGTTACAGTTGTTTGACAAAGTTTAAAAAACTTTACCATTGTTTTTATTTTCTCTCTTAATTTATTTCAACTACACAAAACACTTCTCTCATGAAATGTAGTTTGAAAGTTAGAATAGCAAATGTTGTTTTATGTTAAATACAAATCAATTTTTTTTCAAAGACTTTTTTATTACCCGGGCAACGTCAAGTAGCACAGTTATTATATATAATTATATATTGTATATGCCGTAAAACCTCTAATTGAACGCCACCTTTATTTGACCGCCACCCTGAGAGAAAGGTTGAAAAATAGACAGACACTCTCCAATTGAACGCCACTTCCATTTGACAGCCACTCTGACATTATTTGATTTTTCTGAGCCAATATTATCAACTGATCAGTAGAAAAGTGTACACAAAATCGTATTAATAATGCATCGTTTATATCAATAACAGTTAATTCTGTCGTTGTCCAATTCCAAAGCTTTTCGTTGTTTTCGTTAAAACTTTGAAAGCAACTCCATAGCAATAATCAATAACGGTCTCAGGCAAGTAGTGAATCTTTGCATAACGCGGTCTTTCTATTTTGAATTAGCCTACATATATATAAAAAAACGGCTTAAATTTATGATAGTAGATGGAACTTGGAAAGCAACGCCATAGAAATAACTACTGACTATCTCTGGCTAATAGTAGTTCCTTGTTTAACGCGGTCCTTAATACTTTGAAGGACATGCATATAAAAACCGGTTCGCAAATTTCGGACCAAAGGTTATACGTTTAGTGAACAAACTTTTAGCACTGCATCAGTGCTAAATGCAGCACGTGAAAGTTTTACTCGGCCGAAAAATTGTTTGGATGCTAATATCGACTGGTTCAGCAGTGCAGAAGAAGAATTAAAATCAGAAGATATTGTGAAAGGTATTGGACAACTACAAGATGTTCATTCCATCGAAAGCAACAATCAGAACGCAGCTATCCGAGCGAATGATGAAAACATTTTGTGTTTTAAAAACGTGCAAATTTGTTTCTGCATGTAATATAAGTGTGGTTTGTTTATGTCACTTGTTCATGAATATATATTTATATATTTGTATCATTTGATAGATTATTGTTGTATAACTTATAAATATGCAGATTTATAGCATGTTATTTAATAGCATTTTGCGGCTATCTTAACACGGCTTACAATGGATCGATGCTCATAACTCCACTTCTATTGCACATAAAAAGCTAGTTTTGGCTGCAAACTGTAGCAAACATATCAGTGAATGCAATGAGCTTTTATGCAAGATTGCTAAATATAGATATAAAATAAAAATATGTCTTCAACTTCAAAATGAAATAAATATTGAAAATGCAAACAAATTGCAAAGAAGGACACAGGCTATATCATCGCAGGTCAACTGCAAGCAATGGATATCAACTGGTAAAGATATTTCTCGGTTTCTTGATGCATATTTATTAGAAGATCTTTGACAAGTTTGAGGTAAGTTAGCATATTTATTGCATTCAAAATGTTTAATATCGGTACACCGGCAAAGGTGGGCAAAATATAGGCGACATTTGCTTTGCCCATAATAGGGCTAAATTTATCTTCCGAAAATTCTGACAAGCTATTTAAAAAGTAGACCGCCAGCCTCTATTTGAACGCCGCCTTCAATTGACCATCACAGAAGAGTTGAAAAATAGAGCGCCATGGCGTTCAACTAGAGGTTTTACAGTATATATATATATATACAGTAGACGCTCCTACAACGTAAATAATCTGTTCCAGGAACATTTACGTTATAGGGAATTTACGTTATAAGAACAGTAAAATACATGTAAATTGCCAAATCCGTTCTAAGATCTTTCAAACTCACTCCTTTGGCCATGCAAAAAAGAAAAACTTTACTTAACTCTTTTAATTTGTGAGCTGTACCGTAACAGTAGAATTACTGGTTTGCATCAACAACTTTCTACTTTTTATGACCCATCTCCCTGGTTTGATCGACCATGATTGCGGTAAGTTTACTTCAAGTTGATAAGGAGTGCACATTTTCGACGTTCATTTACAATGATTTGCTTACTCTTCTACAACAACAAAATCTTTCTATTATAAAAAGCAGTTCTACCTGTTCGTCGTTTATCACTGAAACCACTATCCAGGGGCCAAGGTTAGGATAAAGATAATTTTCAACGAAACTCCAACTCGTGACATTAAGACTGGTAGACTGACATTGTAACACCTGCACCAATCGATTGCCCTTGTATTTATGAACAGTTGTGCGGCTACCCTATTCTTATTTTTGTCGACACAGTTAACGATCTATTACGACAAACTTGAATGTCGCGAGCTGCACTGATGAGGCTTCAATAGCCGAAACAGTACTGTCTGTAGCATGAGTGTATATCTACTATATAAACGGCAATCGTTGTCTGTCTGTCTATCTATCTGTGTATCTGTCTGTTCGCTTTTTAGAGTACCGTACTTTTCGGACTATTAGCCGCTACTTTTATATAAGGGCGGGTCTATTCTGTGTTTTTTTTTACTGCTAGGGTGCATTAACGAGAATCTCCGGTTAGTACACGCCTCTATTATAATACGTAACCTACTATTCATCGTAGGGATGGACGATAAATACTGATATGCTAATAGTATGAGTTGTCTTCTCGATATATTGAGTCACCGATAACTCCCAAATATGAGCAGTATAAATAAATTATATGGCGGTCTTTTTTTTTCGATTCGATCGTACGAAGCAAACTTAATTAATATAAGTAATAAAATTAAATTAGTAGTAAATATTAGTAGTGAATTAAATAAAATTTACTACTCTTTAAATAAATTAATGAGTAGTAAATTACATCTAATTAATATTTACTGCCAACGTGTACCGGGAAGGTCATGTGAAGGTTGTTTCTTGCAACCACTAGAAAAACGCTGTTCTCTATCTACTATATAAACGGCAATCGTTGTCTGTCTGTTTGATTGAGTGTCCGCCTTCTAGAGCGGTCTTTCCTTTAATCGTCGTACTAAAGTAATACTCGCTAATGATGCCACACCCGACCGTCAAGATTATACGGGAGCTACCCTAAGTCTGACTAAGCTGGACCGAAGACTGGCCCTGACGAATTTGTGACCGAACACAGGCCCGTAGAATCAGACCGAATACTGGCCTCGTAGGATCAGGCCGAATACTGGCCTCGTAGGATCAGACCGAATACTGGCCTCGTAGGATCAGACCGAATACTGGCCTCGTAGGATCAGACCGAATACTGGCCTCGTAGGATCAGACCGAATACTGGCCTCGTAGGATCAGACCGAATACTGGCCTCGTAGGATCAGACCGAATACTGGCCTCGTAGGATCCGACCGAATACTGGCCTCATAGGATCAGACCGAATACTGGCCTCGTAGGATCAGACCGAACGCTGGCCTCGTAACCTGGTTGCCGGTATACCCCAACACGGTAACTCCTGAACAAAACTCTTGGAAGTTAGAGTTACTCGGCTTCAGGCATGAAATTATCCAACTATCATTAAATGTCTAGCTCCTATTAGTTGGCAGAACACTTGTCTGGCTGAGGTGGTGCACTAGCGTGGATGCAGCTGTGGTTCGCTGTCTAATACCACATGCCTACGCACAGCGTTACAGACTCGCCAAATCTGTCTGTCGTCCCTCGAAGCCTTGTGTGGCTGCAGCTATGAAACGCAGTCTTAAGCCACGGCTTATGAGGAGAAGACAAAACAAATAAAGCTAGTGCTCCCTACTAGATAGTCTGCTATGAATCAATTAACAAAACTTTGAGAAAGCGTCAAAGTTTATTTACAAATATCAGCACAAAGCACAACACGAGCAGAACACTCTAACAACACGATTGCATGTTCTTATATACACACAAAAATGGCAAAAACTAAGATAATTGGTTAAAATAATATAGGTCAATTTTACTGACTGTAATTGGTTACACGCATGGATAAGACAGCAAAACGATAAGATCCAGTCAAATCTTACCACAAAAGTTAGCGCAAACAAACAAAACGAGTGTCTATTACCTCCGCTTTACAAGTCCTCTCTCCGATACGCCCGCTTATTACCCATAAATACCGTAAGCTAGTTCTAACATGCTAATTCTAATGCTCCTCCAAAGCGAGTAGTCTTCGCGATCTGACCTGACTCTCGTGATCGACTCGGACTATAGCCTATAGTTCCGAGCTGATTTTTCCCCCAAAGGGCCCTCTTCAGGGCCACCACCTTGTACAAGAGTGTTGTTCATCTGGCTATGAGCGTTTACTTCAGTACGAATTTCGGTCGTACGAAGCGAACTGAATTAATATGTGTAGTAACGGTAAATAAATTATAGAGCGGTCTTTCTTTTTCCATTCGGTCGAACGAAGCCAACCGAACTAATATGAATACTAAATATCGTAATGTCGTAATATGGACTATTAGCCGCTACTTTTCTCTGACGATTTGAGCCAACCGGCTTATATAAAGGTGTGGCCATTCTGTTGTTTTTCTTTCACCGCTCGGGCGCATTAACCGAAATCCCCGGTTAGCACGCTTTTTAAACAGCAAATTTTCTGCCGTGTTAAAAAGCGCCTTCCTGAGTTCTGCGGCCTATACAAAGGTGTCTATACAGCTATACAAATGTACTATTTATTAAATAAAATAAATTAACGAGTAGTTATTTACATGCAATTAATATTTACTGCCAACGTGTACCGAGAAGGTCACGTAAACGTTTGTTTCTTGGAGCCACTGGAAAAACGCATTTCTCACCTACTAAATTTCCACATCAAAAAGGTAAGTGTTTCTTATACGATGTTGTATTGTATATGAATTGCCACATCTCCACTACTTAATAACGTTGGATTTGCCGCTGTTCGTGATAGTGGGTCATGTTCATTTCCTTCAGCAGCCGAGTTACTATTATTTTTCCAGCTACTAGTAGGCCTACTGTAACTTACTATTACAGAACTTTCACGAGTACTCCGAGGGTTGCGATACGCTATTGTGAAAAGAAAGAGAGCAGCTGCTATCGACTTACTGTCACCCTGCATCAGCCATGACCAGCTATACGTCGCCTGCTCAAAAGTAGGCACATGCCGAAAACTATTTCTTCATGCGTCCGACAGAAAAACCAAAAATGTTGTCTATCCGCAAGTGTTGCATTGAACTAAGGGAGAGAGAGAGAGAGGGAGAGGGGGGAGAAAGGGAGAGAGAGGGGGAGAGAGAGAGGGAGAGAAGGGGAGAGAGAGGGAGAGAGCGAGGAGGAGAGGGAGAGAGAAAGGGAGAGTGGGGATAGAGAGGGAGAGAGAGAGAGAGGGAGAGAAGGGGAGAGAGAAGGAGAGCGAGGAGGAGAGGGGGGAGAGAAAGAGGGAGAGAGAGGGGGAGAGGGGGAAGAGGGAGGGAGAGGGGGAAGAGGGAGGGAGAGAAAGGGGAGAGAGGGAGAGAGAGAGGGGAGAGAGAGAGGGGAGAGATGGAGAGAGGGGAAAGAGGGAGAGAAGGAGAGAGAGGAGGAGAGGGGGGGGGAGAGAGAGGAAGAGAGAGGGAGAGAAAGAGGGAGAAGAGGGAGGGAGAGAGAGGGGAGAGAGAGGGGGAGAGACGGAGAGAGAGGGGAGAGACGGAGAGAGGGAGAGAGGGGAAAGAGGGAGAGATGGAGAGAGGGAGATGTAACTGCATATTTGGAGTTGTTTTACAGTATGAAAGCCAACTCCCAATAAACCTTATGCTGCACGTGAATCTGTTACTGTAGGCGGGTAATGCAGCTAGTATATATATATATATACATATATATATATATAGAACTATATTTCCCAACTAGGAGGCTTCTATCAATATATAATCCATGCTTCTATCAATATATATATATATATATATAAACTATAAATTCCTAAGAATTATGGGCTAGTATTACTAAAATTAGAGTGCTCAACAAATGTATTGGAGCAGCTATATACTAATAAATCATTTAAAAGCAATACTTATCTTTTTTCAGCTACTGTCAGTTTCATGATATTCTCATTCGTCAGGCTGTGTTGGAATAAACAAGATGGTGACTAATCTCTTCTTGGCTATTTTTCCCTCCCTTTGTTCTTATTGTTTAATTTCTTCTTCTTCTGATTGGCTGTTGGTTAGTAGCTACAAAATGAGAGAGAAGATAATTTCTGGAATGACGACAGGTTGAGACTAATTCAGATGTTTTATTAAGTGTTGCTAAGTCAGGTCTATTAATGATGTAGTATTTTTCTGTCAAACATAGGTTGCACCTTTTGCTGGAGTTGTTGTAGGATTTTGTCTGCTTTAGTACAGTCCAGTCTAGTTTGTAGTTAATGTCTTGGTCTTTCAGTCTCCAAATGTGTTTGTTTAGTTCAGTTGCGTTTCGCTTGGTGCTGTTTTTGATACTATTTTTGTGGTTACTATATCGTGTTTTAAAGTCAGTTTCACAAAGTCCTGTGTATGATTCAGTAGTGTTGTTGTCTAGTCGTGTCACTTTGGCTTGGTATATCACACTTTTTTGCAGGCAGTTTTCATTAAGTGGGCATTCACTTTTGACTCGGCAGTTACAATTTTTGTCATTTACTGGGGTTTCATTGCTTTTACCAAGGATTGTTTTGTTGTGTGCATCAATTTTACTCTTCATGTTGGGCATTGTGGAATAGCTGATTTTTACTGTGTTCTTGTTGAATATTTTGCCTAGTGGGTTCTTTTTGTCAAAGCATTTGTTTACAATTTTTAAGAATATTTTGCCAATGTTAGTCTGTACATTGCTGTTATATGGTGGGTTGTACCATATTACTTTGCGTTGCCTGTTACGTTTTTTAGTTGTGGTTTCTGGTTTGTATTTTAGCCTGTACTTGTAGTTACTGTCATTTAGTGCTTGCTGGTATGGTGCTTTTGATTGCTCAAAAATATGTTTGTTAGCAGAGAGTCGAGAGAGTCTTTTGTTGACGTTTTCTGGTAAGTTTTTAATTATGTTAGGGGGGTGGTTACTTTGGGCATGAACATATTGTATGTTGTTGTTGGGTTTAGTGTATGGGCTGTGTGTACCACTGTTTAGGTCTAGGGTTACATCTAAGAAATTGATGATTTTTTGGTTAGCTTCAATAGTGATTTTTAGTTTGTTCTGTTTGAATGTTTTGCATATTTGTTTCTTCATGTTTTCATTGAAAACAGCATTGAAAACATGAAGAAACAAATATGCAAAACATTCAAACAGAACAAACTAAAAATCACTATTGAAGCTAACCAAAAAATCATCAATTTCTTAGATGTAACCCTAGACCTAAACAGTGGTACACACAGCCCATACACTAAACCCAACAACAACATACAATATGTTCATGCCCAAAGTAACCACCCCCCTAACATAATTAAAAACTTACCAGAAAACGTCAACAAAAGACTCTCTCGACTCTCTGCTAACAAACATATTTTTGAGCAATCAAAAGCACCATACCAGCAAGCACTAAATGACAGTAACTACAAGTACAGGCTAAAATACAAACCAGAAACCACAACTAAAAAACGTAACAGGCAACGCAAAGTAATATGGTACAACCCACCATATAACAGCAATGTACAGACTAACATTGGCAAAATATTCTTAAAAATTGTAAACAAATGCTTTGACAAAAAGAACCCACTAGGCAAAATATTCAACAAGAACACAGTAAAAATCAGCTATTCCACAATGCCCAACATGAAGAGTAAAATTGATGCACACAACAAAAAAATCCTTGGTAAAAGCAATGAAACCCCAGTAAATGACAAAAATTGTAACTGCCGAGTCAAAAGTGAATGCCCACTTAATGAAAACTGCCTGCAAAAAAGTGTGATATACCAAGCCAAAGTGACACGACTAGACAACAACACTACTGAATCATACATAGGACTTTGTGAAACTGACCTTAAAACACGATATAGTAACCACAAAAATAGTATCAAAAACAGCACCAAGCGAAACGCAACTGAACTAAGCAAACACATTTGGAGACTGAAAGACCAAGACATTAACTACAAACTAGACTGGACTGTACTAAAGCAGACAAAATCCTACAACAACTCCAGCAAAAGGTGCAACCTATGTTTGACAGAAAAATACTACATCATTAATAGACCTGACTTAGCAACACTTAATAAAAAATCTGAATTAGTCTCAACCTGTCGTCATTCCAGAAATTATCTTCTCTCTCATTTTGTAGCTACTAACCAACAGCCAATCAGAAGAAGAAGAAATTAAACAATAAGAACAAAGGGAGGGAAAAATAGCCAAGAAGAGATTAGTCACCATCTTGTTTATTCCAACACAGCCTGACGAATGAGAATATCATGAAACTGACAGTAGCTGAAAAAAGATAAGTATTGCTTTTAAATGATTTATTAGTGTATATATATATATATATATATATATACTCATGCTACAGACAGTACTGTTTCGGCTATTGAAGCCTCATCAGTGCAGCTCAGAGCTTAGGCAAGGAACACAAATATATATATATATATGGCAGAGATGCATAGGAGATATGAAATATCACAGCGCAATAAGATGGAAAAATATGAAGCCATACTTTGGAAGCAATGGTACCTGAGGATTGAAATCATGGTCATAGAATATCACTGTGTCAGCAGCTGTAAGAGTTAACCCCTGACCTCCAGCCCTTGAACTCAACAGAAAAACAAATGTTTGCTTGGTTGAGTTAAAGTTCTTGATAGCAACAAACCGTTCCTTGCCTCTCATTGAACCATCGAGCCGTTCATATGTATAGCCTGAAAAGTAAAGGATTCTAATAGCCTGAGCTTCAAACGTGCGCAGCAAATATAAATATATAGTAAATATACAAACTTCAATAAATTAAAGTAGCTAATCAATTTATGGGTTTAAAAGTGTGTTTAGCTGAATAGGAAAGTCAACAGCCAACTGTGTCAACAAGGAATTGTCAATGAACACCCGTATGAATACCCAAACACTGTGAACACAAAAGTAACCTGAGCATAGAAGAAACCTCTTCGCTGTACAAAACTATTTCTTGGCATTGTGTACTGAGTTAAAACAGTTTGTGGGTGAAAGTCTTTGGGCTTCATTCAACCTGCAAAAAAGTCAGCAGCAAAGCGACTAGCACCAAAAATACCGCGGGAGTTATCTTTCACTTTGTATGTTACGATACTTAATCTTATTAGAATCACTAAAAACTCAGCAGCAAAATTAGAGATCATTTATCTCATTAAATATTTTGTTCGATGTGAAGGCGAGGCAAATCTTACTTAAATCTACTGCTCAGATGCTACACCACTCCATGGGCAGGTTTCAAAATAAAACCTTTTAGATGAACTTTAAACAGTAA
This sequence comes from Watersipora subatra, assembly GCF_963576615.1. Lineage (NCBI taxonomy): Eukaryota > Metazoa > Bryozoa > Gymnolaemata > Cheilostomatida > Watersiporidae > Watersipora > Watersipora subatra. The sequence goes on along the minus strand of NC_088710.1, from coordinate 36,106 downwards.
AAATACTTTAAAAAAAAAAGCACCCAAATCAAATAAATGAGCAGTAAAAATTTATATATGAGGAGCAGACAATTCTAATTTGAAGATGTAATTGCGTCAAAAAAGTTGATCAAATGATATTGAGACCAATAAAAGGCTAAAACATAGCTACAATTTGATGTCATTTTGGTCTTTGTAGACCCTGTCCAGAGATATAAGCGTTTGAATGAGATCATTTTCTGAAACGCTCAGATTCCAGCGGGCGATTTATTCATGACCTATATAGTGATACATATGAAAAGAGTCCACAAGCGATAAATATAAGATCTCTTCTTTAGCCAATCATCAGCACGAAATCTTTTTATAGGTCATAATAGATGTTACCGCTCGTAAAACGAGTTGTCTGTAATCTCGAAGATTCTTGTAGTTAGGATTTTACTCAATTACTAGTTTACACATCGACATCTTATTTAATTTACTGAAATAATTAACTTCTTAATTTACTGAATTACTGCAACGACACGTTTTATTGACGAACAACAGAATTGTTCCAAAGCTTCCAGTTCCAGCGAAGGTGACTCAAGTTTTTTCTGAGCATCAGGTGGTTAAAGATTGAGCCAAACAGTTTATGGTTAGAGCTGACAGGCGTCAGCAGCGTTATGCTGCAGAGGAAAATAGGAGAATTGAGGTAAATTTATTTTTAACATTGAGTATCCTATATATATATATACTAAAATAAAGGTAATAACTTTAGTACTTATGAATACATTTACTAATTGATAAATTTATTTTTGCTATATCGAATTATCGTTTCATAACTTTTTCATCGTTTCACCTAGTTATCTAAGTCTAAGCTATATTACTTGCTTCAAATTTTCTTTGGCAGCTTTACCTAGTGAATTAGATTTATGATTAGAATTTATGTTCACTTCTCACTTGTAGAAAGTGAGGAAAATCGATTGACCAATGCTCATCTTTAACTCCCAGAAACAAAGCTTCGAATTGTTGGCTTGGCGTACTTATGCTTTTCGTTAAACAATTACTCATTTTGAAAATTACACTCACAATCTACCTAACTCCCAAATTGAAGGCTTTCAGTAGATACATGTTAGAACGACATTTCTAGGAATGACATATATATTTATTACATTTGTTTTATTGATTACAGGATGTTTATGTGGCGCCACCAGCGGAGCAGTTGTGTCATTTTGGAAACTGCCATAAATGGGAAAGAGAGACATGAATGTGTGCAGCACAAACCATGATATGTTTTGTTTGAGTTTGCTGCAGTTGATTAATTTGTTCTATTATATGAGCTGAAACTATGTGAGTGGCCACGACTTGGATGGATGTTTTTTAATAAAAAAATTATGTCGATGAAAAATTTTTGGCGTGTAAAAATTATATCATAAAATAACATGGTTGAAGATAATGCAAAACATGATTTGCAGAACATCTTGAATACATCATAGCCCCATTTCCGCCTGTTCTGAAATAGTGTCTGATATATGGATGGATGAAATGTAATCAGGGCTGTATTGACAGGTACTTTTGCATAGCTCGACTCAATTCCAACGGACCAAACGTTAAAAGTTCAAAAATTTAGGCTCTATGCTACTACGTGAAAGCAGGTGAGTCCACAAACCGCCAACTAGGTGTAAAAATGGCTTTATTAACCCTTTGGCTAGGTAAAAGCCCCGCAGAAACTGCCGAAAACCGTGTAATTTATTTTTGAAAATTCAATATAATCTGTATTATAAAAACATGCATAGCTCAAACTGAAGTTTATTTCTATTAACAAAATCTTTTGAACATAAACATTCATTTACTTATGTACTATTACAAAAAATATATGGCTATGTACAGTTGTCTATGTATGAAATGCTTAGAACCATATTCTGTCCGGCAGAATACAATGCCACAGCGTAGCCAACACCAGTAGCATCGTCTTTGTCCGAGCTACCATAGCCATCACTTTTCTCTGTATATTCAAAGTCTTCAGAGTTTACATCACAACTATCCTCTGACTTATTATCATACTGATTGGACAAAAGATCACTAACAATCGCGGGATCAAATAAATTTTTTTGCCTTCGCTTTGAACGTCGAGCCGTATGTTGACTGGTTTTTCCAACTTCCATTTTTTCTAAGGAGTTGCGATTTCTTTAGCTTTTAGCAGAAGGCAACACCTCTCAGATGATGGCTGCACACTGTGATTATTCGACAAATATCTTGTCGATAAAATTTAAGATTTACTAGCATTTATATCCTTTGTTTATTGTTACTAGGCGACAGCTTTATAAACGTTTACCGAAAGCGACTGAAAATTCGTTTCTCCACGGGACCGATAAACGACATTTTGCTCGTTTCCTCAGCCAAAGGATCGGTGGGTTAATTAATTTCAAAAAAATTGATGTTGTTTTGCATTCACTATTTCGGCCAACTCATAAAACCATTTGTTTTGTACTTGAATGAACTAATCAAATGTGACAAGTAAATTTTTTTCTACATATTGATACTAATGACGTTGACTACACATGACTGTTTTAGGGATGTAGTTGGTTTCGCCATATATTCAAACATATTCTTTTCAAAGATGCGCTGGCTTATTTTATTTAGTAACTAGTTTCCAGTGTGGAGTAGCAACTGAGAACTTCGCTGATACAAAGGCTGCGATGAAATGAGTTAACTCGATGACCCAATTACCATAGACAGACAAAATCGTTAGACGGCACTCAAATGTGTACACAGCATTTAGAGGAAGTTAATATGACAAGTTTTCAATTTCCCTTATTTGAGGCGTTTGAAACATTCATCATAATGTATTTGTGGATGGATTTAAAATTTTATTCTAGCCAACATGAGCAAATACAAAATAAAATACATGCTAATAAAGTTGCATAGGATTAGACTTTTATCGCAATAGCCGATGTGAATACGATGGATAGATACAGACTGTTTCACTATATATATCATTTTGGGCAAGTCTGGGCTCATCTTTTATTTTAGTGTTTTTACTGTGATCAAAGTTTGTCGATTTTAATCTTCAAATATCTTGAAAATGAGATTACCTAAAACCGCAAATCAACTAATAGAAAAAAATCAATACATTTTGTTCAAATCAACTAAAATTTGACGCAATCACATCTTTAAGCTGCATTCATTGTTGAATACTGACCTCTATAATAGTGGAGATAGTCTTGGAGAATGTCGAGCATGCAAATCATCTGCGAGAAAATAAGAACTTTATGACCATGTTTTGCGAGATACTGAAGTATTCGATCTAAGACTATGAGCTTAGTTGAGGCCTCTACGAGATGCTCTCCAAGTTGAAAGGGTTCAGGCTCTACCCCCTCAAAAAGGTATGGGTGATTGACACATTTTCTAAGCTGCATCAATATATTTAATAGTTTAATCTTGGAGATTGTGTTTTCAGTTTCAAAAGTATCTGTAAAAAAGAATAAGAAGAAATTAACTCTAGATAAAAGATCTATATACCGTAAAACCTGTATTTGAACGCTACCTTTATTTGAAGGCCACTATAAAAAGGTTGAAAAATAGAACACCACTATTTATTCAAGGGCCACCTATATTTGAGCAAAGCTTTGACATTTACCACGCTAATTAGTAACCAAAGGTACCCAACTAGGCATATTGTACTGAATGGCCTTTTGATGAATTTGATGGACTTTGAGTTTTGTGGGCCAATATTAAATGCATTGATCATGCATCAAACATGTAAATAAACATACCTGGATCACGGTGCCCAGAGATTGGGCCTACTACATTGAGGCCTTGACATTCAATTAAAATCGCTTCTACCGCGTAGTTGTGAGTTAAACTTCCTCAGAGCACTACGATAATGTACCTATAAACATAGGCAGACATGTTGAGCAGGCACGAATCCAAAGATGCTAATCGTCAAGTCCTTCAAGGGATGTAGGCTGACCAATGCTCTTGAGTCTAGACGGCTCTGAGGATAACAATATTCATTAATTCAGGTCAGACATTACGGTTAGGACTGGACCTGAATACAGTGTTGGAAATAGGGGGATACGCAGGGATACGGCGTATCCCTAAGAAGAAATTATGGGGGTACTCTCTGGAAAGCGTATCCCCTAACATTAGTTTTCTCATATACGATAAAATAGCGATAAAATGACTACATAGCGATAAAATCTCTATGAAGTCAACAAATATTCACATAATTTTTTCTCAATCTTTTAACCTGAGTGTCTCTTAAGCGGAAAACAGTAAGCACTATCGGATGGTGTGACACTACGTCCGCGCCACTAATCATTGAGCAAGTTCCTCGCCTCAACGGATCAACTATGCTACTTTGTGAAAAGCATAAATTCATTCCAACTTTTCTTCAAGCAACGCAATCAACGGGCGTCCTTGTCACCTGTCCAAAGACATCATCAAATAGCTTGGGATTATTCCGTGTGCAGGCATTTTTTCGTCTTGAGCTAACCGAAGAAAGCTTTCTCAGAAAACTTATCTAGTTTATCTAGTAGTTCTAAAGCAAATTGCTTCTTCATTATCATTCTTACTTGATTAATGATGAATCGTCATGGACCAATTGATGGTTACTTCAAAGGGAAGTGAGATTATGTGATGATTGATTTACCTTACTAACATTCTACATACTAACTATCTACCTTTTGCACTAGAAACTTATAAATCCCTTACTTATCATGACCTGAACTAGAAATGGTAGCTTATCACAGCCCTGCCACTAAAATGATAGAATTATGGCAAAGAAATGGTAAGATCATTTACTTTCATTGTGATGCCAACGTGAATCTCTCAGTTTATTTAAAGGTGTACCCCAAATAGCTCTCAAGTGGAAGAGATAGCATTTTCACATCAGGTGCACAGGCTATTATGAAACCTCAATTATTCACAAAGCTTTTTCCAGAATATCTGATGAGTGTATGTGTATCACACAGCTCCAAATATTTAATATCATGCAAGGCAATGCTTATAAATTAATGTATTACGTATAACTGACCGACTCGTTACCTAAATTATGCTAATACTACATCAAGCCTAAGCTTCATCTTAGATGATTAGGAATGATGGAAGTCTGAGGCCATTAAATTTAAGACTCGCTGGTTTCTTAGCTATTTGGGGCACGCCTTTAATGGGTGATATTATTGAAATTTAAGGTGATCTCTGTTTGCTAGGTTTCCTTTTGTGTCTATATTAAAAGATGAGGCTGTATGTGCTTGCTTAAAAATTAAACCATTCTCATTTTTCCTGAGTAGTTGATTTTCTTGGAAAAACTTGAAATTTCCCTTCTTAATTTTTTGTTGCACTGATTGTTTCTTTCAAACTCATTTTATTTCCATTTTAATGAATATATCTGTGAAGTTAAGCACTCAAGATGAATTTACTGTGTAATAAAATAATACCAATTATACCATTGCAAAATATTTGTTCTCTCACTAAAAAACTGGAAATTAGGTATAAGACAGACTATCTTAAAAAAAAATTGCAGGGGAGTTCCCCCGCACCCCCTCCACCTCTCCCCCGCACCCCCCTCTACCCACTACGCGGCTTGGGCGGGCCGCTGGCCCGCGAGTCATCGTGCCTACCTGTCACCATAGAGTACCCCCATAACAACCCTTACACTTCAAACACTCAATGTCTTTTTATACACTCCCAATGTCTCTTTATACACTCTCAATGTCTCTTTATATACTCCCAATGTCTCTTTATACACTCCCAATGTCTCTTTATACACTCCTAATGTCTCTTTATACACTCCCAATGTCTCTTTATACACTCCTAATGTCTCTTTATACTCTCCCAATGTCTCTTTATACACTCCCAATGTCTCTTTATACACTCATAATGTCTCTTTATACTCTCCCAATGTCTCTTTATACACTCCCAATGTCCCTTTATACACTCCCAATGTCTCTTTATATACTCCCAATGTCTCTTTATACACTCCCAATGTCTCTTTATACACTCATAATGTCTCTTTATACACTCACAATGTCTCTTTTCAGCAGACATGCTAAATGATGTTTAGTTGTTACTAAAGACATGTAAAAGACAATCAGTTAAACTGTGTGCAGAATAGTCCATTATCTGAGTGGAGTCTCATTGTACACTCATGCCCAGGCAGGCTGCAGATAGTGAGATTATTATAAAAATTATGGAAACGTTTCACAAAATTAATAACATAATTTCCTTATAAAAAATGTAAAACAGTTCATAAACATTGATTGAAAAAAAGGAGAAGAAACACAATTGGCAGTATTCACACAACTACCTGCTAATGAATGAGGAATCATACAGTCAAGAGTCAAATATTATACGAACTTTGCTATCAAAGGAAATTTGGCATTGTTTGAAAAAGAAGAATAGAAAAAGAACACTGTAAAGAAAGAATTGCTGCAAGGATGTGTAATGAACTCTGATATTGTGAAGGCTGACAAACTGTAGATACCTGATGCACTCCTTCTTCCAAGTATCTAGGACGGTCAAGGGACAGACCATTAAAGATGTTGGTCTCTCAATGCTGGATACAGACATCAAGAAACATATAGCCTGGCATGTCTTACAGAGTCCCATTTCATCACATAATAGCCCGCCATCTCCTCTTTCATAGCACTTTATAATCACAGGAAGAGGCCACTTAACCACAGATCTCAAAATGTTTTCTAACTAACAGACATGGATTTGTTGGCCTGGAGGCAACTGGGACCTTTGCAAAAACCCTCTACTTTGGAAAGACACATGTCCTTGAAGAAATCAAACTATTTCAAGTCTAATTGGAATATTAAATTCTTTCTTTGCATGAAATGTCATTCAAGTTAGTTTAAGGGCTGATATCCTGCCATGATCAGAAAATAAGTTCTTTCCACTGGTTGTATAATGAGCTGTAAAATACAAAAAAAAAACATAAAACCTTAAGTAAGCTTTCTGTGACTGACTATGCTATACAACGTAGATACTGCAAATTACACGTATACAACTCATTATTAGCTTATTAGACTTATGGTCTGCGAATGTCCGCATGAAAATAAAGTGTTCTGCCTCAAAGCAATAAAATATCAATTTGACTGAGAGAGGAGTCGATCTGTTTAACAGAATTGATATCCATCAGCTGTACATCTGGTCAGATTGCTCACTTAAACTCAGAAACACAATACTTACATTTTTGTAGTAGTTAAATTTATGCAATATATTGTCAAATATTAGGACACCGGTTTAATACCAAATTGTTCAATGTTTTCGAATTTCCTTGTATTTTTTTGAACAAGATTTCAATAAAACCCAACTAGCAGGTAATAACATAAAAGCATACATCTAGACATGTGACATCTAGACATGTGACATATAGACATGTGACATCTAGACATGTGACATATAGACATGTGACATATAGACATGCGACATATAAACATGTGACATATACTCTGGAGTTCACACTAATCTACAGCTCTTACTATACATTAATCAAAGGAAAGCGAATTATATAGAAATAACACCTAAGCTAAAATAAGTTTGTCACAACTGCATCTCGTGTAACAAATTTGGGCCCCATTAACGATAATCAATTAACTTTGCAAAACTGGTGGTATTAGCTTGAATATAAAATGTAAAATAAAAATTGCATTTACTTTGGTCATTGATGATGAAATGTAGTGTATATGGTATGCTACACACATACCTTTTAGCCATGAAACGCCTTCCAATTGGTAAGGTCGAAGAGTCTCACACGTTGCGAGCCCCTTAGAGTACAAATACTGATTGTTGAGCATTCTGATTGGTCCCTGCCGCGTTGAACCTATGGAATTTGTAACAAAGGTTGAAGAGAACAACCTTCTGAGAGTAAGATGAGTTTGACAGCAAGAGTTCTAAAATGATTATAATAAAAAGTATAATACTGATACGCTTCTTTATTGATACACTTTATATGTCTGCTTGATACGCATGCCTTATACGCATGCCTCATACGCATGCCTTATACGCATGCCTTATACGCATGCCTTATACGCATGCCTTATACGCATGCTTGATACGCATGCCTTATACGCATGCCTTATACGCATGCCTTATACGCATGCCTTATACGCATGCTTGATACGCATGCCTTATACGCATGCCTTATACGTATGCTTGATACGCATGCCTTATACGCATGCCTTATACGCATGCCTTATATGCATGCTTGATACGCATGCCTTATACGCATGCCTTATACGCATGCCTTATACGCATGCCTTATATGCATGCTTGATACGCATGCCTTATACGCATGCCTTATATGCATGCCTTATACGCATGCCTTATACGCATGCCTTATACGCATGCACTACTGAATGCCCGGCATTGCCTGGGTAATAAAAGTCTGCACAGAAATTTGATTTTTATTTAACATATCACAACAGTTGCCATTCCAATTTTCAAACTTCATATCACGAGAAAAGTGTTTTGAGCAATTAAAATAAATTAAGAGAAAAAATGAAATTTCTGTTCAGGCTTTCAAACTTTATCAAACAATAACTTTCAAGCTTCATATCATGAGGGAAATGTTTTGTGCAGGTCACATAAATTAAGAAACAAAATAAAACAACTATAAAAGTGTTTATATGTAAATGTGAAATAATTAGCAAGCAATAACTAAATCAAGTCTGTTTTGCTACAATTTCAATAAAAGATTTGGTAATGATACAATTAATACGAATTGAGACAAAAAAATAAAAAGCCTGGAAACGTTGAATAACAATTCGGGCATAAAAGTGTGTAGTGTAATAAAGGCTACTGTTCCACCAGGAGCTATCCATCAAAACTTTGAATACGACGATACTGGTACCCCTTGATACTGGTACAAATGTAAAAATGAGATGTCGGAGTGTCTTTGTCTGACCGAATGGGAGAGAATGTGTTCCTTGGAGGCTATTCTTACTTGAGATAATACAATTGTTTACATGAAAAGTATTAGCCTTCACTGTTATAGCAATTAAACTTTATGAAAAACCGGAAGTAGAAGTTCCCAAAAACATGAAAAATAGTCATTGTTTTTCATAGAGTTAATAGTTTTGTTTAATACGTCATTTAGCGTGTTAAATAGGGAAAAGGGTGCATACAGTGTATAGTAAGAGCCATGAACCGTAGGAGTCTTCGTAGATTCGTGGTTCAACAAATGTATTACACCCCTGCAGTTGCAATCTTTGTGAGTTCAAATCCAGCAGGATGCAAGATTTTAATTGTAAGATTTTAATTGCTATCGAAGGACAGACAGACAGACAAACTTTGAGATTTATAGATATTAAACTGGGTTGTGTAAGGGTGTCGCAGTTGTCATATATGTGGTGGCAATGGTGCCTGTACACTGTACCAGAACAATTTGACCTTTTCTCTACCAACTCCATAACCATTCTACAACAATATCTAGATATGCCAATTAAGTAGTGTTGCATGTAAGCGGATATGATATTAGACATACCCAACAGATCAAATATTTCTTAGATAAAATTAAAACCAGAAATTGTAGAATGAGAGTTTGTCAACTGACAAAAGTATACAAATGCATTAATGCAGTTAGAACAGGTAATTCTATAACTTCCTGAAAATATTGATGGACAATCTAACTCAGTGGTTCACAACCAGGGAAGAATTCCAATTTGGGGAGAATTTTGAATACACAAGGGAAAACGGAGAGGTGTCTGATTTGTTAAATTTTTAATTTATGTCCTGCAGTGCCGTGTAAGTTTGGGTTTCATCATTTAACATTTTGGTTTCATCTATAACACTAGTTGCTAATAATGAGCTACTAGTCAGAACCCAAATATATATGTGAATACATCTATTCAGATTTTGATTAGATAGTAAGTTGAGCCACCGCCGTGCTGACGGTCATGTTTTGTTGTGTGCTGTATAAAAATTTATATTATGTTGTTATATGTTTAGATGTGTACAATAAAATAGGATTATATTTTGTATCGGTTGTTTTTAGTCATGCGGAGGAATCAAATTTATGAAAAGGCAAAAGGGGGGAATTGAACGAAAAAGGTTGAGAACCCCTGACCTAAATAGTGCAAGAGAAATCAATGTGCAGCATTCTTGTGATTATTGCCTCTGAGGGTACTTAAGTAGGAACAAAAATGAAATTAGCATTAATGTAGCAAGCGCGTTCTATTACTTATTATAGCCATTGCAGAGTTATTTACAATATCGTATTTACAAAATGTATGATTGGTGTGCTACTGCCGAGTGTTGTTTGCGGAATCATTTTAACGGATCCTTTAAAGTTATCATGTATGTTTATCAAGCGCATCTATTTGTGGGAACTGAGGTGCAAACCTAAAGAAACCACCCTTAGTAATACACGATTCTAATCTAAATAGTATTGGAAATGTACTGAGGAAAATAGCACGTAACTTGACAAATTTGATTTCATCACTCTCATAAAATATCAGTAGACTAATGAAATATTTAAAAATTAAAACAACTGTGCTAGTGCATTTTGATATGTTATTCTACTAGAAGTTGCCATGTCCTTAGGAGTGGCTCAAGCACTGGCTGTGAAAAGACTGTATGTATTTAGCCACTATTGACAGGCGCAACAGCAAATTATTGTTTTAAACTGAAGATGTGTGGTTTTATATGCAATTGAATATAATTCTTTCAATTCTTTTAGCTAGCAACTATTATAGTAAACTATGAGAGACAGTACAGAATATGTACAGTTTTATATTAAAAGTCATGAATGCATTTAAAGCAAAGGACAAGGGTGGAGAATGTATGCAGCCTGCAGCATGCTTATAATAAGGAGAATGTATGCAGCCTGCAGCATTCTTATAATAAGGAGAATGTATGCAGCCTGCAGCATGTTTATAACAAGGAGAATGTATGGAGCCTGCAGTATGTTTATAACAAGGAGAATGTATGGAGCCTGCAGTATGTGTATAATAAGGAGAATGTATGCAGCCTGCAGTATGTTTATAATAAGGAGAATGTATGCTGCCAGCAGCATGTTTATAATAAGGAGAATGTATGCAGTCTGCAGCACTTTTATAATAAGGAGAATGTATGCAGCTTGCAGTATGTTTATAATAAGGAGAATGTATGCAGTCTGCAGCACTTTTATAATAAGGAGAATGTATGCAGCCTGCAGCATGTTTATAATAAGCTGTTAGAGTTACCATCCTTTCTATCAATATTTAATTAGATGTCAGGAACCTACATTGTCAATATGTGCGCTATGGATAGTATGCATTCGCATATAGAACATGTACTTCCAGTTCAATTAGCAATGAAAGCACAAATAATGTTATATTTTTTAGTTAGTTTGTCAGAATATGGTTTCAACATTTTAAACAAAAACCAACCAAGATTTTTTTCATTATGCAAAACTCTACAAGGTTTACATTGACATAATCTGGCATCCCATAATAAAGGGCATAATGAGAACCCGATAGTGCCCATAGTAACACATATGTCACCGAACACTCGGGAAGCTTTTGAGATATTAATACCCACATATAGGCAAAGCTTTTTGTTACTATATTCCATTGTTGTTTAAATACTTTGAACATTCAGTTTATTGACAGAAACTTTATTAGCTGTGTTCATCTTGACAGTTGTGAACAAAGAGAAGGTATTATGAACAGGCTATTGTAACAAAAAGCAGAACGCTTTTAGAAAGCACAACGAGATAGCTTTTAAAACCATGAAGCTGCTATTATTACAATATCCATCTGTAATGCTAAAAACGCATGCAGACTAATCTTCATTGGCTACTTGAAATTATGACTTGAGAGCCATTTTGAATTTGTTGCTCTTCATTTTGTCAAGTCTTATTCACTACTGCTAAAGCTTCAAGTGAAAAACATTATAAATGGTAAGTTTACAACTTATTACTTTCCATAATTGTGTTCAAGGATGCCTGTTTTTAATTTTAGCCACTACTTTTTTGTTTTTCCATAGGGTAAACAATTTCAGAGAGAAATATTTCCATGTGAAAAATGTGTCACATTAGCCATTTAGTGTCATTTATTATTGAGCACAATAAGACCTGCTTGGCTCATTCAGCTACTGCGATGCTTGTATGCGAACCCTATATTAAAAATCTCTACTCATAGTAGAGCAGGAACATAAACTTATCTTTCAGCCTTTTCCTTCAGAGGGTGGGCTACTCAAAGGTGTTTCATAGTCAGAAATTTACGCTGAATTCAATTATAATGTTTCTACACCTACATGTATGTGTTTGCACATTTCTGAGCTAGAAAGCACTTTCGAAATGGGAGGGGCAACTCCAAGTTTGGTTGGAAAACCTTACATATCAGACAAAGAAAACTATTTTATAATCTCGAAAACTAATAAATGCTTTTATTTGAGATTCAATGTGTCAACTCTCAGCATTCCTTAACCCATGCCAAGGATGCAGCAAGACAGCTTGTTTCACTGTCTTGATCAGTCTGTGAATGAAAACCTAGTCAGAGTGATTAAACTTCAATATGAGATGGCCAAACAGTATTCAAACAGATGGCTGATATTGGAAGAAGAGAGCATTCAAGGTGAAATTGCTCAAAAGGTGTTAAGCATTGAGAACTTTGATGGGAGTTCAGACTTGTTATGTCATTATGCCTGTTATAAAAAAGTATTGTAACAAACTCGTCATGGAAAGAGCTGAGAAAAGAATTGAGAAGAAACAGAAAGATTGTGATACAGCAGAAGCAGTGAGACGAGATATTTATTACTTTACAAATTCATGATGATTACTCCATGATGATGGTACTTTGGTGGGAGTAAAAGAAAACATTTTTATTTTTGTCTGCACATTTTGTGAGCAGCAAAACTAACTCTTTGCAGTTTACATGATGTGTTAGTCTACAATTTGGACATAAATGATAGATAAATTACATGTATGATCCTTACTTGGATTTTTGCATATGACCAAACAAACTACGCTAAATATGGCACGCTGTACTATGCAGAGATGACTAATCTGAAACTATCGCATAGCAAGGTGTATGAGGCTCTTATGAAGAAGGGGTATTTTACTTATCAATCATGACATCACTGTCCGTTCAACTCTATCGCTTGTGATCAATCTATTGAGCAAACAGTTAAAAGAGACTCGAAGTCTCATGGTGGAATCATAGGGTTTACCAGAAAGTCATCGGCCTCTCAATGCAGGACTCTATCTCACCCGGAACGAACAGCTGTACAACAGACATGATGAAGATGCTAGTGCTTGGTGATTAGTTAGCAGGTGATTGCGGTTGGTGATTAGTGAGGTTGGTGATCAGTGAGGTTGGTGATTAGATTCAGCAAGTTATGAGATGCTTGAGAAGGCATGGAAGGCAGATGAGAAAATGAGGGAAGTCATAAAAGACTCATAACAGCAAGAATAAATCCATTTGCATTTCAAACCACCAAGCTAGTACATACTACAATGGTGCAAAAGCCTCCATTGAAGTGAAGCAGGATCTTGAAATGGCAAATGTTATAGGAGAGAAACAGCTTTCAGAATTTGTCCAGAAGAGGTTAAGCACCCAAAAGATTGATTTCAATGCATCCATCAAGTCAAACAAGCTCAAAACCTTCCTAATATTACTATCAGCTAAGAAAAAATCAAAAGAAAAAGTCCTAGAGTGTTCGAACAGACTGTTTGAGAATTTGTTAGTGATCAGCCAAGTTGGATTTGAGAAAAGTGTTATCATTCTCTCTTGGCAACATCAGCTGGTCCCTGGCTAACTCTGATGGCTCTATATTGAAGACTGCTAAGTCGGCTCTAATGGCTGCTGTTGAGAAAGATATTGATGATCAACCATCAATCTATGTTAACCAGGATCAGCTACCAGTCTTTGACACTGTTGTGGTTGATGCTATGGCCAAAATTCAGACCCTGAAAGCTCCTCCAACTTTTGGCATGGTTGCAAGTCAGCTTTTGCAATGGATAGTTAGTATTGCAAGCATGTATCACACGCTTGATGAATGCCACATGATCAGCTATGACCTTGATGTATCAATCGCTGTAAGCCAAATAGAGTTTGACATCAGGCCACGAGGAGGCAGATAGGTGCATGTTTTCACATATCGCAAAGATAATGGAAGACAAACCCAGCTCAAAAGTTCTAGTCAAATGCCAAGACACAGATGATTTCTTAAGCTGTTTGTCTCTAGTGGATGAGCTGCCATCACTGAAACTTATTTACTGCTGTGGTAAGGAGCAGTTGAGATATGTAAACATAGGCTGTCTGCCTACCGTCCTCACACCCGAACGATGCAAAGCACTGCTCGGGCTCCATGCTGTAAGTGGATGCGACAGTGTAAGCGCATTCTATTCCAAAGGGAAGATAACTTTCTTCAAGCTGCTAAAGAACAATCCTGAATTCTGTAACACACTGAAATTATTGGGAACAGATTTTGAAGTTAATGGTGCAATAAAAGAATCTATTGAGACATTCATGTGCAGATTATATGGTGAAGAGACAAATTCTATCAATGAAGCATGGTATAAGATCTTCTGCTCACCGTCTCGCACATCACAATCAAACCTACCACCCACACTAAATGAGTTAAATCTATATATCTAGGGCTGCCTATCAGGCCGCGACTTCCAAAAGAGCCAAGCAAATCATCATCAATGCCCCTTCCCCCTAGCAACATGGATGGTTTATGGAAAGTGAAGAGTTTAAAGCTAGATGGATGACACAACAACTAGCACCTCCTGACCATACCTGCCAACTCTCACGCATTGGGAGTGAGACTCACGCAATCACCCCAAAGAAAAAATTAAAATGCGTGAGAAATGCGTGAGATTTTTGCCCCAATTTCCACAATTTTATATATACTATCATTGATACATCAGTTGCCCCAAAACAAAATATCACGCATTGCCCCACTCTTGGGTTGGCAGGTCTGCTCCTGATGTGCTCATGGACATGTTTTGTCGATGCAAAACTGGTGCCAGTCTCGTCGTTGTCAGCGCAACAATAAAGATCTCAAGTGTACGGACATGTGCAGACGCAGCTGCTGTAGCAATAGAAATAAAGAGGATGGAGAAGAAAGTAGTGATGCAGAAGACTCAGATGACTGTGAATTAGAAGGTTAGTAATCGAGTGGTATTGTAACCAGAGGTGTGCTTCATGTTTGATTAGAATACATTTACATGTATGTCATACCGTATAAAAGACTGACTACCCTAGGACACTTGTATTTTGCTAGTATTTAGTTTCGTGAGTAGCACACAGAGTAAAACTCCGCTGCAACTTAATTTCGCGGCTCTGATAAGTGCGAAAATATAGTGATGTGAAAATAAATGCAGTGGAAAAAACAGATTACATTCTTCAGGTCCGGTTCGCTAATAAGAAAAAAAATTCAATTTGGGACTAGTTCGTATTTGTGAACCGCAGGTTGAAATGTGTGGGTGAGATCAATAATTCAATTTGATGACTTGCTGCCATTTGTTTCTTGGACTATCAATGATGTCTAGGTCCTTCCCGCCGTGACTTTCACACTCGAATCTCAAGAAGAAAATAGATGGGTAACAACCAACTTCACAACCAAAACTGTTAACCTTTTCGCTGCCATAAACGCATTTATGCGTTTTCTAGGGGACACTGCCATAAACACATTTTTGGACTTTCTCAGCAATTGCGTGGTAACCTGATTTTATTATTCCTTGACTACATAACCCACGGTCTTTAAAGGTTGACTGGCAACAAAATTCACATTACAGTTATTTGGTATCAAAAGATTCGCCATGTCTTACTCTGTTGTGTGGTAGGTGCCAAATATGTGGAAATGTGATTAAAAGCTCTTAAAAGCTCAAAAACAAAAAGCCGCCGTAGATTGGAATCTCTTGATTTCGATGACGTATCCGCGGATTTTGGTTATTGTCTTGTCACGTGATGTTCTCGCGTGAATTGAAAGGCCAATACAAAGCTCAATATCAAACTTATCGTAGCAATAGTTTATGACGAACATTTCGGGTTTTACCTAAGACCCCGTATCAAATATAGATGCTCGCTACTTTACAGTTTCAGCTTGGTCATTTCGTCCGACTATTCAACATACGTGTACATGTCCGAGTTGCGATCATAAAAAATGTCAAATTCTGAAGAGTTAAGACCCTGGCGTTTCGAGCCTGACGCTCTATCTGAAGAAGATCCTCAACAGAATCAAACCTCCCAGCAAGTAAGCACCGCCACTAGCCAGCTCTTATGTGCCAAGCTAGCTAGTAGTAATAGTTTTAGCTTAAGAGTGATAGAACGAATATTATTATTATATACATGTACATGATTTTAATAATGATAATTATCGCTTCATATTGCGAAAAAATAATTACAGATTTTTCTCGAATGACAACATTAACAATTTTAATATTTAAATCTAGTGCTGCACTGATATACTGTTGGATAACATCGACCCGATGTATTAGCTATGGTTGCATAGGCATATCTGTTAATTTCTTTAGGAGCTAATACTACCGGCTACAGAGTGGTGTGTCTGCAAGCGCTGTCAAGACATGCCATCTCTTCTTGAATGTTTGTGCTGCCATGATGCTGAGTTTGCGCATCATCTCCATGACCGCGGGGAGCATGAATGCCTGTGTATGCATCCTGGTGTGGACGAACTTGTGGCGCCTGCACCCCTTGAGTTGGGGTGGAATAATTACCTGTGATATCATAGTGAGTTGGATTTTCATTTAAGGCCAATAACACCAAAGCTATGCTAATGTGTCATGCATTATCCACAATTCTTGTGTTACACATTTAATGCATTGGTTGAACACACATATTCTGAACTAGTGGAACACAAGGAGAATTGTTATATCTGGCTTGTACACTTACTACAGTAGAGAGTGTATTAGTTTTATGATTTTATTATATAAAGATCGAGATTATTTTGATGATCAGCAATTAGTGTTTATCAATAATTGTTTTGGTAGATAATCTATTCCCATTTGGGGAGCCATCGCCAAATGCTCGGAAAAGGTTGTGTGCATACCGCAATCTTGTGTTTTGGTTTATGCCGCAAATCTTGTTTGCAAGTCTGCAAACTCTTCTTCATCATCCGTTGGTGGGAAAAAAGCCCGAATCTTAGACACCAAGCAGGCAGGTAGAGGCCGTCGCTCACCGCGACGAATTTGCGGCATAAGCCAAAACACAAGCTTGTGGTATGCACACAACTTTTGTAACAACATCCGTTGTAATGGACCTCACTCTCAGGCCGTAGGAAATTAGATTGGACTGGCATCGCTTGAAGCCTTCCAGCTCTATGGCGTTAGAGCTGGTGGTCTCCGTTGACTGCAAAGTGAAAAAGTTACGACCAACAATCACTTTCACATTATTTGAATGAATTATTTAGCTAGATCAGCAACTTCATGTTTATGTATTAATAACTACTAAAAAATTTCGGTTTTTGTCAGGCTGTGAAGTAAAAACTGTCAAAGTTTTACCTTGACAAGATGGCTGCTGACTATTAAACCGCAGCTCTGATCCATCATAGTGTAGGCCCCGTATAGTGCGCAATGCCCCGGACTATCACATCTACTGTCACCTGCCAAATCAAGCTCCCAATCGATTGCTGCCATCAGTCCCTCGTTATGTAGGGTGTACTGCTCATCAATACACTGTAAAATATTGTAAAACTTCATTATACCAGATTAATTTGTATCATATCATTAATCTAAGAATGTAGAATCCTCTTCCCCCTTTTGTGTTATATTATGATGAAGAATCAGAATTTCAAATTATAATATATTTCGATTGAAGGATGACATGTTTTCATTTCAAGAAAAAAGTTGTTTCTAAATATCGTTATTCAGTTAGTGTGCCTAGCTTTTACTCACATTTTCCAAGTTTATGGGTAAATATTAAGACTCACACCATGTAAGTATTCTCTTTGTTGGTAAAGGCAAACGCTGTGGCTTGGTATCGCGATGTTCAGGAGCGACAGAAAACGGAGGTTCTGCGTAAGGCATCCGCCAGAAAAGAGTGATGCAGCTGCCAGCAGAGGGTTGATGACGTGAGCTCTGTTCACCCTGGCAGTTGTTTCCCAAGTGTACGATTGGTGACAGGAGGCACATGTAACCTTGAACTCTACCCATCCGCCTTCTCGCACCATCGTGAATGAGCAGGGGAGGGTGCAGGCGTGACAGTGAAATAGTCGCTGGAGTGCTGTCACACTTACTATTATTTTCTCCTCTTTGAAGGATTTGGGTCTGAAATCACAACACAATAGTTGACTTGCAATGAGATTTGTACAACATCATTTCCTGTTATTATATCATATTTGCTTGATCAGAAAAAGAATAAATATATAGCCATGCAATCATGACACAAATTTTACAAAACCTTATCAGAATCCATGATATTGTGAACATAAAAATGTGAGTAATAACTATGGATATTCTTTATATTTTGTCAAGTTTGGTTAGGTTCAGCTCTATCTTACATGTAATTGGAGAGTGTTTGACGCTGGCCAACATAGCACTCAAACTCTGCCCAGTCTTCAGTGGTTGGCACAAACTCTTCATTATCTAATACTAATAATAATCATCTAATAATACTATATGCTATTAACGATGATACCAGAAAATGACAATAACTATTTTATATAACATATCTATAAGTGAGTGGGGTTAAGAAATTTGGCGAAATTAATCGTGAAACTTATAACATTATTTTATCAATTATAGATAAATATGACATTACGTTTTACAGATAGATATGCAGTATGGATTAGTTTTGTTATTATAATAAGAATAATACACGTAATTAAAAAAATAAAATACTAATAATATCATATTACAATTAAATGACATTAATATTGTAATACTGAATATAAATTAATACAGTAGTATTAGGAGAATACTGGAAAATAACCCGAGTTACTACTACTAGTACAAGTGGTTCATAAAATAAATTACTCACGTGCTTTGGTGGAATGTGGAGTATGCAAACAGGTTAGAAAACATGTCGTCTTTGAAATGGCGAAAACAAAGGTAAGAGTAAGTAGGCGAATAAATAAAGTTTGTCACATCCAGCTTCACCCAGTTGCTCCACGCCCGGTGAAGGTTTGGTCTTTTCTCTGCTCTTGGCTAAGAAAAAAGGTGCTTCTCAGCTTGCCAGTTGCACAAACCCGATGTGGCGCGTTAGAGATTATGACAAATTGAAATTAACAAGTTTAATACGAGAAAGCGTATCTGTTATTTGCGATAGATCAAACTTGAACTGAAACTAACATTATCTGATCATGTGACTTACAATTCCTGCCATATGGCGCGAACAACTTCTACAGCATTTTTCGACCATCATAGCGGACCAAAAGGCTCATCATTTTTATCAGAGGATGACATGCAATCGTTCAAGCTAAGTTTTAAAAATTAAGCATATTTTTATTTTATGTTTTGAGATATCAATGCTCAAAGTTGCAGCATTACGATGCCGATAAAATAGACGCGTAAGAACAATAGACATGGTTTTTATCGCAAGCGTGAAGTACATTTGTGAAAATAGTTCGACGAATAAGGATGCATGAAAGTGTAAACATAAACCATCCGGCACACATACGTCACATCTTAGCCGTTTTGGAAAACGAATCCAAACTAGGGCGGTCTCGTGTCGCTGCAATTTTCTGTTCGCTTTTAAGAGCTTTTAATCGCATTCCCACATATTTGGCACCTACTACACAACAGAGTAAGACATGGCGAATCTTTTGATACCAAATAACTGTAATGTGAATTTTGTTGCAAGTCAACCTTTAAGAGTTTTATGAAATTGACAGTGTTGTCCGAAGATTTCTCTATAAAATCAGCTTAAAACAACGAAGCAATTTTAAACTTTTGTTTGAGAATTTCTAATCTAAAAACAAACATTTTTCTTTGAGCTCATTAACTACCGCGCGCGAGTCATAAAACAGGTAATTAGTTGTTGATGACATTATAGCCAATTAAGATTTAGATTTTCGTGATTATGCAGATAATTAAAGTAGCAGCACTGTCTCTGACAGTGGTGAATGTAATAGTTTTGTAAGAGTAAGGAACATTGTGGAGGATCGTTTTAGCTTCTGATCGATCGTAGCTTCACATAGCTTGATCATCGCGCACAAGTAGAGATACATTGAATTTTTGCATAGCAATATTGGTTAAAATGTTGGCAAAATAAAATATGTAACAAAAATGTTCTAGATAGAGATTGAACTTAAAAAATACTGTATACATATCATGAAGCAATATCGGCAATTTCGGTAAAATGGCTAGCACTAGGCCGATAGCGAATTTGTACATGGTTGGCAGTGAACGAGATAATGTGGTTAGACCTGATGAGGGTTGATATTGTTTTTGGTTGGTAATAAAATTCATCACTACAATAATTATTCTTCAAATTTATGACTTCACCTACCAGACTTTCATCCTCATCAGTTACAAATTCGGTGACTAAACTGATATCATCTTAATTTGCTTTGCCATGCTGCTCAGTCAGTGTATTAGCTATAATGGGTTTACCAGAAATTTCCCATTGAGCCCAACCACAGACGAAAATTGCCTGCATTTCTAATATGACGATTTTATTGTGGATATCAATGAACAATTTAACTTCACGTTTTCGCTCGTTCGTTATGATAGTTAAGTTTTGCTCATGAAATTTTCGCGCGAGGATGACACCGCGAAAATGCGAAAGTTAGATGACGCGAATACATAAGTGTCCTAGGGTAATTGCGATTTCACTTGCTTAATAAAGTACGTGGTTCAACATAATAACCATTAATGATGAATATATGTATACTAAAACATTATATATACTTGGTCTGAGTCTTTAAAAATACTTTTCATTTTGTTTTGCAGATCTGTAATGATATAGGAGTTGCGGAATAACAAGGACAAACTGTAAAGCTGCCACAATATTAACCAAACTGAGAATACATAATATTATATAATACAATTCTAATATTATTCTAATATTTGAAAAATAAATATTTTAGTGTTATCAGAATTGATTCCAACTTGGGTTATTGCTAATTATTTAGTATTTATATGCCATTTTCATTATCACATTGTTGGTAGAAGCACATAAAACATTACAGACATCTATTCAATTAAAATAATATATTAATTATATTGCTCAAAAATGAACAATCTGAGAAGCGTAGAAACCAGATACTTGAAATCAGCTCAAAACTCTGATCTAGATGCCACTCTTATTACATAGTCCACCTTTAAAAGGAATAAATCACTTTTTAACAGCTTTTTGATGACCTCCTGCTCTACTATCAGTCAATGTTTGATTCAGATACTTTTATACCTGGCTGGTTAAAAACAGTCTACTCTAATAGCACCAACTATCCAAAATGCAGCTTTGTCAATGCTACATGAAATTTGCTGTTAATAATGTTGAGCTAAAATCCATACATACATTAGAAGTGGAAAATTTTACACGCATTAATTTATCTGTATAGATCCAATACTGCAAACCAGGTAAAACTTAACAATCATGGCATTACATAAGAAACATGTTAGAGTGGAAACTCGATATGATTGACGCGAATGACAGTGATTTAAAAACCTTTGAGGACGATAGCAATTCAGATGAAGGCTAAACTCCAAAATCCACTGGTGAATACAAGCTAACACGTATAAGAAATACAAATATGACATTTTATAAGAAAAATAATATATCAGTTTATTTTTTGAATTAGACGCTGGATAGACTACAAGTTCTGTAAAGCTTAGCATAAAAAGATAAACTTATGATGATGCTCAATATGATTGTGAGAGTGACAGCAGCAGCGATTTTAGTTCCACAGTCTGCTTCCACGCCCAGATATACTAAGCCATATTATCCCTAGGGAAAGAAGAAATTTGGTCTACCTTCAGGAGACGTTGAAAATTCACCACAGCAATCTAATGAAAATCAACATCTACTCACACCTTATAAATACTTTCAGAGGTTTGTACCACCCGACATAATAAGTAACCTCACAAAAGGTACTGGCTTGCAATGTCCAGAAAATGAGAATGAGTGCCAATACCACAACGAAAGAATTTGAGCAGATGATAGGAATTTTTTTTTGAATGGGCTTAGTTAGGCTTAGAATGGCTAGTGCGCGTCAAGACTGAGAAGCTGAGAGTGTATATAAGCTAGTCAGTGGTGCCATGCCAAAGAATAAGTTTGAACTACTCAGTACCATGATCCACTTCATAGATAAAGCATCTATGGAGAATGATGCAGAGCGGGAAGACAAATTATGGAAAATTCGTCTTTGACTAAACGCTACGAGGACACAATGTCTAGCAATCGTACCAGACGCACACTCATCAGTTGATGAAATGATGTGTCAGTATAGATGAATTAGAAGTCCAATACTACAGTATATAAAAAGCAAACCTCACCCTAGCGGGTTGAAAATATAGGCAAGGGTTAACATTAGAAGACTGCGGAGTGATTTCGATGTTTATCGAGCTTGTGATGAAACTCAGACAAAATTAGGTCAAGGAGGCGATGTCGTTGCAAAGCTTACATAAACTTTACCTATACATCAAAGTTACAATGCGTATACTGACAATCTCTTCACAAATATACCTTTATCGAAAATATTTAGAGATGATGCAATATACTACAACGGTACTGTCAGACCGACAGACGGTACTGTCAGACAAACAGACGGTACTGTCAGACAGACAGACGGTACTGTCAGACAGAACAGGCTTCCAAGAATCATGGACAATGAGTCAGCTCTAAGAAAAAAGGGCCATAGTTCATATGATTACAGAGTAGATGAAAACAAGAATACTGCTGCAGTTAGATGGTTGACAACACAGCTTTGACAATGTTGTACACCACTACTTGCTTACCGTAAAACCCATATTTGAACGCCACCTTTATTTGACCGCCACCTACATTTGAGTGCCACTCTGGTACAAGAATTGAAAAATAAAGCACACCTCTTCAAGTCAACGCCACTTCTATTTAAACATCCCATCTATTTGAACACCACTTCTATTTGACTACCACTATTTGATATTTTTGATCTTTACGAACTTTAATAGCAAGTGATCAGTAAAAAAGTGTCCACAAAACCGTACTAATAGTGACTCAGTTACATCAATAACAATTTGTTCGTTTATGTTCGTACCGAAGTCCGTTCTCCAACTCCAAGTCTTCAAGGTTTTTTGTTAAAACTTTGAATGCAAAACCAAAGATATAATTAGTAACTGTGTCAGGCTAATAGTAGTTCCTTGTCTAATGCGGTCTTAATATGTTGATGTATGCGAAAGACGCTTTAGCATTTACAATGAAATCTGTGCTTACCATGTATTTTGAGACTAAAATTTTGAGGCTATTTTGATTACAAGCAGTTTCTCATTAGTTGCACAAGAAGTATATATTCTAAATTGCAACGCCTAAAAATTTTGCTCAGCTACAAAAATTGTTTGGACACGAATATCGACTAGCTCAGCTGTGCCAAAGAGGAGTTGAGGTCAGGAGACACTGAAAGGTATTGAACAGCCAGCATATGAAATGGTTCCAAACAAAAGCAACAATCAGAACGCAACTTAAACAATGCTAATATTCTTGTTTTAGAAAAATTAATTGTTTATGAATGTATCATAAATATGTTTGCTAATGTCCGCTTGTCATTGAATATAATTATATTTGTAGCCTTTGATTGATTATTACTATATAGCTCGTAAATTTGGAGATTTGTAATATATTAATTAATAGCATCATTGTGATAATCTGAACTTGACTTACAATGGATCGACGCTCCTAACTCCTTTTTATTGCACATAAAAAACAGTTTTGGTTGCTAACTGTAGCAAAAATATCAACAATTGCAGTGAGCTTTTATGCAACCTTATTAAATATAGCTACAAAATGGAAACATGCCTTCAAATTTAAAGTGAAATAAAACACTTGAAAGCTCCAACAAGTTGCAACAAAGGCTATAAAATCATCGTAGGTTAATTGCAAGCAACAAATATCAACTGGTGGAGACATGTATCAACTTTCCAACTGCATATTTATTCAGAGATCTATGACAAGTTGGTAGTAAGTTAGCAAATTTCTTGCATCCAAAAGGGTTAATGTCGCTCTGCCGAAGGAGAGTGCAAAATATAAGCGACATTCATTTGGCCTGTGAAAGAGTTGAATTTATCTTCCCAAATCTCTGATGTGTTTTAAAAATTCTTCGTCAGGAATTTTTGGAAGATACTCCCACAGGATTACTCATAGTATTTTAGTAAAGAATAAAAAGGTCTCACTAATTTACGTCTAGAAATTAGTTAGCTGATGTTTATATTTTGCGATATTTATATTTTGGGAATGAAAGAACAAGAAGCTTTGGTCAAAGAAAAAAATTTACTTTCACTTTGAACGGTAAATAATAAAAAAGCCAAAAATGTTAATAGTCATATGATCATGAACTGTGATCCAGTGCATCTCATCATATGCCACATAAGTTTAGGTCATAGCAAAATGTGAATTTGAAGAACAATATTTGGGATGGCATTAGTGAGGATAATTGAGTCAGAAACGGAAAAGCTAATCAAATAAAATATTTAATTTACAGCCTGGGCATTACTGAGTTAAATTCGCTGTTCAGAGCATTTGCCCTAGATAATGGCCAAAATGACCATATGTACGCGATTGTTTTTCATGACAAAACAGTCAGCGGCATTCAATGACTAAACCCCCGCTCATTTTAGCATACACAAAAAGGCCAATAACGCTACCTACGGTCTACTATTTTCGCATGTGAAAACCAATGCAGCAGCACTTGCATGGTAGCAATAGCATTGTTTTATGCAGATATCCAATTATGACTTTACACCAGTTAACATTTAGTTTAATAAAAATGATGTCTGCAGTGAATCTATACATTTTTATTCTGATTACTAGCTACAGGCCATCAGTTATATAAAATACATTATTTAAAATATGGTTTGCTAGATTATGGAGTTAAAGGAGTTGCATTAAAGTTAACGGTTATTTGCAAATTTATTAAAATGAATCAAGCTAAACTCAGATGTATGTATTTAGTTTCATACTGCAATTAGAACAAGAGTATGCATTTGTTAGAGAATTGCTGATGAAAGTTCAAATACATGATGACATGATGCATGAGCCAGCAATAGTATAATCCTTCACCAATTGGGGTATGTTAGTGACTCAAGAATGCATCACTTCAAAGGGGTTAAAAAAGTTGGTACCTCCATGATGTCATACATGTATATTAGGCGGTAAGGAATTTCAGACTCTTGCCACACTGATATACAACTTGCCAGTTTTCACAAGTAGTCAAGAAAGGTAGTGAAAAAGAAAGTAGTGACTGTTTAAATGACTTCTGAGCGTTGTTATATTGACATTTCACTAAAACTCAATACCGACTGGGAATAGGACAGATTACTAGATATATATGCATATATTATGCCGTTGCTGGGAGATATTAAGACACCGCCAAAGAATGGAGTAAGCCCAAGAAGATATACAATCTATATATATATTTCTCGAAGTATGTCTGTCATATATCTGTTGGTTTTCCGGCTATAGCTATTATTAGAACAGCGGAGCTGGACAACAATGCAGACGTAAAGTCATGGAGTACCGTCATTGAAAGCCTAGCCTTATTAACTAGCTTAGTGGAATTTTCCATTGGCAATATGCCAGGCTACTAGCTTGAAATGTACAGTTGTTTGACAAAGTTTTAAAACCTTTACAGTTGTTTTTATTTTTCTCTTAATTTATTTCAACTACACAAAACACCTCTCTCATGATATGTAGTTTGAAAGTAAAATGGGAAACGTTGTTGTATGTTAAATACAAATTAAATTTCTGTCCAAAGACTTTTTTATTACCTGGACAATGCCGGGTGGTACAGCTATAATATATATCGGTATACAATGCACACATCGGAATGTACAAATAGCAAGCCACACCAGCAACAAGATCCCTGAAGGCATTCAAAGCCCAATAATTAAAAAGCAGCAACATGCTGATTAAGAACTCTAAACTGAGGAGAATCAATCACCAAGAG
The DNA here is from genome assembly GCF_963576615.1 of Watersipora subatra. Classification (NCBI taxonomy): domain Eukaryota; kingdom Metazoa; phylum Bryozoa; class Gymnolaemata; order Cheilostomatida; family Watersiporidae; genus Watersipora; species Watersipora subatra. The sequence continues at coordinate 10,114 of NC_088710.1, read as the reverse complement.
AAGCTGAAAAACAATCTTCTCCCAGCTGACATCGGACATTGGCAAAATAACTGAATATATCATTTCATCGATATGGTGAATTTCCCTGACGTACAACAGAAGCAACATTACGCAACTACAACATTTGTCCCACTAGGACAGCTTTCTTCCGATGACCTACTTGAACAAAGTGCTCCCTCAATGACCAACCTCAGTAACCTAAAAACACAACCCTTAACGCTTATACATCTAACCTCAGGCTAATCAAAATGTTATAAAAGAGAACATTTATAATAGTTCATCCTCTTTTGACAGTGACGCCTTGTAGATGTGCAAAACTGAGCTCACGAGCAGATACAGCTAGCTGTTGGCGTAAGATATATTTATATTACTTAGCTTCTACTACTTCTTGTAATATACATTTTGTAAGTATAAGTATACATGAAGTATATGTATACTTCATGTTTATTTTACAAAAATTAATATTAATTAATAATAAAAAGGGCACATTTAGCGTGTGTAATCACGAAAAAGATATACAGTATGTGGTACGAACGATGGGAGTGATGAGAATGGTTTAGCCTTGTGGTTGTGCGCGACTGTTAGCAGACTTGCGATTTGAAGGGTGCAAGTTTTAATCCAGTACGAAGGAGATTCTTTGTTGCTATAACTTTATCGTTATAACTGGATGAACAACACGCAACAAACAGACACTGTGATTTATATATGGATGTAGCAATTATTTTAACAAAGTTGGCTAGTCACTGCATCTGATGAAAAGTTTACTACCAAGATATGCTATTAGTTGAACTCTGAGAAGTTAGGTTGGTCTTCATGAAAGCAACTTGATTTGGAAGTTTTTCCTAGTCAAACTCACAAATACAAAGCTGGCGATTATATTGCGTAGTTTTTGATCAGCAGCACTCAAGTTACTGTATAAATTGGAACCGATTACACAAACAACCAACTGGAGTAAGTCAGCAGTTATAGTTCACGATAAGATAAGCAAACCACAAAAGAGCCTGAGAAGATAGAGCAGATGTTTAAACAAACATAGATAATTTTTCGCAGAGCCAATGAAAAAGTAAGTAGAGTTGTAAAAACTGATGACTTCAATCTTCTTTACGCGAGAAGCTAACATTCACATGTCTACTGCCAGCTGAAGAGTTTTAGAATATCCTTATAGATACTATTTAGGAAAGATGAGCAAAAAGGCGATGCCGAAAGAGATATTGTTAGCTGCTGATAAGATATGCGCAATTGCTGCCTAGAATCATAAAGCGAATCATAGAGCGAATCATAGAGCGAATCATAGAGCGAATCATAGAGCGAATCATAGAGCGAATCATAGAGCGAATCATAGAGCGAATCATAGAGCGAATCATAGAGCGAATCATAGAGCGAATCATAGAGCGAACCAGAGAGCGAATCATAGAGCGAATCATAGAGCTCACAAGATCTCACACAATGATGAGTATTAAAAAGTTTCCTTACAAACTTGAAAAAACTCTTTGATCGCTTTTGAGTGTGTGTTATTTCTGCCAATCAACTATTTCTACCTAAGCAAAAATAGTTGTCATATTCGAGTAGATTTAATGAGTAGGTGTACTTAGGTAGAAATAGTTTTCATATTCGAGTAGATCTAATGAGTAAGTGTACTTAGATAGAAATAGTGTCATACCAGAGTAGATCATATGAGTAGGTGTACTTAGGTAGAAATTGTTGTCATATCAGAGTAGATCATATGAGCAGGTGTACCTAGGTAGAAATAACTGTCATACCAGAGTAGATCTTATGAGCAGGTGTACCTAGGTAGAAATAACTGTCATATCAGAGTAGATCATATGAGTAGTTGTACTTAGGTAGAAATATCTGTCATACCAGAGTAGATCTTATGAGTAGGTGTACCTAGGTAGAAATAACTGTCATACCAGAGTAGATCTTATGAGTAGGTGTACCTAGGTAGAAATATCTGTCATACCAGAGTATATCTTATGAGTAGGTGTACCTAGGTAGAAATAACTGTCATATCAGAGTAGATCATATGAGTAGGTGTACTTAGGTAGAAATATCTGTCATATCAGAGTAGATCATATGAGTAGGTGTACTTAGGTAGAAATATCTGTCATATCAGAGTATATCTTATGAGTAGGTGTACCTAAAGGTAGAAATAAATGTCACACCAGAGTAGATCTTATGAGTAGGTGTACCTAGGTAGAAATATCTGTCATACCAGAGTAGATTTTATGAGTAGGTGTACCTAGGTAGAAATAGTTGTCATATTCGAGTAGATCTTATGAGTAGGTGTACTTAGGTAGAAATAACTGTCATACCAGAGTAGATCTCATGAGTAGGTGTACCTAGGTGCAAATAGCTGTCATATCAAAGATACCTCATTTACAGCCTGGGACTTTTAACATTTTTCAGAACTTGACACTACTTTGACTCTTTCTTTATTAATTGTGATTAATCTGCTATATCAGCTTTCAGAATTGTCTATCCTTTTAACACTCTAAAAAACGAAAAGTGTTTTTCGTTGTTTTATTTGTTAAAGGTTGTCTGTTCTTTCAGTAAAATAGTAAGTGATTTATCAGTTGATGGAAAACTATCAGATGTTTCACAACTTTATTGAGCTTTCCGCTCTATGAACATTTACAAAATACATGCAATATTTATCCAGCAACATCATCTGCACATGCCTCATCCTTAATACACATGGCTGATATATGGACGTAACGCTGGATGTTATTTGGTACTGCTGCCCAGCCACATGTGAGCTCTTCGGTGATGTCTACCTTTTTCACAAAATGAGTCTCTCTACCATGTGACCATGGGTCTTGTTTAGCACATGATACCATGTTGAAGCTAAAAGAGTTTAAAATTTGCAATAAAGTTAGAAAAACTAAGAAGAACTATGAAACTGAAAATAGACTAAAGATGACATGATCGATTAATTGTTTTAAAGAGACTACATACAGTTAGTAGAGATACTACAAGATTGAGGTGAAGTTAAGTGCATGTACAAATAAAATGCAGATGAACTACGTCTCATATTGACTTGTGAAACTTCCATGATTATCTCATAAAAAGCTCACCCAGTTGGACAGCGAATTGGCTGGGATGTTATGGTGAGGTCTTGGTTGACAACCTTGGCTTGTAGATATTTAGAGTATTTGCAGTTCACCATAGCCTGTAAAGAATAATATCTTACCATCTGTTACATAGTAGAGTAGATATCATGACGGTTTTGCTGTGAGAATGGTACATATGCTATTGTAATTGGTAGAAGAAACATTACTATTATTCATGTTTCATGAGTAGCATTACTATCACATGTTTTCCATAATATTATAATACGCTATATTTCATTCATAGTCACACATTGTCTTAAAACTGTCACTTTGAGCTATATGTCAAAACAAATAATAACTTTATATGGATAATACTCTCGGCTTCTAGTACAAAACGTATTAAATCGTTAACTCACCACAGCCCGAGATGTTGCCCCCGCTTGCTGGTAGGCTGTGCAGTGTCTTGCGTTAGAGACATCAAAAGCAGTTCCGTCGCAGAAAAGCTCATCCTTGCAAACACATTCAGCTGCATAGAAATTCTCTAAAAATAGTAAAATATGAAAGTACACTAAACACTACTATCCATAAACTGCCTCTGTGTGCATGACTAGTATCAAAGCAATGCTATCACGGAACTGTCTAGAAAAAATTATGGATATTAACCATCAGTTCCGTGAACCTTTTACTGAATGTCCTTTTCTAAAAAGCTGTTTGTCCGAACGACGATGAGATTGAAACATTTATATGAAATTCAACCAGTTTTATATTTTACAATTAATGTCAACATTGCTGATTAGCTTTAAAACACAGACTGTTGGCCTTTTAATTTTTTTAAGGAAATGATAATGTTTATATGCTGAAGCAAATTTGATTAACGTTTAAATGTGAGATTATTAAATCATCTACATAAAGTTTAATTCAAGTTTTATAGAAAAAGTATTGACTCCAACAAAGCCGGGTAGTCATTTGACTTTTAAATCTCATAAAATAATCCAAATTAATCAGTATATCGAAGTCTATGGCTGGTAAAACACGATAAGTTTTGAAATATAGTGTTAACGTGAAACAAGACAATGATGAAGACATGAGAATGCTAGTAAAAGAGAAAAATAAGAAAGTTAGATATTAGCTACTGCACTACTTTCACATGTTAGTGACAGACAAAAAAAAACAAGTTACATATTGACCACTACACTACTATCTGACGAATAAACTAACCTATTTCACTGCTGCATTGGAAGTCAATACTTCATGTGTTTCAATCAATTTAAAAAGTAAGAAATATCAAGTTTTTACCTGGGCAAACAACAGAAGATGGGGCGTCATCATGGTCAGCACTTTTTGGTCCTTCCATCCAAAATCCTATGTTCGTACTGCTGGACAGACAGTCAATCCCTAAGTAAGATATTGTAGCAGCATAAGTTTCAAAACTGACATAGCTGTTACTAAGTAGTTCAAAAGAAAAATAAAATAAGCTGGTCATTGACACAGAACCAGCCATGCTTGACACCCCAATATAGTTTGTTACTCTATTAGCGTTACCAGATGATGTTGGTAACAATTTAACATACAATAATGCAAAGATTTGTGTCAAACTTGCAATAGTGGAGATCAGAGAAATCAAACACATGAAAAAATACATTGGCATTTATAAAACCTCAGCACCCAATACACCTGTCTCCTAGGTTGGCCTCTTGGAGCTAGTTTCTGAACTTGTCTAATTCAGATGCAACTATTACATGAAATGTATAATGGAATTGTCAGTAATAATTTAACAATAATATAAATGTGGCAGTTTGTAGATATGAGCTTCAAAGGTCACAGGGAGGCCCTTACAAGTGTTACATGTAGCTGTTGACATCATTTGTGTAGAGTATTTGCTGGTCAAAGTTGATATCAGTACAAAAGACTGAGACTGAAATATATCAGAGCTCATTACCTTTATTGCTGCCATTTTCAGCTGACACTAGGGTTATCAGCAAAAGACTCACTGAAAGTGTTAGAAGTTGTCCATACATTCTGTTTCATCTAAAATAGCAAAAATTGTAACAGACAATCTCAGCATTACTGGTACTTCACAAATAGAAAATTACAAATCCTGTAGCAAATTGTAACAACAGAAGTGATATCTGAGTACGCAGAAAGGCAACAAGGAGCAGCATCATAATTTTCATACTACTGAGATATTTAGCTAGTCTAAACATATATTGGTAGTAACACCAATTTAAAAATGAATGATTCTATATCAAAGTGAACAATAAAAAAGATGGCAAAAGAAAATGATTATATATGCTCCTACATGCTAGTCAATCAATTTATAAATCAATTCACAAGCTAAAGCGTAGCCCATGTATAAGAGTGTTTTATAACAACAAAAATTTCAGTTCACAGAGTGAAAACTGAGCAGCTCACATGTAATAAAAATGACCAAGAAAAAATAAATGAGGATGACTAAAGAACTGAAAAATTTTATAAAAGGGATAGCGAGCGTTTCTGTAAACTTGAAAAAAAGAGAAATCAAATATAATGCTAAGAGTACCTGGCGTGTGTTTAGAGTAGAGCTAACAGCAATTGGTAAGGTAATCTATCAGAAAGTTGACATACAAGTTGCTCTCGTTAGCTGCATCTGATGGTTCCCATGAATGATAGTAGCCTTAATTTGAGTTAAACATGAGTGTAGCCCGATTAATTCACCCTTCTCTCATCATAACATAAAACCAAGACAAGCAGTAATAGTACATGTTTGTGATTGTAAACTTTATTAGGAATTGGTGAAGAAGCAAACGGGTGAGTAAGGATGAGATAGCAACATGCTAGATGAGCTGATATTAGAATGCAATAACAATAGATTGTACAGTTTGTTTAAGTGCCACCTAGCTAGCAAAATGGATTGGCTGGGGCTCAACCAGCGAAGTACATGTTAGCAATATAACATGGATATTGCTAAGCAGCGCTAAGGTGCCATGATGACACACCAACCTCCCCTTTGCCATCAGCCTTCAATACCACAGCGATACACACCCACAGCGGAATGCTGTCACTGATCTCACGGCAGTCACTACTGCCAACCTGAAGGCAAACCAAATCAGCAGTCTCACTGCTACCCAATGGACTCTCAAGTCCGATCTCCACAGTGTAAATTGATGATCAGCTTACTTGCTCTCCACTGAGCCTTTTGTCAAGCATCTGTTTAACGCCTGCTTATATAGCGAGACCTGTTAGTCTCTCGGCTTTCCTGTGAAAAGCTAGCTTTTCAAAGCCCTGGCTCTTCATGAAAGCCATTCCCTTGTTACCATCTAATCACTAGAAAGCCTTGAAAATTTACATAATATCCCACATCTCCCCCAGCTTCTTACAAAGCTCACATGAAAGATGCATTGGTCTTGAGTGACTAGCACTCATACTCATCCAAATATGCAGGACGCCGTCGCAAACGCTATGACCGTCTAAGCGGTTCAGGCTGCTCAGGCAGTCTGTTCGCTTTGACCGCTGGCCTGTCTGCATTAGCCTCGGGTTCGACTTCCTCAGCTGGCAGCTGCGCTCCGTCACTTCCCTGATTTTCTGCCGCTTCCTCATCAGCTTCACTTAGAGGCCCAACAGGCAATACAGAGTCAATAGCCTGTTCCACCGGCGGCATACTGCTGGCATCCGCCTCCGGAAAGTGGTTGCCACCTAGACCCAATGATTTAGGTCGAATGTCACTGACAAGTCCATGGCTGACATGACCAGTACCTGTGTCGTTGCCATAGCACCGTCACCTGACATCCTTTACATGCCTAAGCATGCCATCCACACACTGAGTGCTTAGAGACGACGCTGGTAACCTGACCTAGCGTCCACTGTTTTGTGCAAAATGGGGGGTATGGTTTCACCCACACCTCATCACCTACACTAAAACAGCTTTTGACATCTTCCTCAGATGCCTTACTGTTGATATCAAAGGGCACTCGCCATTGGTATCGAAATAGCACATCTGAAAGAACAGAGGTCTCCTCTGTCTCCTTTCGAGGCGTTACATTATATCAAAAAATCGCCTCCTCCGGGTTGATCCCACCCCATTCGGCAATCCTCTTGATTGTCTGATGATTTCTATCTACTATTCCATTACGGCCAGGAGCATAGGCCGCTCGAAAACAAAAAGAATATCCCTACCTGTCAGCAGACTGATGAATAGCTTCTGACCTGAATGCCACTGAGTTGTCCAGCAACAACTCATAACATGGCCCGCACTCAACCATGATGCCACACAGCTGAATCACTATGTGGGCTGCAGATTCAGTTTGCAGCCTGCACCAGATGGCAAAATGCAATGGCCCACAGTCCACCATTAACAGAAAAGGACCGTCACCACAATGAGTCACATCGATAGCAACTCAGCACCAGTTCTCCTGTACGGCCAAATCTCCAACGACCACAATACTCTCGCCCCGGAATGCAGGGTCAATGCGCTGGCATGCCTCACACTCATCCAGGTTAGTCTTTACATGTTCCCGTGACAGATCTTTACGAATCTGTCATGCAAGAAAAAGCGTCCTGTAAACCCCCAAATGGTGCGGCAAACATGCTGCCCAAATGGCGTCTCTAAGACTTTCGCCGCTGACAGCCGCAGCTGACACCTCAGCTGCTTCACAGTCAGCCTCTCGGTACTCTAGCCAACGTCTTGGTACCCCGGTCATCTGATCAGCTTTATTCTCTACGGAATAAACAAAGTGAACGGACACTGCAAGTCCACACCTGGCTATAGTGTCCCAAATCAACCTCAAACGACGCTTCACAAGCATCTCCGCATCACATTTGTTCAGACACTGCTTCGTCCATCAATGGTGTTGGTCAACCAGTTAACAACTGTAAGCGAATCAATAGCCAATGTGGAGGTTTTGAACCCCCACGCGATCGCCAAATTGATACCGCGACCGACAGCCTCCAACTCGGTAACTTTGATGTGCTGATAGTCAAACTCCCATAAGAAGCATGAATCAGGCTCCACAATTAAAAAAAAGGAGAAAATGAAGAAAAATTATCACACTCGACTGACAGTCAGAAGTTATAAATAACAAGATTCAAAAGATAGATCCTTAATAAAATATTATCGATGACGAACTACAACTTTGTGGAATAAGTCTGTCATGAATTATTAGAATCAAATGCAGTGAGCTCAACGATTCAACATTGCAACCGACAAACGAAACAACCATCAGGACTAAACTAATGAATAAATGCATTAAAGTCTTAGTTACTGATACAGTGTTACTTAATTCGGTTAACTTAACAGGGTTCGCGGGGTTCGGGGGTTCGGGGAACTCAGGGGGGGGGGGGGGTTCGGGGGGTTCGGGGGGTTTCAGGGTTCGGGGGGTTCAGGGGGCTCAGGGGGTTTGCAGAGTTTTGGGTTTGGGGTTTGGAGTTCGGGGATTTGGGGTTTAGGAAATGGGGGCTTGGGGAATTTGGGGGGTTTGGGGGGTATGGGATTTGGCAGGCTTGGGGAGCTTAGGGGGTTTAGATGGCGTGGGGGGTTTGGGGTTTGGGGAGTTTAGGGGGTTTAGATGGCGTGGGGGGTTTGGGGTTTGGGGTGTTTGGGGTTTGGGGGGTTTGGGGTTTGGGGTTTGGGGTTTGGGGTGTTTGGGGTTTGGGGGGTTTGGGGTTTGGGGTTTGGGGTTTGGGGTTTGGGGTTTGGGGTTTGGGGTTTGGGGTTTGGGGTTTGGGGTTTGGGGTTTGGGGTTTAGGGTTTGGGGTTTGGGGTTTGGGGTTTGGGGTTTGGGGTTTGGGGTTTGGGGTTTGGGGTTTGGGGTTTGGGGTTTGGGGTTTGGGGTTTGGGGTTTGGGGTTTGGGGTTTGGGGTTTGGGGTTTGGGGTTTGGGGTTTGGGGTTTGGGGTTTGGGGTTTGGGGTTTGGGGTTTGGGGTTTGGGGTTTGGGGTTTGGGGTTTGGGGTTTGGGGTTTGGGGTTTGGGGTTTGGGGTTTGGGGTTTGGGGTTTGGGGTTTGGGGTTTGGGGTTTGGGGTTTGGGGTTTGGGGTTTGGGGTTTGGGGTTTGGGGTTTGGGGTTTGGGGTTTGGGGTTTGGGGTTTGGGGTTTGGGGTTTGGGGTTTGGGGTTTGGGGTTTGGGGTTTGGGGTTTGGGGTTTGGGGTTTGGGGTTTGGGGTTTGGGGTTTGGGGTTTGGGGTTTGGGGTTTGGGGTTTGGGGTTTGGGGTTTGGGGTTTGGGGTTTGGGGTTTGGGGTTTGGGGTTTGGGGTTTGGGGTTTGGGGTTTGGGGTTTGGGGTTTGGGGTTTGGGGTTTGGGGTTTGGGGTTTGGGGTTTGGGGTTTGGGGTTTGGGGTTTGGGGTTTGGGGTTTGGGGTTTGGGGTTTGGGGTTTGGGGTTTGGGGTTTGGGGTTTGGGGTTTGGGGTTTGGGGTTTGGGGTTTGGGGTTTGGGGTTTGGGGTTTGGGGTTTGGGGTTTGGGGTTTGGGGTTTGGGGTTTGGGGTTTGGGGTTTGGGGTTTGGGGTTTGGGGTTTGGGGTTTGGGGTTTGGGGTTTGGGGTTTGGGGTTTGGGGTTTGGGTTTGGGGTTTGGGGTTTGGGGTTTGGGGTTTGGGGTTTGGGGTTTGGGGTTTGGGGTTTGGGGTTTGGGGTTTGGGGTTTGGGGTTTGGGGTTTGGGGTTTGGGGTTTGGGGTTTGGGGTTTGGGGTTTGGGGTTTGGGGTTTGGGGTTTGGGGTTTGGGGTTTGGGGTTTGGGGTTTGGGGTTTGGGGTTTGGGGTTTGGGGTTTGGGGTTTGGGGTTTGGGGTTTGGGGTTTGGGGTTTGGGGTTTGGGGTTGGGGTTTGGGGTTTGGGGTTTGGGGTTTGGGGTTTGGGGTTTGGGGTTTGGGGTTTGGGGTTTGGGGTTTGGGGTTTGGGGTTTGGGGTTTGGGGTTTGGGGTTTGGGGTTTGGGGTTTGGGGTTTGGGGTTTGGGGTTTGGGGTTTGGGGTTTGGGGTTTGGGGTTTGGGGTTTGGGGTTTGGGGTTTGGGGTTTGGGGTTTGGGGTTTGGGGTTTGGGGTTTGGGGTTTGGGGTTTGGGGTTTGGGGTTTGGGGTTTGGGGTTTGGGGTTTGGGG